>NW_028324313.1:6791666-7430833 GCF_058129835.1 Hydra viridissima
CCTAATAATTTGATGATCCTATTGGTTGAAGTTTTTTTTGGCGATGGCTTTCGAATTTTATCATCAGTGGTATTGTATTTTTTAACATGTACGACAGTTATGAATCAATAAACAAGAACACCCTAGTTGACGCGAAATTTGAAAAATGTTAAGTCTATTTGATAACATATTCAAAGTTATTTTTCTTTTTTCAACTGAGCAATTTTTGTTTTGCTCCATGTTCAGTTACTACAAGAAAATTAAATATACAAATAACATTTTACAATGCCTTGTTCCAGTTCTCAATTACAAATAACATTTTACAATGCCTTGTTCCAGTTCTCAATTACAAATAACATTTTACAATGCCTTGTTCCAGTTCTCAAGAATTTTATTAAAAAACTCCAATTTTTAACAAAAAATGGGATTCTCCACCAATTATGTGCTATTTCATTGAGCACTTCCACCCAACGAAATTGTTGAATTTACCCCCAAACAATAATGTAAGTTCTAATATGTAAGTTATCATAAGAAATATCATAAAAATTAAAAGAAAATTTTATGGGGTGTGCTATTTCTATGACCACCATTGTATATTTACTATATGTATAACCGTTTGTATTTCGTAATTAATATTTATTTGTTCCCGCTAATGCTAGGTTGTACTTGTAGGTTTATTTCGTTGAATAAGTAAGTTGGTCATCTAATAGAGTCTTCATCCGCAGCTTTATTGGGTAGAGAAAACCCCACCAACAATGGAAAAGAAGTACCATACATTTTCATATTCGTCTTATCTTCGAAAGCCTCATGACAATTTTTAAAATGTTTACTGCAAAACTATTAACGTTTTTAATTTCATCAATGGTGTGATCAGCTTCGTATTAGAAATACACCTACTTAGGAGCAGTGGCGTTGCGTGAGAAAATTCCAGGGGGGGGGAGAGACCTTATTTTTCCCAACTGCTTAACATAGTTTTCACAACTGTTTTTTATAATTTAAGAATTCAAAAAATCAATTTTTGTCCTATTTACAAAATCTACTGATTGTTATACTACATTGCACTCACTTTCATGAATTGTCAATTATCAGTATTTATTGACTTCTTTTAACAAAACATAGCTTCCTTTACATTTATACAAAATATTCAATTCAAAAAACGTCTAAAGGTTTTACCCATTCATAGTGAAACTGTATCAGTCCAAAAAAATGTTACAATTTACAAATCCAATAAACTTTACAAACCATTTTGGTAGCATATATAGCAGTTTAAAATTTTACGGAAATGAATTAGTACAAAGGAATATGGAAAATATTATTTTATTTCAAAACTTATACGCACAATATTTTATCATCACTATCATTTTTTGTCTACTGTTTGATTTTAATATGACGTTTCTTCAATTGAACCCATCGTTTAACAAGATGTTCGGGGTTAACTCCTTTACAAAGTTCTTTTTCGCACTTTAGTAGCATGAGGCTATCCAATCTCTCGTCACTCATTGTTGTTCTCAGATGTGATTTTACAATCTTGAGTTGACTGAATGAACGCTCATTTGATGCTACACCATAAGCAGCTGTGATTACAAAAATGCATAATTTATGGGCTTGTTTCAGTATATCCTTTAACTTCACAACATGGTACAAAATGTCTTGCAGCGTCTTAGCTGGTGTTCTTGATGACTTAAAATCTTCATGACCTTCTTCTAAACAGATATCTATCAAAATTTCCATCTGGCTTTTCAGCACATGAACGTCTGGAATATGATCCTTGTATCCAGGAGGAAAAAGTTTGTTTGCTTTTGTTAAGTTTTCAATACTCAAATTATCCTTATTTAAAGGAAAACTAAAAATTTTGGTGATAGGGGCAAATATTTCCTTTAATGCTGCCGAGTTTTCTGTTAAACCCATGGCTAGAGAGTCTATGACCTCTTTGAATTCTTTCCGGTAAAAAGCTTTCATCTCCATTGCTATTAATCTATGGTGTCGTTCGTAATCATTTTCTGCATCAATGTGTAATTTCCTAGAAAATATTACTGCACTTTCAATCAAATTACTCATAGCATCTGTATCGTTACTGATATTTTGTATGTTCTTGGCAGTACTTTCAATTACATTTATACTGTCGATAACATTGAAGTTTGAACTTTCTAAGATTTCTGTTAATATTTTTATCTTCTCAATGATATTCTTCATGAAGAAAAGAGTAATAATGAAATCAAAAGTTGTTACTTTTTTCAGAAGTCCCATTGCCTTAGTTCTTGTGTTAGTATCAAAAATCTTATTATTTGAGATGCTCTGAAGAAGATCAACAACCTTCTCTAAACACTGATTTAAAGCCTTAACAGATTTTGCTAGACAGGTTGTTCTAGACAGGTTTACAAGCTGTAGTGCACTGTCAATGTCTTCCAGTTTTTCTTTTAAATGACTAAATCTTTTTGTGCTTGATGTGAAGAAAACATGCAACTGTTCGAGGACATTAAACAATTCTCGTATTAAAGTATTAACATTGCATGCATGTTCAAGAGCAGTGTTTGTTCTGTGGTCTTGACAAGGTATGTAGGGTACATTATGGCCAACTTCTTCTGTTATATACTTTTGTACTCCTTTAAATTGTCCAGACATTGAACTCGCGTAATCATACGACTGAAAAGCCATCTTTGATGTGTCAATGCCTTCTTTATGTAAAGAAGATAAAATTAGCTCAGCCATCCCTTTTCCAGTCTTATCAGTGCATTCAACGGATTTTAAAAGCCTTTCCCGAATCTCACCGTTTTCACTGGCTGTTCTCACAACTATACTCATTATGTCCTTATTTGACATATTGGGAGTAGTGTCGGCCATCACGGAAAAAAAATTGGAGCTATTAATTTCTTCTATGATCTTTCCCTTTAATTCAGTTGCAATTAAACTAATCATTTCATTTTGAGACGATGGACTTGTGTATGTAACTCTATATGGACGAAGGGCTCTATCTTCAATCCAGGCTTTTAGTGTGGGATTGTGGCGAGAGATAAGATTCACTACTGCAACAAAGTTACCTTGATTAGCACTGTCCGATTCCCTAAACGCTAGCCCTTGGCTTCCTAAAGTCTTGCATGTATCAATAAGAATTTCAACAGTTTTTCTATTCTGTACCTCTATTTTTTGCTCTTCTATAAGAGCAAGTCTATTGGATTTATCAATAAGGTGATCTATATGACCTTTTTTCATAAGAAAGTGACAATATTCACTTAATGCAACTTTATGTGCTTGAGTGGTAAAGTGTGCCTGAAGCTTTCCAAGTTTTTCTTTCCCATAGCTTTTCATCTTGGACCAAGATCTTACCCCAACATTTATCCAAGCATCTTCAGTTTTTCCCTTCTTTCCAAATACCTTAGGGAAAAGCCGGCAGACAAAACAAAATGTGGCATCCTTCTGGGTACTGTATTCTAAATGTTCAAACTCTTTGTACCACTGGGGATTAAATCTATTTTTACCGTCACTTGGGAAACTAGCAAGTTTTGGTTGGTGTGGTCCTAACTGGATTAAATACGATTTTTGATTATCTGTAATTGTATGTGGACGTAATCCTGGGTCATGGCTTATCAATGCTGATGAATCTGATTTGTCAATTATAATACTTTGAGCTTTGATATCGAGTTTTCTTAAAAAAGCATTTCCCATTTTCAAAACATTTTTTGACATTTCCACCACAGAACTTGTTGCATTTACAATTTCAATCGCAGCGAATTTTTCATTTACTAATTCTTCTTTACAGTATTTTTTATAAATGTCATTACAATCTTTAAGATTATCTATTAAAACACCCAAATTCCCCATGAGCAAAGTCCAACTTGTTGTTTCACTGCTTACTTCAGAAGTATCCAAGTTAATAATATTCATGTCATCCTTTTCATCTCGGTCAGGAAACTGGTTTAAATGATCTGATTTAGAATTTAGTTCTGTAAGTTTCTCTGCTTGTTCCTGGACTACAACATAACCCAAGTTTTCCCCTTTTGCATCATTATCTTGAATTTTTGAACTTGCATCCTCTTCAAATTTTTTATCAGAAGATGTTGATTCTTCTTCTATGGATATACTACATGTTGAAGTCGATGTTTCAATTATTATCAAGTCTAACTTTGCATGTTCACTACTTTGTATTTCATCATCCACTTCGACATCATCACCAGCATTCTGAGGTACCATTTTTCGTTTTTTTGAAGCTAAGGAGGCTAGAAAAGGATTCTCTGGGGCTCCCACTGTTTGTATATGAACCTTTCTACCACCATGAATGGATCTTTCATGACTGGTTTTATAGTCGTTGTTAAATACTGCTTTGCATACGCAACATTGTAATTTATATCTTTTGCTTTTCATAGTTAGTGCTGGAAAACAAATGCAGATACTATAATTTACCGTAATTTTTAACTGATTTAATGTTTATAAAAGTTATCACTCTTAATAAGTGTGATAACTTTTATAAACATTAAATAAGACAAATGTTGAAATCAATTCATGGAAATAAATATTCACGTTTCAAAGTAGAAAGTATGAAAAAAAAAAAGAATAACTGCTTTTAGTCAAACATACAGCATAAACTTTCAGCTGCCATTTTTATTGTTGATAACAAAAAAAAAGTAGCGCGAAAAAAAAAACAACGTGGAAATCAAAAGGGCTCTTCTTTATGACTCCACAATTTATTTCGTCTTGTGGAAAACAGCCATAAGTCGTTTAATAAACGTAAAGTTTATTTGTCCAAGTCAAAAAAGAATTAGATGGATGATGGATTTTTGCAAACATTTTAATTTTATTTAACTAGAAAGTATTTTCTGATTTTATCACCTATTTCCCAACTGTCCCAACTCTCGGCAAGGAAATTCCCAACTTTTCTCTTTTTTAGATTCTGGGAGGGGGAGACTCCCCCCCCTACCCCCTCCAAGGCGACGCCCCTGCTTAGGAGGTATGGGTGTGGAAGTAGTGGAGTTAAGGTGCAGTGAATTAAGGAGTACTTGTCATTTATATCTCTTTTGAAAAAGGATGGATTTTGTAAATTCTATTTATAAATTTAAAAAAATTGAGCACCGTGTTTTTTCTTTATTTTCTTTAATCTTCCAGCAATATGAAGTATTACGATAATACTTTTGATATACAAGGTGTCTCAAAAGCCACTGATTAGTTTTGCTATTAACTTTTAGTTAAATTTACTGATATAAAAAGTGTTAACAATAAAAATTTAATTTTTATAACTTTTTTAAGTTATATTATTTTCTGATGTACGCTTTCCCCGTGGTCTTCTTCTTTTTAAGTTATCAGACATTTTCTCTGCTTCTTCAAATCAAGCCATCAATCGCCGAATTGTCGGTGGTAAAGAAAGATTTCTTCCCCAAAAATGTCGTCGAAATTCACGTTGTATTGGTACCATTGAATTATTATTTTGCGCACGTACCAACGCTTTTAAAAACGTTATTTTAAATTTTGCAGAACGTTGTTGTAGAGTGTAACAGTCCATTTAAAATTTTTTTGAGTTCATCTTCAAGTATCCGAAAACAAAATGCAGAAAAAACGAATATTTTTGAAGCTATAAGCAAAACGAATAAAATAGTGACCATTAGGACACCCTGTATAAATAAGCATATATTAATCATGCTTCATAACTTTAATGCCAGTTATGGCATTAAAGATGTAAGAGTAAAAATTTTTCAAAAAACAAAGGGTTGCACCCTACATCACCAAATTCGCTGAAATTTGGCACAAAAGTGTAAAGATGTAAGTTAGGAAAGACCGTGAATTTTTTTCAAAAATTTTTTATTCCTTGAAGAATTACAGCAACTTAAAGTTTGTTAGATTTTGACTGAAAAATGAGGGGGGGGGGGGGGGGAAAGTGCCGGAAATGTGTCCTTTTACTATTACCCTTATAAGGTGCTTGTAGTAATTTTGCATAGCTAAAATTTGGTACCAAAGGAGTTTAAATCCTGTTTAATCTGAAAATTATAGATTTGTATCTCTCTAAACAACAAAATATAGTTTATTTCAAGATCTACAAAACGCACCATCTAATTATAATAAAAAAGAGCATTGACAACTATAACTCTAGAAAAAATCTGACTGATAGAAAAAACTTTTGGTTTTAATTTTCTTAAAGATTAGACATATATCTACTTTACGAACCAATTTTATTTTGGCCTTATGTTTTGCTGAGGAGTTATTGATGTTTTGGTTTTTCAATTTTTCTGAAAAAATTTTTAAAAAAATAAGTGAGCAAATTCATTTTGGCTTTGAACTAAATACAATTATATTTGTTTTTAATCAAATTTTGAGTCAGTTAGTTAAAAAAACAATAGAATGTGTGTTATGTGATTTAAATTTTTACAAAGTTGTTACAAAATATTGTTAAATATTTTGTAAACATATAAATTTGTTATTTTCATTACATAACAGTTATGTTATTTGAATTGTTATTTTCATTACATAATTCTTATGTCACTTGCATTGTTATTTTCATTACATAGTAGTTATGTAATTAAATTAAATAATATTATGTAATGTTTTTTTTCTTATTGATTGTTTTATTGTAATAAAATAGTGATTATCTCATCAATAAACTAAGTAATAAAATGACAAGTGTACATAATAATATCCAATAAATATTACCTTGTTAAATTATATAACTAAATATAATTATATTCAGTTATAATCTACTTTCACCCTAATTTTTGGTAGATAATTAGTAGAGAATTGACAATAATTAGTAGATAATTAGGCATTTAAAGTATGTCTATTAAAACTAATAGCTATTTGTTCAAGCAAATGTTCTTTATAAATATAACTTTATTTTTATTTTAATCATGTTGTTTGTGTTCAAGTGTACTTTGCTCATTAGGAATATTGTATTGAAGATTTCTTCTATTTAAGTGTTTAGATTATAATTCCTCATTATAGTTTTATATGGATAACAAAATCAATTGTTCATTTGTAAATGATTATGGAGCTTGTTACAAACAATCATATACCTAAGTAAGAATTTTGATTGAAAATATTGACAGGAATGATCTTAAATTACTTGTAAAACGAACAAACTTGAAAGAAGAACAAATTACTAGTATATGCACACATCATCGTGATATGTTAATAGTGAGATATAAGAGTAATCAGAAAAGTTGCTGTAATCCATTTCTGACTCACAAAAAAGCATGTAGAGATAAAAGTTTATCCATTTACATTTTAATGGGTAATACCATTCTTAATAAGTTGTTTATTAGGATTTGTTCATTGTTTTATAATAATAGTATAATTAATGTTATAGTATTTGAGTAGTATAGTATATTTTCTTTTCAGCATCTCTATGTGTGATTACAATGCATACTGTATTAGAAGCAGAAACCATAGGTTTAAATCTTATACCTGGAAAAAAGTTGTGTCCAAGCTATCGAAGTAAAGTTATGAAACATTTATCAAAAAGTATGAGTGAAAATGATGAAGATTTTGATATTGTTAGTGAAACATCCATTCAAAATAAAAAAGAGGGTATAAATACACACTTTACAGTTGCTGGAATATCTCTTATTAAGGTCAAAGGATTGCATAAGTCAGGTAAAATTAGAGAAAGTAAACGAAAATTGACAGCATTAACAACCTCCATTAAAAAAAAAAGTAGCCACTTCCCCTAATATACCAGAAGAAAGTTTTGAAGAACAGTCAGGTTTCGGTAATGAGTATATGGAAAAGGCAAACTTGTTTGATAACATGATAGTATTGTAAGCTAATAAAATTGCAGAGTCTACAGCAACATCTAAAAAAATACAACTGACAACACTTGCTCCAACTGACTGGTCAATAAAAATAGTTTCTGAAATATTACATGTAACAAACTATGTAGCTCGAACTGCACGTAAATTAGCATTAGAAAAAGGTATTTTAGCCATGCCTAATCCTAAATTAGGGAAAGTTCTTCCAAATGTAACAGTTCAACCGGTCAAGTCTTTTTATGAAGATGATGAATATAGTCATATAATGCCTGGTAAAAAGGATTATGTAAGCATAAAGAAAAATGTTCACATGCAAAAACGTTTGCTATTATGTAATTTAAAGGAATTGTTTGTTGCTTTCAAAACCATGAACCGAGAAACAAAAATAGGGTTTTCAAGGTTTTGCACACTGCGACAAAAATGGTGTATTACTGCTGGTGCTTCAGGAACACATTCAGTATGTGTCTGTGCTATTCATCAGAATTCAAAACTGCTTTTACATCCTCTTGGTGTGACATATAAAGAACTGTTACCTTATATTGTATGTGACATGACTAATAAAGACTGTATGATGCGTAAATGTGAAAGATGCCCAGCAACTATGAATGCATTGGTTGAAAAACTTTATAATTTAATTGGAGAGTTTGAAGATGACGATGAAGTAGAATTTGATCAGTTGACAACAACAGATAGGTCAAACTTAACATATAATAAAGAGCCAGTGTCTGAATACATTGACTTAGTATGTAAAAAACTGACTAAACTTGCACCACACTCATATTTACCTAAGAATCAAGCATCATACCTGAGATCAAGAAAGGAAGATATGAATGAGTTAACATCATTATTTCTGGGTGATTTTTCAGAAAACTATAAATTTGTAGTTCAGGGTGAAGTACAAAGCTTTCATTGGACAAATTTACAATGTACACTACATCCTGTGATTATCTATTTCAAAAAAGAAGGTTTTCTCAATCACAAATCTTTTTGTATTATTTCAGATGATATGATACATGGTGTGAACATGGTTTACAAAATTATTGATGTTGTCAGCAATGATATTAAAACAAATCTACCTCAAATAAAAAATATTAAATACTTTTCGGATGGGTGTGCAGGTCAATACAAGAATTGTAAAAATATTTTGAATCTTTGTTTCCATCTTGAAGATTTTGGTCTTTCTGCTAAATGGAACTTTTTTGCAACTAGTCATGGTAAGCAACCTTGTGATGGGAAAGATGGTACAGTCAAACGTTTAGCAACACTAGCAAGCTTGCAAAGAGATATGGGTAATCATATTTATCTCCACAAGCAATGCTCAAATATTGCAATGAAAATGTTGAAGGTGTACATTTCATTTATATATCATCAGAAGATTTAACTTTGGTGAGAAACACTTTTAAGGAATGATTGGATACTGCAAATACCATACCTGGAACACGTAGTTTCCATCAGTTTGTACCACTTGGCCATCAAAAGGTTAAAATATATATATTTAACATACCTTTTATCATCTTTAAAAAATATGCATAATTTTTTATTGATAAACTCGAATAGATTTTTTATTTGTGTGGAATCATCCTCAAAAGTATTTTTGTTTTATTTTGGACTTACAATTTTTTTTTAATGCCTTTAAAAAAACATGTTTGACAAAATAAGTAAAACGGAATAAATGTTGCTTTTTTTTTTTCTAGTGTTGATGAAGATTTTGCTTTCATTCATGATTTTGGAAATATCCCTGTAACAACTGTATACTTAGTACCAGGTGATTATGCCTGTGTTTCCTATGAACAAAAGTGGTGGATTTAGCCAAAGACGACTTGAAAAAAATTGTTCTCCTTAGGAAATAGAGACTTTTTATATTTAAACTAATTTCAAGTTTTTTTTAATCTTTTATTTTTTGTACAATTTAAATAATGTGAATGAAAAGCATATATAAAATCATTTAAATTGAGTATTCATTTTTCAAAAGGTTTTTTTATACCTTATTATTTTGTTCTAAAAAATTAATAAAAATAATTAAGTCACTAAACTATTAATTTCTAATTTGATTAATTTGTAGAAAATTGGGATAGATTGCCTGATTTTTAAAATATCAAAAAATTTTGTGTTCATATCAAACCTTAACAACTCCTCAAGTAAACGTAAGGCCAAAACAAAATTGGTTCGTAAAGTAGATATATGTCTAATCTTTAAGAAAATTAAAACCAAAAGTTTTTTCTATCAGTCAGATTTTTTCTAGAGTTATAGTTGTCAATGCTCTTTTTTATTATAATTAGATGGTGCGTTTTGTAGATCTTGAAATAAACTATATTTTGTTGTTTTGAGAGATACAAATCTATAATTTTCAGATTAAACAGGATTCAAACTCCTTTGGTACCAAATTTTAGCTTTGCAAAATTACTACAAGCACCTTATAAGGGTAATAGTAAAAGGACACATTTCCGGCCCTTTTCCCCCCTCATTTTTCAGTCAAAATCAAACAAACTTCAAGTTGCTGTAAATCCTAAACGGATAAGAATTTTTATAAAAAAAATTTACGGTCTTTCCTAAGTTATGTGTCTAAACATTTGTGCCAAATTTCAGAAAGTTTGGTGATGTAGGGTGCAGATTTGTGTTTTTTTGTGTTTTTTGAAAAATTTTTACCCGTAACTGACATTTGCTTCTGATTTCGCAATTGCAGAAGTTTTGCGGCTTTTTCACTTCAGTAAAATGGTAACGTTTATTTTGCAAATCTAAAAATTGAAAACTTCATCCAAAAGAAGTTGTTGTTCATGAGTTCAACATGCAGCCACCACAGTCAGATAATACTACAAGTTGTACACACGTGTTGAAAAAATGTTCAAGACACTAATCGCGAATAATTTCTGGATTGATAAGCTAAAAATCGCAAGTAACTTAAAAAAATATATTACAAAAATTAATAGTCCCACTGTCGTCCGTAAGAATGAGCTGGAAAAATATTCTGATCGAAATTAATGTGCATTAATTCGCTGCACTAGGGTTTCGGAAACGGGATAAACCGGGAAAGCAGTCTCAAAATCCCGTCCTGGTGTCACGTAAATAATTTACTCCGTTAAAATTTTACAGCGCGGTAAATTATTAATGTTAAAATTTTACTGCGCTCGTTATTACTTTACTGTCATCAAGTAAAGCTTTTATTATGCATAATTTAATAATGCATACATTAAATGATAGGTTACTTTCTAGACTAGATTTATATTCATATTTCATGTAAGGTTATGCATTTTCTTTTATTGTAAGAATTAGAAAACTTTACCTTTAAGAAAACATATCAAATAAGTTCACCAATAACTGAAGGCTATAAATTATTAACGTATATATTAGACGAACGGTTTGAGATATACCTACAACAGGATTGTATATACTTGTAAAACAACATGAAAAACAAGTGGAACAAACAACATTTTAGTCCAGTATAAATTTTTCTTACTTTAAAGTTTTTAGTGACAAAACAGCATTAAAATGATTATTCGTCTTTATTTTCTAAAAGAATAGTATCAGATGTCAGTTGATCGAGTTTAGTGGATGCTGTATAAGATTCATGCAACAAGATTTGCAGCACCAAGGATCTCTACATCTATAGCCCATACACATAACACTTTTTTTCTACTCTCGTTTACATCTTCTGGAAACTTTTTGTCATTCAAATAATTCCTGATATCTTGAATGTTAGTGCTTGTACAACTTGAAAACGCCGAAAAAATAAACGCCACAAGTTGTAAATTAAAAAAGTCCAAAAATAATAACAAGTAACAGTAAAATTTCAACGTTAAAATTTTATATGCAGTAAAATTTTAACGAAAGTAAATTAAAAATGCTGCACCGCTATTGGTTTTTTTAATGAAAAAAAACAAAAACAAACGGGAAACATAAAAAAAATGACACCTTATGCAATAATTAAATGATTACAAATTTATTCTTTAAATTGTTGTGTCTGAGTTTTAGACAATGTTTTTAATTTTTATGTTGGTTTTTTGATTATTCTTATTAATTTTATTAACTAGTGTGTTACTAGTATTCAACTGAATGTATTATATAAAATTAACCACTTTGAAGAATAAATTAAGATGTCTGTTCAACAAAGCCAATCTTATGTTTGGCAGTACTACGATTGAAAGACAGTGCGGCTTATCTCGTCATCTCTAAACAAAACATGAAACTTTTGAAAAAAAAAGGTAAAAGAGAAGAACCAACTCAAAAAAAAAAAAAAAAAAAGAAAATCTTAACAAAACATTTTATCATTCTTCAAGGAAGAATCAAACACCTTAGAAGAAACCGTTTCAAAACTTCCTAAAGATAGAATATCTATTCATTCGATTTGCAGCAGTAAATTTATTCAATCAGCCCTATTGGATAAAGAATTAAAACTACCTAAAGATGAATCAATGGAACAAGTCTATCATCAACATAACTTTATTCGGGAAGAAATTAGACCTAAAACTAAAGAAAAGAAGCAAAAAATAGGTTAGGATGCCAGGTACATTTCCTGCTGAAAAATTTCTAAGCACTCTTAAAAGTCATTTAGCTGAATTTAGTTTGGATGTTGAAACTTCAGTTGTTTGTGCAGTAACAGATGGTGCTTCATTAGTGAAAAAATAAGCCAACTGTCTGCATTAGAACATCAGCTTTGCTCTGCTATGTCCTTCAGCTTGCAGTGTGTTATGTATTTTATTCGCCCTTAACTGCTCCTGATATAGAAGCACATTATTTTAGTGATGATGGTGATAAAAATATCTACAATGATGACTGATATTAATCAGCAATTATATTGCAGATTGTATTTATTCAGAGGATTGTAAAGAATTGAACTATGAAAGTGCGCAAAAACTTTCTTTCCAACCAAATAGTTTATTCAGAGATATTAAAATAACTTGAGTTTGAATTGCTGGTTACGTTC
This sequence comes from Hydra viridissima, assembly GCF_058129835.1. Lineage (NCBI taxonomy): Eukaryota > Metazoa > Cnidaria > Hydrozoa > Anthoathecata > Hydridae > Hydra > Hydra viridissima. Next base: position 6,804,294 of record NW_028324313.1, read on the forward strand.
AATTAAGACTCATTATAAAGATCTGGACAATGATACATTTTTATATTGTGAAGAATACGGCGCTTATCTTAATGTCTTAAGTAGTGGTGGTTTAATAAAATCAACTAACATTTTATGGTATTGCACTAGGTATGATTTTACAAGTTTGTTCATACTCTTTATCGTTCTATTTTCAATCAATCGACGATCGCTATTTTGGGATTTCTTTAAAGTTTTTTCATACCAAATCTTTTGCAAGAAAAATTAAAAGATGTTATCAAATACTTTTTAAATAATTACTCAGCATTTAACAATCCACGCTCTTACAAAAAGCTTGTTCAAAAAATTTTAAAACTGAGTGATTAAAACAAAAACTTTGTTGTTTCATTTTAGCCGTGATTCAGTCATATTTTTCGAATTAATTTACCTTCACACCGAAACTGAGAACGTAAAACTGTGAATAATCTCTTTACATTTTAGAAAAATTAGGGTAAGCAGAGGGGTATTCTTCCCAGAAAAACATCTTGATGAGGTTTTCATATCCCTTTTCTGTTGGTCCTCGTACCATCTGTCCTTTAGAAAAATAAGACAATTTTCTTTTCATCTGGAAATTTGATAGCCTAATATTGTTTTACTTAAAATTGTCTTACAAACTCAAAGGATCAATAAGCAGATTCAAGCTGCTAGTTTAAAGTCATTATAAAATAAGAAGTGTATAGGACTTCTAGAATTTTAGTAGCTAGATATCTAGAAAATTACGAAGTCAATATACAGTTTTTTTTTTCTTCAAGAAGTCACCAATCAATAATTTAAGTTTTTTAAATTTTTGGAATAAGGAGATTTGTTGAGATTCAAGGACATCCAGTAAAGAATTAGGCGATGTTCAAAGGCGTTATAAAGAATATATTTCGCGGCAAAACTCACGTTCAATAATTCTATGTTTAAAAATCGAATAAATTTTTTGTAAAATAGAATTTAATAAGGCAAAAAAAAAAAAAAACTTTTAAAAAATTTATAATTTTCTAAAAATGTATTAAAAATACCACATTAAAACCTTCCTATAACAAAATTTTCAAAATCATCTACAATTAAGAGGAAAAATGAAAAACAAGTATAAAAATCTCTATCATCAACAAGTTTAACTAATTTGAGATTTTAGCGCGCAGTCGAACGCTTTTATGCTGAAAATCCGTATCTGCTTGTTGCTTACCATGAACGCTTTTTGATGTTTCTACTTTTGAAGAGGTAGGCTTCGTGTAAGCTTTAAGATAAAAGTTACCAAATAAAAAAAGAAACGAAATCATATACAAAATCACAACCCAACTGATGAACCTGGGATAATCGCAATCCAAGTATAATACAAAACTACACAATATAAGAGCAATGGTGAATTGTATCTAAAAAAAAAAAGAAAGAAAAAATAGAAAAAAGAATTAGTGATTATCGGAGATGACTTCTTCCATTTAATATCCGGTTATCCGGGCGGATGAATGGAAAAATCCGTGTTCAGTAAAACGCTAAGCAAAATGAACAAAAATTAATATATATATTTATAAAAAATATAAACAAAACGTAAACAAAGAACTATCGGCGGAAGAAACAAAAAATAGAATAAATTCACTTACTAATTGAATTTGCGTCAAATACTTTTTCCACCACAAATACTTTTGGAACTGCGGACCGAGAGCAGACATACCGTAATAAAAGTACATTATTACATGAACAAAAGCATTTATAACAGCACCATGCACAGCTTAAAAAAAAAACAACACAAAAATTGTAAATCTTAAATGCAAAACTCAAGTTACTCATCAATAAGCCAATTTCACTACAGTACAGGGGTATTTGTGAAGAATAGACCATTTTTACAAAACAGGATAGAGGTTAACCTGAAAAGTTGACCATTTTCAAACATAAAGCAATTGATTTTAAAAAATCTATCTTTTACTTGATTTTATTTTGTAAAAATTTCTTTTTACAAAATTAGTTTAAAAATTAAAATAAATAGAAAATGTTAGTTTTTTTTACTACAATAAAATCATTAGTTTCTAACTAACTAAAATGATAAAGACATTTCAAATAAAAATGATAATAATGATACTAATTATTCTTAACATGCAAAACAATTGTATTCAGCAACTCTGAGTGATTTTTATTTTAAATCAATCAAATTCAAAAAGCAACTTACATGAACCACCTGGAACCCATTTTGCACAAATCCACCAAATCATTGGCATAGTTGAGTGATGATAAATATGTAAAAATGTAAGTTGATTGTTTTTCTTGCGTAATACAAAGAAAACCTAAAAAAATTAAAGCGCTTCAAGGCATTAACCAATTTAGCTAACAATCAAGAGAAATCTTCTTGTGAATAAATAATTATGTTTTATAAAGAAATTGAAAAAAGATAATTGAAAATTTTAAATTTTAATTGCAAATTCAACAACTTAACTTTAACAAAATGTGTAAATTTGAAAAGGTTTCTTCACCTCATCAATCAAAATTAATAACATTTTGAAGTTTGCCTATTTTTATACATGATAGCAATTAGCATGTTGAAGAAAATTAATGTGTCATTACAAAATTAACATTTAATGGGAGTTAAAAAATAAGAACAATAATATAAAATCTTCTAAAAGTTACAGATTCCTTGAAAATAATCAACATTTAAGGAGACTTAAGAAAAGACAATGAGAAAAAGACCAACATGGCAAAACGGGTACTCTTTAAAAAGCTCTCATAAAAAAAAGAAAAAATCAGCTAAACAACTTAAAGTATTACCAGTATTAGTGGTAAAGAAGAGCCATTGTTTTTGATGGCAAAAATTCCAAAGCCTCCTAGATGAGGAAAACTAAATTTAGTAAATAAATAAAGTAGATCAAGTGCTTGCTTCTGTCATACAAAAACAACTCCACAATTGGTTTGATTGTAACAACAATCCAGCTTTCATTCAATAAGAACAAAAACAATTTCAGAGGATTTAAAGGAAAAGGTATAGAGAATTACTTGAGGACCTATTTGGCAGAGACACTATTGACCAACTACCTTGTGTTGTGTCAAGAATAAGTGTCCACTAACTACTTAGTGTACCAACACTTTAATCAGGAATTGGGTAAATAACTGCCAAAGCAAAAGGAAATTGAAACCAAATCAAAAACTGGGCTAAGAAAAGGTATACACAATATAATTTAGCTCAGAATAAAAGAACTGATCTTCAGATAAAAAATTTCTTTGCAACAAAAATGTAAAAATGAATAAATGCATCTTAAAAATAATAAAAAAAAAAAAAATCAAACAGCAATAAAAGAGTACTTACCGTATCTAAAAACTCAATTAGCTTTGATACAAAATACCACCATAAGGCTGCTGCTATCTAAATTAGGACAATTTGTTAGTTACGCTACATATTTTCAAAAAAACTTCTGATTTAAAGATGTTTTTTTTTTAAAAAAAATCCTGATCCTTCTATCAAGTAAATTACATAATTACACATAATTTTTAAACTGATTTTTTAGAGACTTTATAATATGTAAATAATGACAAGGAATTAAAAATTGAGACCATTTTTCAGCTATCACATCCAGTTTATAGAAATAGCAAATGATACATAAATGACATATAAATGGTTTTTTCAATAACCAGTGATTATCATGTTCAGAAATGATACATAAGTGGTTTTTTCAGTTACCATTTTTCAGCTATTCAAGACATGTTAAGTCTCATTTTTATCTATTCCAAGGTGCAATACATCCATGAGTTAACAACATGACATGAGTTTTTAAATTCATTTTTAGGATCTAAATTTTTTTTCCAGACAATTTGGTCTTGTAAGTTATGAGTAAAGAGTCATGTGTGTTTAATCAGAAACAAACCACAAAACTCATTTAAGAAAAAATGTTCTTTTTCATGTAACTTTATTATAAAATTGCAACAAAAATTTGCCAAAATTGAAGTGTTTTTTAAAGTGTTAAAAATAAACTTGCAAAAAAAAACAACAACAACAACAACATGTGATAGAGACAAACATTTTTTTTATCATGATCAAGGTAAAAAACTCCACAAATATCATACATTATTTGCATATATGCATTAAAAAAAAAAAAAAAAGATTGTAATCTTGTGTTATTTGCTCCATGTTAACTTTTTTTTCCCATAGCACAAACGAAATTGTAATTTTTATGTTTAGTATTTTTATTGTTAAAAAATTATTTAAAGGAAACTATTTTCTTACTCTTAACTCGTTTGGATCACTACCACTGTTAACAGGCTGACATGGCCAACTATACTTTGCATTAATCATTCCAAATAAAAGCTAAAGTAACAGATTTTTTTTCTACAAATTTAAACAAAAACTACATAAATTATGAACACCAAAAAAGAACATTTTTTATATTAACTAAATTTTCACCTCTAAAAAAATGTGAAGATTAAGAGCAGTTAAAAGAGCATTGTATATGACAAGAGTCCACTTCAGCTGAAATGCTTCACGATTTTTCATAAGCAATGGCCCAAACTTGCATGCAAACAGTATATAAAGGAAGCATAATGAGTATGTAGGAATGGGACTTTTAATGAAGTACCAACCCTGTACTCGATGGTCTAAACAAGCAACAAATAAAAATGAAAGTAGTACTATATTAGTTTTAAAAATTCTATTATAAATCTAGAAAGAAGAAAAAACAAGACATAAATGCAAAAATTGTACTAAAATTTACAGATGTTACTAATTTTTATACTCATCTTTTTTTATCTCAATTGAGATTTATTTCATCTAAACTGACTTACCACTAACACTTTCTGCCCATTCATAAAAATTTTTCAGTTGGATTATTAGAGTCATCCTAAACTAGGAGTAAGATATTATTAGAGTCATCCTAAACTAGGAGTAAGATATTAGAAAACAAATAAAAGTATTTCTGCATAAAATTATCAATAGGACTATTTTAGTTAAAAGTAAACACTGCTTTAGACAGAAAGCGTAACATCTCCCTTCCCTCTCTCTCTCCCCAATAAAGTAAAGTAAAATAGAAATTCTCGTGTGAATATTAGAAAAAATACTTTCTCAAGTAAAAACATGGGTTTTTTTTTTCATTCTCATAGAACTTTTTAAAATCAAAACAACAAAATTCAGTTTTAAAGAAATTAAAAAGATCACAGAATGAAATTTCTTTTTACTTAATTACTATTTTTTAAACATGAATGACGGTAATTTTAACAATGTGTTTAAGAAATTGCATGAAATTCTTTACATTTACCAAACTCCTCACCTAATGTTACAAATAATGAAGGTTTTTAAGCATGATCTAAAATATATGAAATAAGTTCTGTTGCTGAAATCTTTAATTTCTATTTAAATAGTAGAAAGGAGTCAAATTATGATTTGCAAGAATAATAAATATTTTACGGCGTTTTCATATGCCAATCTGAATGTAAAATATAATACCACTTTTAAATATCCTTAAGAACAGAAAAATATGTCCTTTTGCAGTCATTGTGGTTTTCAAGCTTTAGGGAAAATCCTTTGATGAGTGTAGGTGTTATTTAGAGAAGAATCTTTCTGGTGAGATCAACTGTAAATAATGATAGGATTTATTATAGATCAACCCGCTTGCCTTTTATAGAAACATACTGCTTGCCTTTCATCAGTTGGTACAGTAGTTATTTGCTACACAAGAAGATATATATGTAGACCGCCACCTAATCATCTTTTTTTGTGAATTGGAACGCTTATATGAATTGGAAGATGATAATATTGCACTTTTATCAACTAACATCAATAGATAAAAACCGGCACTAATGAGAGAATTAAATTTTTAAAAAACAATCGTAAAATTTTTTAAAAGTATTATTTTTTTTAAAATCAACGAAAAGCAACTCTTACGTGGGTTGTGCAGCGAAAAAACGCCTGAGGTCGAATAAGGTATATTTAAATATTACCGCAAAGATATGCAATGCGGACAGGCGAGTTTTTTTTTTTAGCTGCGCGCATAATTATAGACAAATTTTTGTAGAGATATGTGCTATTTTTTAAAATTTAAACAAAAATAGGAACCGCCAGACGAAAATGGAAACCGCTTAAGATTGATTTCTGAAATTTGATATGATAATTACTTTAAAAGGATTTAAATCCAAAAAATTCTCCAAATTGATAAATTACTTTAAAAGTTATTTCATTTTGCAATAAGTTGGTGGACTTTCGTAGAAATAATAGCTAAAAAAAGCTTGTAAACGGAACTGTAAGATAAGTAAAGCGCAAACTACAAAGAAAAATTACGAGACGACTACTAGTGCCAAAAAGATACAAAGGACCGACAGACAACAGACCGAAATACAAACGAGGAATTCCTAGTAAACGGGAGCTGAAGACTTACACTTACTAGGAATTTCTCGTTCATGATCAATAATTGCAATGATCAATCCCCATCACGTCGAACTTTCAAAAGATTACCTAAACCTTTCGGTTAAGGTTAAGACGCGCTGAATTCGACAGTGTAGCGCGCGTGCGGCCCAGAACATCTGCCGTTTAATCAAAGTCAGGAAGGCATCACAGACCTGTTATACCTTCCTGACTTTGGTTAAACGGCAACAGCCCCTCGAAAAAGTCAGACACAGTTCGAAAACCGTGTGACTATTTAGCCGGTTAGGGTCTCGTTCGTTAACGGAATTAACCAGACAAATCACTCCAACAACTAAGAACGGCCATGCACCATCATCCATAGAATCAAGAAAGGGCTCTCAACCTGTCAATCCTTACTATGTCTGGACCTGGTGAGTTTTCTCGTGTTGAGTCAAGTTAAGCCGCCGGCTCCACTTCTGCTAAAACCAACAAAATAGAACCAAAGTCCTATTCCATTATTCCATTCTCATGTATTCAAACGAAAGCCTGCTTAGTAAACATCGTAAATCCGACAAACGCACAGCGAAGTGCACCTACAGTCTTTGCGAAGAAGAACAGACCCGCCAGTAGCTCACCTTGCGGTGGACCGACGGCCTCGCTCCGAAATCCAACTACGAGCTTTTTAACTGCAACAACTTTAATATACACTATTGGAGCTGGAATAACCGCGGCTGCTGGCACCAGACCTGCCCTACAATTGATCCTCGTTAAAGGATTTAAATTGTTCTTATTCCGATTGGGAGACCTATAAAGACTTCGTACGGTTATTTCTTGTCACTACCTCCTCGAATCGGGATTGGGTAATTTTCGTGCATGCTGCCTTCCTAGATGTGGTAGCAGTTTCTCAGGCTCTCTCTCCGGAATCGAACCTTACTTCTCCATCACCCGTTACAACCATGGTAAACCACTACCCTACCGTCGACAGTTGATAGGGCAGAAATAGATACATAAATGATACATAAATGGTTTTTTCAATCACCAGTGATTATCATGTTCAGAAATGAAACATAAGGCCATGCGATTCGAAAAATTATCATGAATCACCGAGAAAACGGACCGAGACCTGCATTGGTTTTTCGTCGAATAAATACATTCCATTTTTCGCATGTATTAGCTCTAGAATTACCGCAGGTATCCATGTAGTAAAGTACAATCAAATAAACGATAACTGATTTAATGAGCCATTCGCAGTTTCACAGTACAAGTGCTTATACTTAGACATGCATGGCTTAATGTTTGAGACAATTATATGACTACTAGCAGCATCAACCAGGTAACTATTATTAATAGCAATAGTTACCTGGTTGATCCTGCCAGTGTCTCTTCTTTCGAGAGATAAGGAAAAACCCTACAATTAGTAACAGTTAACTTGCCAGTGAGCTAAATAGTTAGTTTAAAAGTATTAGTACAATTAAGGAAACAGTTTGAAAGATTTTAGATAAAAATGGAATCGGTTTATATAAAAAAAACTACAAAACCATTTCTTAAAGTGACGAATAGACTCAAAAGGTGAAAATGATATAGAGAAAAACTTCACTGGACCCTGGAAGATCGGAATAAAGTTCCTTTAAGCAATGAATCGAACTTTTGAGGTCTTCAATCGAAAATTAAGACTTATGGTAAAAAGGTTGAGTTCCGAAGATATGTGGAACGGTTTTTTATACCGAGGTAACAAGGTGGTGGAGGCTTAGCTGGTATCTCGAGTTGCATTTCCCTAAAGGCACTGGATGTAGCAAAGTGTATTCGGGCCGAATTAAACAATTTACTTACAAAGACATCCTTGAAAACGAGCTTTTACCATCTACTTAACTACAGTTCGTACGACGTTGTCAGTCCAAAACTGGTTCAAAGAGCAGCAAATTCATATCTTGCTAGAGTACGCTAGGTTTCCAGATCTGAACCCAATCGAGAATATTTGATTATACATGGATTCCAAAACAGTACCAATTAATACAACATCCGTGGAGCATTTTAAACAAGAGTTGGAGAGAATTTGGTCCAAAATTCCGAAAGAACACTCTATGAGGCTAATCGAATTAAAATCGAAGAATATCAGAAAAACTTTGCCACGTAAGTCAAAATTTTCTGTTTTCTCAGCTTCGACTACAACAATAATTATAGGGTGAAAGATTTATTTTTGCGGTAATGTGTTTTGTGGTATTCACTTTTTTATGTTCTGACATATTGACGTTCTGAGTAGTTCTCAAAACGTGTAAAGATGTGTATCAAACCATTCTGAACAAAAATGGGACATTTATCATTTAACTATTTAACTAAACTTTTATGATTGAAGTTTTCCTTCAATAAAACAAGTTTTGCAATGGTTCAAGATTCTCATTCTACACTTAATGGACATTATCTTATAAGATGACGACTAATATTTAAGAATACAAAACTATCTTTAATATTTTTGACTCCCTAATGGGGAAATATTGTTAATTCAATTAATAAACAACGTTAAAATTAACAAACAATCTGTTTTTTGCGGGAAAAAAAAAAAAAAAAAAAAATAAGTTTTTTGTTGCAATTTAACAGAAAAATTTAAATTTTGCAAAAAGTTTTTTAAAAAACTTTTTTTTGATTGATTAAAGTAATTTAAGATATTTATATTGCAATCATGGAAAATCGTGACTTTTTAAAAATGACTGAAGAAAACTAATCTTCAAATTGAAAACTAATCTTCAAATTGAATCTAATTTTTAAATTGAAAAATTATTCTTTAATCATAATTTATTATTTTAGTTATATTTAATATAATTTTTATTATAATAGAAAAAACTAATCTTCAAATTGAAAACTAATCCTCAGACTGAAGAAAACTAATCTTTAAATGGAAAACTAATCCTCAGACTGAAGAAAACTAATCTTCAAATTGAAAACTAATCCTCAGACTGAAGAAAATCTTCAATGCGTCAACTGAGTTTGAAGAGTAGCAATTGGTTAAGTTGCGTGGTGTGTCATCTTTTAGCAGTATAACAGCAATGATTCCAGCCAGCAGAATCAAGAAATTTTTTGATCATTTTTATAATTTATTAGTAAAGAATAGTTTAATTCATGTCCTTGCATATGCTTCTGGCACCGTTAATGGTGATTTTTGGATATTCACTTGAGCTGAATCACGGTGGTAAAATCAACGCTCTTTCAAAAAATAAATACAAAGAGTTTATAAGGAATTGAAAGATATTGCATGTCCTGTTTTTTATGTTCTTAGACATTCATCCAAATCACATTATTGAACTGTTATTTTAATGATGATTTGGTGATCATGGAATTTACATTAGAGATTAACTTGCTTCGTTTTTTTAAGACTTAAAGAATAAGTTCTTTTAATTTATAGCTAATAATCCTAAATTTAAAATAAGTTGTAAATTTTGACAATTTACACCGGCCGACATCGTAAGCGTTCGGGTTTCTTAAACGCGGTATACTGTGGAGCAGGGGTTTTCAACCTGAGGGTCGTGACCCCCAAGGGGGTCATATAGCTTTTCTAGGGGGGTCATGAAAGTATTCCATTTTATCTATATGAAGGTCATTTACTTCTTGCATTTGATATAATTTTTTAAATATGCAGTATAGTTTATAATAATACTATTACAAAAAATAAAGTGTTGAACTTAAGATTATTGTGAAAACCAGATCAATCAGTAATAAGAAGCGTACACATCACATGACTTTGTTTCTTTACTGATTGGTCTGGTGTTGAATGTCATGAGTGATTATTTTTTTAACCTGAAGCTGGGATATTTAACTGATATATTTTCTGAACTGAATCATCCTTATTTGCAACTGCAGGGCAGAGAAACCAATATCATTGATTTTAGAGACACAATTAAAGCTTTCATCAGAAAATTGGCAAGTTGGCACAGAAAGGTAAAGTTAGAAAATGTTGCAATGTTTTCAAAATGTTCAGGTATATTGGAGAATGGTGATATGATGCTATCTTCAGAAATTAAAGAAATGATTACAGAACATTTGAAGCAGTTGGCATCTGAATTCAATAACCATTTTCCAGAGCTGTCAAATAAAATAGCAATATTGGTCAAAGATCCATTGAATGCTCCCGTGACATGCATTCCAGATAAAAAATATGCTGCGCAGACACAGTTAATGCAGTTGCAGAAAAATGCATCTGCAAGATTGATGATCGAAAAGGAGAACCTAGTTGCATTCTGGTCAAAAAATAGTGCCAGTTACCGAATGTTATCTGAAATGGTAATGCCAGTGCTATTGCCATTTGCATCAGCTTACAGGTGTGAATGTGGATTTTCCACAATGCTTAAGTTAAAGATAAAACAAAGAAGTGTATTGAACATTGATTGTGATATGAGGCTAGCAAAATCAAAGACAAAACCAAGAATAGAAAAACTGTGCGCTAAAAAGCAACAACAATCATCACACTAACCTAATGTATAAATAAAATAAATTATTATTTTTTGAAATTGAAAATCAGTACTTTTAATGTTTTTTGGGAAAATATATTCAATATTTGCTAGGGGGTCACTGTTTTCTGTTAAATCTTAAAGGGGGTGCTGGACTAAAAAAGGTTGAGAACCCCTGCTGTGGGAACCTAATCTTTCACTTTTTATTCTTTGCATTTTTTAGTTACTTATATCGCGTTTCTCCATTTTTTATAGCCTAACTTTTTTTATAAAAATTTGAACAAAAAATTTACACATTAAATTTTTTCCACGTTGCGCGTTGCCGTTTATTTTTCTATGCCCCCCCCCCTCTCATCACCAGTTTTATTTTTCTACACCCCCTCTCTCATCACCAGTTTATTTTTCTCATCACCAGTTTTTACTTGTGCCGCGCTTAAACTCCCGCTTTTCCTAATTATGCGTATCACATTTTTTAGAAAAAAAAAAGGCTCTTTAAAAAAAACTTTACTTGTTCTATAATAACGAAACAAACTCTAAATATATTATATCCTCTAGAGCTAATTTATATCTAACGACTATACTAATTGACATAAATTTTCTATATTCATCCTATTAATAAAATGCTAATAAAAGATTTATTCATAAAAAATATGAAAATGTTGAAATTTGGAAAAAATTAATTTCAAAATTAATTTTAAAACTATAAAATTGAAAAACATAACTAATTTTAGCATTATTACGGACATTATTCTTGTTTCTTTGTGGAGGGAACACGTTTTAAGTAGGCTTTAGCATAAAAGTTACCAAATAAGATCAGAAACGAAGTCATATACAAAATCAAAGCCCATGTCATCCATTTTGGAAAGTCACAATCCAAATATAAGATATAGCAGCCCATTACAAGAGCTATTGTGAACTGGATCTAAATAACAAAGAAATAATTTTTAAAAATTACCAATAAATTATAACTTTTACTCATTTGTGAGTTAGATAACTTACCAATTGCATTTGAGTCAAATATTTTTTCCACCACAAATATTTTTGATACTGTGGACCAAGAGCAGACATGCCATAATAAAAATACATTATGATATGGATAAAAGCATTCAAAATAGCAGCATGTGCAGCTAAACAATAAAAATAAGTATTCAAATAAAAATAGTAGCTGATAATCAATATTTTACTGAATTATTAAAGATTTAAATTTTTCATAATTTAAAAGTTTCAAGTTTTAAAATTATCTTTGAGATTCTTTCTTCAAGTAAAATTTTGAAAAAGAATTAAAAACAAATAGAGCATTCTGTATTCTGATTTGTACAAACTAACTCTGAGTTCAAACTTAACTTACAAGAGCCACCTGGGACCCATTTGATACCAATCCACCACAAAAGTGGCATTGTTAAATGATGATAAATATGCAAGAATGTCAGCTGGTTATCTTTCTTTCTTAGCACAAAGAATATCTAAAAAAAAAAAAAAAGGAAAGAAAAAAATATATTTTTTAAGTTAAACAAAAGTATATATATATATATATATATATATATAAAGTATATAATTAAAAAAAAATGTAGTAAAAATATCAAATATTAAAACAAGAAAATTGTTTGTATTTTATTCTGGCGTTTTTTTTTGTAGAAAATATCAAATTTTCTTATAAGATATCTAACAAAAAAAAAAAACACCACAATAAAACAGTCATAAAAAAAATCCATACCATGATAAATATAAAGAGGAATAATAAATATATTAAACAGTTACCGTATCAAGAAACTCAATCAACTTTGATATATAATACCACCATAATGCAGATGCTATCTATATTTAAAAAAAAAAAAATACCAATGTTCAATTTTGAAAGAATCAAACTTAAAACAAACTTAAAACAAACTTAATTAACTTCTGAGATATTGCTTGATTAAATTTTAAATGGAAACTATGATTAAAAATGCCTACTCTAAGTTCCTTTGGATCATCTGTGTTTGATATAGGTTGACAAGGCCAGCTATAATTTGCATCAAGCATTCCAAGTAAAAGCTATAATAAAAGTAAAAAAAATATAAATAAACTTCTAATTTATTTAACTTTTTAAAAAAAACAAAAAACATTTTGTATAATTTTGTTTTTTACACTAATACACCATCTGATAACTTTTGGGTACTCTACATTTTTTGCTCATTCTTCTGAACCAATTAGCAATTACAAATACTTTTAGTTAACTAATTAAACTTAGACTCTAAAGCTTAATGAAAAAATGATAATGTATAACAGCTGTTTCTAGTAAACTATCATAAGGCTAATAACTATATTCAATTATCGTGTGACTAAATTATTCTTTCTTTTTTCCCTCTGTTATAAAATGTAAGCCCTACCATCCAACTAGCCTTACTACTTTTTAACATTCTTACCAACAACATAAAGGGCTGAAAAAAAAAAGAAAACTAAAAATAAACTATCCACAATACCTCTAAAAAGATATGCAAATTCAGAAGAGTAATAAATGCATTATAAACAACCAGAATCCACTTCAGTTTAAAAGATTCATAGTTTTTCATGATTCTTGTACCAAATGTGCACACAAACACAAAATAGAGGATACATATTGTTAAAGTGGGATATGGACTTCTCACAAAAGGCCAATCTTGTACTTTTGATTTTTCTAAAAAGCAAGTTTAATAGTCAAATCTATTTCTTAAAAATTTACTTTTATCTATCAATAATAATCGTAGAAAATGATTTTTTTTTTTTTTTTTAAGAAAAAAAAAAAAAAAAAAAAGACAGATTAAGAAAGGTTTTCTAAGATTAATAAAAACGTTTATTACCATTTATGTGATTAACGTAATCATAAAAATCTTTCATTTTATGTATATAATCCATCTTTGCTGAATTTTAAATTCTGGCAAAACTGCAGTAAAAATTGAAAGTTATAGACATCAGACAAAATGGAATTTGGACTTTAGACTTAGCGTGAGCGATTGCAAAATTCTCAAAAAAAAAAAAAAAAATAATAATAAAATAAAGCACTTCCCCAAATCTCTAGTTTTTCCGATCCGTCTGGCACACCTACGAAACTATATCCAGCAAGATATTGTTTTTGTTGATACTTGTTATCCTTTGTTTTATTTATATTGTTATATAACAGGACGGGTATAACTTAAAAAAATATTACTTATAAAAATACTTATAAAATACTATAAATTAAATCAAATAAATGTCGAGAAACTTTTTTTTATCGGAATCATTGGGAATTTTCAACACATTTTTTACCATACTCGGAATTAATAAAGTAATGGTATTTAATATTTTGATAGATAGAAGTATGCGGAATAAAAATAAGAAATCCTGTATTAAATTTCATAAAAAACTATGTTGGGTTTTTTGATTCCAAATGATTCCGAAGAGGACGAAAACATGTATGAAAATTTTCATAATTTGAGTTAGTTTTCTTGACACACTTTATTCCTTTGATAGATTTACTATTCAGGGGCGCAAACAAGATTTTTTAGGACATTTCTTAAAATAAGATCCACTAGTTTCTTTAAGACACAAAAACTGTTATTTCAAGAACAAATTTATATTAGAGTAGAACAGGCGCGGATCCAGGAATTTGTAACTGTGTGGCAAAATTTTATTTTCACGGTTAAAATTTCGACAAAAGATCGATATTTTAACAATTTTTCACAGCATTTCTTGATTGAATAAAACGTCAGTAACGTATAATAAGAACCGTTGTGGCCGTAGCAGGAATCTTTATAGCCAACATTTCGATCGAATGCAATTGCAAGACTAACCAACTTAATAGTTTGACAACCTTATCTTTTTCGTTAAACTGTTTTCTGCCATTTAAATGACATTTCCTAGGTTTACTTGTGATTCCAGGACGAGTGCCCACCATTTTTTCTCGCTGTATAATTATACATACAAAATTGTTGACATTCCTGGTTTTTCGGCAGCAACAACGTAACATTCCCAATTTTGAATAGCAGGGAAAATTTCTAATACCTGTTTTCGACTCTTTTTTTCGCTTCAAGTTTAATACTGAAGTTAGCACCTGAGTTTTACTTTATGATAATAAAAAAAGAATACAATTTTAAATGCTGACATTCCTTGCTTTTTCCTTACGCAACACACACATGCACACACATAAATATAAAATCTTAAATAAATTCCATGACTGCAATTTTAAATCTTGGCCTCAACTATAAAACTTAAATCTTTCCAGTTCTTTCTCTCTCTCCCCCCCCTCATAACATGAAGTCAACCTTAACGTTACACTCCGACTTTTATGATAATCGTTGTTAAGTCTATAAAAAATTTCAGTTTTGCACCTTCCCATAGTAAATTTTCTCGAAGATGACCATGTTCGTAATTGAGAAGTCGAGAGATTGTTCTAAAGTACTTCAAAGGTATTTCTATTTTTTTAGCCAAAAAAAACTATATCAACCACTCTAATAAATTAACATTAACTAAAAACTATTACAAGTCAATAAATGTGATTAACGAATAAAATCTTTAAATTGCTTGAGAAATAACACAAATATGAATAAGTGAAAAATATATTGTATACAAATTTCCTAAAATTAATCGCGATAACACAATATATATTGAAACTTCTGCTGGATTCAATACCCACATCTTATTTATTCTTTTTCGGAGAAGCAATATTTTCGTTACGATACTTTAAAATAAGTTCTGCTTCTAAAAACATTAAAAAAAATCAGGCTATTTGGAATATTTTTAAATTTTCCTTAGAAAAGAAAAGCAGATTGCTTTTTAAATGCCAAAGACAACCTTCATTTGCTTATACTTTCCGCGTATATCTGTAGCTTGTCTACCATTTTTAAATGGATAGGTATTCAATATAGCAGTCCATCTCGTCCCATACCTTTCAACACCTTAAGATAATTGACTGGTTTATTTTTTATCAATATTTCAAAATAATACAATAAAGTACATGAATCGTTGCTAATTTTTTGTTATCAAAATAACTAAAAAGAAAAGATGAACCAATCATTTTTATACACTATTACAGTATTTCCGTTTTAAACATTGTTTTAAACGTTATTTTAAATATTGATCATAATCAATGCATATTATATTTAGTTATTTATTTCTTAATGACAGAAAATTTACCGAAACCGAAAAGAGTAGTTTTAAGAAGGATTTAGAAGGATTGTCTGCTATGCTTATAATTAAACGAGTCATTAAGTAATGACTCGTTTAATTATAAGCATAGCAGACAATCCTTCTAAATAAAAAAGCTTACCTTTTAAAATGTAGCCAATTTCTTCTTTAGAATAATCTTGGCGAGCTCTACGCTGATAATTGCTAGCAAGTGATGTCCAGTTCTAAATAATATACACAAGTTCAATGCATTATGTCTATTGACCAATAGGTGCTCAGATAAATGCCTAAGTAACTCACTGAACAAATACTTTTTTCATCTTCATCAACTGTACTAACTTTCTTCACATCTCTATCGATCAGCGAAATTTTTTTACTGAGTGGGAGGCTTTTTAGAGTTAATTTTGTAACATTTGAAGCATCACACTTAAATGAGAACAAACCAGCATTTTTCCACTTCATGTATCTTTTCATGAACTCTCCATGAAAAATACAAGTGTAGTCATTTTGTTTCAGCAATGAAAAGAGATTTCTGGAGTTAGCAGAAATGAAATTATACCAATTGAATGGGTTGCAGGCGATGCATTGAGTTATAAATGTATTTTTTTCTGAAACTTTTTTTAAAGTTACAGGAATGGGTTCTGATTCATCTGCCCATGATTGGAACTTTAAATCTCGGTCACAATTGTTAAAATTAAGTCTTTCAAGACTTGAAAACTGCGTGAAATTTAACGTTCTTTTTGTACTGTCTGACATATTAGTTTTGTGCTCAGGTGTATAAGATGGCTCAATGTAATTTAAGGTCATTAGGCGACGCCTTTTAGAAAATGGAGGTTTTTTTGGAGCACATTGAATATCTGTGATTGGCTTTGTTGATACAGATATCAAAGGAGTGATACTGTCATGATTTTGATGTTGTGCAAGAGGAGTCTCAGGAAAATCAAATGATTTTTTCTCACTAATCATTGAATATTTTGGAACTTTAAACTGATTTTCCAAATGTGAGTCTGTTACTTTATTTATGTTAGTTTTAGCACCCTCAAAAGTAGATGCATAAAAGCTTGGTGTAGGGCATGATTGACGCCATTTTTGTACTTTTTCTACCACATTTACAGATGGCTCAAAAGCTGATATACTTTTATTACTTTGATTTCTGTTAGCCATTTGTTGAGATGAAATAATAGAGATACCTTGTTCTGCTATGAGAGCAGGTCTCTCATCACGCACTAGGCTTTCGTTTTCAACAGGAGCATTACAAGTAGCTTGCCTGATATTGTCATGAAATGTTTTTTCTGTGTAGCAGGCTAGGGGAGTTATTATGCTTTCAAAAACACTCGGCTGAATATTTCTTACTGAAGTAGCTGAAAATACATCTTTTCGTGTTGGTGTAGATCTAATACAATCTTCTATTACAAATTTATGGTTAACTTTATCACAAACCAAGTTAGAGCTATTTAAATCTGATTTGTTTATATCTGCTCTTAGATTATAAAAATCCTTTTGAAAATTTTGCATCATTTCTTTTTGCTCTATTAGCAGGCCCATCATTTCTTGTTCACAACTCAATTTTGTCTTTACGCATTTCTTTTGTGCAATTTTTAAGTTTGGCAAAACTAATTTGATAGTTTCTTCATTTGACTTGTTTGGGTTTTTACTAACATTTTTAAAATTTTCTTTTATGAAACTTGTAACTTTGTGTGAGTTCTCATTGTTTCCATTAATAACTGTTTTGAGCAATTTCTGCTTTGATATGTTTTTTTGCTCTTCAAACTCAGCTGATGTCTCCATTTTAGAAAAGGGTAAATTATTGACACTTAAGTCTAAAACAAAAAAATTCTAAAAATATGCGCCAACAAAAACTAATGCAAATAAGATACATGAACAATCAATGTAAAAAATTATTAATGTTGTAAAAAATGTCTGATCAACTGCAAGAGTTGTAAACCCTACCAGATAAATTTATGACACAGGTATGTAGAATAGTCATACCAACTTTTGAAATAACTTCATCCTAGAAAAAGCAATGTTATATACAGTATGCGACAAAAGTGTTTACATGTTTTTGAAAAATATTCTTTTTTAAAATAAATGATTGAAATACATGTTTATATATCAATATATATATACCAAAATAAAGGTAATTCATTGTAGTTTCATGTTTTGAGCCTGAATTTAAATGAATGAGAAGTGTTTATAGCAAATTATTTATTGAGACAAAATGTCAGATGTAAACAGTTTTGTCGCGATTTATGCTATTATTAATTTTAATGCGAAATTAATTTTTTGTGGCTATATTTTTAATTTGTTTAAATAAAACATATCTCAATTAGTAATAAACGGTTTATTTAAACTTAAAATTCGTAATGTAAACAACAGAAAAATTATAATTGAAAGAATGAAGAAAGTGTCGAAAGAAATTGAAAATTTAGCTGTTCAGAAGCTTAAATCAGGATTGTCTCTTCGTGAGACAGGACGAGAACTTAATATATCTTATTGTTTAGTCTATAAAATTAAGAAGCGAAACGATATAGAGGAGAAATGCAACAAAAATGGACGCAAGAAAATTTTCACTACTCGAGATCAGAGAACAATTTCTAGATTAATCATGACAAATAAAGCAAAATCAGCACACGATGTAAAGAAACAATTAAATAATGCTCAAGGTACAGTGGTAAGTACTCGAACAGTGCAGAGAGAACTCAAGAGAATTGGATTCAAGGCAAAAAAGAAGATCAAGAAACCACTACTAACACCGAAACATCGTAAACAACGATTGGAATTTGCAAAGAAGTATGAAAACTGGACTTTAGCTGAGTGGAGTAAGGTGATTTGGACAGACGAAAGCAAGATTAACTTGATTGGCTCTGATGGCATTCGATATGTATGGAAAAAAGCTGGAGAAGGAATTTCTGATCGTGACTTTATTCCAACAGTAAAATATGGCGGCGGAAAGTTGTTGTTTTGGGGATGTTTCTCTTCGTATGGTGTTGGTAAAATCATAAAAATTGATGGAATAATGGACGCGAAACATTATATTGACATTTTAAACAATGGCTATTTGCCTAGTTTACGAGGATGGTGAAAGCAAATTCGTTTGACACTTTTTATGCAAGACAATGATTCAAAGCACAAGGCAAAAATTACATTAGAATTCCTAAATTCGAAGAAATTTAAGATTCTAGAGTGGCCTGCGCAAAGTCCCGATCTTAACCCGATCGAGAATCTTTGGTCTATTGTGAAGAATCGAGTTTATAATTATGAAACAAGAGCAGCCAGTCGACAAGAATTATGGGAACGAGTTGAGTATGTTTGGAGTTCGATAACTGTTGAAGAATGCAAGAAGTTGATTGGTAGCATGCCTGCGAGAATTGCAGCAGTCATTAGAAGTCGTGGAGGCTACACAAAGTATTAATTTTGCATTAAAATTAATAATAGCATAAATCGCGACAAAACTGTTTACATCTGACATTTTGTCTCAATAAATAATTTGCTATAAACACTTCTCATTCATTTAAATTCAGGCTCAAAACATGAAACTACAATGAATTACCTTTATTTTGGTATATATATATATTGATATATAAACATGTATTTCAATCATTTATTTTAAAAAAGAATATTTTTCAAAAACATGTAAACACTTTTGTCGCATACTGTATATATATATATAAATAAATAGATGCTTAAACATTTTATAAACTGAACTTTAAAAATTGCAATACATAAAATAAAAAATGTAAATGAATTTTTGTGTTCAAAACACATCAAAAGTTAAGTAACCAAAAATAAAAATTTTTGTAAATATAACTAAATGTAATTTTAAAGCAATATTACTTACAATACTAAACCTTTTACATATGACTCCATTTTCTTAAGTATCACACAAACATTATTCATGGTTACAGTGCCTAAAATATTTTACATGCTTTATTCTCATACCTGATTTGTTGACATAAGACCAATAACCACAGGCATACCATTACACTGCAGGAAAGCCTTCTGACATTTTTCTGAAGCAAAAATCACAAAGAGTCAGCCACAGTTAATCTGTAGCTCTCTGTAATACATGTTTAGATTAATACATAAAAATCTGTACCAGAAAAATTTCAAAACTCACCATTTTCGTGTACACATTCGGCTAAACATATGAGTCCTTTTAGCTGAATGCTATGAGTTGATTTTATTTGAAGACATTTAACTAATGAATTTATAATACCCATTTCTGAAGCACAATCTTTATTAGGTGCTAAAAAAAGATAAAAACAAACATATGAAAAATGAAGTTTCATCAAGTTTTGTAACTCTAATTATTTATGTTCAAAAACTGCATTTTTTTCTTACAGCAAAGTACTCACTACAATCTGTGAAAACTACCGAGAGTGTATCCAGAACACTTGCTAATAAGTTAATTTCCTCCTTCGCATCATCTAATTGGTTTTTGAATATTTGGGCTAAACAATGAATTCCTCCAACCATTTTAAAAATTTGAAGGGTTTTTTCTTGTAAAAAGATAAAAAAAAAAAATTATATTAAAATTTTTGTTTTTTTTTTAATGCCAGGGACAAAAAGTTAAAAATCATCAGATTTTGAGGAAAATGTTATTATTAAAAAATATTATTTATGCAACAAGTTCTACAACCATTTTTCAATGTTAACATGCTAAAATTTAAAACCTTAATATAAAGTATTACTTTCAAACTTAGCAACTGGGTAAGTAGTGATTTTTTAAAGATGATTTTTTAGAGAACTTTTTAGAGATGATTCTTAATAACAAGAAAAAAAAAAGAAAAAGAAAAAAAAATTCACCATTTTCATAGACACAATCAGATATGAAACTTAAGGCTTCTTCTTTTGATACATTATGTCCAGACATCAAACTATTTATAGCAAGATTTAGCAACTTAGAGCATAAAAGTTGATTTTCTTCTAAAAAAAAAGAAATTAGAACAAGTAGAAAAAGAAAGCTTAACTATAAAATGAACACAATATAATAAAAAGAAACAAACCATCTCTTCACAGGATGTAATTATGCTTTTTTAAAACCCAAGAATTTTTTTAACTTAGTGGTACAAAAAAAAAAGTAATTTGAACCAATCCTTATCTTTTTGTCTCAAAAACCATTATATGAATCAATACCAAAAACAAAAAGTTTTTAAAATTTTGGTCATTTTGCATATGCATTACATATTTTAACATAACTTACTATTTGTAGGTTTACATATCATTGCTTTCAAAGCATGTGATATATGATTAAGGATAATAGGAGGCTGACTATCTACCTTCTCAAACCATTGTTCATCTAAGGAACTCTCAGAAGTATCCCCTTTTGGATGAAAGTATCTGTAACATTTTTTGAAGATTTTACTAATTAGCTTTAAAAAAGTTGAAATTATACGATAATCAATAGATATAAAACTCATATAAACAATATACCTTCAACATAAAAGTTCTATGAACAAACCTATATAACATGACTAAACTCTCTAAGCATTTGCACTTTCTGGCTTTATTCTGAGCTTTCTCTGCATAACAGAAACAAAAGCTTAACATATAGGCAATTAAGAAACACTAATTTGAATTTACTTAATGAACTACTTAGTATGCAGAGTAAAACATCAATTTACATCAATTTTCCACGGTTGTTGCTGCTTTGTGTAACCACTGATTCATCAATCAAATTTACTCTACTTACTGTTATATCAATTTATAGCTCTGAATGGAATTCAATTAAAAAGGAGAATGACAAAGATTGTTACCATTTCCACTGCATAAACAAGCCAAAAAATATGATGATGCAGCAATCAGCTTATGAGTAGCATCTTTATTCAACATAGTTGATTTAATGTGATTCATCAAAAGATCAGTATTTAAAAAAGCTTTATTTTCATCTAAAAATAAAATATTCTTAATTAACCTAACATTCATTAACTATTTACATTCATTAATTTTTTTAAAAACTAAAATAAAACTAAGAATGAAATTACCATTGGTTAATGTAGCATTCCCAAGTGTAAGAAGAGATTTCTGCAAAACCAATTGATTTTGGTTTTTATCAAAGAGCATCTTTAACACAACAGAGAGACCACCAATTTTTTGAAAGAGATATCCTCCTTTATCTATTGATTAGTTAAACATCCATTAGGTAAAAAATCAAAATAAAAAATAAAACATGCATTTAAAAATACAAAATATTTTTATTTCTGAAAAAGACAATATATTGCAAACAAGTCAGAGTTGAAGCCAAACAATTTTACGAAATTTCCTCTTTAACCTTACTTTACTTTCTAAATTTAGTCTAGCGAAATTTAGAAAAAAGAAGGTATTTGGTAATTGTCATTTTGAAAGCATTTCAAGTTGAAAAGAGAAAAAGATTGATGCAGAAATATAGATATTCTTAATTCCAGGTTGCCAATATTATACCGAAAGAAACTGATTCAAAAACATTGAGCAGATATTTACAGATACCAAAACAAGAAGAGATAGTAGATAGTTTAAGAAGAGAAAAAAAACAAGAAGAGATATATATATATATATATATATTATTTTCAAAGCAATTTACGAATAATAATTAATCATTTTTCACACAATGCCAATATCCGTTGCAGAGGGTGAAAGATCTTTTAGTAAACATAAGATTATAAAAAACCATTTCAGAGCCACCATGGGACAAGAACGACTTTCAAATCTTATGATGTTGTCTATTGAAAATGATATAGCGAAATCATTGTCATATGATGAAGTAATTTACAACTTTGCCTCGAAAAATTTTATTTAAATTAGGAATTCTTTATGCTGTGGTTAGTTAGCAAAAAATAAAATAAAGTTAAAGTAGCTATAAAGGCACTTTTTTGCTTCTATGCTAAGTATATATATAAAGCAAAATCTATAAGGGCGCCAAAAAAGGTTTTGTCCCGGGCGGCTTGAAGGCTCTCGGCGGATCTGCCTGTTCTTGAATTGTCAGTTGGTGAAACAATTTGCAGTTGTTTCTTTTATTCAAAAAAAAAACAAAACAAAAAAAAACAGGGTGTAATAATCTTGATTCATTATAAGAATTTTTTTCACAAGATTTTTTTTTTTCCCATTTGTTTATTTCTATTTCTGGATTCACTGTGAAGTAAGTATGTAAAATATCAAGAAAAACTGAAATTTGATATACAGTTAGCTTAACAAGCTAATTTGTTAATGAAATATTTATTGAAAAAGCATTTCTGAGACAGCTTGTAAAACCTCTTGATATCTTTTATTCCAAACCTCTTTATACATAAACCACTTTATAAAAGTGTTTTGTTCTATAAGAATTTTAAATGGCTTTTAAGATAGAAATATTTTGTAGCTTTAAAAAGAAATTGAAATTAGCTGCAAAATTGAAAATATAACTCTCCTAATTTTATTTTATCTTCTGATTTCCTGAACACTAATAATAACACTCTTAAATATAGTAAATCTTATTTCTTAATTCAAGTACAAAATATTACCTTGCAAACACATGTCAGAAAGATGCTCCAAAGCTTGAACTTGTTGATGAGTATCATCTTTTAAATATTGCAATGAATCAACTAAACAGATCATATCATGTTCTAGGGACCCCATTGCAGTTATTGCCACTTTACAATGATATTTTGTTTCTAAAAAAAGAAAGAGACATAGATTCCAATGATATCAAAAGACAATAATTATTTTTGATTGTAATTTAATGGCATACTATCTAAAAGGTAATCTTAGAAAAAGCACAATTAATTTAAATTCTAACTTTACTAAAATTAGCTACACTTTTTGAAATTGAGTCCACTTGCAAGTTAAAAAAAATTTAACTAATTGTAGCCTGACTAGAAATTAAATTTAACTTTTTTAAAAATAAAATGAACAAGGTATATAAAAAATAAAAAAAAATAAAAAAAGGTAGTGGAGGTTTCAGGAATGTGCAAATAAATTTAGACAGAAAATTTTCAGTTTTACAATATATAAATTGAAATTTTTGTAAATCAGATAGCTGTAATTAATGTATCACTTGAATAAATATATTTCTTAGTATTTTTGTACATTTTAGGAGAATAAATTTTTCCTTGCAGATAAGTTAGGGGTCATGCGTCTTCTGATTTTTTTCAAAGTAAACAGTGCCTATTTAGGCACTGTTTACTTTGCAAAAAATTAGAAGAATATGAACATGTAAATCTCTATACTAAGAAAAAATATTTTTTCTAATTATAAATAGCAAAAAGCATCTGCTTTTTAAACAACTTCAAAGGTCCTTAGAAATTAGAAAATAGCAAATATAAACTTTAATTTTTTTGTTGGTCATCAAGGTCTACTTTTAACTATATATATATAAATCCAAATTTTATGAAAAAAGATAATCTTTGATCAATGTGTGTGATATTAATGACTTCTTTCCCTTTATTAAATAACGTAGAGTTGTTAATACTAAAACTGTTCTAAAAGTAAATTTTAGTTCCTTCAAGAAGGCCTTACATGCTCAACGAATCTTTAAAGTATAGAAACACAAGCGTTTTTTTTTTTTCTAAAAGTCCTAAATTGGAGTTCTTAACAGCAGTAAGTAGCTTGCTAATGCAAAAATAACAATAATTTATGCAACTAAGAGTAAGCTTTCTTTATTTATTATATTAAAATCTTACAGAACCTTATCAATAAGAATTGCATCTATTAATCCCAACTTTGCATATATTATTATAAGATTAGTGAAAAAAAATAATATTTAGTGATATGAAGTGACAAATACACCTTGAAAACAATAAAGGGCCATCGTATTGGAGATTTATATGGTCTATTTGCCTTGTTTTCTGTAGTCTTTCTAGTTTCAGACCGTTAATACACAGAAATAATTGGTAAGCTTACTTATATCAACTAGTTAGATATATAAAAAATTAAAAAAGTTAAACTATATAATTAATTTAACTAAATACTACATTAATTATACTCGTACAGTGACCTTTTGCGCGCCAAATTAAAAGTTAATAATTAAAATTTCCGGCGTTTAGTCGCCAATGGACTCGTGTAGTTTCCACGAAACGCTTAAAAAGCTCTATCCAAAACTTAGCATGAAAAAATAACAACAACACCATATTTAAGTCCGTTTTTAAAAGGAGCTTTAAACAGTATTGAACCTTTAAATCAACTTTAACTATGCTAAATTTAAGAAAGATTGCGCACAATTCGAAAGGTTATAATTGGACTTTTATTTATATATATTGGGACTTTATTTATTTGAAACTTCTCGTTAAGCTTGCTTTTCCTTAAATTTAATAATCATAGCCCATTTTTATTGCTATTAAACAGTTAACATTGCAAATTTACAAATGTTAACATTGCAAATTAATTTACAACAGTTAACATTGCAAATTTACAAATGAATCAGACAGTAGCTTGTAAGCTCTATCCTGAATCTATCAGTTAAATGCCAAATTTCAATAACTCAAATTTATTTTGGTATTTTTGTACATTTTTAGGTCATTATACTTAATTATTGAGTTACTATTTATAATTGAATGTCTATATATACATTTATATCAATTAATTAATTCTCCTTTAAAATATAAATACCCATTTGCTGTTTTCATAAGTAATAGAAGACTCACAGTCTAGATGAAGTATCAATTTTTTAATGAATTAAAAAAATGTCAATTAGATAAAATGTCAATTAGAAAAAATGTCAATTAGATAAATTGACACCTAAGTAATTATTGATGGTTTGACATAAATAATTATTCTGAAATTAAACATTTAGGTGTCAAATAGATTGGTATAAACCAAATAACATGTTTGGGTGTATATTTATGCATAATAATAGTTAAAAACTATATATAACTGTTTAACATCCTTGATATGTGTATACAAAATCTTAAGTTTTATTCCTCTTCAACATATTATTGGAGTTTTACGATGTTTTGTAACTGATATTAATTTATTTTAAACTTTTCCAAAAAATTAATGATTTTTTAGTGTGGAAGTGTCAACTGCCTCCAGCTGCAGAGGTATTTTTCCAAAAGGTATACTTGTTAGCTTCTTTTAATGTAAAACTCTTTAGAAAAGATTTTTTATTCTCCATGGTTTCTCAACAAATAATTCTTAAAATACTTCATAAACCATTGCAAATCTGAAATAAAAAAGGCAGCAATTAATGTATTAAAATTTTAGTTTGTGTTACTAAATCTAATTTTTTCAAGTATTTATAGTTGTAATAGTACCTATGAAAACTAGAAGCATCCTAAAAGAGCAGTAGGAGAATTAATGAAAGAAATCAAAATTCTTAATTCATACTTTTTTGTTTTTTTTATTTCACTAGAGAACTTCTACATCTTATGAGTATGGACTAAGCTATGGAGATGGAGGTCACAATTCTTTTAATGGTTCAGTTGTAACTGTATTTGGCGCAACAGGTTTTTTGGGAAGATATGTTGTTAATCGATTAGGTATTTCTTAAAATTTTGTTTATAAATACAAATATTTATTACTTTTTGTTACAAAGTTTTATCTTAAACTAAAAATGTTTTAACTTAAGGTAATTACTTAGAATAAAATTTCATTAATTCATTATAATTTTAAATGTGTATTCTCTCTGTGTGTATATTCTTGTAAAAGTCTCCTATGTCTTTTTTAGCCCGTAGAGGGGCTCAGTTGATAGTCCCATATAGAGGTGTAGATGAAGATGTTCGTTATATCCGTGTCATGGGAGATCTAGGACAGATAAAGTTTTTAGTAAGAGTAAACTTTTATTTTAGTCTTGGTTTTTTTGTGGAAGGATTTTTTTAACAATTTTAGATTTTTATATGATTTACTTGTGAATTATTTTAATGATTCTGATTAATAGTTAAGACAAAATAGTGAATAGACAATAAAAGTTAACCCTTTTTTTTAAATTATAAAAGATTCTTAGTCTTAATTGATGTAAGCCAATTTTTTTTTTCAGGAATACAATCTTCGAGACTATGAATCTTTACTAAAATCTATGACACATTCTAACGCAGTTATTAATTTGGTTGGAAGAAATTTTGATACCAGGTATTCAGCCTTAAATTTTATATAATTACAATTTTAGTACAAGGAATTTAAGTTAATCTAGTCATTTGTTTAGTTTTGATTTTGAGAACAAAAACAAGCTATTATGTTAGTCTTAATCATTAAAATAAAGAAATGCAAGTTGTATTTGATTAATAAAAGATTAGAAGTAGTTTCAAATTCCCATGCATTTAACTTCACTGAAAATACTTAAAGCTTCTAAAAATATTTCAAGCTTTAAAAGGCTGTAAATGTATTTTATGTTTGAACAACATTATAGACTGGAAATATATTGTAGAAAAGGGAATGTATACCCAACAAATGATCCAAACTAATTAAGGTTGTAAATAGACAAAAGAAAAGGAGTAAAAGCTAGAATTAGAAATCATTTTTTAGTGTTTCATGGGAAATGTGTTTGAAATTTATAAAAGATGTGTAAATGACAAATCTTATAAAGATTATTAAAAAAAAAATTATAGAGCGATGTGGTTGTCCTCAAAGAAATATTTATGCTTATTAAGTTCATTTTTTGGTTATTAAGTTCATTTTTTAATCAGCCAAAACTTTAAAGAATTAGTTTTAGAAAGTATAGCGATGTGCATTTTGAAAATAAATAATAGGAGACTCACTTTTTTTTCTTCAATTATGACTGGCTTTGAATGGTATTTATTTCTCTCAGAGAATCTCATTATTGTTAATACATAAATATCACATTTTCTTCTTTGTAAGGAATTTTACTATGTCAGATTGCTTAGTAACTGGTGCTACAGATCTTGCAAAAGCTGCTAAAGAAAGTGGAGTTAAAAGATTTATTCATGTTTCTGCATTAGGAGCTCAAGGCAGCTCTCCTTCTACTTATTTACGACTTAAGGTATAAATTTAAAAAATTAAATTTTTTTTAAATTTAATTTTCTCTTTATTTTAAAGATTGCTTATTATCACTTTAATAAATAGATGAAAGAACGATGTTATAATTTTTTTTTTTAATATTAATTACCTTTTAAATAAGAGGTAATTCATCCTCAAACTCTGGGTATCAGAGAAACTGTTATTAAAATGATTACTGGTGGTAATAACTCTGCCAACCTACTTAACAACTTGCATATTTCATGTCATTCATAATTTCAAGTTTATAACAAGTTCAATAAATCACTTGACTAATTATTATTATCACTATGACCTATATATTCTATGTTTTAATACCAGATTATAACCTTGAATAATAAGATTTGTCTTATAATGAGTTTAAATTAGGTATCTAAACCTTGTGCTCAATCATAGCCTTTTTAGCTGCAATATAGTTGAAATGTATCTCTTATCTATTTATTTTAGTCACTTAGTGAACGATATGTCTCAGATGCATTTCCAGGTGCTACTATTATAAGACCTGCCACTATGTATGGAGATGAGGATGACTATTTTAATAGATATGCTTGTATGTATAGTGTTGTTTGAAGGCAGTAGATGTGTATAGTATAATGTATTTTTATAACGTTAGAATTAATGATGGTTTTATTATGGTTATATACTGGTTTGTTTTGATCAATGAAAATAAATATATTTTTACTTTTTAAGTTGACATCAAATGAATTAAAGCAACAAAAATTAGTTATAAAAATTTGTGCATTCTGATTTTGATTAAATTTTTATTCACATTTTGTAAACTGTAACTTTTTTGTGAAGAATCATTCCATGTGTTTAAGTAATTATATACTTTCAATTAGACTTCAGAAAAGTTCCTTTTGGAATACCTTTAGTCAAGGGTGGTTGGGAAACAAGAAAAAGGCCTGTTGCAGTAAGATTTTTCTTGATTTACCTTTTTGTTATGAATTTTGAAGTTTGGTTGAATTTCAAAATTTTCTTAAAACTTTAAAAAGTTATTTCTCTTTGGAAAGCATAAAAAATCACTTTGTAATTGAAATTAAATGTTTAAAAAATCAAGATTAATCAAAATCTTTTAAAAAATTTTGTGATAAATAATTTTTTAACCTAATATTTGTTATTTAGGTACAGGATGTTGCTCGTGCCATTGTTATAGCCACTAAAGATCACACGACTGCTAACAAAACTTATGAGTTATATGGGTACATAATTTTGGTATTTTAGTTTAGTTTTTACTTTCTAGAATATTAAAGTGTAGGGAAAAAAATGCCTATATATGTGCCTGCAGGGCTTGTGATGAAGAAAATTGCCAAGCGTGTTATATCATGATCGTAAAATTATAATATGTCATCATTGAGCACAATTATGCCCGCTCAGGGTCAGGGCTGCGAGAGGAATCTTAAAATTTGAAAATTGCGGAAAATTGTTTGAAGTACTATCTACAACAGCACATTTATACTACTTCAACAATGTAGTTTTTTATACTTCCCAACTTCTTGTTTTTTATTTGTGCCAGATCGCTATTTTTTTATACTATTAATTGTAAAAAAAATGCAACCAAACAAAAATGCAAGTGCTTAATAAGTTCTTATAATAGTATTGAAGAATAAATTTGTGGCTAAAATTTTTTGCTTTCGTTGTTTTGATATGTATTTAAAATGCTGTTAACTTAATATTTATGATTAACAGTTTTTATGTTTCTTGATATTTTTTTAATAATTAATTTTTACGCACTTGGTTAAAATAGTTAATGTTCCATTATTAAAATTAGCTGTAACAACTTCAAACTGTTCATTCATTATGTTAGTGCAAAATGGCAAAATGCTGACAAAACAGCAAAACAGAAAGGTGCAGAAAGCAAGTGACGTAATGCTTATGTTTTATATAAGCACTTCGTATAAGGATATAAATATAAGGAAGACGGAGTTTTACTGTTAAATCAACAAGTTTTATCATTACCTAAGAAATTTAATTACAAATATTTAACAAAAAAAACCACAAACGCAGTGCAATCACGTCTGCTTCATCACAAGCCCTGTGCCTGATATATTATCTAATATAGGCTAGAATACATGAATCTAGCTTATAAGTCATACTTCAAACTTAAAATTCAGTTTCAAAACTTGTATCAACCTATCTTGAAACTGAACTTTAGATGTTGTAAAAAATCTATAGGATCTTTATAAAAGAATGCTCAGAATGCTTTTTTTTTTAAAAATTTGTTTATATTTTATAGTGTTACTATAATCTTTAAAGTTTATGCAGTTTTGGAAATAAACATTTAGTTTTAGAACCTATAGCTTAAAGATTTTTTTTTTAGTTTGAAGATAATAAGAAACTTAATATTGTCATCTCAACCAAGGATCTCTTTTACAATTACTATTTCTAGAAAATTTAAATCACCATAATTTGGCCTAACAAACATTCTTTGAAATAACCTAAATTATTAAAAAGGTTTTGTGCTCAAGCTTTTGTGCTTTTAATGCTCAAGTTTAACACAAAAAAAAGTAGTCCAAATGGGAAAATGAATACTAAAAATCAGCCAGTTATTTACCTTGCCATGAATGACACTGCAACTAAAGATATTGTCAAGATGCCTAACAAGTCTTTAAACACTGTTTATACTATGATTTCACATTTCTAAATGGTTAACTATGTAAATAGAAAACCTGACAGTGGTTTGAAGAGAGCTGTTCATATGCCTCAGTTGATCAAAGTCCAATAAGGTTGGTGTGAAAAATTGCTATAAAAAAGCACAAGCTTCAGAAGCTTCAAGCCATCAAAAACTTAATCAGGAAGGATTTCAACCCCAATACTGAAGCTAGGATTAAGAAACACCTTGTTTTGTCTAATGTTAAAGTGAAAAGCTTTGAAAGATTGAAAAAACATCTGAGCCTCCTCAAAAAAAAACAACCATCCTCTTGTCTGGAAGTTGTTCACAATTGGTTCTGTGTTTAATTATAAAATCAACAGGTCATATTAATCCTTACATTTGTCATCAACCTATCAAGGCTGTCCCTGTACATTTGAAATACACATTAGACAATTGCAAAAAAATTTTTTTTTTAAATTACATGATGCAGCCCTTTTATCTTGTTTCATTTGGCAAAATATGAATGTGTACAAAATTTTAGAACATAAGATGTTTTCAACCCAAATAACTGATTTACTGAAAGAATCTTTATTTTTCCACACTAAAATCATGAAAAAATATTTGTAGTGCATTACGGTTTAACAAAAAGAGAAGATTAAGTACATGGTAACTGAAAGTTACAATTACATATGGTTAAATAAGAACTAACCAGTGGAAATCCTGCTCAGTGGTGATGAACAAAATTTCCACTCAGTAATTTGGGTTGGGTCAAAACATCATTAAATGATCTAAAACTTTGTACACATTCATATATTGCAAAGTGAAACAAGATAGGAGGGGTGCATCATGTAATTATAAAAAATTTTTGCAATGGTCTAATACACATTCAAGATCTGCATATGTGATAATATATGGGCTTGTTTCTTTAGATTATCTTAAAATGCCTCTAGTTTTCATTAAAACTAGTTTTAAATTTGACTTTAATGAGTAATTTCAAATTATGGAGAACCATGTCAAGCCCTGGAGGAGCTCGAAGATGCAAGAACACTAGATGGCCCACTGCACTCAAGCAGGTCATCTCTCGTGTTCTTGCACATTGGAGCTTCTGCTCATTCTTTAAAGAAGACTCAAAAGTGACATTCAACTTTGTTTGGCTGAATTTTGTTTTTATAAAGATGTTTTGAAAGTAAATAAGTTATTGAAAAAAGTTGCTTAGTTTTTTACTTATGTAGTATTGAGATTATTTGAAGAGTTTGTTAAGTTTCAGACTTATTAGCTAGTTCTTGTCAATCAACTAATATTTTCACTAAGAGAGTCTATTTAGCTCTCTTAGTGAAAATAATACTTGGTTTAGAAGAACTTTTTTATTGTGTTCAATTCTGAGTCATGGTTGATTATGTTTTTGGTTTAGACTTTCACTTTTTTTTACAGAAAGACACTATTTTGGAATGTCTTTCGTTTAGTCATTTTTTTAAATCTAAAATTATAAATTATCTTAAGTATGTATATTAATTTTAATAACATAAGTTGTCTAACTTTTTTTTTTTTTTTTTTTGCATTAATATGAACACCTGTTAGTATATTTATACATGATGGTTTGATTATTTTTTCTTTTTTCTGAGTAATTGCAGTGCTTAGGTGTATAATGTTTCAGAATTCTAAGTTTAGATTCTGTTTAATTGAAATTATTTTGTGCCATTAACGTTATAAATATTATGTTGCTATATAGTATTTTCAGATAATGTTCAAAGCTTTTGTTTTTTTAGTCCTGAAGAATATTACCTTCATGAAATTGTCAAGTTTATCTACAGAATGATTAAAAAGCCCTGTCGTATAATTTCATTTCCCCGACCCATGTATAAGTAAGATTAAAATTTATAGTTTTTCATTTTTTCTCATGTTTTATAGATTAAAAATTTAGGATGTTATTGTTTTAAAATGAGAATGATTGTTTAAATTGTAATACATTTTCAGTATGGTAGGATACTTGGGAGAGCTTTCCCCATTTGACAAAAGAATAACAAGAGACATGGTAGTTAGGGTATGTATTTGGATTGTGATTAAGCATCATATTTTATAATAAAACATTATTGCATTTTTTAATTAAAAGTTTTAAATAACTTATTTTATAGCAATTTTTAAGTGACGAAATTTCAGAAGATGCATTTACATTTGAAGATCTTGGAATAACTCCTGCTAATGTGAATGATGCTGCATTGAGTGTTTTACGACGACATAGAGATTATTATTACTTTTCAGATATGCTGAAAGAAGAAGACTTTATTAAGCCAAATCCACAATGAACATTTCAAGATCAGCTTGTAAATAGAATATTTTAATCTCAGCCTTCATTGGGCTAAAATATATAACAGCTCTTTTTGGCATAAAGATTTCAATAAATTTACTGTTATCTCTGCCTTTGAGACTTATAATCACAAAAAGAAGTAGATAAAATCTTTTTTTTTTTGATTAAAAGTTTTTTCAATAGAAATAATTTTATTACTTATATAAAAAAAAAAAAAAAATCATTTTGTAAAGAATAACATTCACTTAATACAGAATAATTGCAATAGAAAGTAGCATAAATATTTTGCTACTGAATTTATTTGCACAGAGGTTTAAGTAAGTAGACATATCCTGTTAGGAAAATTATTTGCTGGTTGGGTTCTTGAGAGATGCTGAGATTTGAGAGTTAGGTCAAAAAAGGAAACTTCACTTATGAAAATTGTTGCTAGCATTTCAATTTATTATTTTTTTGCTATAAGTATCTATTTTTTCCAGTCAAAAAAAAAATTTTTAGTTTTTACACTATTTTAACGCTCAAGTTTAAACCTACTCAGATTTGCAATATGTTTTGGAACAGATTAATACTTATTTAACATGCCACTCATTGTAATCTCAGATAAACTTAGTAAAAAATGTGGCAAATTTTTTAAGCGAAGCAAAAAAATAAAAAGCATAAAAATTAAAGAATTTTGTGAAAAATTGTTCATTTATAACTTTTTTATTTTTGGACTTGATTAATCAGGTGATTTTTTCATTAGGTGATGTATTTGTTAGAAACATACCGAATTTTTATAAACTGAAAGTGCCTCCTCTTATTGGTTTTTATTATCATTTGTAGAAAAAAAAAATTTAGAGTCTAGTTTTGTGTTTTGGTTGTGTTAGAGTCAGTGTTTCCCATTATTTTACAAACAACTTGATCAACTTGGATTGAAGGGTTATTACATCTAAAAAAAGGTGCCTTCGCTTAAATACCTTTTTAAGTTCAATCATATGCTTGACTTTTTTAAAAGAAGTTTCTGATATTTTATATACTTTACTTTTTTACTTGCGAAGAAAGTAGGAATATAGATTCTTCAATAAATTCTAAAATATCAATTTTAGAGTGTCTTTATTGCAGATTGCAACAATAATTTAATGTATTTTTCTGCATGTTTATACTTGTATGATTAGTAGACAAAAAATGAATAAAAAGTGGAATGCAATTGTGATTACATGTTCAGATCAAGATTCTGCTCATGCCTTTCAAAAAGGTAATATTAATAGTAAATGGTTTGTAAATCAAATTTTAGCTTATTTAAGTATGTTATACACACCACTTTACAAGTATCATTTATTATAAAAAATTTCATACACTTTTTTTTTTATCATGCTCATTTAGAAACCATTGAAGAATGGGGATTATGTTATTATATATGATATATATTATTTTTTGTGTAAAAGAATGGGGATTCTTTTTATAGAAAATGTTTGCTAGTAATTGCTGTATTCATTTGCTTTAAAATCAATAAAGATGAAATATCACTTTGATAGTTAGTTAAATACAAAAATAAATATTAAATATTTAAGAGCCAGAGTTATGAAAAAAAAAAAAAAAATTTAAGTAAATGCTGTTATTAATTTGAATTTACGAGGAAGTATTAGGAAATTCAATTTCATTGAGCCATCTATAACAGCAATATGAGGAAGAAACCTAGTAGAATTAAAATTAAAAGTAATATAGCAGCTGATTTGATATATTAAATTTATCTATTGTATAATATATATTTAACTTATATTTTATCTTTAATATAATCAATGCAAGTATTTTATTTTAAAATGATAAATTGATTTTATTAATTTAACTATTATTTTATCTATAATGCTATTAATAGTATTATAAAAAGTGTATTATTGATTTTGTTTAGAGGTTGAGCTTCGGCAACAAAAAATGCTGATTCATCCTGAGACAATCATTTTGTGTGTTGTAGACCCAAGACCAAATATTGGTAGTGGTGGTGCAACCCTTAATGCTATTTTGCATATAACTGAACACATCAGTGCTTTACAGGGCTATACAGTTAGTAATCCAGTTCTAAAACAACTTTATTCAAAAGATTTGATAACCTGTCATTTAGAAAAACTTTTGGTTTAGGTTATATCATCTGATGTTCTGCAAAATAAACACATTTTGATTGTACATATGGTATGTATCAATTTAATGTTATACTATTATTGAATTTTTTAAAATTTATATTTATTTTTTATTTTTGTTGGTTTTATTAAAATATTTTGGATGTTTTTTTAAGAATAATTTGATATATATTTTTATTTTTTATTATATATATATATATATATATATATATATATATATATATATATATATATATATATATATATATATATATATATATATAAAATATGTATTTTTTAAGAATAGTTTGATAGTTACTTTGTATCTGGTATGAACAAAATGTAAGCTTCTAAATATAACTTTGTACCTAGAATAAATAAAAGCTTGTAAATATTACAACTTTTAGGGTCTGAGTACACCATACACAGCCTGTTCTCCAAGTTTCATATCTTTGCCAGCATTTGTAGAGAATATAGATCAAACTGGTGCAAAATTTTCGAGCTTAGCTACACTGTTTGATATCTTTCTGTTGATGGCCATTGATGTTGTAAAGACTGTTTTATTCTCTATGTTTTTGTATAAGTTTCATGAAAAAAGTTTATCTTTAGAAAAGTTATTTTTGAAAAGGCAAATTTTAAAAGAATAGAATGGGATCAAACCACTTAGAGTAATAGATGCAGTGGAACAGAGGTTTGATATCATGCTATTTAAGTCTTTAGTAAATTAGTCTGATTATTTAGGTTTCAAAAGATTCACCAGCAGGTTTCTGGATATGTAATTGTGATCGAATGGTCATCTTGCCACCTAGTTTAAGTAAGGTTTGAATTTGTAGTTAAAGACATTAGGTTTAAAATTTTTGTTGAACAGATTATGGACATTAAGCTGTATAACTGCAAAGTTCTTTTATCATTTTAGAGATAGATTGGTCTTCTGGGAACTCAGTTTATTTGTTCAGTGTGCCAGTAGATGTTGATGTTGTTGCTAAAAAACATGGTGTTATTAAAATCAACAACAAGGTTCTCATGATCAATAACATATGTTAATGAACAAATACTTATATAAATAATGGTTGATAGTTAACTTAATAAGATTTTACTTTAGTTTTTCTTAAATTTCTTTTACATACAAAAAAAGTAATAGTTTTGTCTCTTTTTTAAAAAAACAGAATGAAGTTGCAGATATTATCTATAAAGGAACTGATGAAGATCTTCAAAGTTGTAAATTAGAGGATGGTAAAGTACCTGCTGTAAGCTGTTTTTCATGTAAACTTTTGCGAGGTTTTGTTACTTAGTAACATTTGATTTTTTTTTTTTTGTGTTTTTTTTTTTTACCTGCAGGTATGCGGATTAGTCTTCTTTAATACTGAAATTGCAAACATCCTTTTGAACTTGTGTGTAGTGCCTCCTCTTGAAAGTTGTACTTATCTTGGTCTTGATGCTGGATCTGTTGAAACCAAAAATGTAGACTATTTAATTACATCATTTTAAACATTTGCAAATGCATGTTTCTGATTATTTTCTAGAATATATTTGGTTGTATAAACAAATCTCCAGTTATCAAATGTTATACACAAATGCAGCTAGATATAGAATTGCTACTTTTTTAAAAAAGATTTTTGAAGCAAATTGACTATTAGTTATGTGTGTGTAATACAAATTAAATGCTGATTAACCATTTTCTAAAAAGTTTACTGAAATGCCCTATTGGTTCAGCAAGTCCTATTGGATGAAATGCCCTATTGGTTCAGCAAGTCCTATTGGATGATGCAACAACACTTGCAGTATATTTGCATCAATCAATGGGGGTTCTTTTGCATCAACCAATGTGCCATGTGATTAAATCAAAATAACAAATTTTTTTTATTCTTAAATAACATTTGTTCAAATTAAGATTATAATGTTTTGAGATGATTTTCACATACTTTTTTTTTCAGAGCTTATAAATTGCTTTTCAAGCTAAAACCAATAACAAAATGATATTTGTGTATATCTTGTTGTTTTGATAAATTAATTGATTATTTATCAATCTTAAATCAATCTTCTCTTGTAGCGCACATTTATATCTGATGCAGAAGACTTTTATCGGGCAGATTCATACATAGTTGTAAGTTGTGTTTTTTTTTTGTTTTTTTTACTAAATAAAATTAGTATTTTCTCAACTCATCCTTAATTAGCTACTATCAAGAATTTCTTTCAATCGTCATTTAAGTTTTCATCAAAAATTCTTTTTTAGCTGTCATTGTTCTTTGATTTGCTGCTATGTATGTGCCTAAACATAAAAGAAGCTGATTATGTTGGAGGCAAACGAAGTGGGGTTTATGGTACTGTACATTTTCCAGATCTTGACAAGGTTGATAATGATTTGCGACAACAAGCTAGAAAAGTTTTATACAAATCCTTGCATGGAATGACAATGAAAGCAGGTGCATTTTTAGGAGCCAAAATAATTTTGATGTATGTATCTGTATATGTGTGTATATCTGTGCATGAGTATTATTCAAACATAGTGTGCGTGCATGTACCATGTGTCCCATATGTCACTACTGGAACAAATCTATTTTATTTTTCCAAGTATCTAATCAACCAAATATGAATGATAAATGTCATAGGAATGGGGTTTGTGAATATCATTTAATATGACTGCCATCACATTCCAATATTTATTGATAGCAATTGATAAAATACAGAAGCACTTGTCCAATATTGTCAGTAGTTATTTGCTAAGCAGTGTCTGATATTCAAGTATGTAGATATTTAAGTTTTAAAAGTGATTTGGGTGCATTCACCAATTGTTTTAAATTACTCCAGTATCAAAAGTTGCAAGGCAATAAATCTGGTGAACAAGGTGGTCAGAGCTATGTGATAAAAATGGCAAAGTTAATAACCCTAACCAATAATGAAGATAAAATATGATTGGTTCAACAGGAATGTATATTGTTGCATGTTACATGTTTAGTTTTTGTAGTGACTTATGAGATACGCTGTATATATACATATGCAAACTAGAGTTATAACATTTTCACAAACTCATATGGTCATGGCCTTACAAGATAAATTTTTGGTATAAAAATACTGAAATTCATTGATGTTTTTATTTCAAAAACTTCCCCCAGCAAATTAAAAAAACTATTTTAAAAATTTTGTGACATAGTATGATGGGATAAAATTACACTTATAAGTAAATCAAAATGTATAATATAATTCAGTGATAATAATTGAATAATATGATACAATACAATCATTTGTTTGATGAAATAAACTTCTTATTTATTTTCTCAGCACTTTTGCACTTTATTTCTTGCATGACTTTCATTGGCTGTTTGGCACAAATGTTACTTCTTTCTGTTTGAATTACTAAATTGTCTTTGCTCCAATATTTCTTAAAATTGTGTGTGCTTTCTATAAACTGTTTCTAAAAAACTTTTTCATTAAACTGTTTAATAATTTCTCATAATTGCTTTCTTTAAAAAAATGCTAATTGAACCAAACATCAAACCAAGCTCTACAAATCAGTTCACAAATTTAATTAAGCAATTCATTTAAGAGTAGTACAAAAGCAAGTAGGAAATATGTCGCTCTTTAGAGATTTAAAGGTAATAAAAAGCAAGTAGGAAATATGTCGCTCTTTAGAGATTTAAAGGTAATAAAAAGCAAGTAGGAAATATGTCGCTCTTTAGAGATTTAAAGGTAATAAAAAGCAAGTAGGAAATATGTCGCTCTTTAGAGATTTAAAGGTAATAAAAAGCAAGTAGGAAATATGTCGCTCTTTAGAGATTTAAAGGTAATAAAAAGAAACAGCATATTCTTGATAACATTGCATATTAACGTGCCATTTCATTATTTTAACTCTTATTTTTATGATATATTTGGAGATGTTGTCTATCAAACAAGAATTTGAACTATTGAATGCCTTAAAAGTAAATCCAATATGTGATGTTGACATCCTGAGGTACAGGAAGACTTGTTTCTATAAATTTCTGTTTGATCATTACAACAACTCCATTTCTTACAATTTTTTTTGGCACCTCAGAGGTGTTGCTCGAATATTTTTGTTAACTTTTGAATTTTGAATCTTTTGCAAATTGAATCTTTAGTGACTTAAAAAAGACTAATGTTAAAATCCCTTCAAATATTAAAACTTCTATGGTTTGGAACCCTTTGATCTCCAGAAAAAAGATGAAGCAAAATGTAGATATTGTCCTTAATTATCATTATAAGGGAATTCTACAGTTGAATTGAGAAGACATTTAGAAAAAGTTCATAATATTATTATTAAATTTTTCAATTGTCGGCTCATTTATGCAAAAAGAATGCAAATATGATAAATAAGAAAAATTGCATTCAATCAAATTTGGATTCTATGATAAAGAAAATATGATTGGACAAAAGGTTGGCTCATTTTGCAGCTGTAAATGGATTTTTTATAACAGCAATAGTGAAATCTGATCAAATTTGTAAAAAGCTTTGAGTAAAAAGCTGCTTTTTTCCAAAAGCTCAAGGAGATGTCATGAATCTTATACATAATTATAATAATTTTGAGTTTAGTACAGTAATTATAATAATTTTGAGTTTAGTATAATAATTATAATGATTTTGAGTTTAGTACAATAATTATAATAATTTTGAGTTTAGTACAATAATTATAATAATTTTGAGTTTAGTATAATGATTATAATAATTTTGAATTTAGTATGATTATTATAATAATTTTGAGTTTAGTACAATAATTATAATAAGGAAATTGTTGAAAAAATAAAAATGGCTGTATATTTTAAAAACTTTATTTTTCATTGATGACAGGGTCGCAACAAAAATTGATTATGTTGATAATAACAATAGCAAGGGTACTACAGAAAATCATTTGAATCTATGAGTGAACGATTAGAACAAAGTGAAATTTTAAAAAATTAGAAAAAAGTTTTTGTAACAAAGAAAAAAAAAAAAAGCATTGAAGTTGTAATAACTCAACCCGACATCAAGAAATTAATTTTTTGAAATACTCACTCAAAAATCTTATAATTTGGAAATACTTTAAAGTGTTCTTTTGACTATTCATCTATCTAGTGTTGAGGCTGAAAAACCACTTAGTTTCACTAAAATTTAAAACTGGTTTGACAAATGGTCATTTAGACGCAATAGTTTTCTTAAGAAGCTGCTTTATGTCACAAAAATAACTTTAAAAGTGCATTTAAGATACAATTGAATACTTTAACTAGTTAAGTTTTACTAATAATCAAAGAAATAAAGTGAAATTAAGTTCTCTTTTTTTAAAAATTTTCATGGTATCTCCTGTTATCTCGAGAATGAAAAAAGTCTTGGAAATTTGCACCCCCACCCCCCTAGTTTCATTTGGTATGTGTGAAAAAATATTTTACTTTGTATGAATTATCAGGTAGCAAAACAAAACAAAGTAAAAGATAATTTAATGTAAACAATGTAAGTCACAATGAAAGTAAAATATTCATTCTATAAATCCATAAATTTTAATTTAGTCTATAAATCATTTGCTTTGAATATGCAACTATATTTTTTACCTTTCTTTAACCTGTTAACAAAATTAGTACAACATTTGTATAGAAATATATCCACCTGTGTCCTGGTTTTTGTCAAGGCAAAGCAAAAGAGTACTATGTATCACATACTTGTATTAGTTCTCATCAATTAGAGCTATGAAATCTTAGCAAGTAGATAGCAAGCTATGATAACATTATGATAGGTCATAATGAAAGCTCACGTCCCAATTACCATTATGAACATTATGATAAATATGAAAGTTGATAGCAAGCTATGACCATATGAAATTTAATAACTCTAATACACACTACATGTTCAAAGTTCAAATAATTCCTAATGGAAGCTTTAACTTGTATTTTTTTAGTTGTTTTAAGAGAAGCATTTTTTAACTACATCTCCAACAATCCTGCTGCAATGCATTCACTTCTGTTAAACTGTCCTTATCAACCAGCAATTGAAGTTTCACAAGCATCTTCAGACTGGCTATTAAACACTGTCAAAATTGTCAAAAATAAATTTGCTGAAAGATTTGTTGAGAAACTTTCAGATGATATTCAAAACCATGTAAGCATAAAAATGTTCTAAATCTTTTCTAAGCAAGTATAGTATTTTATTATGGAAATTGCAGTGATGCCTGTCTATAATGCTGATCAATCTTAGTGTTGTAATTAAAACATGCCAAATAGAAATTAAGGGAGAAAAAAAAGATTTAGTATGATGAATTGTTTTGTTTTTTTTTAAACAAAGATTTAACTGCTAATGATGTAAAAAAAAAAAAGAAAAAACTTAACACACACAATTTCTTTTTAAACTTAGCACATAGGATTACTTTTTTTTTGCTCATAAACTTAGCACATGCAAATATTTTTTTAAAGTACTCTAATTTTTTAGCATCACTTTTATAGTTTTTTGGTGATTTTTGACTTTTATTTAAATTCAACTATTCTCTTTCATATGAAGTTTCTAATTTTGTGAAAAGCTTTTTAATTGTATTAGAAGAATCAAACTTTGTATTAAAACAAAGTCATATTCCTATTAACTCTGGCTTAAAACCTAATTTAATTTGAAGTGTGCTAAGTTTACGAGCAGCCTTTTTTTTCTTTTTATGATTATCTTAAATTGTCTCTAATGTCTCTAATGTTTTCTAATGTTTGTATTTAAAAATTGATAAATTAACCAAGAGCTTTCAAAAAATTGTAATGCTTTATTAAAATTGAATTTAAACAAACAAAATTTTAACAAGAAACAAAGTTTGTTCAAATCCAAAGGTAAAAAAATTAAATCCTAAAACTATTTTTCGTTGTAATATTTTGTTGGTTGTTCGTAAAGATTATCTCTTATTTTGTTGGTTGTTCGTAAAGATTATCTCTTATTTTGTTGGTTGTTCGTAAAGATTATCTCTTATTTTGTTGGTTGTTTGTAAAGATTATCTCTTATTTTGTTGGTTGTTCGTAAAGATTATCTCTTATTTTGTTGGTTATTAGTAAAGATTATCTCTTATTTTGTTGGTTGTTTGTAAAGATTATCTCTTATTTTGTGGGTTGTTTGTAAAGATTATCTCTTATTTTGTGGGTTGTTTGTAAAGATTATCTCTTATTTTGTTGGTTGTTCGTAAAGATTATCTCTTTTTTTTTTTTTTTTTTTTTTTCAGAATGACCAGATTGAGAGAATTGTTGTCATCAATTCAGTTGTAAATGTAATGTCTGTTGGGGAAAAATCTGTGTTTCTACACTCATCAGTTGATGTAAGTTTTTTTTTTATAAAAAGAAATAAAGTTAAAATGATAATAGTATTAAAATTACAATCAAAAATGTAAAAAATGAAGTTTTGAACATAGTCTAAACAAATCAATTTTGGTGTAAAATGGTTAAGTTTGTTTTATTCTAAGAAACATAAAACTTTTCAAAAATATTTTTTGTTTACTGGTAAAACCTTTTAAGTGAGTTATTTGTAAGAAATACAGTTTTATGAAGAATTCTACACATACAAAACATGATACAATTCTTTTAAGAGTTAGCCAATCAGAATATGTCGCTATCATCAAAATAAGAACTCCTACGTTTACTAAAATGAGAATTTTTATAGTGTTTTACGTTCTGAAAGATTTTGTGAATTTGACATGGTTTTATAACTAAATCAACAGTATGTTTAAAAAAAACAATTTAGCTAGTAAATAGATTGTCACATAAGTCACATGTCATATGTATACTAACAATGTGATCTAAAGGCAACAAAAACAAATGGCTACTTTTATAGATATTTAAATAATTTACTTAGGGTGGTGTTCTAATTGGTGAACAATGTATGCTTGTGAATATTTCTTCAACAGATTTTGAGGTGAAAAATTACTTTTTGCATGGTTATAATTCATATTTATCAAATGTTATTGTATCAATTTTTTCTTTAATTTTATGATTATTAATTAATTCATATTCTAAAAGTTTTACATTCATTTTTTACTTTTTTATGAGATTCTTTTGCAGCATTTGTCAAGTCCACTTCAGTTACCCGATGCTATGGTGTTAGAAAGATTTTTCTTAAAGTTAAGTGATAACAGCTCATCAAGTACAGCTCTTGTTATGTTTGGGTTGTATGATGATTTACAGGTTTGATAAAATATTGGTTAGAATACAGCATTCAAATAAATATTTATTTTAAAACTTGAATTACTTTTTTAAAAAAAACTCTTTTAGAATATTAACTTATTTTTAAGAAATCGTTGGTTCTTGAGGGTAGCAGTATTTTTAATCAATCTTGGACATCATTATTTGAAAGAACTGGAATTTTAGCATCAGAGCTATGGTCTCCAGATATTGTTAGTGGGTTTTTTTTTTACTTCTGTAATTGTCTATACTTTTCTAGTTACAAAAAGCACAACAATTCTCTACATTCCTTGACTTTATTTTAAAAACCTTAATATTTACCTTTCTTTTACAAGTCTTTTACAAAAACTGTATTGTAAAAACCCTTATTAAGGATTTTATGCTTTGGTTATTTTGTTACTCTTAACAACATTTTGATGACTTGATTTTTTTTTTTTTTTTTTTTTTTTTTTTTATAAAAAAAAACTTCCTACTAATGGTAAATTCAAGTAAAGCTTCTTTATGACATTGCATTGATTTTGGTTTTAAAGTTCTATCATTGTGTTTATTTTTCTAGCCATTTTTTTTAGACTGAGAATAAAAGATGTTTATTAAATGCTCGATTGTATCCAGTTTACAGCCCCAAAGACAAGCTTGATATTTCTTATCTTCTGTGGCTGCAGGGTAAATACAATAGTCACAAAATGGCTGCTAGGTAGCGCCTGCTTGTTAATTTTTTTTTGTAGTTAGTGAAAATTTTAAAAAAATTTTTTTTTTTTTGGGTGTAACTTAAAATGTTAAGTTTGGATCTCTTACTTTTAAAGGAGAGTTAATTTTATTTCAAAAATTTGTATAATACTTTGTAATTTTTTTTCTTATTAATGTTTTGAAAATAAAATTGGTATAAAATGGTTGCAGTATTCTTGGCTTTTTTCATTTTTGTTTTTCAGGTGGAGATGTTGTTGGCGGCTCTCTCTGTTAGAAATACTTGATCTAGCTGATCCTATTGAAGAATTAACATGGAGAAGGTTTTACTAATTTATTTTTTTAAATTAATGTTTGAGCATGGTGTGATTGTGAAAAACTGTTTTCTGTTTTGCTACTTGATTTTGTCAAAAATGTTCATAATTTTTCTTCTGAGTTGTGCATTTTTCAAAAAATAATTCATATAAATATATTTATAAACAAATCATTTAGTAATCTTCAATTTCAAATTGGCAAGAAGAAAGTTGTAAATGATCTTCTCAGCAAATCCAATACATGTTTTTTACCATTCTTCAGAAGTGCAGTACTAGAAGGCTATTTTGATAAACTTTTAGCTTGTTTAGATAAAGGTATTCATGTTTAAAAAATTATTATACATTAATATTTTCATTGTCAATTTTAAATTAACGTTCTATGTTTTTGCATGTCAGTTAACAATATTTTAAAGCTAAGATCCAAATTAGGCTTGTAGACACTAATGCTGACCAGCAATGTTTACCAAGTATTTAATAAGAGATATTAGTTTTAAAATAAAATTATGGTGTTATATCTAATTACGCCAGGAGGTTAGATTAAACCATAATAGGTGAAAGAGGAAATATAAGCTCAAAATTAAATTTTTTAGGGTGAAGTAATAACCTTCCATGTTTGTAATATATGTAGTTAATCTTTTATCATAGCTTTATCTTTAAAAGAGTGTAGATTCTTTTGCAAAAAAGCCTTTTTTAAAAAGTAGTTTAATTCTTTTAGTTGCTATTCGAACAAAAGATTCTGCAGTTCTATCTCGCACATTTGCTTGCATTGCTGATGTTCTAGGAGTAAAAGCAGGTGGTAAAGGTGGTCTAAGGAGTGGACCTGCATCTAACTACTACTGGAAACATGCATTTGATTTATTGCAGGTAATTAAAAGGGTTCATATCTTTCAGTAAATCTAAAAAAAAAAAAAACATTTTGGTAGTAAAAATGTTTTAATTGCATTTTAAAGAAAGAATTGGTTGTAGAAGCTGTTGAGTCGCTGGCTGCCCAGAGAAAACTTTGGTTTTTAAGGTA
The DNA here is from genome assembly GCF_058129835.1 of Hydra viridissima. NCBI lineage: Eukaryota > Metazoa > Cnidaria > Hydrozoa > Anthoathecata > Hydridae > Hydra > Hydra viridissima. Next base: position 6,849,183 of record NW_028324313.1, read on the forward strand.
AATTTTTATGATTTTTTTTTATCCAATTTTCTATTATTGATAGTTGTGTATCATCATCATCATCATCATCATCATCATCATCATCATCATCATCATCATCATCATCATCATCATCATCATCATCATCATCATCATCATCATCATCATTTGTTTCTCATTTCTATCATTTTGCTGAAAAAGATTTATGTTTTGAGTGTCTGATTAATGCGTAGCAGAAGGAGACAGTATAAAGATCAATACAAAACTTTACTATTAAAATTTTTTTTATCCTATTTGAGAGTAGAAAAGTTAAGATTATTCACATTTCTGAATTACTACTTAAATAAATGTATGATTAAAATTAGTAAATGGTTGGAAACTTCAGTATGGTATACAAGCAGTTAGAGAATTATTTACATTAGCTACATACTATAAGAATATGAAATACAAAAGCATGAGTTTAATAAAAGTTCTTTTATTATAAACTTTGCTCACAGTGGGTTGCTGTAAAATAACAACAAGTTAAAACAATATTCACCTGATCAACTTGTCAAATCACCTGATTTAGAATACCTTTTTTCTAAGAATCATTTGATTTCTTAATGTTTTAATAACTTTGGTTTTTTAAGATAAGAAATCATATAAATTCTTACACACCAACTATGTAACCTGTAAATTTAACAGAATTAAATTGGTGCATAAAAACAATAGAGTTGCATGTCTTTTTAAAAACAAGCAATAATGGACTTTTGGAAGTCTTCTAAGTGTTCTAATTAATCATTTTCAATGGATGGCAGCACCAGATTGTTTATCCTATTTTGAAACATGCATATTTTAGTTTTGTTAATATTGGATAAATTTTAAAAACTTTATCTACACCAAGACATGTTCCTTTTTTTTTGTCCACAAATGATTACAGCATGAGCTGTTCTTGCTTTTTGTTTTTTTATTGTATTGCTAGTTAAAAGTTCTTTTACAAGATCAAAAAATCAGTCATGAAAATGAAGTCCTTTGTTCTAAATTGATAATCAGGAGTTGTTCTCTAGAGGTCAGTTCAGTTTCCTTGCTGCTCAATATATCACTTTTTTTTCATTGTGTTTTTTGATTGTCATTTGAGTTATCATTTCTTTAAATTTCTTTAACATGCTTTTCAATCTCAAAAAACTGCTTTTGCATTCATTGTATGAAGGTTATCAACTTAAAGTTGGAAAATTAAATTAAAAATTAGTGTTCCAAAATAGTTTAAAAGATTAGTAAATGTGTTTCAAAGATTAGCCAATACCTGTCTCTAATTTTGGCAGTCTAACTAACACCTGTCTTCTAGTTTTTAGTAAAGAATGTCTAGTAGCTGAGCAATAACTAAAAGTGCAATAACCCAGTAATAGTGTCATGGTAGCATCAACATCTAGTTGAGGAAAATCTCTTTTGGACACAGTTTATTTCAGTATCTCTGTTAATAATCAATGAATGGTTGATTCAGGTGTTTATTCTCTGTATGAAAGCAAATAATAGTACAGCATCCTGCCAACAATAAATAGCAGCTTCACAAACTAAGTTCAAAGAAAGGTTTAAACAAGATACATAATGAGTAAATTACATTACCTCATGAGTGAAGGTCATGAGTGAGTTATATTAAATTTACCTAATGTATTTGCTGCATTGTCATGTGATTGACTACTACAGTCTATAAGATATTACTAGAATACAATAATAAAATAATTATAATTTTATGATGCTTGTTCAATTGAGTTTTTGCTTTTGCCACAAAACCTTCAAACCATTTGCAAACATGTTTGAAACATTTTACAAGACATTGTATACAAGTTAAGTTTGGTGTCATTTTAAAATGTAAACTTATGTAAAATATAAACTTTTATAATGTGCTTCAAGCTTCATTTGTTATGTTTTTTTTTTTTTGTGAAAAAAGTTTTCAGTTTAAAACTGATTCAAAATGAAAGTCAGAAATACTGTGCAAGAAATCAGAGCAAGGAAGACAAATGTTTGTGGAAAGCGAGAAAAAAGCCAATAATGTCTAACTTGTAAGTGAGAAATTGAGTGAAGCTAACATTTACAAGGCTGTTTAAAGACATAAAATGCTGGATCTGATTTCACTATATTGTTTTGTTTTACAAACAACAGATAGAAAAGTTATACAATCAGGACGGTTTTATGCAGATGGTTCAAGCAAAAAAATTTTTAACTTAATTTTCCAACTTTAAGTTGATAACCTTCATACAATAAATGCAAAAGCAGTTTTATGAGATTGAAAAGCATGTTAAAGAAATTTAAAGCTTTTACAGCAATAATACATTTATTGCAGCGATCCCATTTAAATGAATGTGCAGTCAGTTTGTTCACAATATGGAAATGTCCTTGGTATTTTATCCTTAATAAGAAATGAAACTTATAAACTTGAATCTAAAAACTTGAAAAGGGATTTATAAATAAAAATGAATAAGTTATCAGCAAGTTATCAATATTAAATCTAGTTTTTAAAAAGATAAAAATTGTCCTTAACTAATAAAATTATTCTTAAATTTTATATTTTAAAGTTTTATTTGTTTGCTGTATTGTAAATTTTAGACCAGATCTTCTTGTGCGTGCTGCACGACATTATGAAGGTGCTTTTCAACTGCAAGTGAGAAAAGCAGTTGCTACTGCCAAACAAGTAAATTTTAATGAAAAAGTTGTTTTTTATTTACTTGGTTTTAGTTTTTTTTTGGTTCCTTTTAATAATAATTAAAATGTTACTGTTGTTATTTTACTTTATTTTTATCAGTTTATCAGGGTTATACAAAAAGAACCTCCTCCTATCAATGTGTGGGTAACTGCTAAAGCTCCTGGTATTACTTTTTCTAAGTTTTTTTTTTCTAGTTTTATCATTTGAAATGATTTTCTTCTTAAACTTTACTTCAAAGCTGACCTTTTTACTGTTTTTCAGGTCGTCTTGATTTTGCTGGTGGTTGGAGTGATACACCACCTATTTGCTATGAGCAAGGTGGTTTAGTTGTATCAATTGGCATCAAGATTGATGACAAGGTATAAAACTCATATCTTTTTAGCTTTAATCTAGGTAGGTATGTAATGTAATGTAATGTAATGTAATGTAATGTAATGTAATGTAATGTGTGTATGTAATGTATAAAAAAAAATAGTTGAAAAATATATATGTAGAAGTGATTGAAAATAATATAAAAAAGTTTTTTATGAAAGTTTTTTATGTTTTTCATTTATAAATATTTCATAGTTTTAGAGCTAAATATTGTGATACTTTTACTAAGTACAGTTGAAAGATGTATACAAATATTAAAATTGTTCTATACGCTATATACATATATTTTCGATATTTAATTTAAATATAGTTATCTCTTTTATAAGGAAATAATAAATGTTACTAAATGTAGATAGTTTTATGGTGATAAACCTTTTTTTAGAAACCAATAGGATGTCGTATTAAGAGAGTTTCAGAGTATGTTGTTTTCTTTTGAAATTTTAATTTGTAGTTTAATTTTAAAAATTTTCCTTCTAAAACTTTCTATGGCTAGCAACTAAAATATTATTCTTTAATAGCCTTCAGTAGAAATCAGTATTCTAATTTTTTAAAGTTGTATATGTGTTTAGATTAGAAATTACTTTGATAATTGGTCAAGAAAATCCTGTTAAGATTGTGTGTAAAGAGTTTGAAGATCTTATGGATTACTCTCAACCAAATGTTCCTGGTAGAAAAAAGAGTTTTTTCTGCATTTACATCTTTTTATTATCATTGGTAAAAATAAATGTAAAGTATATAGAAGTTCTACTTTTTTATATTAAAAAATTTATATTTGAAGCCTTTTGTTAATTTTCTTAGGGGCTTTACTGAAAGCAGCATTCTTTTGCTCTGATTTGCTGCCTCTGCAGAGCACAGAATCTTTGGCAAATTTTCTCTCTCATAAGCATGGTGGAGGTTTTGTTTTGCAAACATGGTCAGATCTTCCGCATGGTTCCGGGTTAGGTGCTAGCAGTATACTAGCTGGTGTTGTTATTGCAGCTATGTGGACTGTAGCAGGACTTACTTATGAGATGGAGTCAGTATTACATGCAGTAAGATCAACTGTATTTTTAAATTTTGTAAAGATTTTTAAATGTTTGTTTACTGAGTAGCATTTTTTAAATGTTTTTATGACGCTAACTACAAAATGGTGTAAACTTTTAAATTGATTTTTATAAATACATAGCTTGACTTAAAATCTAATAATCTTAAAGAAAATATTGGTTGTTTTTGTTAGGTACTTTACCTAGAACAAATGCTAACTACTGGAGGGGGCTGGCAGGACCAGATAGGTGGATTATATCCTTCTGTGAAAGTTGGTAGCTCAAAAAACCAACTCCCTTTACATGTAACAGCCAAAGGAGTTAAAACACCAGATGGTTTTTTGCAGATTCTTGAGAAACATTTACTAGTTGTCTTTACTGGAAAAACAAGATTGGCAAGAAATATGTTACAGGTAATCTTAATCAAATTTAATTGTATAGTGAAAGTAAAAAATATGATAAATAACAATAAATTACTGCAATCAACAAAAAATAAGTTCAAGCAGTTCACTTCAGTTCAAAAACAAACAGTTCAATTATTGCACTTTTTAAAAATTTCATTTTTGCTTTATTATGTAGTTATTTCTACTTATTTCAATTTCCTGTATTTATTTCTTTTCTGTCTATTTTTATCTATTTTTATTTTAGTTTATGATAACTTTCATGTTTGTAGGATGTGTTACGAAATTGGAATGCAAGAATACCTGAAATAGTTGACACTGCTGCTGAATTGGTAAAAAATGCTGAAAGATCAGTGAAAGCTTTTGAGAACGGTAGAATATATTTCAAATGATTAATAGTTGAATTGCTATTCAAGAAATGTGAAATCATTTATTCCAAAAATATATATTTAGATTTATGTGTTTGACCGGATGTTTTGAAATTTGAGAACCTGTTTAGGGATGCAAAGCTCCTAATTTAGATCTTTTTAAAAAAAATATTCTTTTCTGAACTACAATAAAAACTAAATTGTTATTGTTATGATTTGAAATAATATTGCTCACCATATTACTGCCCAACAGTATATTACTTTTTTTTTATCCTTAGAATTACTTTTGCGCATTCTTTTTGAAAAAAAGCTCTGAAGTGTGCATCACATAAGCTCATGAAAAAAAAGACCATAATGCCCCACCAGTTTTTTGGTGGTATTTAAAAAATCTTAAGACTAGTCTATTTTTGTACTTTTTTAGGAATGTTCTAGTCGATTAGACCTTCCTCGCCCCCAATAACAGTCACCACTTTGTGTCAAAACAGATTTTCAAAATATAACTTTCAGAGAAACCAGAACATTTATGTAATAAGAATATAGTGTTCAGAGAGACCAGAACATTTAGATAATAACATTTGTCATTTGCTCTTTTTTACTTGCTAATGATACTTTATATAAACATGGTTTTTAGAGAGTTGCTTCATATTAACTTTTCCAAAGTTTTAAAAAGAATTTCTTTTCGTTTCAGGGGATTTAGCTGAGATTGGATTCTGCTTAAATGAGTACTGGAAACAAAAGAAGTTAATGGCTCATGGTTGCGAACCTAACGTTGTTCGAAATATCATGGATGTACTTAGACCATACGTCCACGGTAGTTAAATTTTTTCTCAAAATTCATAAACACGATAATTGATGACATGATAAAAATTTAACCTAACTTTATTTAAATAACTGCTTTTTCCTACTTAACTATTTCCCAAATTTTAATTATTCGTTAAACCGTATTTAGTAAAAAAGTAGCGCGCACAAATCCGATTTGTACCTAATTGGATATGGTTTGGCGCTAAAACATAAAAAAAGATGCAAATACACAGGGTGTGGTAGCGATTCGCAAACTTTTTAGAACATTTTTCAAAATAAACTTTTAAAGCACTAAAAAATTATATTCATGGAGGATTAATAAATTAATGCTTTTCCCACCTTAACATTCAATTCGCTCTCCTTTTTTTTTTTTTTTTTTTTTTTTTTTTGATCACTGCCTCAAGCCTAGGTTGAAAGGACTGGCAGGTGCTGATTATATAGCTCCTTGACATTTAGTTCTAAGCACGGGAAGTTTATTAATTTAGTGACTTGACTTATTCTCAACTACGTTTCAAACACTGTAGTCAAGGGGAGTCAGGTCAGGGCTGAATGGTGGCCAAAAGTGTTTGGGCCAGAAATTAGCCATATTGTCCTGAAGACATTGTTGGGTTTTTCTGGACCCATGACAAGGTGCATTGTCCTGTTGAAAGATGTAATTGTTTTCTGGAAGTGTTTTCTTCAGCCATGGCACCACATACCGTCTATTTGCTGTCTTTTTAACATGCTTTTTAGGTTTTTTAGTCAACTTATCAACTTTTTGATAAAAGGAGAGGGTACTTAGGTTCTCTCAGCACTGTCACCTTTTTTCATTTTGTAAAATATAGTTTTAGACACTCCAGAAATACAAATCACTTCAAGTGCAGGCAAACCCGCGTGAAATCAAATTTAAAACTTCAGTTCTTTTGGTTTCAGCTTCTTTTAACTAATGTATTTTTTTATTCACAATTTTATTCAAATCTAAGACGTCCATTGAATGTTAACCAACAAAAAAATGCGGAGGTACTTTATTTAGATCACGAAACCTGGTCAAAAGTTAGTTTGCGAATCGCTGCCGCACCGTAAATTATGCAAATGCATACAACCACTTTTTTAAATCATCGGTATTGAAAGAAAATTTTTTAAGGAAGATGTTATTTTTACAAAAAAAAAAAATTGTACATATAGCTTTAGTGGAAGCCGTTTTACTATTAATATCCGACTGTTTTCATTTCTATCTTTATTACATGAATTAAATTCTATATCACTTGGTTTTGCGATTCGCTAAATTTTATCAAATGATATATAAATATAGGCCAGTCATTGGCGGGTGCTGGTGGAGGGGGTTTCTTGTATTTATTGACAAAAGAGGAAAATATGTTAGGCGTGATAAAAGAGGAACTGAGCAAAATAGAGGTAAATTCAGTGCACAACATTTTTTATTAATTTTCGTAAATATTTCGTTGTTTCTGTTTATTTTCAAAATTTTCATTATTAATGCTATCATTTCAAGTGTTAATTTACGTATCTAGAAACTCTGCATTAATTTTTAGTCAATTCGTGGTAAGGCAACGGTCCATCCTGTACAGATTGATATGGAAGGTTTGACGGTACAAGTTGAAGACCTGTAAAAGATGAACGAACATTTGATTAACTTTCTTATTGATGACCAATACAAACTCCTGTTGCTTGCAAGCCATTTTAAATGCAAGCCATGACCTCGATTTTTTTCATTTTTCACGTTGCCGAATAAAATTTTATAAAAAAGATTTGAAATGTTTGTTAAGTTATTTTTATTGCAAATTGAAACAACGAAAAATTAAAGTTAATATAAATTTGTCTATGGTTTTAGTGTAAATATGTATATTCATACGTATATTTTGCTCTAAAACTATAGACTGTAAATAGTTAAACTTTACTTGTTTTTATAATATTTGATTTCTATGATAAATTTGTGATATTTGATATTTTACATTTTGCATAACTCTTTCGATCTTACTTTTTTTATATTTATTCTTGATCATCGATTATCTTAGTTTTGTGTTTTGTATTTTTCTCCCCATGTTTTATCAGCTTGGACCACTATAAACAATCATTTTTTATCATAAATTATGTTTTGTGTTTTGTATAAAATTGTTACAGATTTTATGACGAAATAATTTAAAAAATATTTTGCTTCATGTTTATGTATTAAAAATAATTTGCAATAAAATATTATTTTGCTGTGATTTATTAAATTTTTTTAGCTTCTAGTAGCTTAAGAAAGTTTTCAAGATTTAAATATGAACAAGATTTAAACTCGACGGTTTTTTTTTCTATTTTGTTTTAAAGTTAAATCTTCATGACTTCTTATTCTTTTTAATGTTTTATAACATTTATATTTCTTTACAACTTTTTATTTTTTTTATTTTTATTCTTGTTGTACAGTCTAATGGCAGAGTTTTTGTGTCACGAATTAGCAGCAAACGGGGAATCCACGCAATTAGAAGCATTCCTTAGAGTTTGCGGGAATAAATCTATTAATTTACCCGACGCAGATTTTAATGGCAAAGCGCCTTTGCACTGGGCTATAATTCAAGGTGTGTGTGTCTGTGTGAGTATATATTTATATAAACTTATCTGTTTCTTATATATATTTTTATGTAAACTAATCTGTTTCTTATAGAGTTCTTGTTAAAATGTAAATAATAGTGATGTAAAGTATCGATGTCCCTAGGGATAGTTCTTAATTTTCATTTTTTTTTTAGGTACCAACAAAGTTGGTACCTAAAAGTACCTAAAGTAAAATTTATTTCACGGTTTCAGTTAAATTTGTTATATACATTTTATATAACATTTTTTTTGATGACTTTTTTGTAGGCCGTTTGAAGTGCTGTAAAATCTTATTGGAAAATGGTGCCGATCCAATGCTTCGTATGCAAGAAGGATGGTCACCTGCCCACTGTGCTGCAGAGATTGGAAACATTGAAATTTTAAGGTTACTAAAAAGCTACTCTGCAGACCTTGGTTGCAGTGATGATTTTGGTGCAACGCCTCGACGAATTGCAGAAATACATGGGCATCGGGAGTGTGTGCAATATTTAGACAGGTTTAGTTTTAATTTGATTGACAAATTACTTTGAATAAAGTTGAACGAGTTTGTGTGAGCAGGAAGTCATATTCTGTTTCTCCTTTGTCCAAAAATTTCTTTTAGTATTTAATTTCTTAGGGGATTATTGTTTTAGTTAAAGTTCCAACGCTGACCTTCATTTTTATAGATTTTATACTTAGGAAAAACAGTCTTAAAAGTTAGGTCTTACTGATCAAATTTGCAATAGAGTAGTTTCCACACCTGTGAGTTTAACGAAAGTTTTCATAATCTGTTAGATTACTAAAAAACTACACAAGAAAATTAGAAATTAATTTTTGCAAACATTAACATAATATTTTAGGAATTTTTTTAAAATTGTTCTCACCTTAAAAATTAAATCACTTACGTACTAAATTCAATCAAACTTTTGAAATTTTTCTAGTCTTATCGTATGTGTTTCACACTTATATATAGTGTTGACACTTATCGTATAACTTAAAATCTGCTTTTGTGTCTGATTTGTAATGTACTCAAATTTTCAAATGGAAGATTGATGCATTTGTAACATTTTTGCTCTGAATTTTTGCTGCTACGTTTAAGATGTCACAACTGAAGGTGAACGTTTTATTTTACGCTTGGACATTTGGTCTGATTGTTTAGGCCATTTTAAAACGTTTTCAATTATATTTACGATTTCTGTTGCTGATTTTAAACTGGAGCAAGCTGTTTTTGGTTGTTACCGCTGCATTTTATAATCAACATTTTCACATCGGCTATAATTTGCACATTCAACATTTCAGCTTGGTGATTAATTTTCATTATTCTGTTGTACGTCATCAGAAAGTTATGGATTTGTCTTAGATAAGGCTCTTTTTCAAAAATGATACAGATGCAGGTATTCAAGATACCTGTAGCTACATTCAATCCTCGGCAAAAGGACTGCCACTTTGCTTTCTTTGTCTTAAAAATAGCGTGGCTGCAAGATATGAGAGCATTTGAGAATAAGGCAACAAGAATTTTTTCATTTTTAATGTAAAAATCACGAAGTTCGATAGAAAAACTTTCCAAACGCCCTGCTTGCTACGAACACTCTTTTTAACAGCATCAATATCATTACGTAATTAACTATCTGTATATTGAGTCTTTGTTTTTAGCTACCAGTTTTCATCTTATTCTTTTATCATGCCGATGCAAATACAATATTTTGTACGATAAGTATGAACTAAAAATAAGTATGGAATCACTTATTTTTAGTTCATACTTATCGTACGAAAATACTACATATATACTATAATGATGAGCAGTTTTGTAAATATTAAAAAATATTCATGTTTTATTTATCTAAGTTCAATTTAGAAATAAACTTTTACGTAATCTTTTCACCTTTGCTAAGCTTGCTTGAGAACCCTCTAATTGCTGTTACTTAAAATCATTTTTAGGTGCGGACGTAATAAATCTGCTGTATTCATAAAAGTAACGATGTATTGCAGTTTCTTTGTATTCAAATGAAAATGCATGCCCATGTTGTTCATAAATAAAATACAAATATAAAAAACAAATAACTACTTGTCTCAAAATTTCTGTTGAATTCTAAAAGCCTACGATAAGTGTCGATTCACGGTAGGTGTGGAAACCACCCCTTTTTCTACAGTTTTTTCATTTTCGAAACATAAAAGAGCTCCAAGCTTGACGCAGTTAAGCTAATTGTTTTCAGCTACAAATATTTTAGCTTTTTTTTTTTAGTCTACGGGCGACGTCGACAAATGATTCCGGTTTGAAACCTCTCAAGGATTGCGAAATCAAATAAAAAGACCTCAAATGCAGATTTATTATCAGTTTGTCAGTTTGTCTTATCAGTTTGTCAGTTTGTCTTATCAGTTTGTTGCTTCGTTGAGATGGTTTAGAAGCAATCTTATCGATACAAGATAATATAATTTGATATAAATGACAATGTAAATATCTATATCACAGAAATTATAAATATGTCTTTCTTTACAACCAAATTAAAATACACAAATAAAAATTATATATTCGTAGAAAAGTTTTAAATAACTATTAGGTAGACAATAATTTATATAAAATAATATTTTATTTAAAATAATTTTCTTCTGTCGCAAAATAAATTTCTTTTAATTTGTCATCGACCTTAAAACTGAGCCAAAATATTTACCAAATGTTGTTTCAATTAAATTTTCTTTTTATTGGAAAAATATTAAAGAGCGGCATTGAAAGTCTGGTCATAGTAAACACCTTGTAGAAAATTATACTTGTTACTTAGAAATTATATTGGTCGTCCTCTTCTCGACCGTCTATTTCTTGACGTATGCTGTCTAAGAATGAAGAGTTCTTTCGTTGTAACTTTGTCACTTGCTCGTTGTACATCTTTCGCTTTTCCTAAATATAAAAAGTAACAATGCTTCTTTTGGTGAAATTATTATTTAATGGATCTCGAACAAAAAGTTTCTCCAGAAAAAACATGTCTTGAAATGAATAAATGAGGATGAATACCATGAAAGAAATCTTGACGATCAAATGAAGATAGAAGTTTGAGCTCTAATTGCTTTACACGGGAGTTTAGGATGTCACTGGGAAGTATAATGATTTCAGTTGGCTCTTACCGAGGTTTGGAGCAGATATGTACCAAATGTCTTGAACAAAATTATATATGGTTTTATCAAAGGGGCAAAAGCTGTATAAACAATGAAAGTGTTTAAATTTTGCAATTTTTAAGTACAAACCTTAAAGTCTAATTATTTAAGCTGCGCAAAGAAATCGATTGAAAAACAAGTCTCAAACAAGAAATAATCTTACAATTGCACCAGTTTACCAATTAAATACTCGGGCGAATGATAAATGGAAAGAACCATATCCTGTGCATCACCAACCCATGCCAACAACAAAATAAAATTTTATATTATCACTATATTAACAATGTTAAAACCGAGGGCGTGAAAACTTTAAATTTAGTTTTCACCAACGTAAATGTTACAACCATGCTTGATGTTTCTAAGAAATTTAGAAACAACTTCTACGAATGCATTCATGCTCTTGCTTCAGTTTCATTTATAGAAAGTACTAAATTTGTTATTAATAAGGTATTTATTAATAACTAATGATTCATCTATGATGTTCTTTTCTCCAATATTCAGTTGATTTCTTTCCAAGTGCTCACAATTCACTTTACTATACCATAAACAAAGGAAATAGACATTTTGTGCATTCACGCTACTGCTCAAACAGAAACTAAACCATCTTCAGATCTACATATACTCTATTGCGATAAAACGATAATCTAAAATCTTTTCAAAAAGTATTGAGACTAGTAACTCTGATGATCCTTTGGATAGATCTTGCCATCTTCTCAATTTACAAACAACATGAGGAATCCATTTATCTTTGTCTCCAACTTAAAGTACAAAAAATATAAATTGGTATTGTTTCCTCTCTGTTTCGCAGAGAAGCTATATTAGTTTTTGGTGTGTTTAGATAGATAGATGATAGATAGGTTGCTCGTCGTAACCACTTTTATATATCATGTTAATTGGTTTTGTTGTTCTTCCTTTTTCTTTTTGTTTTTTGTGCTTCTTTTAGAAAACTTCGAGAGAAAAAATGTTACTAGATGAGCACAAGTTTTTTACATAAACTGTTTAATACCTGTAATTGTTCAACTTGTCTTTCTTCTTGCTTCGAAAGCTTCCTTGTAGTATTGACTACCCCTGTCTTACGTGCTACCGGTCCTTTTTGAATGGATGATAATTTCCTTCCTACAGTAGTTGAGACTCTTCGCACTTCTTCTGGGCGATCATCGCCCCCTCTTCCTTTGACGTCGTTTGTGTCCTATTGATGATTAATTATAATCATTAAGGATAAATCTTAAGATAAAAATGCAGCGAAAATTTAAAATACTACTACAAGAATAAGAAAAATAGTGCAAATTACGTAGTTTCAGGAAATTATATTCGAAATGTAGGGATGAACTGATCGGAAAACTCACAAAATTATTTAATGCATTGTTGATTAAAATTAAAAGTAGAAGCCTGAACAAGAATGAAAATCAAATACTTGGCTACTGTTTTAAACTAGATATATTCAAATTTTGAGTTTTTTTTAAAGTACTTTAAGTTAGCATATACTAATATTAACTTTTATAAACTAATATGTATTAATAAAAATTGTTCTCACCTTAAAACTTAAATCACTTACGTACTAAATTCAATCAAACTTTTGATTGAATTTAGTACGTAAGTGATTTCTTAGTATTAATCTGTATTCAGCTTTATAAGAGTGCTATAATGAAATTTAGACCTGAAGTCTGATCATGACAAAACGCATCTTTTTATTTATACTTTTGCACACAACCACGTGACAATTAAGAGAAAACCTTTGTTAACATCGAAGTATCTTTTTCGTATTAAAGAGATTTTAATGTTTTAACGAATGTTACAGTTTTTAATATTAACGATGTTTTTGGCACCATGCATAAAACATTTAAAATAGTTGATAATATCTAGAATAATTGAATTAAATATGACCATGTTCAGCAATCAATCCGGTTGATATATTTAAGAACCCTATATAGCAGATGAGTCAGAATCAGAATATAAAGTGATTTAATGATTATTTTCCATTTATTTTATTGCCGGTTTATTGATCTTGCAGCCACTTATTTTAATGAGGAATAACAAATTGCAAAATATCTTAATTTACCTCAGAGTCACTCAACCATTCTTCATTGCTTTCGCCCCCTACCCCACTATCTATGCCTTTTGTATTTTGGTTTCCTATGCATTCATGCTGATCAAGGCTAGAAATAGTATTTTATCATTTTTAACACTAAGTTACATCTATTAACATATATTAACATATATTAACACATATTAAAAAGGATGAAAGTTTTTTTCTTTTTGTTTATCATAAAAGTTTTTTTAAAAAAGGTAAATTTCACAAAAATATAAACAAACTAAATAAAGTATAAAAAGATTACCTAATTTTTCTTAAAGAAGTAGGATCTCTTAGCATTGACATCACACTGTCCTTTCTCTTCAATTCCTTATCTAAACAAATTTCTTATCTTCGTCTAAGTAAACTAAATAATATAATTGTTAAATATTATGTATTTGAAAAATAAAAAATTTACCGATGTACACACGCACACATACACGCACACAAACACACAGACAGACACACAGACACGATATATACATAAATGCAAATTACTTTGACAATTAGATTCTTAGGCCATAAGTATGACTTTTTTTGCAAGCAAACATGTTTCGTTTGATTAAAAAAGGTTTGATTAAAACATGTCCAATAATTATCATAATTATAATAATTAACATAGAAAAATTAATTATTTAATGAAGAGACATGTCTTCAGCAGAGATTTGAATTACTTACTCATTATGCTTAGAAGTTGAGCACATTCTTCATGTTGATACTCAATTGCTAAGTCATACGGAGTTCGGTCTACTGAATCTTTAACATCAATCTTTGCTCGATTCGATAGCAACCATTTCACACATTCAATATGTCCACTTAAAAAATCATATAGATTAAATTTTGAAATTTTTTTTGTAAGTACTATAATACAATTTACAGTGGATTCAAAAAAAAAATTATATATTTTTTTCAAAACATTATAATAAAAAAATCTTGATAAAGACATTGAATATAAAAAAACATACCCAAAAATATTTTTAAAAAAAAAAGCTGCAAAATATTTTTAATTAATTTCTGCTTTATTTATCTTGATTTATTTTAGTTTTATCAATTAGTTTTTATTATTGTATTTGATAACATTTTAAAATATAATTGTATGTTTTTATATGAAACCTTGATGCAAGATTTAAGAACATTTTATCTTAAATAAATCTTGCAGCAGGGTTTCATACCAAAATAAATTTAAATAATTAAGTCAATATTTTCTCTATTTTTACTTTATGATACTTTTCTTGAGCTACTGTGTATGTTTATTAATTTTCTTGCAGCTGGATATTTCCTGCATCTTTCATATTATTATTATTTTTAAAACATGAAAATTTTTAAGAAGTAATTTTTGTTTTGGAGTAAACTTGGTGCAAAACAAAATTTTATTTACAACTTATAGTACCTCATTGACGCTAGATGTAATGGTGTATGACCATCCACTGTTCGACAACTGATAGGACATCCCATAGCTGATAAGATCTTTAATATAAAAACAATCAAAGAAGTTATTAAAAAGTTGTTAAGTAAATCAAATGAAACTAAAAAATGATACAGATACACTTATGCAGCGCTTATTGACATACCATTATACAATGACATACCATTATACAATTTACATGCCCATTCAAAGCAGCAAGATGCATTGCTGTATAGCCTGTAGGTGTTTCCTGCATCAAATCTACACCACTTACAGAAAACCATTTTACAAGATCTAAATGTCCAAATGCTGAACTAATATGAATTGGTCCCCAACCTCGTTCATCTACTTTTCCTCTAAGCTCTGGTAAAAGGGAGATAAGCTCTTTTACTCGTTCTACATCTCCAACTTCACATGCTTGATGTAAAGTTGAACCTGGAAAATAGAAATGGTGATTAATTAATTGTTACTAATGATTTATTGAACAATAATTATTCAAAAATTTAACAAAATAGAGGTAAAAAGAAAAATGTTTGTATATATTTAGAGAAAACAGTAATAACAGGTTTTTCCATTTTTTAAACCCAACAATTTAACTATTTGAATCATGCCAAATACTTTATAGCACACTGACATTAAGAATACTCCGAATGTATCAAACTTTACCGCTTAATAGTTGTGCCTCAAACTGTTCTTTCTCTAAAATTAAATTTTGTTCTAGTTCTTCGTTAATTTTACTTGCTTTAATTCCAGCAGTGAATCCAGCCATATACCCATTGTTAGAAGTTTCAATCTTGTGCTAAAGACAACGGAACCTTCCTAATCACTTTTATAGGAACTAATTTTTTTTTAATGCATGAAAATATAATAGACCTTTGCTACTGATGCCTGTCAAGGTAATTTCAAAATAGAGAAGTTAATCTTGCTTTTAAAGCATAGACAATTTCCTCAAAAAAAAAAAAAAAAAAAAAAAAAAAAAACACAAAAGATGTCAGCAAAATTTTACTGTAATAGTTAGAGTTACCATATTTAAATTTTGATTAACACTTTATAAACAAAGCAGAATCTTCATCTTACATCTTTACTACATGTTTAATTTTTTTCAAAAAATCTTTTTATTTCAGGAACTTAAGACTAATAAGTTCATTTTTTAGGCTTCTATTTGTAATAATATTTAAAGCATTTTGCAATATACTTGTTCATAGTTCCCTATATTATTTTTCATTACCTTATATTTTATTTTTCATTATGTTTTACAGAAAAATCAATGTGTAACTTGATCAAAATTCTTATAATTTTTATAACTTTGTTCATAGTTTACAAATATTACATTTATATGTCATCCTTTATCTTCTTGCAAAAAAAATCATTTAAATACTCGTTTCAAAGTGTCTTTATTAGAGAATTCAAAATCATTTAAATACCCGTTTCAAAGTGTCTTTATTAGAGAATTCAACTTTGTCTTCACACTCACTGCTCTTAGGTAAACCTGGACTTGTTGATTCTTCTTTACTTTCATCACTTTCAGAAGAACTGGTAGTTACACTTGAGCTGCTGGTGCTGTCAAGATCTTTATCAATAATTCCAGTCTTTGTAACTCCATTGGTAGACGGACATAAAACTGAAGTATTGTTATTACAATCATTTGCTTTTAAATTCTTATCTAAAGTATTGTTATTTGTTTGATTGACTTTTGGTACTTCTGCTACAGATGAATTTAGACTTTGACCTGTAGATTTTGGAATAGGAGTCATTTTTCGTGTTTTTGTTGAGTCATCAAACACTTGAGCTTTTGATTTTGAGCTTAAATTATTTGAAGATGTCAGAAGTGGATTTGAATTGATTTTCTTACCACCAACAATGGAGTTTATAGATCCTGAAAAATTGGATACTGGAGATGTTGTAGGTATTTTTTCTTCTCTACTGTTTCGACTAAGCCGTCTAACTCTTCGTTTATCTTTTGCTTGTTTTCGCTTTTCTTGCATTGATTCACTGTCTGAAGATGAAGATAATGATTCATCAGATTGATTTCTAGAAACATGAGTTGGTGACAAGTTTTTTTTTACAGTATTTTCTTTTTTTAGAACTGATGCTTGCGGTTTACTTGAGAAAGAGTTATTTGTCGGAGACAAGTTTTTATTAAATACTAAATGTCTTTGACTGGCTGGTGATTTTGAACTATTTGCATTTGAATGGTTTGTTTTAAGCACACTTTCAATACTTTCATCACTTGAGGAAACTCTTCTATTGCTGGATTTTTTTTTTGGTAAACAACTAACATCTGGTATTTCTGATACTAAAATGAAAAAAGTAACATTTGTATAAGAAAGACAAATTATTCATTTTCCTTATATAAATATTAGTATATTTATAGTTAAGTTTATATTACTTACGTTTATATTGAATAGATTAAATAAAGTTAAATTAATTCTAAATATACAAAATTAAAAATATTAGAGAACTTTACCAGAAATTTTCCCAGTCAGCATAATGTCTCTCACAATTTGCCCGTCATCTTCTTTTGCTGAAAACCACCTGTGATAAAATATTTTTAAGAAAGATTATATCATAATTTTAAAAGTAAAAATTTAAAAAATATATACATCAATAATAGTATTTTACCCTTTAATACTGATATTAAATAACTTAGTTAACTTATAAATGACAACAAAAAGTCTTTACTTTTGGCAATAAAATGATATTATAATGAATTAAAATTGCTATTATATATATATATATATATATATATATATATATATAAATTTTAATTCATAACAAAACTCAATAGTTATTGCAAGTTGTAAATGTCACCATGAAAAAATTGCATAAAATCCTTTCAATAAAAATGGCTTTAATGAGTTTTAAGTGGATTTGCAGTTGAACCACACAAAAACACTCTCAAACCTGCCACATTGGAAGTTAAAAGCAAAGGCTGCTTTTGGCCCTTCACGAATAATAACTTTTTCAAGAAACCATCCATCAGCTACAGAAAAAAATTGAAGAAAAGATAATTTAACATGAAACTAAATATCTGTATCAATCTTTGTTGATATTGCTGTTATTACTGCTACTAATCTTGATGCAAAAAAAGAAAAAATTAATAAAGTATTAGCATCCATTTTATAGCAAACATTTACCTAATGAAGTACTATCATGACCGATTCGCACACTTTCAATATCACCTAGGAATTTACTGTCCAAATGAAATAAATCAACCTAAAAAAGTACAAAGAAAAAAAATTAAAATATTCTCTCTAAATCCTTTTTTTTTTTTTACTCAACAATCTTAAAAGCAATTCTGATTCCAAAATTTAAACAGATCACATTATTACAAGCAGTTGTATTTAAAAACTAAGATTAAAATAGTGATCAGGAATCAATGGTACATATAAATAATGAATGAAAAAGCTAAAAACTCCATGAAAGAAATCAGGAATCCATAACAGGCATCAAAAATTCAAGATAGAAGTGAAGATTTGCAATAAATAAAAAATTAGAGAAGTTCAAAAAATGAAAAATTAGAGAAGTTCAAAAAATGAAAAATTAGAGAAGTTCAAAAAATGAAAAATTAGAGAAGTTCAAAAAATGCCAGAGATAAAACTAAGAGATAAAAATTTAACTAATATTTAGAATTAAAAAAAAATACTTTGTGATATATAAAAACTGTTTATTTGCGATTGAAAAATTTCTTTAAATTTACTTGTTTTCTTTGGAATGGAACGACACCAGTTTTTGATTTGATAAGCAACCGCTCACCTGTATTTCCATATTCACCTGATATATTTATCTTTACATTAGCAGTTGTTCCAGCACCAAGTTTGTCCCCAGTAACAATATATACATCATAAGTTAGGACTAAAATATGAACATTTGTCACTATTAAGTGTATAAACAAATTGAAACAAAGATCTCTTAGACTCAATTACACTCAACTGCACTCTCAATTACACTCAATTACACTCTAAATTATCATAATTAGTTTTATTTTTCATTTATTTACTTATTTTTTTCTATTTTCCTGACATTTATCATTAGACTTATGATAAATGTCAGACTATGATAAATGAAAAATAAAAAAAGAGATATGCCAACATTAAACTTGAATTTAAACAATGAGTATTTTTGGAATTTGTCATCAGAGTTTTATCTTCTACAAGATAAATTCATTACAGGTTATATACTTTTATTTTCTGTCTTACTCAACAAAACTATATTATCTTCAATATCCCTACTATATTCTACACTATATTATTTTATAACCCAAGATTATCAAAGGTTCAGTTTTTATTATGTTTAAAAAAAATTAAAGCAGTAATTATTAATTACCTTTAGGTTCATTTTCCTTTTGTCTTGTTTGTGTTGACATTGTCTGAGTGAGGTCAGAATCCTCCTTAGTAAAATTATGATTAGATTGAGTAAAGAAGAGCCTTGATCCTTTGCTTTCTTGATAGGAAGTAAAGTTTCTTTCAAAGTGAGAACTGTCTTGAAGGATTTTTGACGTTTGAGTTCCTATGAAAGAATTATTCCAAATATTTCAGTAGCATTTTTATTTCTTCTAAACTACAAATTTACAATAAAAAAACTCTCACAATCAACTCCAGCAGATTTTTAAGAGTAAAAAAAAATTATTGTGCAACTAATTCAACCTGCTGCAACTCATTCAACCTGCTGCAACTATTTCACTATTTGAATCTGTTTTCAACATTAAAATTTAAAAATCTTGCAGATATTAAAGATCAAAATACATTTTACCTCTGTTTTTTATGGTTTGAGTAGCAATATCACTTTTGGATCTTCCCTGTGATAAGAGTGACCAATCTGTTGGTAATGAATTTGTAGAAGTTGCTTCACTAGTTATTTGATCTGAGAAGTCCTCGTCTGAATATTTTAAAGATTGCCTGTATAGTGTAGGACGTGAGCAATAGGAACTTTTAGGCCTTCTGCTTGGAATTAACTTCAAAGGTTCACTTTTTGATGCAACAATACTGTTATCAAACTTTCTTATGCCAAATGAACTACCCCTTCATAAGTCAACAAGTTATCATAAAATATTTTAAATATTTATTAGATAAAGAAATTTTAGAAAAATGAAGAAAGTGCCAATCAAAAAATCAGATTGACCATTGCCACTAATACTCACCTCACACTTCTCCTATCACTGTAGTTTGAATGATTTTCTGCTGATAATGTGCGATTTGAATTTGAACTCTGTAAAAAAATTTGATTTTGTAAATTTTGTATTTAGATTTAGATTTTTCACTTTGATATATGAAAATATATCATGGGAAAAAAAAAAAAAAAAAAAAAAAAAATTAAATCATTAACTTTGGGAACAACTAATATCCTATGAACAAATTTTTCAAGCCAAATAATACATCAAATGTTCATAACAAACAACTACATTAAATGTACTTACTTGTTCAGATGAAAAAGATAGCTTGCCAGGGTCTAGAATTTAATAAAAACATTTTAAGCAAAAACTTTATACAGTTTACATTCCTCTGTAGTTATTTACATTTCTTGGTTACTATTTTACATTGTTTTATATTGTTGTCATTAGACAACAATATAAAACAATGAAAAAGAACCAAATATCATGAATAAAAAAAATATTTGCATTGCTTATTCAACTTTTCTTTTTATATATGTCAACTTTTCACTTTTAGACTTAAGTAATAAATAATAGTTTAATAACCCAATATAAAAATTGTAGAATGCTAAGCTTTATCCAAACAACAAATATTGTTAATTTTTGCTCCTATTTAGATAACACTTGCTTTTGCATAAATTTTGTAAGCATTTATAGGCACAGGTAAAGGTACCTGAATAAGCTGTCTTAGGACGCATTTCTTGAATTTTTTTCACTGCTGGAAGTACATGAACATGCTCCTTAAACAAAAAAACAAAAAAAAACAGTAAAAATCTGAAACATGTAAAACTTGTTTTGAAACATGTAAAACTTGTTTTGAAACATGTAAAACTTGTAAAACTTAAATATTATATTGATTATGTAATTTAATAACAAAACTTTTTTGTTACAAGATATTGATTTAAATTTACAAACAGCTGACGTAATTTTTACCTAATGTATTTTCACTCTGCTTTGTAGTCATGAAAGAATTGTAAAATAAATCTTTTAAACACTTAAATACCAGTGATAAAAACTTTAGATAAACAGACAACAGACTGATAGGTAGTTAGAACAGATGTGGCAGAGATCTACCATAACATTAACACTGCTCTTTTTTCACTAATACACTTGTTACAATTTGTTATTATCATCAACAAAAAACTTAAATATTTAATATGTTAAATATTCAAGCTTCAAATGCTGATCCTTCAGAAACTTAACTTAACCTTTAGGATTTGTAGCCTGACAAATTAATGAAAAGAAAAATATGCAATGACAACAAAATATTAATAAATATAAATATAAAAATACAAGTAAAGTTAAAAGGAAAAATTTTAAAATAATGTTATAAGTTACCTCAGTCGTTTGGCTCTCTCGTGATTGGTTTCGATTTCGGGGAAGAGCAATATTTTCCTAATTATGAAAATTTAATTTAATCATTTTGAAATTCAATTATTATGAAAAGATAGAACATTTAAAAATAATAGTAAAAGTTAAAAATATAGTCATATCAATATTATTATAATATAAAAATAATATGTAAATATACTATTAAACAAAACAAACATTAAAAAATATATTTTTTCAAAATATTTTGTTTAAAACAAATATAAAATAATAGAAAGAAAAATTACTGTTGCTACAAGCAACCGTGTTGTTAAGTTAACAATCCGCTCTCGTTCAGCACTTGTTATTCTCTGTGGTGGAGTATTGCGAACAACAGTGTGTCGCCTACCAATTCTTCCAGCAGACATTACTCTAAAAAAAATAAACTATGTGGTGTCATTGTTTTGGTGGTGCGAACTCAACTACTCCCAAAACAATAACACCAAATAGATTTACTTTATTACAAGAATTTTTAATATAAAATTTTATGAAAATATGAAGTTTCATTTTAATTCTTTACAAACAAAGTTTAATATTAAATAACTTGAACTTGAAGCTACCAATTATTACATCATCATTTTTTCTTTGCTTTTCAGTGTTATTAAGACATGTTAGTGTTTTCTACAGTTGAATAAAAATATGATTAAACCAGCTTGATATACATAGATCTTTAAAGAATTCAAATAGCAAAATTTGACATTTTCCAAGATCCTAGTTTATTTTCAACCTTTCAAATTACTCAATAACAAATAAACCAATTGAAATTCAGTTTTTTCACTTCAGCAAAAGTTAGTTAGATAAACAATTTTTACCTTAAAAACCTTGTTTTGTAAAAAATTAATCTTTGAGTTGATTACAAATACTTACCTATAATTGCTTTTTAATCATCAAAATAAGCTACAAAAATTTACATACATAAAAAGAACTGAGTAATATACAAAGCTTAATAGGCATGCTTACCTCCGCCTTTGTAACCTTCTTATTTCAAGTTTCTCTAGTGATTTTTTTTTTGGTAATCCAGCTGAAATATAAGGGGAAACTATATGCATGTTTGTACATTGTGCCATTTGTTGTTCCATGTGCATCCTTAGTTTTTGCTCACGTTCATTTAATTTAGGTAAAGTTTCCATTGAACTGATCTCATGCTTTAAAACATATTCTTTTGAACTATTTTGTTTGCAAGCATTTCCAAAGAAGTTATTATGAAGAACCTAACCTCAAGTGAAAAATCATAATAAATTCACACTAAAATTTATATTTAAAAATGCATAAAAATCATGTTTATGTATTTAAATGTATATAAGTTAAAAAGTATATTATAAGTACATTAAAAGTATATTATAAGCAATAAAGCATTAAAAAGTATATTATAAGCATTATAAAAATAAACCTTAATGCTTGGTTTTGTATCTAGATCACCAACAATGTAAGGATCAGTTAAATCAAATGACTCTTCTCTTCGATGAATGTCTAAGTATAATTTTCTATAAAAGATAGAAATACAAACCAAAGTGTTTTGAATATTAAAAGTTTTATTAGGAAAAATCTTCAAAATGCAGGTTCAGTAACATTTTGGTTAGACAGTAAAAGTCTTCTGTAAAAACATCATGAAAAATCACTCAATAAAAAAAGAATTACTTCCTATTCTTTTTAGAACTTTCACTTTATATACTTCAAAAAATAAGCACAAATATTTCATTAATTCTAAATAGTTAAATCATTAATTATTTAAAAAAGTCTACAATAATTTTATCATATTACAAGCTAAGTGAGTAATAAAAGCATTAATTATTTAATTTATGCAAAAATAAAAAAAATTAGAAACTTTTATAAATAAATATATATATAAATTACACAAATATAAATTTTTAGTACAACTTTACATAAATTACTTTATTTTCTCTCTTTTTTTTTTTTTTTTTTTTTTTTTGGCTTTTAAGGAATAAGATTATATGTGAACTTGACTCCATTTTCCTTTTCACTGTTAAGAAGTTTTCCATTTTTTATACTTTTTGACAAAATTCAAATAATATCATATACATTAAAATTGAAATCTAAAATTATTAAATCTTAAAAACCTTTTTTTTTCAATTTGCCTATGTCATATTATGTATATGTCATACTTTAAAGATGGAAACATCAAGTTATTTTTAGTTATCAATATCACAAAAAATAATTAGAAGAATTTCCTTGAGCTGTATTTAATACTTTAAACTAATATAATCTGTGTTGCAGACAGCTAGCATTATCAGGTTTTTCTGCCTATAGCATTAAACTTATTCTCTTTTTAAAAAACTACCTCAAGTTGGTGAAAAAGAATTTTACATCATATTCATTCTACAAATATTGTAATAAAGCTTTTTTATTTTTACTTCCAACAATTGTTATTAATGTTTAATTTTTTTCCTTTTTGCATAATATTAAACTAATAATTATCATTTTGTCAGATCTTTTTTATTTTTCAGAAAAAACTCAGATAACTGGTGTTCCCTGAAAAATGGAACTCTACAAAATGCAATGGCTTATCTACAAATATTTAAATAAAAATGTCTTCGTGTTTATGTAAACTACGTAAGATGTAGTTACAAAAAATATATTAATCAAAAAAAATTATTCTTTAGTTACATATATATAAAAAAAAAAAAAAAAAGATCAAAAATGGTGGGTGTGAGAAAACATGTGTACAAGTTTTATAAATACAATATTATACAAGGAAAACTGTTTACATTAAGCATTTTTAAAATGGAAAATGTTCCAAAAACAACTATATATTCTATAATTAAGGAATGTGAAGGTGGACCGAGTGAGAGAAAACAATAAAAATTTTGAAAAGAAAAGACACAAAAATGAAAAAAAAAAAAAAAGTCAATCAGTTTGTTGCTCATTTTTTGTCCACTATAAAAAGAAGCTCAAAATACTCAAAATTTTGACTCAAAACTCAATAAAACTCAACACTCATAGAACACTCATAGAAAAACAGAGACAAACATCAAATACCATCATCAGAAATCACTAATGTGACCCCAAGATTTTCTTTCTGGAACTTAAGTACAAAAGAAAAGCTACATTTAAAAGCAAAGTACTGGTATGGCTTGCAATTATGTCCCAAAGGTAAAACTAGACCATTAATCAGGCAACCTAGCTACTCTGGTAATAAAAATATGAGTTCACCTAAAAGAAGATTGAATGCAGTTTGCCTTATAGTATTATGAGAAAAGTATTGATTAACAATATTAAATGTACATTATTCCTGTAAAAAAAAACTCAATTTGATTTTAAAAATATAACTATATATTTATATCTGTTTTTCAATGTTTTACTGTAGTTCCATTTTTGAGGAAACATTCATTAAAAGTACTTAAAAATGTTTAGACTATTAAAAATAAAAAAAAATAAAAACATACAATTGCTTAGCAACTGCAGCAGCAACAACACTTTCTTGTTTGATGTATGGCGGTTTTTTTGGCATCTTTTTTCTTCTTAACTAAAGAAAAGATTTAATATAATTACACAGACCAATAGATACTGTAGATGAAAACTTTTCTGAATTAGGTGAATGGTCTAAATTCTTTGGTGCAATTAAAAAATTTATTCTTAATAATCTGTTGTTTAGTGCTGACACAGCAGATTTATTGTGCAGTACAGCAAATAATTTGGTAGATTAATTCCAATAATTTAAAAAAAGTTTGAGCATCAAACTTTTTCAAAATCAAAATATTCTCCAGTCATATTGCAAAGAGAACCATTTCAGGTAGAGATTGCAAAAGAGAGATGTTAGGGAGTAAGATGAATCCTGCCTACTGGAACATTCAAGACAATTAAGACATAAATGAATGCTGACTACTAGAAAATTCAAGACAATCATGTAAACAAAATTTTTTACAATAGAAATGTTCTAATAAAATGTTATTTTGAGTCTTAGCTTGGAATTAAAGGACATCACATAAATTCCTTGGAGACTAGTTAAACATTTTTTGGTTCCAGGGTAATTCCATGTCAATTGAGCCAGAAAACTTCAAAAATGTCACCATACTTCCAGATTTTGCTGATTTTTATACAGTTGAGAGTACTTAGTAAAACAAGAAGTTCTTGAAAATTTTAGCTTCTAGCTCCAAGAGGATCCTGAAGTATGATCATTTTACTCTCAACTAATCTTGGCCAGGCCCCTCTTGTCCTCTCAAAATTGAGACCTTTGTTTAAAGGTTCCAAGTCACATAGCTTTAAAAATATTTGATGTTTTGACTTAAAAATTTGTACCTGGCTTTTTTCAGGGTTGAAGAATCCAATGAAATAATCAATATTATAAAAAAATATTTTTAAGTACCTGTAATTATCAATTTAAATAAATTTAGGCAATTTTTTATATACCTGATTTTGATGCTCAAGAAACCCGCATGGCCTTGATGATATCAAAAAAAAAATATTTTACACATTATTCTAAATTTTATGATCTTTCAGAAAACATAAGAATTTTGATCTGCAAGTATATGGATTTCCATATATGGATAACAGGGCACAGGCCCCACCTTTTTGTAGCGGAATCTTGCAATACATTTTCCACTACCTTTCAGACTAGCTAGAGCTATCAAAATTTCTGTATTTATATAGTGTCAATAAACTAGCATTTTAAAGTTAAAAAAGGGCCCAAGACACTAGTGGAGGGAGCTAGGGGCATGTGCCCCACTTTTTTGAGCAGAATCTTGAGATGGATTTTTCACTATCTTCCAGACAAGCTGCAGCTCTGAAACTTTCAGCATTTGTGTAGTCCTGATGAAAATGTGTTAAAATTGTTTCAGGTCAGACAACCAGATGGTCCATGGGGCTGGAGCACCTAACACTATGCCCCACTTTTTTTCTCAAAAAAAAGTTTTTTTATTTTTAAACACATAAATGTGTCTTAAATTTAAGATAACTTTGAAAATATTGTATTAAAAAATTTTAATTGCTGTATACTTGTTTCGTTTTACTTCACTATTTACAAAATAAAACACAAAAAAAAGAAAGTCAAGATAATGTTAAGATTAGCTTAGATGCATCAACAGTTAAAGTATAAAAACGTCCATTTGTTGTTACAGGTGCATCAATTATACAAGTTATGTTGGTAATTGGCACCCAACACTCATCTACTCTAGCTGGCCAGAAAAGTTTATTAAAAGGACCATGCGGGTGCATAAATGTTACCATAACATCTTGCTCTATATTATCAATTTCATTGATTATACAAATCCAATCAAACGCATCATATTTACACATAATGAATTCACCCAATTTTAAGGCATCAATGTTAATTTGCTGATCATTTTGAGAAATTTGAATACCAGAAAAAGAAAAAATGCCTGTTATATGAACATCTTCACTTGTTCGTTTAAAGCTAATAGTATCTACAGATTCTGGTTTAAATTGATGATAGCTCCTAGTTCCAGGAATTGTTCTACTTAGCTCAAAACATGTTTTCAAAGTGGTGCGCAATTCTGTCAGTCTTTCAAAACGTATTTTCAAAGTGGTGCACAATTCTGTCAGTCAATCTTGAAAAAAATAATCCCTTTAATATTGTTAGTACAGTAGTCAAACATTTTGTTACAATTCAATATCTGGTCATTTATGGGCCTTTGTAGACTTGCATTTGTAGTTAATCATTTTACAGTGCCACCAATACCATCACTTGGTGACTTACCATGACTTGTAGCAAAAAATGTCCACTCTGCATCAATGTCAAAATCATTTTTATGGAGACAGATATTGTAAAGGTTTTAGTGATTTTTATACTGTGCAGCACAACCAACCAGGATGATATTCTTTTAAATAGTTAACTATTTGTGTTTGATCTTCATACACAAAACCAGTGTCATGCTCATTATCTTCTGACATGAAACAAAATGATTTTTCTTCAAGTTGGTCATTTTCGTTTAATAAATAGAGGGCAACAGGGTGCAATGTGCATTGACTTTTGCACCAATGGTAACTTTGGATTTCATCTTGAATCACAAAAGTGAAGTTTTCTGCAAAGCCACCTAAGACAATACAGCAGTCTTTTGCTAAATTTTCCTTTTGTTGCTTCAGGTATCTTGATTGACATTTTGCAATGTAGGAATGAGCTGTTAGCTTGTTTATTGCCTCTGACAACATCAATTTGTATTCTTCCATTGTTGTTTTCTGATAGATCAATGTTGTTCTGTCTGTTTTCTGCCACTGATTGAATGACAACTCATCATCATTGTTAATTAGTTGTGCATCCAAAAACTTCTTTAAAGAAACTATACCTGGACAGTTCGGACATCGATGAACCATGCACTTGTTACTTGTCACATCACAAACACCTTTTGTCATCAGATCTTTGTAAGTATATTTTATTTGTATAGCATTGGTCAAGAGTATTGCATTTTGATGGAGGGTACATACACAAACAGAATGAGTGCCTGATGCTCCAACAGTTATACACTATTTTGGTCTTAAACTGCAAAACTTAGAAAATCCAATAACTTCTTGAGGATATTTAGTTTTAAAAGAAACATAAAGTTCTTTAAGATTACATAAAATAAGGCGCTTTTGCATGTGTTGTTTTCTACCAATACTTACATAATCTTTTTTACCAGGCATTTGTCTAGTAAATTCGTCATCATGGTATACATTGTTGACTCTATTTAATATTATTTCTGAAAATATTTTTCCTTTCTTAGTGCCTGGAACTGAAAAAATCCCACTTATTTTCTTTAGTTTGCGCGCTTCTTTAATTTGGTATATAGTGACGTTGAAACATCTTGCAGCGAAATTTCTTGACCAAGACTCGGGTGTAAATGTTAACAACTGAATTTTAGTTTTTTGGTCAGAAACAATTAACTTTTCTTTTATTTCTGCTGTTAGTTTGTCTAGATCATCACATTTATTTTTGTCAATAACTTTTGTATGAGGAACTTTATGTTTCAGTTCTTCTTCCCTAATCACATGAATCCATTCTTACTGTAACACTAAAAACAATCTGAGATTAATTTAAACTGAGAAACCAATAGTAATTAATTTAATGAAAGCAACTTAAGCAATCACCATGGTAATACAAAACTAAACAGTGATTGATTTCTTTTATCTTACTTTAAAGAAAGTTTCCTTTTCACAAAATTTAATTATACTCAATTTGTTAATGTTAAAAATGTTAATGATGACTTTTATAGGTAACAAATTTCTTCTAGTGTAATGACAGGATGTTTTTGTTTCTGTTAACAACTTGCTGTTACCATTTTAGAATTAGCAAAATATATTAATCTTTTTTAATTCAAATTTTAAATTATACAAAATAAAATTCTGTTAAAATCATTACTTTAGACTGTTTTTAATCTTATACATGCAAATCAAAATTCTTATAAACATTAAGTTTCTTAAAACATTTTAAGAAAGATTATTGAACATAGAATGATCAAAACCAAATGGAACAAATATAAATCACAAAAATTTGGGAAGCAATGTTATCAAAGAAATGTTTAAAAATGAAAATCTAAGAAAAAAAATTTTAAGGCTAGTTTTAAAGTTATCTTAAATAAGTAAAAAAAAAAAAAAAAAAAAACTTTTTTTTGAGAAAAAAAGTGGGGCATGGTGTTAGGTGCTCCAGCCCCATGGACCATCTGGTTGTCTGACCTGAAACAATTTTAACACATTTTCATCAGGACTACACAAATGCTGAAAGTTTCAGAGCTGCAGCTTGTCTGGAAGATAGTGAAAAATCCATCTCAAGATTCTGCTCAAAAAAGTGGGGCACATGCCCTTAGCTCCCTCCCCTAGTGTCTTGGGCCCTTTTTTAACTTTAAAATGCTAGTTTATTGACACTATATAAATACAGAAATTTTGATAGCTCTAGCTAGTCTGAAAGGTAGTGGAAAATGTATTGCAAGATTCCGCTACAAAAAGGTGGGGCCTGTGCCCTGTTATCCATATATGGAAATCCATATACTTGCAGATCAAAATTCTTATGTTTTCTGAAAGATCATAAAATTTAGAATAATGTGTAAAATATTTTTTTTTTGATATCATCAAGGCCATGCGGGTTTCTTGAGCATCAAAATCAGGTATATAAAAAATTGCCTAAATTTATTTAAATTGATAATTACAGGTACTTAAAAATATTTTTTTATAATATTGATTATTTCATTGGATTCTTCAACCCTGAAAAAAGCCAGGTACAAATTTTTAAGTCAAAACATAAAAAATATTTTTAAAGCTATGTGACTTGGAACCTTTAAACAAAGGTCTCAATTTTGAGAGGACAAGAGGGGCCTGGCCAAGATCAGTTGAGAGTAAAATGATCATACTTCAGGATCCTCTTGGAGCTAGAAGCTAAAATTTTCAAGAACTTCTTGTTTTACTAAGTACTCTCAACTGTATAAAAATCAGCAAAATCTGAGATGTATGGTGACATGGCCTGGCTCAATTGACATGGAATTACCCTCTATAGATTAGTGAGGTCAGTCCTCTTGAACAAAATTTTCTGTTCATAATTGGCTATGACTATAATTAGTTTATTATCACAATGCATTTTGAATTTTAATACTTTAAAGGAATTTATTAGCTTTTTTTTATGCCAACTGTCTTGGTATAGGGTGAATATCTTATAAACTAAGTTTAATCTCATAAACTAAAATTAATTGGATTATCTCTTATTCATCTTCATAATTAGTAGGCCTACGTAATTTATGTATATAAACTTTTATTTATATATGATAACTATTTTTTTTTAAATAGATGAAAAAATAATTAGCACAAAATTTTTTTTTGTTAAATTGAAGTATATAAATAGGACTTACCAGTACAAATGTAAATCCTAGAGATGGAACACTTTACAAATTTACTGTGCATCACAAATTGCATCTATAAGTGTTTTAAAGGTATACTTAAAAAAAAAAAAAACAGTAAAGAAAAAATAATATCTTGAAGATAAAAAACACAGAACTATATGTTAAATATTTATATATAGTGATATAGAGAGATAAGAATTTTTCTAACAGATAAATATTGACATTTATGCAGTTGACAGTAACTGCTTTTAGTGATGAAAGCAACTTTGAAGTACTTTAGAGGAAAAGCAATGTTCTTGTAAAAAGATTTAAACCTGAAAAGTATATTAACCATTTTGCAATATAAATGTTCCAATGCAGTGGTGGTAGATTGGTATTTAGGGTTGTTCCGCTTTTAATGAAGACCATAACTCTAATTAAAAAGCTAAATAACTGCATATATCAATCAGTAGACTTACTGATTGATTAAAATGATTTGTAGCAGTCCTCAATAAGATAAGGCTCTTGTCCACACAATTCCTATATTCAAAGCATGTATAAAAAGAAAGATAAATTCCAATGCGTTGCTTCATTACGTTTGAATCCAATTAAGACACTTAGGTCTAGGATAAATTAATCTTAATGCTTATTAAGGGACAATAGAATTTGAATTGTTTTTTTTTTTTGGACTAGACTACATGTACAAAATTTCCAAGATTAGTGATGTCATACTCTTTAGTTATTACTGTTTTAAAATATTTCTAAAATCATGAAACCTAACTTGTCAACCCACTTTAAAAGCTCAAAAAGTTTTAGGTCTTGTAACATCTTGTTACATTTTTTCAGAAAATTTTTTTCAATATTAGCTGTAAAAATTTGTAATTACTTTTATAATTATTTTTTATTACAACTTTCTATTACATTTTGCATTTTTTAGAAGTTTATAATCTAACAACTTGTTTTGATTTATGTTTATATTTATTATTGCTAATTAGAAAAGCAGATATCTACATACCTTCTATGTAAGATAACTTTATTCCCAGCCTGTTGGTTAAAAACTATATTTGCTTATACATCCGTTAACAACTTTATTTATTTTCACTAGATAAAGATCGATTATTTAAGATAATATTAGAGTTATGTCTAAGAAAATACAACGGTACTAAACAAACAACACAGACCAAACGACTCAGATCACTTAAGCAAATACCTCTGTTATGAAAACTATCAAAATTACTCAATTTCAAAGTATTAAGCAATTTTGCAATACATCGATATTGTGAACTTCCATCCCTCGCTGATAAAGAATTATAGTTTAACAGCAAGTATATAATTATAAAAAAAAGGGCATTTTTAAGTTTATGGTACCGACCCGTGAAAACTATAGGGCATCTGTATGAAATCGCGACACCCCCAACAAATCCACAGATACATCTGTGCCAGTTGGAGCTATTTAGAAAAGGTAAATAAATTCTCCCATTATGAAAAGAAGTTATAAAGAGACTCAAGAAATGTGTAATTTCTAGCGTTCGAAAACTAATTTAAAAATTAACTCTTATTATCTGTTTTATATGCGAGAAATGGAGATTAACTGCTATTCGCTTTAAGAACAGTGAGAGGTAGTGTTGGTCTTGGTTCGGCTGCAAATAAAAGTAAAACTTTCGCGATACTGTTAAAAATCTTTGTTGCGCGTTTCCTTTGATTTATCAGAAAGCACTCCAATAAACAGTCGCGACGTGCGAACAACCTCATGCCCTAGCAAAAGGTTTTTACATAATTCTCATGTTTTGTCTTCCAAAACAAAAGCAATCATTTTTTTTACTTCAATTTTTGTATACAGCAATTGTTTTAAAAAAAACAATTGTTTTAAAATGGTAACAAATCGTTACTGTTACATATAGGGAAAATTTGTATATAAAAGATTTGTATATAAAACGATGAACTGTATTTATTTTTATTTTTATGTAAAAATGTGGACCTCCAAAAAATTAACAACTTTATTAACTCCTCTACTTTAATTGTTAATGTCAATTGTAATGGCAAAAAAATTTGCGTTTGACGTCGCACAGTGAGTCAAAGCAACAAAAAAAATGGCAATAAACCCCTCACAACTTTTTTGTAAATATGATGCCCTTTTTTTAATAATAATAAATTACAATGATTACAATTGATTTTTTTCAGCTAACTTACACTTTTACTTGTAGAATATAAAGGGATTGCTGCGGTCACCTGCGGTATAGGGAGTTATTTATGAAATACAAACGTCAGTGAATCCATAAAAACCTTGTTTTCCGCCATTTTTTAACAGTAGTTTATTATACCAAAACAAATGAAAATGGTGAAAAACAAGATTTTTATGGACTCATTGACATTTGTATTTTTTGAATTAGAGTTTTTTATCTGTATAACTTGTATTTAGTATATCAAATATAGTTTCAAGTAACATAGTTTTGTCATCATATGCTACTTAAAAGTTTATTAAAATGTTTATTGTTAATTTTGAATAATGATTTATTATTCGATAAGTACCACATATTTGAAATAGCTTTACTTAACAACTTCAGTACTTCCTGTAATATACAAGTAACATTACTTACTTAAACATTATATTAAACTTAATTTGATAATTGTTAAAGAAATAATAATATAAAATGTTAAACTGTTTAAAGTGAAAATTTTATAAAGTACTCAAAATGTTTGTGATATACATTAATGATTTTATTAATTTGGTAATTCCATGGACCTATAAGAAATGGACGAGAAACCGATCGTTTTTTTTGCGAACCGTGCTCGTTGCGCATTGTTACAAATCTTTTGTTTTAAACAATACAAATTAAATTACATTAAAGTCTGTCGGATTCGTCGAAAGTTTTTGGTCTCGTCTAACCAGTCACATCAACTTTTTTTTAGTTATTCGAGATAGCAGCAATAGAATCATGTTTTAAGCTTAACTTTATATAGCTAGATATTCTTAATACTTTTAGAAATAACGCTGATGATAATATAGAAATTGAGATCATTTACTTAACTACTTTAGTACGTGTATAACTAGAGATATAGTTAGAAATCCAAAATATCAACTAGTTTTGTAGCTACCTAGAGCATATTGGTTTCATGTCCAGGGAACTACTCTATCTACTATATTGCTGTAGACTTCTAGTTTATTGATATTATAGAATTTTCTATTTTTATGTTTAACAACAGAAATATATACAGTTAAGGATAAATAACTTATACATAAAATGAATGTTAACACAATAAAAGAAAAAAAAGTTTGTCACAGCTTTAAAGAATTTAGCAAAGCTAATTTATGGCAAACCGCAAGAATAACTAAGTATTTAATTTTATCATAACATGACTTTCAGCAATATATAAACTAATTTTTATTTGACAAAAACAAATGGGTTATTACATGCCTTTTATGACAAATGAAATAATATATGAAATATGAAAAACGAAAACATGAAATATCTGGCCGTATTTTGCAACATAATTATAAATTTGAATAACTTTTTAAAAGGTTTTGCATTATCAAATGAATTATAAAAAATCCCATTAGAAAATACACCTACTAAAAAATAATGCATAGTGGAATATACATTATGGAGCTAATAGAGTAGTCGAGGCAAAAAATGGCGACATATCGGAAAATATTTTCAAAAAATACACAAAATTAAATCTGGTGATCAAGGACCAAGGAGTTGAATGAAACAAGATCTTTACAAAAAAAATTATTTAAGTTTTTTTATATTTCGCTATACTTTTTTTAGTCATTTTAAAATTATCCTTACAGTTCTAACTTATTATTGACGGAACTTTGTTTACACGAAAAAGTACCCAAATTTACAAATGTTTATCTTGGAAAAATGATGAAGATCTGTTCGTGCCGACAACTAATTTCCTTTACCTTGGTGTAATTTGTTTAGTAATTTGTCAACGCGTGAAATCAAATTTTATTCTGAACGTTGAAATCAAATTTTATTCTGAATAATCTTATTAAACGAATGCTATAAAAACTTAAACTAATACCACGTGATCAGAGTTTCTGTTTTAAAACTGTGGGCAGCCATTTTGATTGATTTTTTTGTTGACGGGTGAAAACTTAGAGTTTGCCGGAAACTCTCATGGCCCGCTGATTTCTGTGGCCTCATTGATGTAAAACAATAAGTTGCACGTCCATCTCTTATAGGTCCATGGTGATTCTTAAAAACAATAACAATAAAAAGATTAGATCTTATCCTGAATGTATGTGAATAAGAAGTGGATAAATTAGGATTATTGAAAGATTTACTTAACGAAATCAAATAAAACTGAAGAAATTAGCAAAGAGAGCATAAATAAAGTAAAGGATACTTCAGCTAAATTTATTTCAAAAGTGAAGAAAAAACTAAAACAATGTGGTAGAAATCATGATTCATTTATAGAAAAAGAATACCAATGGCTTTAAGAAAATCTTATGACCAATAAAGGAAGCCATTTTGGTTCTGGAAAACCCCATAAACAATCAGTAGTCCTTGGAAAGCGAAGCAAAACAGAAAAAATAAAAGAACTAGGTGTTGAACATCATTCTCTATTTTTGGTCTCTGCAAGAAGTTTTAAAAAAGTCAAATGTTTTAGAGATCAAAAAAGTTAGAGACACTTTGGATAAAACCTCTTCTTTAAACTATGAGTATAAAGCAAGCTCTTGATTTAAAAGTAAATACTGACCTCAGCGATAAACAGTATTAAATGATCAAAAACCTAGACATTGGACGCAAATTTATCCTCTTCTTGCACGATGTTTCAGTGGATAAAGCTGTGTTTATATAGGTGGTATAACAATACCAATAGTAGCAGCTGAAATAAATGATGGCAATTCTGCCAGAAGCATGCAAATATTAAGTAGAGTAATGAACCAAAATGTGGTGCATCGGCTTAAAAATTCTAAAATTTTAATTAAATTATTTTTTACGCGTGCAGCCAAATCTTACGCGCGCGTGAACGCGTATGTACGCAATATACGCGTCAAAGATGCGCTTAAAAAATAATTTTGTTAACAAATTTGAATTCTTTATGATATGTTTATTTACAATTTTTATCAAATTTTATTGAGTTTTTGATCATCCTGAGTCACTGTGCGTCGTATTATCAGGAGTGGCATTGACTTGAGATCACGATTTTGCGATGTTTTGGAAAGGAAAACATATCGTTTTACTGATAGACACATAGGCGCCGAGTCCACGGGGGCAAGAGAAGCAGTGGCCACCCCGGAAATTTATACTAATAATATATTATCACGGATTATCATGAGGGTGAGAGTATCTATTCGCCCCCCGTAATAATCCGTGATAATATATTATTAGTATAAAATTCCGGGGGGGGGGGGTGGCCACTGCCCCAGTTGCCCCCATGGACGCGGCGCCTATGGATAGACAAATTATCGATGCCATTTAAAAGCTGAATCTTCAGTGTCCGAGAATACAGTTTCCGAAAGTACAATATTTAGGACTTTTGAGCTTCAGAGCAGCGAAACAGCCTTTCTTTTGTCAAAAAAAATTTAAAAGCTCGAGTTGAATTTACAAATGCTCGTAAACACTGAAAAGTTAATGGTGGTTTGGGTTTTTTTTTCCGGTTTTAGTGGAGTTGTACCTACCCATCGAATAAATAGCATTATTAATTGATTTCTTAATCGCGATATTCTTGAGGAAAAGATAGTTCTTTATACTGATGATAATATGCCTCTCCTGTAAATATTTCAACCAGACAACGACCTGAAATACTCGTCTAAACTCGTTAAATAGTAGTTTGAAACGAATTGAATTGAATTATTGAAGTGGCCTGCTTAGTAACCTAGCCTCAATCTGATTTAAAGTTTATAGCATCAAATTGAACTTGCTCTTAGCATCCTTGAAAAACGATGACCTATGTAACGATGACCTATGTAAAACCTGTTGAAATCAAGTTAAATGAGATCACACAAGAAAAAAACAATAAACTAAAGTAAAAAATCGTGAGCAATTCCTATCAAATGAGTAAATTGTGCTGATCCAAGATATCAGCATTTATCAGGACCACCAGAGAAACACTTTAAGGTAGGATTTTTCAAAAGCATTAATTGCTAGCGCGGAAGAGATTGTTAATGAAATAACATTGTTTTTTCAAAAGCTTCAAATTTAAAGATAAAGGTTTAGCCACAATTGTTTCACATTGAAAAAATCAAAAATCTTGTGACTCTAAGGTTTGAAGTGCCAAAGCCTTCAAATCTAGCTACATCGATAGTTAGACCTAGCTACATCGATAGTTAGACCTAGCTACATCGATAGATAATTTAAGTCCTTCTGTGTGCCTTTTTCCTTGTGATTAAACTAAATTTTGAACTTGAATCTCGAGCCACTTCGCAATTTTCAATTTATTGAATAAATGCAAGCAGCAATTGATTATTATAATCCAAGAGAGTTAAGGAAACCTGCAGAATTATTTACAGGTTTCTACACCATAAGAAAGCTATGTAATTTATTATCTTTGGTGTATCTTTGCCAATCATGGTGATATCAATAGCATGATAAATAGCGATATAAATCCACACAGTTCGCTCAACAGATGTTCATTTCATTAAACAATTCTTCATTCTAGAGAACATCAGCTATTATTTTTATGAACTTGAAACGGATAGGACTACAGATTACTGTTAATTCTGATTTGTTGATAAATCAGATATATATTTTTAGCGAGAAAATAAAATGGTAATATTTGGTCAATTCAAGTTTGAAATGATTTTAGTTAAAACAGTGTGTTAAATTTTCCTTGCTAATTGTTAAAGCAATCAATAGATTCTAAGCAACTGTCGAAGCAGGGTTCGAACTTATGTTATTTGGCATAAGAAAACTTCTCTGTATTGAGCGGTTTTGCAAAGAGATACAATCGCAAATAGAAATTTTTGCTGAAACATATTAACAATGAAAGACAAAAAAAACTATGTTATAATTGCTCTTGACTTTCACGTTTGTGTTTAGGAAGTTAGCAAGAGGTAAAATAAACCAAGAATCATTCTGCGCATCTATGGAAAAGTTGAACTTTTTTTGTAGAAAGTAAATCTTCATAAAGAAAAAAAAAAAAGAATTGTGTGACGTTAAAAAAAAAAAAGAATTGTGTGACGTTAAAAATCCAAACAGGCAAAAGTTTGCCAAAGTCAACAGTTCTAATGAGGTCTTCTCGCTTCGTTTTAGCATTCTAATTTTATTTTCTTTGAACTGAATATTTACAAAAACTTTGAAAAAATATTTAACATGAGTTTAAGAAGACCCTAAGTTTGTAAACACTTCGCCAAAGTTGTATTTTTGACAGAAATTTATGCAGCTAAAAAACATTTTTTGCACATTGCATTTATAAAAGTAAAGTGGTGAGATTTTTTATTGAACAAAATTTTTATCGAACCGAAATTAAATTGAAGCTTTAAACTTGCAAGTATGCGCGCGTAAATACGCGCAATCTATTCGTTGTTTGTTTTTTTACTCAGCGACAACATATTAGCCCTATTTATATTTTATACATATTTTGTTTTAAAATACTTGATTCTGAGGCTGAGCTAAACATGTTTTAGAATGTTGTTAATTGCTTATTTAATTACTTCAATGGCGTTGGTAAAAAGGAGATAGTTGGTGCAATTCTAAAAAACATAACCGAATGTAAACATGTGTTACGTTTATTTTTTTATTTGCAAAAGTTCTTTTTATTTGTATGAGATTTAAAAATATAAAATCTTTTGCAAATATTTTACTATATTTCTAAATTAATCATTACAAAATATATAAATTTAAAAAAAATTAACAAAAACTTAATATTAAGATAAATTTAAAAAAATTTAAAGCAAAATTTGAAAAACTTAAATCAAATTTAAGTTATTGAAAATTTGTCAAAAAATTTTGAAGAACTGAACGCTGGATTTTCCTTTATCGTTTTTTGTGAAAAAGTTAACCTAAAGATCAATTGTTTTAAACCTTTAGCAGTTTACATCCATGGCCGTTGATTGCTGATGGTCCTAAACATATTTGAAAAATATTTGAAAAATTATCTTAAAATCTAAACAGTAAACCAAGTTCTAAATTTCTATTTTTTTTTTTTTTAAAAAAAAATAGTAACAAAGACAGTAATAATAAACAGGGGTTTCAATCTACTATTCATTTTCCACTTTTTTGTTGTTTTTAGGCGTTTTCAAATCACCAAAAGCATGTTAAAATTTAATTCTTGTATTCACTAATTTTTCTTTTCACAACTAAAAAGTCTAAAAATAAACTGAGACTTCAAGTTATCACATTATAAAAGAACATTATAGCTTTTAAATTAGCTAACAAAAAATTAGCTAACAAAAAATTGTCGAATATTGAAAAAGTGTTCCAGTATATTATTGCAAAACGAGGCTTTCACAACACCTGTAAATACTGACAACTCATCTTTTCTAGAACAATTAAAATGCTGTTATTTGATGGGCAAAGGTACTCTGCTTTATTTCTCATGTTATGTAAGGAAACGTCGTATATCAAAATAATGGATAAGCATAGCTA
The DNA here is from genome assembly GCF_058129835.1 of Hydra viridissima. Lineage (NCBI taxonomy): Eukaryota > Metazoa > Cnidaria > Hydrozoa > Anthoathecata > Hydridae > Hydra > Hydra viridissima. The sequence continues at coordinate 6,887,792 of NW_028324313.1, forward strand.
CATATTAGGTATTTGCTCTCGTTCATCGCGTCTGGATATTTCGCGTTCAGCGCTTCTGATGTTACAGTTTAACTAGTATATTTAGACCCGCGTATATTTCCTTAAAAATTGGTAGCTTTTGTTAATTTGCATTTGAACGGCCTAAGATTTCAAAAAATTTCTTTTTTCATTATTTCACACTAATTTACTAATACTTTAAGAAAAAATAGACATATTTTATTTATTTTATCAAAAAAAAAAAAAAAGAAAAAAAAAAAAAAAAGAAAAAGATGCAATTAATAATTCGTAATATTTAAAAGTAGCAAATAAAGACTCAATACAATAACCACCTTTAGCTTTGTAATCACTTGATCACCTGATGTCACTTGGGTTAAGATCAGGTGATCGTGCACATCATGGTATGAGTCTTTTGTTGTTCTCAGTGAACAAATGAGAAATCGATTTTGTTGTGTGATAAGTTGCGCTTTCTGGTTGAAATTTAAAAGGTTTGGAGATGGTAAAGTGAATAGATTGATTCAACTTGAGATGAATTGGTTGGTTCAATTTGATTAAGTGTTCCAACACCCGGTATTGATCCGGCAGATCCTCCAACTTACTGGGCTCTTGGTACACAAGCCGTGTTAAATTTTTTTCATCTTCAAGCCGTTCGGCAAACTTTTGTGGAATGTGATCAAACACTTCGAAATTCAATTCATCACTGAAAATAACTTTTAACCGGTCTTTTACAGACCAGCACAACTTATCTTTACACCACTTATTTCGCCTTGATTTTTCTGTCAATGACAAAAGTGGCTTTTTAAGTGCTGTATACGATCCTATTTTTCATTTCTTTATTTCTTTTCTTATTGTCTCAACGCATACAATCGTTACTCAATCAACGCATATAAGCATTACTCAGTCTAGAATTAGTTTTTACCTGATCTTAAATGTAGTTGATGTCTCGTTAGCTTAACTTCCGGGGCCTGTCATTCTAGGTGGATCATAGGCGAAACTAAAAGTAGAAAACTTATGAATCACAGATGAATCACTAACAGTGTTTGTAGCCTCATATTTTATTTTTGTTTTTCTCACGAATTTCTCTGATACAACTTTTTTTGGCTTCATGTTAGATATCATTCGTAATCAATTATATATTATATATACTAGATGTTTATCTTCGATCCGAAAAGTGAAGCCGTATGGTATGACGTAATGTTGTGGAAGCCATTTCTAATTAGGGGAAAAAAACTTATCTAGCTATATGATATCTTAAAAGTTAACATTAAAATGGTGAGTTCCTGTGCTGCGTATGATTGTTCTAATAGATGCGTAAAAGGAAGTGACATATTTTTTCACAGATTTCATAAAATAAAAAAAGCTCCAAGTTGTTTAACTTGGGACGCTTTTAGAGCATCTCTAACAAAGAACTTAGGCTCATAGAGAACTAATCTAAGTAATTATTAAAACGAGTTTTCGAATAATCTTTAATTTTATTGGGAACTTTAAATGCTCTTAACATGGGTTTTTAACTTTTATTAACCACGTTCGTAAACCAATAATTTTCCACTTTATTTTGTCTGACTTTTTTTTTTCACCCATTTTTACGCGTCTTAATATAAAGGGGTAACTGAATGAAGAGCTTTCCAGAACAGATAATCATTTTTATTTTTCTTGGGAAAAAAAGCAACACTTTTTACGCCAATAGGATCTAGAAATGATTTTAAAAAAAAACAGCTAATTGCAATTTTTTGCGTTCAAAATAATAAATTTGGAAAAACATGTTTTGTCGGGTAGTGTAATTTCTCGTAAGAGAGTGTCCGATTATTTAAAAGAAACTCTGTTGAAATATTTTCTCATATTATCACGACGAATTGCATAACGGCAAGTTTTAACTTTATCTAAATAAACGTTTACTTTTCTTATTATGACGAAATTTTTTTTTTTTTTTTATGTAAACTTAATAATTTGACTTAATGATAACGCAAATTTGTTATAAGTAGCTATTTTATATCTTTAAAATTTGCTGAAACAAAGAGAGAATTGTCTCTCCACTACAAAAAAGAAACTTTTATATAAAATTACAGCGATAAACGTTGCGGTGCGTATACTTGTAAACTTTAGAGAATCGCTGATATAAAAAATGTTTTTAACAATATTAATGCTTTTGTATTATTTTATCATTTTTTTTCTGAAGAAATAATTTGTAATTGTTTTTAATAGGTTAATATTCAAGTTCTGCAAGTCAAAGATTTGCGTTACTAAAGCTTCAAATAGAAAAACAACGTGAAACTAAAAGACATTTAAAAACATCATGAAAAAAAGATACCACTAATAAAATAATGGTATTCGAATATCGAATGATTCCTTTACGTAATGTTTTGTCCTTTAAAAGATTTTTTTTCTTGAAAGATGTTTTAAAACTGCCGAAAAGCTTATGGTGTATCAAAATTTATGGCTCGTTAATTTAGTTCCTATCAACCTGGCTACCTTTCTTATAAAGTTTTTGGCACGCAGGAACTCTGCAAAAAAAATATCTTAAGCCTGAGAGACCAATTTAAAATGTTTGTGGACTTTAATTGTTTGTTATATTCTTCAGCTCTTTTAAATTTAGAATGAGTAATTAAATTTAAAAGACAAATTTTCATCTTAGGTTTTTTGGGAAGAACAAAAGATCTTTAAAAGAACAAAATATCTTTAAAAGAACAAAAGGGAGCTGGCGTAATTAAATCCACGCCTGATACTCGCTGTCCGCTTCATCAAAAGGTATATAATTTTCAAAAACTAATCTTAACAACTTGTCATATGTTTATGAAGCAATCTTTTTAAAGTTATCAAATATTTTCAAACACTTTGAGAGCCTTATGTTTGTTTTCTTAACCGAGGCTATCTGGTTTAATTAGTTTTTGTTCTATGTAAAGGATACCTTTGCTAGTTGTAACAAGCATGGAGAGCAGCGAACGTTGTAAATTTCCCAAAATTATTATTTCTAAATGTTTCAACAAAGTAATTGAAACAAAATGATAAAACTTAAGCGAAAATGAAGGTTTTTTAAAATTAGATAAGGTAAGTAAAACGCTTCATGTTTATTGAACGTGGTTTTTGCAAAAAAATATTGCACAATTTTTTTAATGAAAAAACAGAAATCTGAACTATTTTCACTTTTTACAGAAAAATTCTATATTTTATGTAAATGTATTACCGTATTAACAATTAATACAAATGGAAAGTCTTCGATTTGTTACCTTGTCTACATTTAGCCCGCTTTATTTAAAAAATGTATTCTTTTCTTTAAAAAAATAGTTTTCCATTTAGCGACTTTTACAACACAGCTCATTTATTTTGGCGTATTTGCTGTAATCTATGACTAACCAGCCCCAGCACAATTTAGCTCAGACTCTTTTTAACCGAACAAATGTTCTGGTTCATCTCAAGACTGGGAATTGCTTGTTTTTCAAAGGTCATTAATCGTTGCTCTAAATTGTAAAAACTCATATATCCGTGTTGCTTCTCTTTGCTTATAGCTAAAACTCCATAGTTAGAGATCAAATCATAAAAGTTTTATTGGAGATGGGATCCAAAAATTTTTAGAACGTACTACTTTAAATAGTTTTTACAAATAAATAAGTGCAGTGATGATAATTTAGCTTATTTGTATTTTGGAGTCAATCACTTTGGGGGTTAGTAATTAACACCCAAAGTCGGCGAATAAACTAATAATGTGTTGATTTTTTTTCTGTAAAAAAAAAAAAAGTCCTTAACTCAAATTCTTTCGTCTCCTTTTAATTTTTTTTTTTAACTCCTTTGGAGTTTTCTGTTTTTTTTTTGTTTGTTTTTTTTTACAAAAAATTTCTTCAGATTCTTGAAAGCTGCGTTAAAAAAGCTGCTTCGTACAAAATATTTCATAAAATCGTTATCAACCTCAATATCTATAAATCACAAAAATATTTTGTGTGTATATAAAGGTTTACAACTCTTTTCAAATACTTGAGATGTGAGAGGAAAAGATTAATGGGAGAAAGAGGATATTGAAATATTTTGCAACCCAGCGGTAAAAAATATCGAAAATGTTTATATTGATAATAATGAAAATTATCGTAGTTTTAAATTCTAATATAGCTAGAACTTGCATTTGAGAAATTATCTAATCGTAGTTTTAAATTCTAATATAGCAAGAACTTGCATTTGAGAAATTATATTGAGACAAGTTTTAGTGAACGTGAGCGATTGTATTTTAGAGAATTTAAAAGAGATTTTTGAACCAATTAAAATTCATGGAACTGTAGAATCTACATAAATACATACAGTGGGCAAATGTTAATAAATATAGTCGGAATATCTGAATACAAAAAACCGTAAGAATGTTTAACTAAATTCACTCTATTAGGAATTACACCTTAAAATCAGAACAGTTTGATTGCTTTGCATGCTATAGATTTTCAACCGAATAGTGTAGTATTTCGAACATAATTTACTTTAAGCCCTGTTTTTACCACTTCAATCACAATGGCTCTGATTTTTTCATCTCAAAGGTGAGTTTTTCAACTGTGCTAATTCATTGAAAACCAATGAGCGTTCCTCGCTTCTCTGGTAGAGCATGTTTACTTAAAACATATCATTGACTTAGAAAGAATGACATTCGTGGTTAAATAAAGAATGTATAAAACAAAACTTCAGAAATCTTTCGCCTGTTGTATTTAGTGCAGGTGTCACTATAAACATCAAATATTGCTAGTTACTGAATTACAGCAGTTCCTTTTTGTAATGTTGCCAAACAATATTTTTCTATTGACGTTTTTGAATTATGAGCAAGAATTTTGAGCCTTGCACAGGTATTTTTAAATCCTGCACAGGTGGTTTAAATCCTGATAAGATATTAAATAACATTAACTCATAAAAGCGTAAAGATGTTTTCAATTAAATTGAAACTTTATTAAAGTTCACGATGGCACGAAATAACAAGAAAAGAAATGCGCAAAAAAATTACAAAACACGAATGATAGAATATTTCACTTAAAGCTGATTAGTTTCTAATTGCATTTTCTGACACAAATTTTGTTCTTTGCATTTAAGGTTTAGTCTCACTTTTTTGCTTTTGGAGTTCAAGTTTTCGAGTTCAAGTTTTCGACTTCTATTTTTTCCATATTTTACGATAATCGCTCTTTATTTACCCCTTAATTTCAACTAATCTTTCAAACACTTTAAATTCATCAATGAATGTGTAGCTAGCAATTTCTAAAAATAAATTCAAATTATACAACCTAACAATGTTTTTTTTTCTCTTAAAAGACAGTGAACGCTATAAAAAAGAATTCGCCGATAAAAAGTTATCTTTGATTTATTTTTATATACAGACGTTTTAAAGGCGTTGACAAGGAACGTGGTAAAATTGCACTTTAAAAGTGCACGTAGTTTAAAAAGTGCTGAGAAAGTTTGGAAATAGTGCTGGAAGAACTTTTTGGTTCAGGCTTATTGTTTATGCTTGATTTGTAAGTGAACTAAAATTAAAACCTTGTTAAATAATAATTTACAAAAATTTACATTTTTTTGTTTACAAAAATTTAAAAAAATCAGTGTTGCATTGTTTCTTGATTAAAATTAGAAATTCGTTTAAATTACGGACATTTTCTTGAGGGAAGGTTTAATTTCTTTTAGTCACGAAAGGGTGCATTCAGTTTTATTCTTACCTACTTATCATAAATTTATAACGTTGTATTTCAACCTTTATTTAATTCTTAAATTTTTAAACAAATTTTATTATTAATGTATTAAATAAGTAAAAGTTTAGTTTTAAAAAAAATCTGAAATATTTTTCTTAAAATTTCATCAGCGTTTGATTTATAGTTTAATATATTATTTGTAAATATTATTAAATGTTTTATTTTTTTATTTTGGAAAAATATTATTAAATTTTTATTTTTTATTTTGGAAAAATATTATTAATTTTTTTTTTATTTTTTGGAAAAATGTTTATGATAAACAAAAACTATAAATTTCTGTGCGTATTCTCGCCAGGAACTTTTCTCCAAAAATATTATAGCAAATTTTATATTAAAATGTAAAAATCAATCAGTTGGAGACGAACATATTTTTCTGGTGCTATCCGGCATCCAATATATGTTTTCAAATTGTCCGGTAACATCAATTGGGTTGAGCTTTAAATTCTTTTTACAAAAGTATGATTTCAGAGAACAAACTTTTACTTTGAGAATTTTCAACTCAAATTAAGATTTCATTTTCTGTTCACTATAATAAAATCTTTGAAGAAAAAGAAAACTGGAAAAAGTTGTTAGTCAGGCCAGATCAAAAAATTTATCATTTAATCTTAATGTGAGACAGTTATAATGTAAACTTTATGCAGTAACCTGGAGCGGAATTAAACACTTTTTCAAAAAGTGTCCATAATTTACATAGAAAAGCTCTAAAAAATACGACGTTTTGCAAGTCACTAGGTCAATATGGCTTAAAATAACCCAAAGAATAACTATGCTTATTGCATTACTAAGAAAAGACTATTGAAGTAACATTTACTGGTCGCTACTAAACCAAAAAATCTGGAGAAAAAACACGGTTTAGAGTTATTATAGCTCTCATTTAACACGGTTAAAATTGACACAAAGTTTTTGTTAACACAATCTACAATAAAGAACAAAAAAGTCAACTTTACCATAAAAATACGAACCTTTACTTATCATGCTACTTCAATTGATTTCTCTGAGTTTTGAATAAAATCACAAAAAAGCTCATATATAACATATAGTTATCATATAATAGCAGAATGCTGTAGCTTTACAGTTTTACTTATCATTGTTATTTGTTGTAGTTAAAGACTAGAGTAATGAAGTGCTTCTAAAGTCATTTAAAAACAGCTTTTGCATTCAGAGTTTCGCTTGGGAATTAAATGTTACACTTTTCCCGCTTAACAAGGTCGCTAAGAGAGGAAAATATTTGAACAAGCTTACAAAAATACAAAAAGCGAAACACATAATAAAAAGCTGTTGTTATATTGATTTTCTAGCTCTAAATAATTAGTAATATGAGTCTTTTTTTTTTTTTGATAGATTTACCACAATTTCTCATTTATATCATATTTCAATTTGCATCGAAAGATATGAATGAAAAAAAGCACTTTTTGTTTTTAATGCAACAAGCGCCCGTATTTGCTATTTCAAAGAGGATTATTTGAAAAATGATTTTTAATACGAAAATTATTAAAGAACATTCAATGAAAGACCGACGGCTTCAATTGAGGTCTTTATATATAAAAACTTTAAATTTATCTCACTTTGCGCTGGTGTCTCACTTTACCCCAGGTTACTCCAACTTTATAAGAAAATATTTTTTATACTTTATGTATTATATATTACAGTCTTTATTTTTGTTTTCGAATGCCGTAAAAATGGTAAATGATTAAATAGACCTTATTGAAATGTGATTTATAAAACTTTAATGGCAATTTAAAGGGTTTCTTTCGTTTTGATTTTGAAATTTTATTTTTAAGTGAATAGATGTTTTCAGACAGAGACATTAATACAAAGACACCGACATACAAAAAACTTGTTGGTTCAAGCAAAATCTTTTTAAAACTTTTTATTTGGTTTTAGCAAGCTTAACGTCAGGTTTAGCCAAGTCCCATAGGATAAATTACCGCTGAAGATAATTTTCAGGCGAGTTAAACTTTTGTTTGTGGTAATAAAAACTGTTTTTACGTATGAGCTTTTTTTAAAAAAGGCAGCGTCGTCGAGGAAAATATTTAAAAAACACCTTTTATAGTGGTAAATGCCTGCAAACAAAAGTTAAATGTTTTATTGTTTTTTAACCTGGAGTTATATCAGTATTTAATATAACCATTCAATATTACATAAAATTTTAAAGTGATTTATTAATATGAATTTAGAAGGCAAAAGTTTTTCAATTCCAGTGTATTTTTTCGGCAAACTATGGTTCTGTTGTTGTGCGAACTATAAATTTTCAAACAGACTGCTATTCAAAGATATACACGCTTAATCTATTCTTACTCTATTCTGTTCTTCTTAAAATAGACGATACCGCCCTGTCTTTCCCATACTTATAAAACTGGTGACAGTTATAGAGTTTAGTGTAATATTAACAGGGTGACAAATTTTCTAGTTTGGCAACATTATTAATCTTTTGAAATAAAAGAAAGAAAATAAAAAAAATGGGAAAAGAGCTTTTTTTTAATAAGCAAACTCTAAGTTGCAAAGTTTGTAAAAAAAGTCTACAATGCTTTTAGATCAAAAATCACTGTTCAAAAAATTCAAATTTCTTTAAAAGTAAAACTATGACGAATTAATGAATAAGAATTCAAATATTCCAAAAAAAGAACGAGATTTGATTAAAATTAAAAAAAACAAAAACCAGAGTTAAGAGGATTACGTGAAATTACTAATTTACGTAGGTTTATTTTATAAATGTCTTTTTTTTTTTCTTTTTTTTTTTTTTAAAAAAAAATCTCAATTTATAACTTTAAAAAAAGTTATAAATTGAGATTTTTGTTTTGGAAAAGTTTCAAACATTTTTTTTACAGTTGCCATAATTCTAAATCTTTTTTAAATCAGCGCACCAAAAACTGATAGGACCAAGAAAAATTAAATTAATTAATATATATAACAGAGACTTTTTAAATTTTTTGTCTAGAAGATGTAGTTATTGAAATTTTATTTGAACGGCTTTATTTGAACGGCTCAGTGGAAAAAAAACACATTATTCGAATTTTGTATTTTTAGAATATTATCCTTTTTCTATATTTGTCATTTATTAATAGTTACTATTTATTCGAATTTATAAAAGGCAATTTATTGATATTCTTCAATTTAAAACGACATCTTGATTTAGTTAAAAAAGGATAATATAAAAGAATTTCAGTCAAATTAAAAAGTAAATTCAAAATATCATAACTTGTAACAAAAACTTAAGAGAAAAACTTTGCAGCTCAGTGGCGCAACCATTACTGATATTAAAATACTAAATTATATTACATTAAGCTAATCATCAGTGTCCTAAACTCTTTCATGGTCTAACATTCTAAGATTATCGTTATTATGTTCAACACATTATAATCCATTCGTAGAGAACATTTGAAATGACTGTACGTTTATTTTACACGTCTACCGCATTTTAGAACAGAGAACAACGAAAGCTCAAAAAAATGCATCATTCGTAAGATCATTCGTAAGATCTGAGTGAGATAGAGACGTTTAAGGATAAATAAATCAGATGATAGCAGTAGAAGAACTTTGAAGATTTAGATTGAAATGTAAGTAATAAGAATATACAGAATAAATGAAATTGAATTATTATATGGACACAACATAAAAAAACTAAATAATTTAATTCAGTATTCTGTATATATTAAGTATAAAACTGTAAATATTATGTGATAATCTGATTCTAATCTTGAAGCAAAGCATATGGATCTTTTTCATGTAGGACATTATTAAATAATAATCAAGAGAGTGGCGCGCGATAAATAAAGCGTGTAAAATATTTTGTCCGAAGTAAAACTTATTTCTGTAAATAGATCCTTATCAGCTTTTGCAATTTTAAGTTTTATAAGGACACCGTCGTAATAAGAAAATGTAATATAATGACATATTTCAACAAAACTTGGACATAATTCATCATACAATTAACGTTTTTATGAAAAACACTTTAAAATGCGATGCGATGGTATAATTTTTAATCCCATAGAAAATTTAATCACGTGAGATTTTTGCTGACCATTCAGATAATTTGAGTTGTATCAAAGATTATCTTGTAACATTCACAAAATTAAACATAAAATCAAAAATTAAGATCTAATAAACCAAATGTTAACATAATTAAAAAAAGCAACTAGAATATGATATTTTGTAATAGCAAAATTATTAAGCGTGAAAAGCTCAAGCTGTTTTAATTGGAAGGGTATTAATAATTCATTTTAAAATATTAATAATACATCATAATAATAATATATTAATAATATCAAAGATAACAGTATCAACAAAAAAAAATAAAGATAAATTCTTGCAGGGAGACGTTGATCCACGCCATTTCAAAAATATGGAGGGTTGATCCACGCCATTTCAATAATATTATTATATTTGTTTAATATTCGAATGAAAATAGCAAAGTATAGTTTATTTATTCGAAGATACTTCGTTTAGAGAGGATATAAAAATATCACATGCAACATCCGCTTCAGTCATTCAGTGAATCACAAAAGGTTTATCTTTAGTCCTAAAATGCTTATATTTTTCTTATTATTCACCCATGCACAACATATTTTTTCTGTTTGATTGTTGAAGAATTAAAGAAGGTTTAAAATAAAAGATTTATTTGTTCTTCAGCTTAATAAAAGTTCTTCATAGAACCTAGTGATCAACCAAAATGAACAGAACATTAAGAGGTAATGCGAGCCTCAATCTATCATCTGAATTCTTAGCATCCCAAGCTGTAGAGGTATCTCAGTTTCTGCGATTTACGACGCTGATAATGTGTATTATTGTAATTACCCTTGGAGCTATTGGCAACGGTTTGGTCTTAATTGTATTTGGAGTTAAATGGTCGAAATTGAAATCATGTGAGATTTTCATGCTGAGTTTGGCTCTTGCCGACTTTTTAAACGCCACAGTTGCACCTCTAAGAACTATTCTTGATTTGGTTCACATCAATTTGAACAGCATTGGTCATGATGGCTGCAAGACTATATATTTTATAAGTATAACAACCATGACAGTATCAGCTTTGACATTGCTCACAGTATCAATTGATCGATTTATTATAGTAAAATGGCCTTTGCACAAGAGACCATACCAACGTACCTTATTAGCTGTTATAACATGCACTTGGCTTTCAGCTGCAGGATTAGGTTCCTTTTATTTTGTTGGTGAAAATATTAAATTAGGTCTCCACACCCAAAATGTATACTCATGCTTTAACTATATGAATCAAGACGATTCAGTAATTTTTACAATTGCAGCGTTTTGCATACAGTGCGTCATCCCAATAGCAGTGATGACTATCCTTTATTCGCTAATTATATTGGAACTAAGAAAAAACGCCAACAGTGGGATTTTTGCTCACTGCAAACGTGAAATGAAGTTGCGATTATCACAAAACAGGAAAGCTACAAAAATGATTTTTGTTGTAGTGCTAGTTTTTTATTTTTGTATTCTACCAACCCACTTCTTTTACATGTGGTATTTGTTTAACGGACAAAATCATCCGATTCAGAAAATCAAAATTATATTTGATAGTTTGACGATGCTGCAGATGTGCAACAGCGTTGCAAACCCAATAATCTATAGCAGGTTGCATACAACCTTTAAAAAAGATATAACTAATGTAGTCTTCCCGTGCTGTTACAATAAACTTGAAAAGTGGGAGTCTATGCAAGACACATTTCGATCTATGCTTCGATATGGCTCATCTTTTAGAAGGCGTTCAAACTCTAAAACAAGTCTCGGCTCTTATTCAGTAAAAACAAGAACGTCAATAACTTCGCTTCAACATCAACATTATCTAAGTAAAAGGAGGAGTACTTATGATGATGACTCGCGGAGACTGTCAGGACTATTAGAAAATCAATGCCCAGTTGAGTCACCGAATTCTATGGAAATGTCATTTTTTGGCGAGCATTACGGAAATGACATGCTGCACACGTCTAACTTTTTAAACTGTGTCAAACTAGACCATCTGCAAAGAACAATTCCAGAAGAATACGAACCACATTATTACAATACGCTCTTGGTACCCAAAATGACCTAATACATAGTTCATTCCATTTAGAGATAATGGAAAAATGCGAAAATCATTCAAAATGTTAATCGAAAGGCGAAAGAAGGGACCAACGCTTTTATAGTAACCAGAAAGGGTCGTGAAATAAGAAAAAAAAAACCTCCTTAAAATTAGAGTTTACAACCGCAAAATGTTAATAAGAAAGTTTATACCACAAATTTTTTAGAAGGTGTAAAACTATATTTGTTTAAAAATTTACCTCGCAAATTAATTTGCCTAGCTATTAAATTATTCAACAAATTTGACTTGATTATTCTTTCAAAATTTGAAAAAATGTTCGTAATTGGTAGATATGTATAATAGTAAATATGTAAAAAAAATATTTTTTTTGTTACACTTAGTTATTTATTTTTAACTAATTTTTTTTTTTAAATTGAATAATTTTTTTTTATTATAGTTATTTAAAAATGTATTTTAACATTGATTAGTATATATCTACTCAAACTTAAAAAAATGTTTGTTATGTAGGATTTACCGGAAAGGTTAATTAATCTCTGGCATAGACGTCTTTCTCATCGGCTGTACTTTAAGCATTTTTATATTATGTTTAACTTCAGGATTATGTATTTATTTATGTTTGAAATATAACGACTATAGCTGTATCTGTAGTTGATCTAAAGAGGAGTTCATAAAGCACAACCCCACTCACCCATAAGGTGTACGAAATCAAAAATATATTTGTTTTCGTACACCTTACTTATCCTTAGGATAAAAAAGCTGTCAACTCAGTTAATTTGTGTGGAACATTTTCTATCTATACAAATTCGATGTAAGATATCATTTTATCATTTGAGATAGTGATATACAATGAACATAAGCGGTGATGCAAAAGACTCTATTACAAACGGTATAACAAATTCTCACAAAAAAAAGTCTGTTCATAAAAATAGCGACGCCAAGAACAATTTAAATCTTATCACAACAGTTACTGTGCTTTTTTAAAAGAATAAGCACATTTTTTTTGTATGAAAGATTTAAAGTACTATAAAAACTAAAGATGTTGATCTTTAGTTTTTATAGTACTTTAAATAAATTTTTTTATTTATTTTCAAAAAAATTGTCCTTAAATAAATCTTAAATTACACTGTGTCATAATATAATGCAATTATATTTGAATAAGGAACACAATAAAATAAACCCATAAAAATCAAGATAAATAAAAATTGGTGCAACAACAACAAATATTAAAACAATTATATATTTAAAATATTTAACCCCCCCCCCCCCATTTTGGCACCTCAAATTTTTGCAACGTTTACTAGACTTCTTCACCAATAATATTTAGTTTTTGTTTTAGACTACTTATAGAACTCAAAATAGATTCGATTGGATTCAAATCCAGTGATTGATCTGACCGAGACATTAGATTTATTTCAATTATTTTCATTCAAGATTCATACTTTGCGAGCTGTGTTAAAAGGAGCCATTTTGCGTTGAAACCGCTTTCATTCTCTTCAATCGCAAAGTTCTCTAGTGTTTCTATGTAGATATGTTAGTTAATTCGACCTGCATGGATATTTTTACACAAACCTACTCCATTAAAGTTAAAGCAGCTCAAAATATCAGGCCTCGTTTCGCGTCACCCTTCAACCTTGTACTAAAAAGCAGTTCAACTTATCAAATTTAATTCTTTCAACAAAAACTTTGCTTTTCCTTCTTATTGGTTGCTTCCAGATTTAAATATGCCCAAGCAATATTCTCCTTACGCCACCTTATGCTTCTGAGCCCTGTGTAATGACCATTATGATCAATTTTCTAACAGCAGCTATTTTCTAAGTAAATAATTTCTAGCTTTAAAAAAATCTCTTTTTTTAATGTTTTCATTGGTATTTTATTGTTATTCTCTCGGAATTCTCTCTGAAGTAAGTAATTTACTTGTTATTTCTCTATTGCTAATCCTGGAGCTCTCCTTCACACCTATTTTTTGCCACTACTTCGCTTACTAGTTTCCCACCCATTTCTATGTATAATGTTAAGATTTTTTAAAAATCTCAATAAAAAAAAAAAAAAAACAAGACTTGCTGGTCATTAGTAATTTTAATGCAACCTTTTTAATAAATAATCAAGCAACACTAGTTAGAAAACTAGTTACGATAAACCGTGGGTTTGAAGTTAGAACAGATATCAATTTTAAACTTTAAGCGAATATTTTTTGAATTTTTTGTTTTTTTACACTTGATAAAATTGAGTTAGTTAAAAGTAATGAATAACTTTTTGTGAAGTTGTTTTAGAGGAATAATTTTCCTGCCGTGCCATAAAAAAATTGTCCTTTTCAATTATGACTATTTTTTAAAAGTTTATTGAAGAAAAAAAAAAAAAAAATTATCTGAATGCGCCAAGATTTTTTGAAACCAATCATATACATTAAAGCTTATGAAATATGTGTAATTTTCTACGTTAAAAATCTTTCAAAAGACGCTCTAAAACACTTTCGTTCCTCAATACGCGCCAATTAAGAACTACATATCATTTTAAGTTACATTCCAGTACTGAAAATGCAACCTGGCTGGATCAATACTTTAAGTCAATTTTAGTTCCATTTTTTAGAAAATATACTAAGTAAATGTAAGATAGCTAAAGTAATAAATACTAAGATAACTAAAGTAACCATTAAATTCAAGGAACTCTACTTTTAATAATATTTCTTAAAAAATGAAAATAAAAAACGTTTTTTTCCATCGAATGTTCTCAATGATCTATTTAAGATACATGCTCAAAACTGGACGTCTATTGATCCCTTATTACCAATAAAATTAAAAAACTTAATGATGAAAATAAAACCCAAAAACTGATTTTGAAATGAAAAAAAAAAGAACATGGCAGAGAAAAAATCATTTGAACTTTTAAAATTGCAATTTAACTCTTAATGAAATAAAGTTGGCCTTATGTGACTTGCTTTGTTATTACTTCATACTCTGTAACAAAAGCAATTTTAAAGGATTGTGGTTTGACTGATGAAGTTATGATAATTAAATGCAACATTTTTGTTGCAACATAAAATTCGAAAATCATTCATCAGAAATAAAAAAAATGCACGGGAGGAAGTTCTATAGTCACCAGGCCTCGAAACGCAGAGTTGTTTTGCCCTTCAATATAAAATTGTATTTAATGGTTCCACCGGCCAGTCCATTTATAACTATACAGTCTTGATAATATCAGACGCCTGGAATGCGAAGTCTGTTTCTAATATGTATCATGCTGTTAAAGCTAAAAGGGTTTCATGGTCCAAAAAATTATTTCATTTAACAGTAAACCAACAACAAACTATCGTCCTGTCTGTTTAAAATTTATAAAGGAAACAGCTGAAGTTCTCAGGAATGGAGAATTATTTATAAAATTTACATCTGTTGAACCAACTGTGTGCAATAATATTATCATTCATCATGTTGCCATGATTCGTTGCTATGATTGATGGCAAATAAGCAACGTCACTTTCATGTTCAGTATGCTGAGCTACACCAAACGAGATAAAAATGTGAAGGTGGAAAAATAATTATTTCTCAGAAACGGAAAAACTCAGGTTCTATTTTCATTTTAGTCCGATTAAATCACGGCGATCTTTCGTATATAGATTTTCCTAATATCCGTGGATCTGGAAATTACCAAATAGTGAAACAACTCCAATAAACATTTAGAAAAAAAAATTTAGTTATTTTATCTAACTAGATATCTAGTTAAAACAACTAAGTTCCCGCAAACGTCTCTTTTATATATACAAAATTTGTCATTTCTTAAATTAGGACTTTCTTAAAGCATAGGACTTTGTTAGGTCACACCACGGTATCAAGTGAAATTATTTTCTCAATTTTGACCATATTTAAAATGGCCTTATTCGCCTCACAGGGGGATACTGAGTGTCATGACATAAATGTATAGATAAAGGACTAAAATTTCTTGTAAGATTTAAAAATAATTTTTAATAGTCTAATAACGAAAAAAGATATTTCATAAATAACTTTTAATATCCTAATAATCAAAAATGATATTTCATAAAATTAGAAAATGCATTAATGAGCAAATAAATGTAATACAAATAAATAAATAAAGAATAAAGTGACAAAATAAATAAAGAATAAAGTAACAAATGTCTATAAGAGATATCTTTAGGACGCTTTTAGAAAATACACTCTAACGACATCTTTTTACAGCCTCACGTTACAAAAGCGATTAAAATACCTTGTGTTCCCCGAAATTATATTTTAAAAAATCTTATAACAAATTCTACTATTTGTTACTAATCAGACTAAGTTTTCTTCAAATCGTTACTAATCAGACTAAATTTTCTTCGTAAATGTGGAATTTTGCGGACCATCATTATGTTGTTTCGTCCAACAATGTGGTTAGCTAAAGATTTTAAAGCTATACTCATTTAAGGGCTGAATAAACTCCTCCAAAAGCTTTCTTAATTGTCAATTACAAGTAGATTGCTAAAAAAATGTTTATTAGCAAAAACACTGACAAAAAGAAACAAAAAATTCAATAAAAAAGCTTTAATTATAGGAATAACTCGAATTTACAGCAATTCATTCTGATTTGCGCTTTTAGGTAAATTTATTTTTAAGCCCTTCTGAACTTTCATAGTCTTTAACAGTGCGAGCAGCGCAAATGTTAAATATATCCAATGATTCCAGGCAGTTGTAAAGCTGTGTTCGATTGTCCCGTAAGCAATTATCGTAATTACGGAATTCTTTTTTGCACTTTGTATTAATCAAGCGGATCACAGGACTAATATAAACAAAGATAATTTTTATAACTAATAAGATAAATTTCCTCAACATTCTAAAAAATGAAGGAAAAATAATAAAATAAAGCTAATAAATGAAGAATAATTACTTCTCCGACGAGCATTTAGTTAACTCCTGTTTTTCTGTCGAACAAATAGTTTGCCATGTCTCAGGGTTGAATTCTACACATCTAGTAAAAGCCTGTATCTGATCACGACATTGTTTCTCAATTAAAGCAATATTCTGATCCCTACTAGAACAAACAAACCTACCGGTAAAAGATTTTTTATAAATTTGTACTAAAAAAAAAATAATAGAGATTTACAACACCATAACACCATTATTAATACACACACACCCGCCCACTGCCACCCTTGTTCCCTCTCCCACACCCACAAAAACAAATAAAACAAATGAAAGCACTTACATAAACAAAAACTTCTCAGAAGACTTTTTTAAATTAGTTTCCTCAATAAAAACAATTAATACAATAAGAACATTGAAAATACAACTGAGGATATTTATAAATATGTCTATAAGTCTATAATATATATATATATATATATATATATATATATATATATATATATATATATATATATATGTATATATATATATATATATATATATATATATATATATATATATATATATATATATATATATGATTTAGTAATTTTGAAGCCTTAAAATCATATTTAAATCATTTTCATTAATCTTCAAAATTTTTTTATTGTACCAAAAATTTGCCAATTTTATGTTTATTTTTCTACAGGTATTGTTTGCCTAGTCTAATTTGCTTGTCATCTTTGTTATTTGTATTGCTAACATATAAACTATATCACCAATGATAAAAGTTTGATAGTTATTCTTGATGTAATTTTTCAAAGTAATTTAAGAATAAGACAAAGTTATTGCCAGATGTGTTGATTGCATCAACAATTAGCTATTAGGAGCCAAAAATGCAACTAACAATTTTTTTGTGGCATTTGAGGGTTAATAATATTATTTGTTTTTCTTTTAAATATTGGATTAGAAGTTTTTATTGTGAAAGTAAAAAAAAACAGAGAACACTATTTCTTTTATATCCAGATTGAAGAAAGATCACTGGTCAGAAAATGAGATACAAAAAAGAGAAGTTTGGCAACAACAGCAAACAATAGAGCAAACACAATTTTAATGATGACAAGGGTAAAAGAGCAATTCAGATTAAGCTGTTTGTCACATCCAATTAGAATTGACAAAGTAAAATTGACAGTTAGATTCCATTATTGATTTAATGTTACCATTAAGCACAGTAAAAAAATGTTTGTGGCACTTTTACTCACTTGAGCCTGGCCCAAGGAGCTAAAGTAATGTCACAAAAAACTTTACCTGACTGAATCAATGCACAGTATGATCAAGTGATATCTCAATTGCATAATGAGCTTAGCGTATCAAATACTGAATGTACAATGACTGATATTGGACTATTAATAACAAAAGTTTCATGGGTTTCATGGGTTTTGACAGTTAATTGACTATTAACAAACCTGAAAAGAATTCCAGCTGCTCTTTCATGTTGTTGGTTCACCCATTTACACATATGATAGAATAGCTAAAGTAATGTGATGTGCACAACTTGACCTGACCCTGAGTTCAAGTAAATTATAGCAGCAAGGCTTTTGATAAAGAAGCTAAAATCTGTGTTAATAAAAAATTGCTGCTCCCCAGGGTGACGACATGCTAAATAAAAATAAATATGAAGGATCTTGGAATTGAAAGTTAAGTTGAACCTTATAGCAGATGCACTGAAACTGCCAAAGATTGGCAGAAATGAAATTAATTTGGTTGCAGTGTCACACCTAAGTTTTAAGTTGAAGTGATTTAACCAAACTTCTCGTGAAAGTATAACCCAGTTGTTGATTAGTTCTGCAACAATATTAGCAAACAACTTGGACAAGAAGTCTGAATGAGACAGCTCAGGAACACCAGCTGTTAGCACTAATGAAAATAGTTATAACAACACTGCAGCAGCTTTATTTGTCAACAACTCCATACAGATGATGCAGATACCACCTATTTAATGATAACTAACTACTGATACTCAATACTCAATAGTCATGAGCTGATGTCACTGAGTAATGTAATGTTATCATTCCAAGTCCCATTCTTTTTATCAAATACAAACTGTATAATATACACTGCTTCAACAGCAATGCTTACCACATAGTGAAGAAATTTTTTATCAGATACAATACAGCAATTCCTTTGTCAGTAGCTGTGTAGCACCTTTTTAGCATTGCAGGATATATTGAAACATTCAGATGAATCTGACACAATGTTTGAAAAGCTGACCTTGATAAAATTAAACCAAGGCTCATTTTAACTACTACTTATTAAAAAAATGATTATTGCTTTGAACCTTTGTGATGTGCATTGACCTTTTATAAAAAAACAGTTTATTATTCATTACAGAACTGAACCAACAACATGTATGTATGTATGTATGTACGTACGTATGTATGTATGTATGTATGTATGTATGTATGTATGTATGTATGTATGTATGTATGTATGTATGTATGTATGTATGTATGTATGTATGTATGTATGTATGTATGTATGTATGTATGTATGTAAATTAAAATAAAAAGCTAAACAAAATTTATTTATTTACATTTTTATAGCTGCTTTACAATTTAGACATCAACTCATCAAACAATGATGCAGCATAAATATATATATATGCTTGTCCAAAATTTTGTAAATAACCTTCAAACATTTTAATATTTTTTTCTAAAAATTCAAGATTCTCAACAAAAACAAAGAAATTTTTTATTCTCATTTGTTTAAAAAATAGTAGCTTCAAAGAATCAAACTTAATTAAAAATTCGCAATAATGTAACTAAAATATTTAAAATGTCCATGAACTTTTATGGTATGTGCAAATGATGATAAATACATGTTATCTTCACTGTTTCAGTGCAAATCCATCTGCTTTATTTTGACCACATCTTTCTTCACATGTATTTTTTGGTTCAAACCTTTTACATGATTAAAATGGAAGTTTTGCATACATTCAATCAACTTTGATCTATCCCGTTGCTTCAAAATATTTGTAATTGAAGCATTCTGGCTGTTAAAGTTTAGTGCAAAACTATAATCTTCTTTAGCCTTATGTAAAGATTTAACTAAAATCTTATGTCTTTTAATATAATTCTGTATCATACTGATATTTTTCTCTTTTCTCAAAGCCAACTCATTTGCAATCTGAGCAGCATCGGCATACTTCTTAACAGCTGCATCACAATCGTTTTTCAGCTTTTGATGAGCTAATTTTTTGTTGAAACTAATTTCTTTATCAATAATAGAATGTATTTGCTTGTTACATGCTGACATAGGCAGAAAATTGCTGTCACCTTTAGCAATTTTACCATCAGCAAGAAATAAACCTAAAACTCCTTTTGCTTTATTTTCAAATAAAATATTTTTTACTTGTTTTTTTCCTCTTTCACACAAGTTGCTTTTTGTGAATTTGGACTTTTCTGCAAAAGAACCATGTATTGGAGATATACGGTAAATGCAGGGCTGAAGTTCGGCATCAGATTTTTTAAGATAATGTTGATCGGTTAGTGGTATTGGTTTTTGTTCAGTTTTTTTAAAAAAATGCTGATTGGTTGGCATAAGCTTTTGTTCAATTGGCAGAATCTTTTTTTTCTTTCCTTTTATTACATAACTTTCACATTTGAAATTTTTATGAATATTTAAGGAAGACCTCATACATTCCAAATTTTCTAAACCAACAGTAAATTTTGTTAACAACTTGTTTTCCAAAAGATTACTACACTCAATTTTATTGAAAGCTTCAGAATGCAAACAATACTTTCCTAATTGATCTTCCATTTTTGATCTAAAGTACATTTTCTCATTATAAAAGTGCTTATTGTTCTGAGGATCATAATTCGATGAAAACAGAGGACTTAGACATTTATCATTCAACTTTTTTGATGAAAAAAACACTAAAAAAAAAGTAGACATTTTAATCATTCATTAGAAGAGTAAACAATATAGCCTTGGTTTTTCTATATCTAGAACTTTAATCATATTTTGATTAAGAAAATCTCATGGATCATTCTCCAAAATCTCTCAAATTTTGAACACTTGCTAGTTATTAAAAAAAAAAGTTAAACCTGAAATATCAATATTGAAGGTTTTATGAATTTAGGTTTTTAACATTTATGGAAATAAGGGCTATTTCTGCATTTTCCACATTTAATTTACATTTTAAATCAAACATCCAAGAAGAATATTATTTGTTCTTAGTTTCAGGGCACAGATTAGAAGTTTAACAAGGGCCAGAAGTGTTTTTAAAGGGGCACTGGGCAGAGATAGTCCTTGGGGATGACATTCAATGTCCCTTCCCCACTATTTAAAGATTTTAGGGAAGCACTGTAAGGTTCCTTTAGTGGGATAATAGCAGAGTCATATCAGGATTACTAGAATTAATGCCAATAGCAATACAAATACCAGTGCATGGTATAAATGAGTTGGGGTTACTTGCAGTGGCAGTAAGAAATTATGTAGAAATTATGGATTTGAACTGCAATTGAAGTGGCAGATAAAAGAGTTAGGTTGCAGCTGATTTGTTTTACAGTAGAACTAAGAAAAAGGTTTAAAAAACAGCTCAAGTGTAAAAGAAAAAGAGCTAAGTAACCTCCAGTAGGCCAATAACAACCAAAGCCACTGTTAACTATTGGTGATTTATTATGAAATAAATGTTCTGTATTTTTTTGCATTTCTGATAACATATTGTGAACCTTGGAAGGATTTTATTTTTGATGTTGAAAAAAAAAGACCCAAAATTAGTTTGCTATATTTAAAAGAGCAATTAAAGTTAATGTTTAAAGTTTTTAGGCTTGCATAAATTTAGAGTTATATATATATATATATATATATATATATATATATATATATATATATATATATATATATATATATATATATATATATATATATATATATATATATATATATATATATATATATATATATATATAGCTTTGAAGACATTTTAAAATTGTTCAATTTTAAGTAGCAGTATTTGAGATTAAACTTTTTTTTACTGGTAAATAGCATGTGTTTAAAATTTAGAGCCTTTTAGAAGTGTACCATATTTTCAAAATTTGACATTTTAATAAAAATTTGTTAAGAAAATTATCATATCAAAAGTCATACCATAAAAAGATTTTTTTTACAACCAGAGCATTTGAAAATTGATAGATATAACTCCTTATATATAATTACAACAATAATATAAATCCATACTTACTAATGATGTGAATTCATAACTGTTAAATCCTGACAAAATTCAAATGGTAACATGGGAAGATTGCATAATTAAATTCTAAAAGATAATTTTAAAAATTGTAATTCTATTAACTGATTGTAGATATACTAGGTAACAGGATTCCTAAAAGAACCCTTTAAGATGCTCCTATATTAAATTGTACAGGAGCATCTGTTGAGCATCAAGAGGTTATTACACAGATTCACTGAGTTCTAAGATAAAAAGTTTTATAGTTGCAATTTTAAAAAATGGTCCAAAAAAGAGAAATAATCCTATGCAGATAAGTAAGAAATCATTACTTGGAAATCATTTTAGTTTAGGTAGATGGCATATAATTCAAATAAGTAATTGATTAGTATGACGGTTAGATTTTTTTTCTAGTTCAAACAAAACTACAGTTTAATTGGTAATACTTGACTACATGTTAGATATGAGTTTGAGTTAAAAATACTAACAACAACAACAGCAACAACAGCAACAACAACAATAATAGTAATAATGACAATACTCTAAATGAGAAATGTAACTATGTGTTTGCCTTTAATTACTTGTAATATACATACTTTAATGTATTTGCATAGACTTTTTTGGCTTTTAAAATGAATCCTGTTTTGATAGTGTTGAGTGATACTGCTGGCTCTAAACCAGAACGAGAGGCTTCTCTATAATTGCTCAAGTTTATGAGGGATTATTTCTTAGTATCAAAATATTTAGTTAACAATCAAAATGAAAATGTAAGAGAACGTTTTATGAAGTTTTAAAAGGGAAAAACAGAGCTATTTTTTAATTTTTTTTTTTTTTTTTTTTTTGCTTTTGATACCGAATCTCTTAAGAACTGAGAAAGTCCTTGGGTTTTATTAGAAAAATACTATTTGAAATGATCTGTGTTTTTTGTAACATTTTTATTAACACGAAATATATTGATTACTTCTAAATATATTGATTGAGAAATATAACGAGCTAAGGTTGGTCTTTCCCGCTAGACGAGAGGTATTTTTCGCTTTGAGACAATAATTGTCCAATTTATCCAATTATTGGATAAAACCCTTGTTTTAAAATAAAACTAGGCCCCAGGTTCTACATATCATGAGGCTTCACGGGTACCCTGAAGGTGACCTAAGACCTTATAACATATCCCATTAATTTTTTTTTTTTGATTTTGAAAGTAGTCTATAAGTACATATCAAAACTATCAACATTTAAATCCTTTTATGGTAGCTTTTCGAGAAAACTTAGTAAGAAGTTTTATAAATAACGATGTTTTAACATTAAAATAATATTTTTCCATCGGCCATTATAGCTGTTTACTTTCTCTAATTGCAACCACGCGATTGGTGATAATAATATTTATTAGTTTCCGATTGGCTTATATTTGTTGTCAACAAAAGACTTAATAATAATGAAGACTTTAGTTATAACAGCGAGTATAATTATAAAATTACTGTGTATTTCAATTTGAATACACAGTAATTATTTTAAAGTAAGTAATTAATTTGAAAATATATAAATTATTTCTCAAGAAAAGAAAAGAAATGCCATACTTTGCTTAAGATCATAACGAGTTTTTAAAATGTTTTTGTATATGCTGTTTGAAAAAAGGCAATGATTTAAGATGCATTCAAACCAAATGCAGTAATTCATGCCCACAAAAAGGAAAAAGTTATGAAAATCCTATCAAGTGATTTTTTTGGGAAAACTTCTCTGTTGAAAACCCTGATCTGCCTAAAATGTTATGTTCAAATTGTAGAAAAAATCTAGTGAGTTTAGAAAAAGCAGATTCAAAAAGCTTTTTATTTACCGCTCGACCTAAGTACGAAGGTATGTTTTTTCTAATTAAAAATAAGTCAATAAAAACTATTTAATTTTTTCATTATTATTATTTTGCTTATAAATAATATTTTGTTTTACATTTTAAAAACTAATTTCTTGTTACTTTTAGGTCTTAATACTAGAGTTATTCGAGGTGGGAAATGTGAATGTTTTATTTGTGTTAATAGGCGTACAAATGGTACTAAAATGGCAACTCCTCCACCAATGGTTTCATGTGAAACTAATAAAGATATAGATCACATTCAAAATAATGTGATTTTTTCTTCAACCAATGAATACTTTGTTCTTTTTAGAAGCTGTTTTCAATTTATAGGAAAAGGTGTTAAGCATCCTTGCACAAAGTTAGCTAAGCAAAAGAATTTGGCGCATATTGTACTATCTACCTCACCCGTAACTAAAGGAAAATTTTTATAAACCACAATCAACAATTTAGTAACCAATGACACAGAGATAAAATTGAACACCTTTGGCCCTAAGAGACTTGTTGTTTCTGTTGGAGTAGTTGAACCAAAAACACCTTACTTTTCTCTCTCAAAGCTGAAACAACTACAAAGAAAACTTCATGCAAGATATAAATTGTTTACTACAGAATTCAAAAAATATACATTACTTTAAAAAACGTTCATTTTTTTAAACATTTGTATCCAATTTACTAGTGACTATAAGATGCTAGAGATTGCTCAATTTATAAGAGTGAATGGAGGCAGAAAATCTGTTGAGTCTTGTTTTTCCAAAAAGTTAACAAAAGAAAATAA
The DNA here is from genome assembly GCF_058129835.1 of Hydra viridissima. Classification (NCBI taxonomy): domain Eukaryota; kingdom Metazoa; phylum Cnidaria; class Hydrozoa; order Anthoathecata; family Hydridae; genus Hydra; species Hydra viridissima. The sequence goes on from NW_028324313.1 coordinate 6,912,205, forward strand.
AAATCTATTGTCTTTGTTTGATGCTGAGCATAAATGCTGATGAGTTTGTTGCAACAGTTTTACAACATAGATCTCTTGAACCAGATAATGTAGATGTTTTAGTTGGGGTAGATGGAGGGCAAGGCTATCTAAAGGTTACCTTATCAATAACATTGAAGCCAGAGCTTGATGCACATTCAAGTGTAAAGAAAAGACTGAAATATTCTGATGAGTATGGATAAAAAGATTTTAAGTTTACTAGTGTTCACAAAACTTTAGATTTGGCTGTATTACCCTCTATTGATGAAAACTAAGCAAACATAAAAATGTTGTTGGATAAATTAAAACTTAACTCTCTGGTTTACTCTATTTCAGAAGATCTAAAGATTCTTCTGCTGATGGTTGGAAAGCAGTCAGCAGCTTCGAAGTATCCTTGTCCATTTTTCGAAACAGAATTACCTAGTATGCTGAGAGCTGAGTCATATTCTCTAACTTCTTTGTGTGAATGGTATAACAAATGGATGGCTACTGGAGGAAACATTGCAAAAGCTAAATATTTTAGTTACGTAGTTAATCCTCCTTTATTGACTGGAAATGTAACAATGAAGATCTTATCAATTGCCAATATACCAGGCTTACATATTTTGCTAGGCATAGTAGACAAACTTCTCAAACTAATTAAAAAAAACTTGTTGAGAGCACTAATCAAGGATTTTCATTTTAGTTAAATGTAGTATTTATGCTTTAGTAAATATTTCTTTTTTAGAAAAAAAACTAATTTACTTAGAACTTTTTATCTCAAATTCCAAGATCATTCTATAAAACCACTCTATTCCTGTAAATTTATCTTATCTTCTTCAATAAAAAAAACTAACTTTAAAAACATTATAAATTTGTCTATATTCAAACTAAAAAACCCAAGTTTTTATCAGAAATTATTTCTAAATCCGATCCCAAAGTGTCAATACAATAGCACAAATAACCAAACAAATTTTATATGGCCATTTGATCCACTCTCAGGGGTCTTAGTATGAGTCAGAGGGGTAATAACCTCTAGATTAAACAAGTATTGTAACTAAGTTTTCTCGAAAAGCTACCATAAAAGAATTTAAATGTTGACAGTTTTGGAATGTACAAATGGATTACTTTCAAAATCAAAAAAAATAATTTATGGGATATGACATAAGGTCTTAAGTCACCTTCAGGGTACCCGTGGCTTACTGCGCTTCAAAAGTTTGAAAGTTTTTACTTAAAAGGTCTAACAGACTTTTTTTAAAGAATTTAAACATTTTCAAACATATTCAATTTTGGACTGCCAAGATAACTAATATGGTTGCTAAAACCTTTCGGTATCAGCTATAACAATCAAATGTAAGAAGAAAGAATACTAGTAAAATAACGCATTTTTAGTTGATGATTCAAGTTGCACTAATTTAAAATGCAAGATCTTTTACTAAAAAAATAGAGAGAGAATATTTTATCTAAAGTAAGATGATTGAAGCTTAATATTGTGTAAAACTTTGATAGGATTAACATAATAAAAGGTAACGACCATTATTCCTCGAAACGTCTGTCTTCCTTTTATATGAAATTTAATTGCTTTTTTAAACTAGATCGTCTTAATACGTGGTGCACTAACTCACTTTTTAAAGTTTATGAGTTGAAGTAAAGACACCAAATCATAATTTACTCAGAAAGCTGTGACTCGACCAATCATAGAATTTTTCAGCACAGTTAACCATTGTGATTACTATCTACACAATACGCAAAACTGCTGTTTCCTCAAATGTAAGTTTTTCGATCATATTGTAAACGATGAACATGTCCTGATTATCATTTTCGGTTTTACTTCATCCTGTCATTATGACAAGTTATTTTCTAATAATATAAAATTAGATACGGATATATTTCATTTAAATTATGTTTCGATCATTCTATATCGTGAGATGTTTATCGCCTTAAAATTCCTATTTCAAAAACACCAAATTGCAGTGTTATTTTTGTGTGCATAAATCAAGTGGATCACGAAAAAAAAAATTTAAAGTATGCAGGGGAGCTGTGCAGAGTTCTCTGAAAATTGTCATTTGCATCCGTTATGTTATTTATTTCCAAATGCACCATTCTATGAAATAAGATGTTAATACATTTTATTCATCATTTGCTTAAACTAAAATTTTATCTCTTGATTATTCAATCATAAAACTATTTCAAGTTTACCTATATTAACCCCCTCTTTTTCGCATTTACCCGCTTTAATCTCTAGCAGAACTTCATGTTGTAGAATGATTGAAACAAGAATTTCAAGAGAAGCTTACGCTTACACCTTATAGTTGAATAAAGTAAATAGGGTAAAACACTCAGTAACCGCCACCCCTACCAAAGTTCACCATTTTTGCACTAAAAAACGTGCAGTACAAACAATAATTAAATAAAAGTGTTAAAGTTAGGTCTAAAATGAACTTTCCATCTTTGCCTAACATTTGCCAAAAGTTTGTCTTCGTTTACGTTAAAAATAAACGCAGGAAAGAAACGTTGGAATAAAGCCAACTTTTTTTTTTCCTTTATTCTTAACAAACTTTTTTTGAAGTGTTTTTTTACAGAATTACGCAAAAAGAATGTAAAATAAGATTTAATTCAACCTTTTTTTGTGTCAGTTTGATGAGAAAGTGGTAAATGAATGTACAATTCATATTTATCAAAAATTTTAAAATGTTGGAGGAGGGGAATTTGGCGAACACTGGAACCAAATTAATGCCTTTTTTTATTTTTTGTCACCCCGTCAAATTCGTTTGACTTTCTGTAAAAAATATATCTTTAAGTTCTTTGTCATAAAGTGTTAATTTCATCTAAAATTAACACTTTTATATGACTTTCAATTTTTGCTAAAATTTCTTAACTCTCTAAATTAATCAATATTAAATATAAACAGTTAATTTTTGAAACCCTTAAGTTTCTTAGAGATTGAGTTTAAAACATCTCCTCCTCAGGAATTTTTATGAAAATTAAAGTTTCTCAACAATAAAATTGTTAATAAATCGCGTTAAATTACGCTAAAAAGTAATTCAAAATGGGAATAAGCGAGCAAATTATTATCATTATAACAGAAAAGCTTTGTTTATAAATAAACAGTTAAAATATTCAAGATGAGTACAAAATAAACCGTGGAATGGCTCAAGAATAACAAGCTTGAAAAAACTTTACATGAAAGCAAATTTGAGCAGCAATAGAAGATGTAGTAAAATGGTTTTATTTTATATATTTTTTTTGTTGCACATTATTTTAAATCTAGTAAAAAGAAAATTCATCACTGGTTTATTTTTAAGAGGGCGTAGGAAAACACCCAAAATAATTTAAAATTTTACAACATTCTCCGTTCTACTTTAAAAAGCAAAGTAGCTAGAAATATTCCATTATTATGAAAACGGGACCAAAATCTATTTTAACTGTGAGGTGTGGATAAGAATGAGTTATAGTAAACTGAGCAATAGGTGCTCAAAAGAGTTATAAAAGAAAACATTGTGTCATTGGTATCTATTTTGCTTGATGATGAAAGAACGTTATTGGAGATAAATCGGGAAAGACCATATGAACTTGGCCGAGCTGGAACTAATACCTTAGGGAATAAGTAATAAGTGTTAAAATAAATTATGTAAATTTTGATTGGAACATTTATAAGTAACTTTATTGAACATATGTTCAAAGTGTGATAGTAATTTTTATCTAGCTTTTAAATAGTTTGAAGTTATTTCTAAAAAACACCCAAAGTTTTGTGAAAAGAACTACCGAGGCTTTATCTGTCAATAGACGCCACGTTAGCTGGCAAGCCATTAACAGTGGTTCTCAGACATGCGCTTGTATTTATCAGAAAATGAAGTCTGTACAGAATGAGAAATCCAAATTTATATGTAAACGAAGAGAGTGTGGAAAAACTGTTCTTGCCAATATACAATGAAGTCATGTAAGGTGCTTTTAAAATAATAGCACCATCGAAAACCATCGAAACTGAGCACTCAACCATTACAAAAATATTTAAGGTGTTATTAACAGCTTAGTAGAAGTTGCTACACAAGTTACACTTGTCACAATATTTTTAATCATTTTACCAAAAGCTGATGCGACTAGTCCAACAATTCCCTTAAAAAATTTGCCAGAACTGTCTAATGAACCTACGTGGTTATGGCTTTCTAATATGCCTTTATTGCTAAATCCTCGAAAAACTTTATCAAAAACTTTATTACTCAACTTTTTTTTTAAATAATTTTTTTTCTTCATCAAAGGGTATTTTGTGAAGTAAAAACGGTTCTGAACAGCCTCAGATGCTGATACTCCTTTGCAAAAAGACAGTTGACAAGAAGTTCACAAAACGATTCAAGTTGAGAAGAATCCTACCACTCCATTAGCCTTTCAAAGTGTCTGAAGTTGATCAAATGATCTTGAAAAAGAATCCTAAGATTTTGGGAAGGTCATTGTTGTCTGTCAACTCTTGGCAAAAAAAATCAAACTTTTCAGATTAAAGCAACAACAAAAAAAAAAAGCTTCAAAATTATTTAAAGAGTTAAAAAGCAGTTAAAATGATTTCAGATATTTACCGTAGATTCATCAAGAGAAGAAATTATCAATTTATTCATCAGAAAGGTAACAATTCTCTATCCATGTGCCATACAAAGCATCCTCTGTCAATAACAATGCTAGGTATTATTGCTTTAAGTTCAAGAAAACCCTCCTTAGATGGGAATTATGTGTCCTCCCCAGATGGAAATTATGCGTTCCAATAAGATGATATTCCGAGCCAAAAAGACCCAACATCTTTAAAAAGATAAAATGACTAATTTTTGGTCCTAGGATGTTTGACCTTTCCCCATCACAGCTTTGAATTTCATTAACTATTCAATGATAAGCTAGCAAAAAGACCCGTTTAAATTTTTTCAAATCATCCATTACAAGAGCTTGAGACTCTACGTCAAGAGAATAACACATCAGTCATTGCCAGGTCTTCAGCTCACATCTGGAGGTTGTCATCAAATAATTCTGATCTAATCGAATACTGAGGAATGCAAGGCATTGATCTTGGATTTTTCTTTTGTAAATATTACTCAAAATTGATTATTTTTGGTTCTAAAATTTTGTTAATTTAATAGTAAGGAAAAGAAAGCGTTTTGCCGCTGCATTCTGTAAAATTAAGTTTCCAATAACCTGGGTTGCAAAAAATGTAAATGCGGGAAGTTGCAGAATCAAAAATAAAATTTTTTAATTTTATGAGTCTGTAATTCACAAAGTACTAATTGACGTCAAAATTAAAACAAATAAACAAACACACTAAAAAAAAACTGTTTACACAGTTTTTTTTTAGTGTGTTTGTTAAACCTGAGCTCTTTGTTAAACATGAATTACTATTCAAGCTAAATATAAAATTTTTTTACAGATTCAAATAGATCAAAATAAATAGACTGTTCTGGAAATTCCGCAAAAATTTGCATACTTTACAAGTACAAAAATAAAGCATAGTAAATATATTATAAAGCCACATGATTAAAATAAGCATATAAATGTTATAATACTATATAGTTATAATACTTTATGCTTAATCTTGTTAAATCAAGTGATGATAATAATAATGATGATAATAATAATAACAATGATAATAATAAAAACAATGATAACAATAATAACAATGGTAATAATAATAATTATTATTACTATTATAGCAAACAGTATTAAATTTGACTTAATGAAGAAAATCTTTTCTTTGGCAAAAAATTATTTTTTACTTCATGAATCAAGTTTTTTCATGAGTATGGGATTGTCATAGGTGTTACAGCGATGCAAAAGATGCCTGGAATATTTTTTCAAGCCATTTACTTGCTGCTCGTCTCTCTCAACTGCTGCAGATATTCCCAGAGGATATTCATTTTCCCATAAGCCTGATAACTTTTTAACTTCATCGTCTGTTGATCGCTTTTTTAAAAGTTGCAATGATGTGATAGATGATATTCTTGTTTTAATTGAAGAACCGTTGCTGGTTCTGGAATCTGTCCGATTTTTCCAATGGAATGATGAGTTGTAAAGTATAGAACAACGAACCGTATCTTGAGTTGATTTGCACCTGTCGATTGATTTGTTGTAACAACACGGAAATATTAATCTAATAATTTCTCGCTTAAAAGATGTATGTAACCGGCTGTAGATGATTGGATTAGCGATGCTGTTACACATCTGCAGCATTGAAAGGATATCGTAGATGATTTTGGCTTTCTCTAGGGCAGTATGGCTAAAGATGTACCACAAATAAAACAAGTTTGAAGGCAATATGCAAACATAAAATATCATTACAACTACAAAAACCATTTTGTTGGCTTTTCTGTTTTGTGATAATCGAATTGCCATTTCTCGCTGGCAATGAGCAAATATTCCACTTTTTGCAGACTTCCTTAACTCGAATACAATAAGAGAATACAACACTGTCATTATTACTATTGGTATTACGCTTTGTATTGTAAACGTGCTAATTGTAAAGATGAGATATTCTTCTGATTTCATATAATTTGAGCATATTAAATTATCATCAAGACGAATTCTATCACCGAACAAATAAATACCTCCCAAAGAACCAGCAGCCACCCAGGTGCACGCAATAATCGTAAGTAAAGTTCTTTGATATGGCCGTCTATGCAAAGGCCATTTTACTACAATAAATCGATCAATAGATACAGCCAGTAAGGTTAATGCTGAAACTGTCATGGTTGTCGTGCTAAAAAAAGATATAAGTTTGCACCCATCGTTACCTATTAACCCAAAATTAAATCCTGTTTGTTCAAGAATATTTCTAACTGGAGCAACTACTGCGTTAAAAAAGTCTGCTAGGGCTAAACTAATCATAAAGATTTCGCATGACTTCAACTTTGACCATCTTAAACCAAACACGAGTAAAACTAAACCGTTTCCAGACACACCGAGTGTGACGACAAGAACACAAATAATCAAAATACCCAAACGCAGTGTTTCCGAGACGTTCTGCGCATTTTCAACTGTTCTCGATAAGAGGTTTTGAGGTAAAGTTGTATTGAGTTCAAAAGATGAGTTCATTGTCTTTCCTTTTCAAGTTTCTTTAGTAAATCTGTTACTTCGTATCCTTAAAAAAGTTAAATTCAAATGTAACCCATTTCATTAAATGTACAATGTAAAGACAAAACCATGAGCATGGACGAGAAAAATAAATTTACCTTGGTTTCCAAAATTCTACTTTTAAAGGAACACATTATTTATTAAAAATACAAGAGATATTTTTTTTCTTTTATTTGCAGAATATCAAACTTTTATCAGTTTGTGCTATCGATACTCCCCTTGGTGTCTTTTTGTAGTGAGGGGACGTTCATACATTTAGCGTCGTCATGCGGGTGGATCTACGTTATCTTGTGAGACATATTTATCATAGTTTATTATCCTAAAACATTTTATTCGTTTGTTGTAAATGCGTTAACTTAATTTAGGCTCATTTTCTCAAATATCATTAATGATTAATGAACACTAAATTAGTTGCAATAAACAAAAAATATCATAAAAGGTTACTAAAAAAATGATAAAACAAAAATACTTGATATAAATATATATAGTATTTATAAGTTAACATCTTTTTTTGAAATTTTTAAAAATAAGTATACTTTCCAAAATTATTTTTTTTATGAAATTTTTCTAAATATAAAAACATCAAATAGCGCTTTTGAAAACGGAGAAATTACAGTTTTACAGCCAAGAATATCAGTTGATAGCATGATTGACTTTTACAAGAATAATTCACTATTGCAAGGTTGAATTATTGAAGAACAAAAACGTAGTCGCAACTTATTTGAAATAAAATCAGACTAAGGTGAAGCAATACTCACTTTTGTATATCGCGAGGTTACAACTATTTTGTTTTATCTCCAATTTTAAAAGTTGGGAGAAAATGATTTAATAATCTTAGTAAGTAATGATTACTTTTAAAATATGTTTTATTTTTTAATTTTTTTTCTAAATATTTTGTTTAAATATAAGTTATTTAAAGCATAAATTGTTAAAGCATAATTGCTAAAATTTTAAGTAATTTTTCATTTAGGAAAAAATCAAAAACTTTCTCCAAACGTTTAAAATGGGAGATAGAACAAAATAATTCTAACCTCGCGATATAATAAACTGAAATAAATCAGTTATCAATGAGAAATTAAAAAAGTCAAATACTTTCTGTTTAATTCTTTTTATTTGATTATCAACTCAAAATCTTGAATAATATCTAAAATGTTATAATAGTGGAAGGATAACAGAGAAGAATCTGGCGATGCAAAGTCTGTCCCCCACCCTACATGACAATAATTTAGATTAAATATATTAGATCTAAATCGTCTTTATATAAAAGGTCAAAAATATTTGAGCTGAGATAAACAAGATATTAGTTTAAAAATTTTGAAGAACATCAAAAGCAAATCCGATACTCTAATCGCGCGGTTGAAGAGGTGGGGCGGAAATAGTTTTGGCCACTATCTCTAAATTTTAGAATTAAAGCTGTTAATATTCGAATTAAATTTTTAACAACACTAAATGGCAAAATTAAATTTATATTTTAAAGGGAATTTTAAAAATGTATATAACGAATCTCAACTTCTTTTACGGAATAAGTCAGTTTGGCAAATGACGAGCATAATTAACAGCATCATTTGTTAAACCAATAACAAACACACACACACACAGACACCAAGATTATATATATATATATATATATATATATATATATATATATATATATATATATATATATATATATAGCCCACCATTAATAAAAAGCGAAAAACTTGCAAAATGAGTACGAAAAACTTGATTTTTTTTCTTTGCTTTTATAATATAAAGCTTTTTTAAGAAGCAAAAATATCAGAAATGAAAAACCAGTTAAGGTTTGATCTTAGCAAATATTATACAACATCGTTTGCGACTCCTTCATTAAAATAATTTATTTATAAGGTTTCATGACGATCGCAAGCTACGTGACATAAAAAAAAATATTTGAATATATAAATAAAAGATAAGAAGTTCCTATACTAGAGATAAAGTATTATCTTTAAGGTAAATAATAAATATTTCATTTACCGATAAATTTACTAGTGATATTAAAAATTTGTAAAAGGTATCTTCCCAACTGAATTTGATAGAGGCAAAAAAACTAGTCCTAAAAAAAATGACCAAATTTCTTCATTTTCAAAAATATACCAAAAAAAGAAAATGATCTGATAAAAAAATATTTTAGGCGTCCTAAAGAAAATGTTATAAAGAGTAGTTCAAATTGGCTAGACTTTAGTTACTCGTTTTTTATTTATAAATCTGTTTCTTGTGATATTTTTGCGTTTCCTTTTCAAACTTTTACTCTCTTACAATTTCTACTTTAACAAGTTTCTAGAACTAATATTGATATCTAATTAAAAATGGTGCCAAGTTAACAATGGTACCATGCTGATATTAGTACCTAGTTAATAATGGTTCCAAGGCAATAATAGTTTTAAGGAAATAACAATACTAAGTTACCTACTATCTCGGTTTGTGCTGACTTTCTTTTTACATGGTTCCCAAGACTATGTGTGTATCTAAGCATCAGAGTCCCGAAAGACTCATAAGTACGATATTACCATCAACGATACTTCGAAGTTGGTATCAGAAAAATCAGTCCTTCCGAGACCGATTCCAATTCTGTATTGGTATCGGTATCGTAGGACGAGTATCGTAAAAAATGACCAATGCAGTGACTACACGATACTTTCCGTACCGAGACTCTAATGCCTACCTGTATCACCTCTCTAAAAATACTTTGGATAACAATTAGAGACACACTTTTTTTTTAAAGTACAGGTGCTCGATAAAAAAAAAAAGGTTCTGGAAAAATATTTGCTACAGAGAAAATGTACTTCTCGTATGATAAACAGGGTTTGTGATTTGATTCTTATTCCGATTTACTGAGTTTTTAAACGACTATTTCATCATACCAAGCTTGGATAAAAACTCAAAAGAACTTTGCGCGCAAAAAAAACCAATAAAGATTAAAAAAAAAAAACAAATCATCTCACCTGGATGAATTAACAAACATATTTTTGCACTTACCATAAAGATTTATAACTGGAGTAAAAAATTGTAGAAACTTCACAAATCAAAACGATCAAATTATAACAATATTCAACGAAATGTTTTCTCCTACGTCACTACGCAATACACTTAATTGAAATTTACACTCTGCTATAGAAAAAAGTAGCAATAATTTTCCTTCATGGAAAACTTACAGGCTATTTTTATTATGATTTCTGAGTGGCAGCAAAATGACTGCCGTGTTATTAACAGTTAATAAGACAAAGTTTATTTTATTTGTAATCCACAAGGCAAATATTGCAATCAAATAACTAAAGAAAATACTGAAATCTAAGCATGCAACTGTGAAATGATTTTACAGGAGCAAATTTTCTATAACGATTTGCTTTAAGACCTGAAAAATTAATCATATTTTTGCTTATTGGCGGATTGGCCTTTCTTTTTCCTAAAATTAGAGGGCTCCAACGTTATTTAGATCGCCAATTGAAATAATATCAAGTTTTATTTGAAGTAGTGGAGAAGGCGTAGCGTACAACTAGTAAACGCGTTTTTTACTGAGATTTCTTCAATAATGCTTTTTATTTATTTATGCTGGTTTATTTTTATTTATTTATGCTAGTTTATTTTTATTTATTGGATTAAGATAAACATGAAGTACTGAGAAATGTAAAACACTCTAAGACGTCATTTAACACTCTGAAGGTTAACATTTATAAGCGACCTTTGTTGTTTAACAAAAATATTTACTAAACGAAGAGTGTTCGCTATTCATGTTATGCAATTATTACATTCCAACCTATTATAAATTTAATTAAATTTCATAGTTTCTAAGCAGGCATATTTGTTTCTAGGTAGACATCTTTGTTTCTAGGTAGACAGTTTTTTTTTTTTCAATTTCCCGTGTTTTAGGTGATATTTAATAGGAAAATTTTTTTTCTGGATACAAACATCATACTTAACAAAAGCGAAATCTCACAAGTAAATCCTGCATCGATTATGAGATGTGTATCCTCGGCAATGACTACAAGAATATCAAGCCCTAATCAGGGAAAATAATAACTTGCTGCGTATTCCCAGAGTAAAAATATGCATCCAGTTAGTATACAAAAAATCTACAAATAATATAATTTGCTGCCCCAGGAATTCTGATATATTCTGATCATTCATCCCAACACAAATACTCATTCAAGAAATATATACATGTTTTTGTTCATAGTTATAAAATACACTCTCTCGTAAATCATTTTTTATATACAAACCCATATTTAAAAATAATAACAAAAAAAAAACAAAAAAACAAATGATACAAAATAAAATGATACAAAATTGAAAAAATTAATGTAATATCGTATTCGTTTTTCGTTAAATCCCCTTATATTTTAGTTAATAAAACTAGTCATTCAAAATATTTCCGTTAAGTTCGTTTAAAAAATCTGATAATATCTGCATTGTTAATAAATCAGGGGGCCATTTTATGAAAATGATCAGTTTGTATTTATCAAAGAGAGTAATCAGTCTGGGAAAATTACGCTTCATAAAGTGAATTTCTAATATCTCATTATCTCATTAGAATAATTGCGTCCGCAATTAATTTAATAATCTTGTATAAATGTAATTTAGCAAATTAAGAATATTAAGATTAAGAATCGCCAATAACTATCAGACTGATCATTTTTATGAAACGGTACCCAGATACTCAAAAGATAACTTTTTCCTCGTATCACTCGCTTTCTTAGAAACTTGAAGTTCTTACATAGACGTAAGGGAAAATCAGACACGAGGACAGTCAATAACAGCTTTAACCGATCCGAGCTGGAAAAAGAAATTAAAATACTACAGGTTATACTACAGGTTAAAATACAAATCTGTGTTTGTGGCCTATATTCAGGTGCATAATGAACTCACGAATAAATTACGCATAAATTAAAGGAATCTCGTCAGTAAAACTTACAACGTATTGAGAATACAAGTTAAATCAAACTTTATCAATAAAAATATAAAAAATTTCAATAATAATTCAATAGTAAAGTAGTAGAAAACTAAGATAACCAAAATAACAACACCTTTGCCCAAGTATTGATTGAGTCCAAAAGACTATTAAAACTATTAACCTGAAATAAAAAGAATAAAAAAATCATTCAATCAGTAAAAAAAGCAAAAGTTATTTTTTTGAGAAAAATATAAAAATTTAAAAAATACCGGGTTCTGAGTGATGTCAGATGAACCATTCAAATTGCTAGAATTACAAAAATTTTCCTGAGCGACAACAAGATGGTGATTGCTAACCTTAAATAGGTTACAGAACATAAAATTAACAAGAACAAAAAGAAGGCGACTAAATACAAATCTGCAAGATGATTTTAAAACCTACAGGTGGAACTCCCACTGCACAATCTGAAGATGCAAGCTGTGAGAAGATTTCATTTGTCAATTGAACCTGATCACCTTAATTAAAAAAAAAAAATTAAAACTGTATGAGTGAAAATCATTAACTTAAAAATGTAATAATATAAGAAACTGGAAAAACACCCAATGAATTTTTACCACGATTCACTTGAATTCGATCAGAAACAGAAGGTGATGTTGAACTTGATTTAGCATACAGAGTAGCTTCTTCTTGTGCTTTACCAATATTCTTTTTGTACCTTATCCTCTTATTCCCAAACCAGTTTGAAACCTAAAAAAATAACAAACAGTAAAAATTACAGAAACATTTTTTTTTTTTTTTGTAAGATGGTAATTTAAGTTAAACTATGATTAGACTAAATCCAATATTCAATTATATAAATGACCTGAGCAACACTTATACCACAGCTACGTGCTAGCTCTTCTTTTGTCTCTTCTGATGGGTAAGGGTTACTTAAGTGAGAATAGAAGTATTCATTTAATACTTCTGTAGACTGCTTACTAAAGTTTCTTCGCTTACGTCTATAATTAAAACAGAATGTGAAAATAAAAAACACACTGAATAAAAGTAGCAAAGAGAAATATGATTCATTAACTTGTTTAATGTTTACTTTGTAAAAAAAAAAAAAAAAAAAAAGAAACATTTGTTAGAATATAAAAAAAAAGTCAAGCTACATCACATAATCAATAATAACATTTGCAATAAAAAACATCTGCAACTTTCTAAATTGGTTCGGTCCTTTAGTTTTGAAAAAGAACTCCATTTTAAAAATTTCATAGCTCTTTTACAACATTTCAAAATTTGTAGTATATTAAAACATAATATTGATTTAATAAAATTGTTAAATATGCTTTTTAACCTGGCATCTAAAAAACGAGATCTGAGAATCATCACTGCCTCACAAGTACTCTGTTTAAGTTGCATCTGTATAGAATTAAACTTTCTATGAATAATGCTGACCATACGATCAATTTCTTCCTTTGAAATAGGGCGTGTTCGAGACTGCTCACGAAGCAAGTTCATGACATGAGTAGTGAACTCGGCACATGCCTTTAAAAAAACTATTATATAATTCTAAACAGCCATAAAAAGTTCAATTTTTCAACTTTACAAATTAAAGTGAATTAGACAAAAATATTGATCTTACAAAAAAGGGCAACATAAAAGTTTAACATAAACAGGTAAAAAAAGAAGCATATTGAGTTTGCACATCTCCTACCATTTTTAGATTAAACAATCTTTATAAAACTTTTGGAAGCAACTCTTTACCTGCTTATACTTTTCCAATTCAGTCTGATAGATTTGTCGTATTTGTGATAGCTTTATCTTGTAATCCGCATTTTCAATCTGACTATCTTGAGGAGAAATTGCTGTAGAATTAGTACTTTTATCTGAATCAGCAACTCCTTCAGCAAGTAACATATTGTCTAAACGTATCAGCTGAGGATCTGCTGGCTCATCATCTGACTGATTGCACAAGTTAATTGCTTTAAAAAAATCAGAGCTTACTTTAAAATGTTAACTATCTGATGTTTGATTCAATTGAATACAATGTGCTGTATTAAACTGTGTTTAATATAGAAAGAATTACTTCAAAAAACTACCTGTCTTTTCTTTGATCTCACATAAAACTGTGAAAAGTGCAGGTTTCATTCGATGACAATTTAGAGCATGTTTTCTAAACGCATGCACAATTTTTATTTTTATAATCTAGTTTGTGTCATGCAAATTGTATTGACTTTAAAAAAAAACTCAATTATTTAAATTAAACTTTATTCAATAAAATGCTTTAAATAATAATCATAAAAAATTTGCTACTTAAATCAAAATACTCTTCACTGTCTGAGACAGGGTGTAGATATTAATTTAAAAAAAGATAAGATAAAATACAGGCCAGTGTTTTATGAGCAGGCTTTTAGAATTCTTCCTTATCTCAGAAGAAGTTTTTTTAAATTTTTATCTCTAGTAAGTAATAAAAAAAACTTCCTAATGAAATTAAAAATCCCAGATTTTTCTTTTCCCTGCCTCATTTACTTCCAACTTCCAACATCTTATAAATTTGATAATATTAATTTAAAGCAATTTTTTTTTAATGAAAAATTAACAGAGTAACAATTTTCCATACTAACCCCAGCCATAGCATTGATTTCTAGAAGCAATAATGAAAACTATCCACATCAACTTGGGTCTTATAAACTTTTAGTCTTACTAGTTAAGAGCTTTCTCAAAATGAGAACTATGTAAACTATGTAAAGTTAAGAAAAACTAGTTGAGACTAAGATCCAAAACTTTAAACTAGTTAAGACTTCAACACTTTAAAAACTAGATTTTCCTAGTGACAAACATAAAATTTAACTAGGTGACATTTTCTGTTAAGATATAAGTTCAAAGTCAAACATTTTGGTGCTTCTCCTTTTGTCTATATAATAGCTTTTACTCTTTTTTGGCATTAAAATAAACTTGTGAATACCACAATTAACTGAATTTTAAGCCAATAAATGACAGTTTAAATTTTAAAAAGTGAAGGAGAAAGATCATTTGAAATAAAAATTTTAGAGCACCATAATTAAAAAATTTTTGTAAGGAATAGTAGACTTTTTCTATGCACTTTAACCACAGTTAATAAAACAGTACACCACAAAAATTGAAATCAAATGGATAATATAGCTAATATTACCAAACATAACACTATAAGTAAAAGATATTATAAAGTAATAGCTGCTAATTTAATCCATGATTTTTGGTCCTTTATTTTCTTTAAAACTTCTCATTTATAAAACTAACCTAGCTTGAGCTTCATCCAAAGATTGGTCAGTAATATTCATAATCTGCTGTAAAATGTCTCCTATCTCTTGCTTACGCAGCTCAGGTATATCATCTTCTTGAGTCATTGGAAGATTCTGAGACTCTTGCATTATCAAAGGGAGATTGGTTGATGACTGAACACCTTGTCGCCCTGATGATGCAGCAGCCATTTTCCAAAGTCCAAAAAACTAAGCAATACTTTTTGAAATTTGCATCTAGAAAGAGATCTACTAAGACTAATGAATGCATATTATTGTTTTATATATTAAGACACATTAAAAAACTATTATTTTAGAAAACCATGTTTTTATTTACACTGAAAACCCATAAACAACTCCATAAAAAAGTCACACATAAGTTAATACTGCCAACAGTTCCTAATATAATAACCACTATTACTATGATTGTTTCTATAATAAGTAATTTCAGTGTATAACATTTAGCTATTTATGCTTCAGACAATCACTCATAGAGTAGGATTTTAAAATATTACTTTAATTGTAGCATATTTTTAAATTTGGCATCAAACTTTTACTTAAAGTACTTCTTGATTTGAATATATAAAATTTACAATAACTAGGTTCTTCAATAATAAAGTGCTTAAAAAATTAATTATGCAGAAAATCATTAGACAATCTAACAGTAAATAGCATGTTTACGAGGGCCTCTCCAATCAAAATAAAACCTATTTACAAAATTAGGAGGCACCCATACATGTTTACTGACTCTCCGTGGTTTTATTTCTTCTTTTATCTCACTCAAGGTTTTATCATTGACTTGAAGCATTCTTTGGACAGTTTCCATTTTTCTTTTTAAAGCAATAGCAGCATTAGAAACTAATACTTTATCAGGAGTTCTCAAAATGTAATTATCAAAGCCACCAGCATAATCTATTGCACGCACAGCTTTCATGGTAAAAGTATATCGAACAGTTTCATCTAGCAAATCGCTGTAATATTGGCGTTCAAAAACATTTGGTTTCCAGAATCGTTTTGTCCTAAGAGGATATAAAGTGAATCACTTTTATGTTAGCTGAAACTTACATTTTAAAGATACTCTTACTTGTAATGTATATAATATATACTAAAATGATCATTGACTATATTTTCACCGTTACATAAAAATTTGTTTTATTTCCAATTCCATGTTTAAAAACAAACAAAAATAAGGATTTTTAAAACTTGTTAATAAACATAGACTATAACCTCAAAAAATTACTAATACTTTTTAAAGACTATCATCATTACTTTTTTTTAGAAAACGTTTCGATAAAACCAGACTTTACTCCAGCACCATGCCATATACCTTCGTTATTTTTTGGTGATATATATGATTTTCTAGTTTCCAACCCAACAAGTTTTTTTCGTCGAGCAAAGTTTAAGAATAGTAATCCAAGTTTTACCATCTCTACACTATATATTCACTAGTATGTAATATAAATGAATTATGGACCCAAGTCAAACGTGATCTGTAAGAAATGTGCTATTCTCATAGCAAAACCGCAAACTTTTTTATGCGGAAATGAGATAGAGGGGGAGAAGAGCTTGGAGGGGGGCTATCGACATGAAATTTTTGGTACTGGAATTCAACAGATCAACTCTCGATGTGGTTATTTAAATACAGTTTATGCTTCTGTAGTTTTTGAAAACAAAATTTAACACATAAAAAATTTCCATTTAAAATTTCCAGTTAAAAAATGACCTTTAATTTTTGTCTTCGAAAACTTTTTAATAAGAAGTTTGTTAAACATCTTCTGTTAAGTTCATTCAGATAACTGAAATTAGGTTAATTTTACTCAGTTTTCTAAATAAACCTAACAGAAGACCTGTTGCAGAACAGTTTGATACACTTCTGTTCACCATTCCCAAATATTAGCAGCAATTTTCTTTGGGAATTTGAACTGCAAATTGTTTCGTTAACACAAGATTATTCAATCGGTTGAGTAAAAATTTTAGTTAGATCATTAAAATGAATGCTTCTGGAATCTTTTTTATTAATTGAAAGTATCGAAAAAATTGTTGATCTGTTCTGGCTCATTGTTGATTTTAAATAGCTCTTGGGTATTCCATAAGAAAACAGGACAAATATTCCAGGAACCCACCATCTCAGATTTTCTTCATACTTTGTCAAAATGGTCACCTACATCACATAGATTACCTTGTAAAATTTTAAAAAGATTATCTATATTAGGATATTTTTTTAGTTAGGTGGACATCTTAGTTTTTTTGTTGTTTTTGTTTTATAAGCTATTGTAAAACCAAACACATGATCAAGCTGAAATTTATCACCCGAATACTTTTGAAGATGAGGAATCAGAATATGTTTATTTTTTATAGAAACAATGGGAGCAAAGCAAAAATAGGGACTTTTATTTTAGTTTAGCTCGGAAAATTTGATAAACCAAGAAAAGTGGCCTGGGAACCAAGGTAGAATTGTATTTTTGTCAATTTTTTTTTTCTCTTTTTAAAAAACATATTTAAAGAGTCTTTTGATGAAAAAATGAGGGCTGGGTTTTTTTGAGTATTTATTACAATTAATCAAGCAGATTTGAGTAATAAAAAAATTCTTTAGAAATTCTTGAATCCATCATTAATAGTGTATTACTACTATGGCTGAGTTAATTTAAAGAATGAACCTTTGACAAATCTTCTGAGTCTATCTGGTATTTGTGGCATATTGCTGAAAACGGCGGTGTTTTTAGCATAGTTAGGATGTAAGGTTTAAGAACCCAACAACAATCATCTGCTGGGTCAATTAAAAAAAGTGTTGGGTAAACGAGGATGCATGAATTTGACAAGGGAATCTTCATCATTTTCATCAATATTTAATAGTAAACCTGCCAACTTAAGCATATCGTATTTGCAGATATGATATTTTTCTGCTCTAATTTCTTGGAGATATTGAAACCAAAAGGTTGAATGTTAAATTGACTTCCTTCAGCTCAGACTCTTTTATTGCATCCAGCGGAGTAAATTGAAAAAAACTTCTTGTACTTCTTGTCTTTTAGGTAAGGTTTTTGCATTATTGAATCGGAGAGTCAAAGAATTACGGACTAAACAAATATCTTCAGCCTTTAAAAAAATGAAGTGAATGCCAGATGTGTTGTCTTTAGAGAAATTAAACATTTTTTCAGCATTCTGAATTTGTAAGTCAGTTGGAAGTTGAAGATTAGAATTGGAATTAATTTTTTTTAACCAGCCTACCAATTTTATCAGATGGTGACTTTCAATGTGATGTTGCAGAGAAATTCCATTCAAATTGCATCCTTATCTTTAGTATGGTAGTATAAATTTAAGAAATGGTTGCAATTTTTGTATTGGCCAGTACAACCATCAGAAAAGTAGTTGATTTTTTTCACTTCTCAGATCTACTGTATTGAGGATAACTGATTGCTTTTACGACATGACTTCATTAGCTTGCAATAAATTTCTTTTGCTTTAGGAAATCTTTACATTTATGTACTCTTGTGCTACTTCCATCTCTTCATGAGAAAATTTTTGTTTCAGAGAGTCATTTTCATCATTGTGGTCCTGTAATACAAACCAATAATCTTTTGTACCACTTTTTTTCGAAATGAAGGACGCATTTTAAAACCAGGTGTTGTTACCACACCAATTGAGTATATATCTTTTTCCAGTTGAATATTGATTTCTTTCAAACTACCTATATTTTTTAAAAGTAAAAATGGTCTACAAAAGTAAGAAGTGTAATTTAGGAACTGAGAAAAAGAAACTAAAAATTTGTTAAACTATTTAAAAGCTCAGTAGATGTACTCTTTGTAAAAAGTGGTTGCACAGTTAGTTAAAAACAAATAATTTTACTTTTTACATTGATTTTATGGCTTTTAAATGGGTCCAAGTAATTCTTTTGGGAATTAGCAAATCTGGTAAGTAAAAGTAACTCATGATGAAAACAGATTTTAACATCATCATTTAATATTGATTACCCAAATCGTCTTAATATTAAATTTCTATCTCTCTCTGAATAGCTTGATATATCTGTCAATCCAGTTGATTTAGTGTATAACATTTTATGAAATTGATTATTTATGTGTCAACTATAAGTAAACACAAATACACGGATTGATATATTGTATTAAGAAAACCGTTATGATTAATATTTTTACATTTTGAATATTTTTTGCAATTTTTATTGAAAAACTTGTTTTTTAATTTAATAATTAACTAAGGGATAAAAAAACAACAGCTGGCTTGATGACTAATGATCTGACTAATCCTAAGACTTTCCAGTTTTAATATTTGTTATTTTATTTGTTTTAGTAAAAACCAACTAATTATGTCTGTAATATCTAAAAGGAAGCATTTATTGATTTGAATAAAAGCCTCTTTAGAGAATAGATGAAAAAAGTTTTTATCAACTTTTCTTTTGTATAAATTTTCTGATTTAATTAATTAAGAAAAAGGAAAAATCAACACATACCCACAATACTTTCTTTTAAGCATTTTTTAACATGATTTTCCTATATTTTTACAACAAACCACAAATAACTTACGTCTCATTTTTTTCATTAAAACATTCTTTAAAACATGAATTTTGATAATAGAAAAAGATAATTGACAAAAAAAAGGGCTACCACGGTTAACAGGTCTCTAATTTGATTACATTTTTAGAGATAAATTGTAAAAGAAAAACAATCCTCAATTTGACCTCGCTTCGATTGTTTTTATGAAAAATAAACATTATATTCTGTTTCCCTCATCTTCAAAACTATGCGGGTGCAAAATTTTAGCTTGATCACGTGTATGGTTTTACAATAGCTTATAAAATAAAAACAACACAAAAAACAAGATGGCCGCCAAGCTAACAAAATCCCCAAACATAATTCATTTTGAAATAGCGATATCTCAAAAATCCATTTAATTACAGTGCTAAAATTTTGTAATCTATGTGATGTAGATCATCTTTTTGACAAAGTATGAAGAAAATCTAAGGTTAGATGCCTGTCCCACTTTCTCATGGAATACTTATCTTGACCAAATTTAACTTTGAATAACTCGCGAGCCACAACTGAGATGCAAACAGTTAAAAAAATATCTCATACACCAAGAGAGGTTTGAAAATTTGCTCGATAAAATCCCATTTTGCATTAAAATACATCATTAATAAATTTTCAAATTTTCTACCACTTCTACGTTGATGTTAAATATGATAAAATCAGTCAGTATATCGGTTAGCATGTTTACCTGGCGACCACGTAAACAGAGCCAGTCACAAAAGTCTACACGACAAAAATACTAAATATCCGAAATAAAAAAATGATGACGAAGTTAAATAAAGTACAATAACCTCAAGGTATTAACATGAAACCCTTGTTGCAAATTCTCATTTTGATGATTAAAACAAACAATACTTTATTTTTGGAGTTTTATTTAATATAATTATATATTGGCCTTGCTTTTTTCTCAGACACTGCCAGAAACCTCCTGGGCATTAGCATTACAAAGTTTTTCTAAAAGACGACACTAACGTCACCAGTCGTTAATATCTTATGATGGTCTTTTGATAATTCTTATTATTATCTTTTTAGTAGCTATCGCTATGTTTTCTGTTAAATCAGAAGTATATATCTAGTGACTAATCTTCAATTTTTGAATAACAGCTGGAGTGGCTCAGTCACCGAAGCGACGAGTTTTCTAAACAAAGTTTTATTAGCTTTTTAGGTTATAATATTTTTTACAACTATTTATTTGTTCGTTTATTTTTGAGATTTGTTTTTACTTCGTAGCTAAATTTAATAAGATGATTCAAAATAATTTGTTGTATGTTTAAAATATTTATGTTTCGAATTGTTTGCAGCAAATGTTTTTAGCGTAACCTTACGGGACATTAAGTCAAGTCTTTTGGGTTAACTCTGAAAAAACATGAAAGTTATATATTTTTTATCATCGCTTTCAGCATTGGTATCCCGGGCGGACCGTTTCCACCACCCCCTTTCCCTTTTAACCTCTCTTCCTCCTTCTCACCTTAGTGCACTAATGAGTATTACAAAATTAAATTTAATTTATAAATTCACAAATGATGAAAATAACTATCAAAGCACGACTTTTTAGAATCAAATTCAAATCCATTCACTATAACGACTTCATGCGCGAACATGGGCATTGTTTTGTTTTCTTCTTATAATCGTTTAAAATAATTTCGGTTAAGTGTTATTATCAACACAGCCCTATAAAAGAATTGCTCCAAAAAAATAGCATCAATGGACTTGAAGCAAAGCAGTGAAGGGTTTATTTCAAAAACAAATACACAAAAAGATTTTCAATCTGTAGTATTAACTTCTGTTGCAATACAAGATCACATTGTTAGGTCTTTAGAACTAATTTCTTGGAAAAGTAACGTGCGAAGAAACCACTCATTGTATAAAAAAAATTCGAAAACCGACGATTATTCAAACCTTGATAATAAAAAAGAATACGTCATCAAAGAAACAGCAGATTTTCGATGCTACTCGCTCGCCGAAAAATGGGGCATTTTCGAAACAAATTCTAAGGTCAAATTAGATGAAGCTGAATGGGAAGACCGAAAAAAATCCTCTTTAAAGAGAAACGAATTCTCTGATCCTTGTGCAATTTGTAAAGAACATTACAGCCCAAAACGTCAGGAGGTTCTTTTGTCATGTAGCCACGTGTTTCATAAAAAATGTATACAATCATTTTTTAAGTTTTCCAATAAAAACACTTGCCCAATGTGCCGAACGCCGAATTATGAAATGCGTGTAGTGTTTGAAGGTACAAGGGAAACACTAATTCGCAGTGCCATTAAAATTCAATCCGTTTGGAGACGTTATATCGCCCAAAAAAACTATAAACAATTTGTAGCTCTCCATCCTCCTTCGGATCCTATATTAAGAAAGAAGTTTTTCCGAGAAAAATATTTCAACTTATTGAATTCTTTGACAGAAACATACCATAAACATTGCAATGAGGTTGATAGTTTATTGGATTCAGTAACAATGAGTGTGAAAAATAGCAAGTCTATCTTTGAAAATATTCGTTTATTTACAAATAATCAAATAGACTGGAAAATGATCAGGATGAAAGCAAACGAAAGAGCAAGTGAATGTTCTATTTGCTTAACAAAGTTGAGAAGTGATCGAGTTACTTTACTTAGCTGTTCTCATTTGTTCCACACAACTTGTTTGAGCTCTTATGAGACATTTTGCGAAAACTTCCATCGCCTTTGTCCAGTTTGCAGATCTGTATACAGCAAAAAAGAGGAAAACTAGTTCGTGATAGATTAAAAAGGAAAAACTGCTTTAAAATGGAACGTTGTAAAGTTTGCTCTCATTTTTAAAAGTTGAATGTTATAAACTTCCAAATTATTTTCTCGATCTTATATCAGAACTTAGTAAGAACTTCATGTTTGATAAGAGCGTGGGAACAATTGTTCTATTATTCAACATACTCATGTTCATGCTCTGCCCGAACGATCACTGGGATTGATTTAGAGATCATTCAATTCTCCGCTAAATAACCTTATAGCTAACTTGTACCATCGAAAAACTGTCCAAAAATTAATTTCGTACAGAAACGAAGCTTATTCTGTAATCTAAAGTCTCTTACTCTACTTTTTTGTCTTTAGCAAATCCAAACCGTACAAAAGTAATGGTGACAAGTATTCAAGTAAAAATTTGCATTTAAACAAATATTAATTTCTTTGAGTATAGTGGAGGTTATAAAAACTAAATTATTACTACATTTAACGGTCAAACTTTATTTTGTGAACGCAGCGAGCATGACTGTAATTAACGTGCGTAAAAATAGACAGTTTAGTAATCTGAAAACTAAAGAATAAAATCATCGTTTTGTTTATAAGTTTTAAGTGATCAAAAACTTTTTTTCTGATTTTGTGGAAATGCATTAACATTCGTAAATTTTTTTTTTTTTTTACTTTGTATTGTTTGCCTCGACCTTCCAAACTTTCCTGCTAATTAAATACTTTTTGAACCCTAATCAAATTTATTAGTGAAGAGAATTCTAAACGTTAGAAAAAACCGTAATTTTAAAACAAAATTATTTATGTAAAAAATCGTTTGGCTAATAAAAAATGTTGTTCATCTTAGGGTGTCAAGAGTGTTCATCTTAAGCTGCCATTCATCTTAGGGTCTTGATGCTTTTTTGTTATTAATCCTCTGACTTTGTGGCTTTTACTTATAACAGTGATTACGAAAGTTGGGATGAAATTGCGACGGAAGTTGTGACGAATGTCATTAAAAAAAAAAAATCAGAATTTAAAGTTCCTAATAAAGTTCATAAATAAATTTTTAAAAAATTTTAATATTATTCATAATAATCTAGAGATTATTTATGAATAGTTTTAAAATTTCTATGTAATCTTGTAATACTTCGTAATACCTTGAGATCTGCCAAATTTCTTCAAATTTTCTTTCATTTGGAAACATTTGAGTTATACAAACAACTTATATATAGTTTGTTGTAATATTTGCTCGAAATTTTGCGATTATTCTTCCTACTTTGTAGTTTCATTTATAGCTCATTATCAAAGGCAATTTTCTACTTGGCGTCGAATGCACGAAAGAAAAAGTACAATTAAAAAACAATTACTACAATAGATCTTTTCTCATTGGTGGGAAACTTTTTTATTGAATAAGAGAGAACGTCATTTAAATGAGATATCACCAGATCGAAAGATCTTTCATTTGAGTAACGAAGTGAAAGTTTTAATTAAAAGTATTTTCATCAAAATAACTTTTTTTTGTTAGTGTGAGCACTTTTTTAAATGGATTTTTTTTCCAATTCTCTTTTTTTACCAAACAAAAGAACGCTTAAAGGTTTATTTCTTTTGTCTCAAAAGCAATCTGATACAACCCTAACTGTCAAAAGCACGATCTCTTATGAAAGCATCACAACTTATGCAATTTTATACGAGTTATAATGCCATTAAGCGTATGATGGATGAAACTTACAAGTAAAGTAACAGTTAAGAGCTTTTAAACACGTTGAAATAATTTCCGGATGGAAATAGTGATTCTTCTTGTTTACTTGGTTGTTATTTTCAGATATAATTGGCTTTTATACTTTTACCATATTTGTGAACTCTGACTGTTTTTTAAATTGAATGCAAAAGAAAGATTAGAGAAAAATCGTTTAAACTAGAGTGGTTTGAATTTCTCTTATGGCAGCTTACCTTATGATAATTTTACTTGGTTTGCTATACTAAAAGAAATGTTGTTAATTGCACTTTAAAACTTTATCAAATAGATTTCAAATAGATAGAGAAAATTCATTTAAATACGTTCCTCAGAACCCACAAACCTGGTACAAAACAATTTTGTAGATGCAAAAAAACTTATTTGGTTTATTAATACAAAAATCGCTATAACATTCGCGATATTTATTGTAAGATTAACATTAAATATAATAATAATAATAAATCAAATAGATAATAATTCAAATAAATATTTATAATAAATACGGTAACAATAAATTAACTGTGCAGAAAAGAGTAACGAAAGAATGATCTGTATAGAATCTGAAGAGAATCAATACAGAAAAAAAAAAAAGAAAAATGATACATGTGACAGGAAAAAAATTTTCTATATTTACAAAGTTTGAGGTTAGAAGTATGAGAAATGGGTTTATTTTCAAACAAGTGCCTTTTTTCCTCGGGGGATTATTTGCTAGAAACAAGTTTAACTATTTCAAATTCTTCAACACAAATAATTTAAGTTATTTTTACACTTAAGTACTTTCTAATAGTAGAAAAAATTCATTTCGTTACAGTCTATTCTGCAAACTACTGTGAAAACAACCAATATGTGTGTGTGTGTGTGTGTGTGTGTGTGTGTGTGTGTGTGTGTGTGTGTGTGTGTGTGTGTGTGTGTGTGTGTGTGTGTGTGTGTGTGTGTGTGTGTGTGTAACGTATAGGCTTCAATACAGAGTAATTTAAACTTTGTTTTGTTAGCAGACATTTCATGGAAAGCACTTTGTTTAAATAGCTTTCTTTTGCATTTGGGAATTATTAATGTTTGCTGCTTAACTCTTATAAAAACGTATTGACTCGCATTGACTCGTAGTGACTGCTTTAAGGTATTTTAGAACTGTTATCACATAAAAAAAAAACATCCTCGGAAATCGATAAAATTATCTATGATCTATGACCTCAATTTGTTCAATTAACAAGAGTTTGGCATTAAATTCGTTTTAATTAGAACAGTGCTGCTGTTTTGATATGTCATTTAATTCATTGAATAGTCAAATATTGGTCAGCGGATTATCGTAAATATCGTCGTTTTGTTTTGATTTAATTTATTATGTTCCGTAAAAATCCTTTGCTGGAATTTTTTTAAAGTTTCTGAAACATCAACATGGTTGGTTGTTTTATTGTGTTTATCAGTTAATTTTTCAAAAAGAAAGTAACCTTACCAGCGAGAAGACTGAGTACTAATCTCTCTTTTCAGTCCAACAGGTAACTCTTTTGACTTGATTTTAATGAAAATCATATTATAGAACTTGAACCTATTGGGCTGAGCAGGTATTTGTCGTATACTTTTCTTCAGACTTGTGAAGATTGTTGAAGAACCACCATTATTGTTTCATTCGATCTTTACAAACAAATCTTTATATTTAGAGATGCACAATAAATAAATCTTAACAATAGATAAGTCTTTATATTTAGAAATGCACAATAAATAAACAGGAAGTAAACTTTCAATCTATTTTTAAAAGAATTTTTCAAAAGAACTTTTCAAAAGAGCTTTTTAAAAGAATTTATGTAAAGAATTCATGTTTACAATTTTAATTTTTTAGATATTTTTTGGCAAAATATTGCTCTCTGTTCAATAGATAGAATGTTTAGATAAATATAAGTGGAAACACCTTCAGACGTGGCATTTTTACTGGAAGTTAGATGAAACAAATAACAATCATTGAAAATATCATCCTTAAAAAAAAATACATTATGCAATATAATAAAACTGTATATATTTTTTATTTTTTTATTTACTTTTTAAATTTGAACTAATTGATTTTAAATTAAGCAATACATATAAATGTGTTCCACAGGGCTTTTAGTTTACTTATTTATAACTTAAAGACGTTTTTTAAAATTTGTTCTCATTATTTTTCAATTCAAACAGAGGAAAAAGTTACGTCAGCTGAAAACCAGAAGTCTACGATGCACCTGATTGAACTTAACGCAACCTTTCTTCAGAACATTACATTTAGTTCAACAGAATTTCCTGAAAAGGAAGCTGAGACGCTCCGCACGATTACTTTTATAACATGCATCGTCGTAATTACACTCGGTGCAATCGGAAACGGATTGGTTGTTTTTGTATTTGGATTAAATTGGTCAAATTTGACAACGTTTGAAATTTTTATGATAAGTTTGGCGCTTGCAGACTTTTTAAACGCAGTTGTTGCTCCTACTCAAAATATACTTGAGCTGGTAAATTTTAATTTTAGACAAATAGGTATAAATGGCTGCAAAATTTTATCGTTTATTAGTATTACAAGTTTGACAGTAACAGCTTTGACTTTAGTGGCAGTGTCTGTAGATCGGTTTGTAGCAGTGAAATGGCCGTTTCGTAAGCGTCCGTATCAAGAACGTACTTTATTCCTGGTTATACTGAGCACATGGCTCACTGCAGCTGTTTTTGGGAGTATATATTTTGTTGGAGGCAACGTTTGCTTATTATCTTCAAACAACAATTCAGTATACGAATGTTATACTTGCATGAAAATAAACGAACGCGCCATCTTTGTATTTTCAGTATTCAGCGTACAAACAGGAGCTCCGGTTGTTGTCATGACAGTGCTGTACTCGTTGATCGTAATCGAATTAAAGAAAAACGCCAAAAATAAAGTTTTTAAAAATAGCAAGCAAGAAATAAAAGTTCGTTTATTACAAAATAGAAAGGCTACGAAACTTATTGTTATTGTTGTAGTAGTTTTCTCCATTTGCTTTCTTCCAATTAACTTGTTTTACTTATGGTATATGTTCCATGGACATCAACAGTCAATTCAGAAAATTAAGATTATTTTCGATATTTTGACAATGCTGCAAATGTGTAACAGCATTGCAAATCCAATCATCTACAGTCGGTTACATACATCTTTTAAGCGAGAAATTATTAGATTAGTTTGTCCCCGTTGTTATGAGAAACCTAAGAAAACGCTGACCATTCAATGTTATTCTTTGATAGCTTCAAATAAAAAAAAGAAACGAGAATTGAAAAGGATGAAGGTCAACATTGGCTAAATGGTTTCAAAAAGCATTTTAAGACATCAGTAAAAAGCTACGCTTGACTAATGCGAATTAAACAAAATAACTCCTACAATAAACCAAAGACAAAATTTATTATTGCATCATAGTAAATTAATGAAAATTAAATAAAAATAATTCAAAAGATAGCAAGTAATGGAAAATTAGGTAAGGATAATTAAGTTCTACTAAAATTGAAGATAAAGAGATGAAAGAACTTGTTCAATGAAAGATTAATTTGATTATTAGATATGTAATCAATTGTATAAACTCAGAGCTAAAATAAGCAAAGAGAATTACAGTTCGCTGTTGAATTGTGAGCCAATGTATTCATTTACTTAGGAAAAAATTGTTAAATTTATTCTTAAAGAATGCTGCCCTGCAATACAACAAATACTTGCCTATTTCTTATCTTATATTACAATTAAGCACTGGTATGTAACCAAACAGAAGCTGCATATGTAGTAAAACTACTTAATTATTCATTTCAAAGTGAAAAAATTGTTTGGTATTGGACATAATTTTTCGAAATAATTTAAATTGATATGGAGTAAATTTTCAAGTTTTGCTTGAAGTGTGTTGCATATCTAATAAAAAAAAATCTTTAATATGCAAGATTGTTGGGAGAGTGTAAGAAAAGTTATTATACAACAATCACCATCTGTATCAGCACGGATCATGGGCCTAATTCTTATCACGGATGATGGGCCAAATGATTATCAGCATTCCCATCATAATGCTATTAAGAATTTGGCCCATACATGGTAAAAATCCTTGTTGTATTTTTTCTTGATCTAAGAATTCCTTGAAATGCTCAACTTTCCTAATTTAGTACTTTATTAGCGCCATCAGTAAAGCACCTTTGATAATTTATCTCATTAACTTGACAACAGGTTTCAGTTGCAAGGTAAGATGTCATGTTTTCAAATGCATACTCTTTGTTTTAGGTTCGTTAATATAGTTTGTTTATTACAAAATAGAAAGGCTAATAAAGTTCGTTTATTACAAAATAGAAAGGCTACAAAACTTATTGTTACTGTTGTAGTAGTTTTTTCCATTTGCTTTCTTCCAATTAACTTGTTTTACTTATGGTATATGTTCCATGGAACATATACCATAAGTAAATATATACCAACAGTCAATTCAGAAAATTAAGATTATTTTTGATATTTTGACAATTCTGCAAATGTGCAACAGCATTGCAAATCCAATCATCTTCAGTCGGTTACATACATCTTTTAAGCGAGAAATTATTAGATTAGTTTGTCCCCGTTGTTATGAGGAAACCTAAGAAAACGCTGACCATTCAATGTTATTCTTTGATAGCTTCAAATAAAAAAAAGAAGAAACAAGAATTGAAAAGGATAAAGTTTTTTGTAATTTATATATGTATGTATATATATATATATATATATATATATATATATATATATATATATATATATATATATATATATATATATATATATATATATATATATATATATAAATTATAAAAAAAATAACTTGTTTAATTTTTTACAAATGCTCTATGTTCTTAGAAAAATTATATGGACATCGCACTGTTACTCTACAGTTAATAACAAGATAAATATAACAACTAACTGCTACAGTTTATTATTAATTATGAATAAATTTAAATTTATGAAACAATATTCTGTAAAATTTTAACATTTTGTTATCTTTTGAATTTAATGCATGGGGCTGCAAGAAAAAAGGAATTCGAGGAAACAAAGAAAACTGGCTTCTTTTTTATTATTTACGCAAGTTGTTTTTTTTATGCGGATTTTAACAAGATGGTTTTGGTAAACGTCATTGTTATTTTAAGGTCTAAGCAATAATCTATCATCCTACTTTATTCTTACATATGTTTTTTTCTCTTTGTGTTAATTGTTCAAAGAAATGAAGATAATAAAAATAGAATTTATTTTGATCTATACTTTTTAGTTTAAAAATAGCGAACAGCATGTCTGTCGCTTTCTACCGCAAGGTTGCAAAGTTCAGCGCATAGAAAATCTAGTGTACTCAATTTTTTAGTCTCTTTGATTCAAAAATAATTGGTTAATAAATATATTATAGTCTGGATCATCTCTCAAGTCAAAAAGTTGTCCGTATAAAACACATTTTCTTTCAAACAATCAAAATTTTCGTATAGTATAGTTAAGATGCTGAGAAAAAAAAAATATCTCGCTATTTTCCTTATTTGCGTTTTTAAAGAAAAGGTATAATACCTAGAGATCGCACTAAAAAACGGAGATCACGCT
The DNA here is from genome assembly GCF_058129835.1 of Hydra viridissima. Classification (NCBI taxonomy): domain Eukaryota; kingdom Metazoa; phylum Cnidaria; class Hydrozoa; order Anthoathecata; family Hydridae; genus Hydra; species Hydra viridissima. The sequence continues at coordinate 6,942,004 of NW_028324313.1, forward strand.
AAAAATTGAGATTAAAACCAGCGGCTCAATGTCAAGCTAACTTATCTTAACTGATAACTGTAATATTAGTATTAAAGTGTATTTACAATAATATCAAATAAGAATAAAAGCTTGTATGACAAAAATGATATTTTATCTGGTTGTTTTTTTTTTCTCTCCTCATATATTCAAAATTTTGCCAATATTCTTATAGTTTAAAACCTTGGTTTGAAGTTTGTTCATAAATAATTTAATACTTGAATCAAAAAAATTAAATTTGTAAAGAACTATGAACTTCAGCCAAGTAGTGTAAGTAACAAAGACCGGATATAAGCCAAAAACATCTTGAGATTAACAACTATAGTAAATTAGTGTTTGGTTTAAAAGGACCGGAATATTTTTTGCTCTGCGATTGATTTTCATTAAAAAATTTCTGCATATTTTTCTTTAGCTAAAGAATTTTGATCTTCCGTTAGCTCCGATAGTTTTTTCCCTTCGTCGACTTCATATTGAATTGTTGTAATGGACGATATCCTCGTTTTTACAGAAGATCTGTTGCTTGCCCTTGAGCTTGAGCGATTTTTATGAAAAAAGGAAGTGTAGTTAATTATTGATGATCGGATTATGTTTTGAACTAACTTACTTTTTTTATTAGATATTGTGACGTAACATGGAAAAATTAGTTTGGCGATATCTTGTTTAAATGAGCTATGAAGTCTGCTGTAGATAATCGGATTGGCAATACTATTGCACATCTGAAGTAGTGTCAGAATATCATAGATGATCTTTATTTCTTGAATTGATTGTGTGTGGAATAAGTACCACAAATAAAATAAATTTATTGGAAGAAAACAAATGGAAAACACTCCTACCACTAAGACAACCATTTTGGTAGCTTTTCTATTCTGCAATAACCGAATTTTTAGATTTCGTTTTGCATCTTCAAACACTCCATTTTTTGCATTTTTACTCAGTTCAATTACAATTAGAGTGTATAACACGGTCATTACCATTATCGGAAATCCAGTTTGTATGATAAAAACCGTTAGCACAAAAATGGTGAAATCATTTTTTTTCATGCAACTATAACATTCAAATACATCATCTTTATTTGATGATAGCAAACATACGTTACCATCAATTAAGTAAACACTAGCCATTAATGCTGCGGCAAGCCATATGCACGCAATTACCACGAAAATGGTACGTTGATAGGGTCGTTTATGCAATGGCCATTTTACTACAAAAAAGCGATCGATCGAGATGGTTAATAGAGTTAAAGCTGCCACTGTCATAGGCGTTATACTTGTAAATGAAACAACTTTGCAACCTTTGATTCCAATTTGTTGAAAATTAAAGCGAACCAGCTCCAGAATGTTTTGAGTTGGGGCTACTACTGCGTTTAAAAAATCTGCTACGGCTAAATTGATTATAAGGATTTCGAATGATTTCAGTTTTGAAAACTTTATTCCAAACAGAAATACAACAAGACCATTTCCAAGCACACCAAGTATTAGTACAGCGGCACATACAACTAAAGTTATTAGGTGTAGCGTTTCTGCTTTTTTTTGCGATTCTTCAACCGTATTGTTTGGTAAGAAAGTTGCATTAAAATTCAGAGTAAAATACGTTGTATAGTTTTCATTAGTTGTTGCCATGTTAACCATCTAAAGATTTAATCTAAAAATTATTTCATAGTTAAATTTGATTTCCCTTGAGGAAAACACAGAAAACACCTAGGTCAACAACTTCCACATTCTAATTACATTAGAAAGCTAAAAAACGCATAAGTCCGATAACCGAATGTCTTATAGGCTTTAATATGGCAACTCTGAGTTACCGCGCGAAGCTTAAATTAATATTTTAAAAGTTTATTTTAACATTCAAAATATTTAAATATAAATGAATCAGAATACTATTTTTCTTCCTATTAAAAAATCTCACATCTGAACCAACAGATGTCTATATAATATTTAAAAATCGTTATTGTGTCGTTAATAAGCCGAATTATCAAAAGATGTTGAGTTCTCTGGTGCAAATACATACAAATGTAAATTGAGTATATCATTCAGCCCACAATCTAAAAAAATCCTAGAAGAGAAAAAGAATTACATACAAGGGCAGAAAACTACGTCAAATCTTTATGAGAACGTCTTAAATTACTTAATCTCATTACACTAAAAAAAAAACTCTTAGAGTTTTTACCCAATAAAAATCAGCCCTCATTTAAGCTTAACTCTATAAAACTCTATAAGAAATGTTAAACATCCAACAGCTACAGGTGTCTTCTAACATTATTTTACTTTTATAACAACTTTGATGACATTTGTTTATCAAAAAAGATAATAGAACTAAATATACAATTGAACGCTATTTCTTCTGCAAATGAGTAAATACATCAAGTATAACTAAATAAACATTTTTATTTTAAAAAGAGTTTTTAATTTTTTACTAAATTAAAAACTCTTTTTAATTTAGTTTATTTCTATTTTTAAAACTGAGTTTGGTGAACTTATGTACAACTTTTATTTCCATTATACTTCACTTTTTCCTTTTTTTTCACTTTTTTAAACTGCATGCGGATTTCTGACTAAATATTACCTTTTTGAAATAGCAGATTACGAAACAATTCGCAGTAATAAAAATATGAATATTAAGAAAAAGTACAAACAGAATTTTAAACAGAGAGTTAATTAGTTTAATAAATTAATAGATATAAAGCTTTAAAAAGGGATAAACCAAATGCCAACATGTTTGAAAATTGGCGATAAAGATCAGCTAATCTCACTGTTAAGTTGAAGTCTGAACAACGAATTTAAATTATATATAATATATATACAGTATTAATATATACAACATATATATATATATATATATATATATATATATATATATATATATATATATATATATATATATATATATATATATATATATATATATATATATATATATATATATATATATATATATATATACAATATAAATATACATTTATATATATTTATATAATATACATTATTATATATATATATGTATGTATGTATGTATGTATGTATGTATGTATGTATGTATGTATGTATGTATGTATGTATGTATGTATGTATGTATGTATGTATGTATGTATGTATGTATGTATGTATGTATGTATGTATGTATGTATGTATGTATGTATGTATGTATGTATGTATGTATGTATGTATGTATGTATGTATGTATGTATGTATGTATGTATGTATGTATGTATGTATGTGTGTATGTATGTATGTATGTATGTATATATGTATGTATGTATGTATGTATGTATGAATTTTCTTTGTTAAATTGAGAGAAACAGCTTTAAAACACTTTCATTTATTTAGCACACTCCACAAAAAATTCAATAAAACCCACGATTTTTTTTATCGTAAACGTAGTTCTCAGCTATAATGTATTATTTTGGTTGTTGATAAAGAATATCAACAATCAAAATAATACATTATAGCTGAGAACTGTTTTCACGATCCAACCTTGAACATATAATAATTTTTGCTATCGCAATGTTTTGGAAAAGTCATCGTAAATATATAAACACAGTAACAGGCAGTAAGAAATTATTACAAGCACATTATTTCACGTGTTTTAATTTTTTGAAAAATACATAGTTTAAAATCAATTTTTTAAAATTTGCATTGGATTTTATATATATACATTTTTCCCCAATCGTTGTTTATCGATTATCACAAAAAGTTAACAAAACATTTTTAAGAAAAAATTGAACTAAACGTGTCCATCTCATTTTAAATGTTTTCTGTTTAGTCGCGGCTAAATGAAAAAGTGAAGCATTTTTATCTTCTTTTTAAAAAATTTAATTGTTAATTGGGAATATAATTTTCCACAAGGGATACATAACTGCTCAAGAAATAAGAAGCAAGTTTGATAAATAGCTTTCTTCAATGAATGAGCCGTATTAAGTATTTCCGGTGAACTGTAATTCTTTGTTAATTTTTAACATTTTAATAAACCAAATGGCGTATTTTAATTTAAAATTGCAGCATACGCATATAAGATCTTATTAAAAAACAAGATAAGGTCGAGAAAAAACATAAAAGAAGAATTGAATTTAGATTAAGTAGCGACTGGAAGTGGAAAAGAAAAAAGGTAAACAGAGAATAAAGGTAACGAAATAATCAGGATGGGAAGTTAGAACAAATGATCTGTACTTTATTATTAAAATTTAGCGTCAATGCAATGTTCTGAAAACCTTCTTGATTCACAGAATGTATATCTGAGTAAACATCAAGACATGATTAATCAAGCTTTTGAATACCAAAATAAAAAAAAAGAGAGAATGTCTAATAAACGTAAAAAATAGTGCTTAAAGAAAATTTTTTATCAAAATAATCAAATGCTGAAGAACGATGCTTACCTTGGGTATGTATTTTATTGACTTTTTATTTAAAGATGAAAATTTAAATTACATTTAAATTTTATTAGCAATTTTCAAGCAAAATGGGTTTTATTATATAAAAGATATAATATATATAAAAGATGAGAACACATTCGAACAAAGAAAATAATGTGCTTTTCAATAACTCTTTATTTAAAGCTTAATGTACTCTTAAAGTATGACTTAAAGAATACCCAAAAACCATTTTGGTTTAAGAAGCATTTCTTGATTGTCTATTAGCAGTCTATTTTTAATACAATTTAAATCAGAAAAAAAACTTCTTTTTTTATTTGGAACAGCTAGAAAAAGAAAAAAAAGTTAAAATGGATTAATTCAGACACATCTTAAATTATTCATTAATTTTTGTCTTAAAAGATTTAGATTTTTCGGGTTTCTCTAAAAAATCCAGTTGTACTTTTTTCGCATTTTGGATAAAACTAACCTCAGTGGCGGAGCAGAGGTTCGTCATCATTCATATCTTTTGAAACTTTTTAAGTTGCCACAAAAAGAATAAAATTTAGATACAGAATGTTTGAATGATATTTAAATAATGAAATAATTCGAAGTGTATTCCTGAGATTTTTAAAATTGTTTCAAGGGCGTTTTTAGGGGAAATTGAGAATCTGACCTTCCCCAAGATTCTTTCTAAAAGGTTTAGTAAATATAAATAAACAACATTTTTTAGTATATGCGGTAAATGCTATTTACAAAAATTTTAGAAATTAGAATCGGACAGAAAATAATCTCTCTAATTTTGGAAAACTCCCCCACTTTACTTTTTTGCCATAGAATGATATGCCATGCAGTTGTAAATGAGGGCGAGTCAAGTAAAACCAAACTATTGAAAAAAGTATTCATTTATAGATTATACTTGCATACACTATTTTGCTGAATTTCTTTGTTTCACACTTGAGTTTCTTAATTAAGTTTTATCTTTAACAAAAACTCCTTCACTTTTTATTTACTAATTTTACGACTGAAATGACAAAAACAACTGCTTGATTCTAGATTGAAGTAAGTAATTTTCTTTTGTTGGTGCGTGCGTGCGTGCGTGCGTGCGTGCGTATGTATAAAGGGTCCGGTTTTTTTTAGTTCTTAATAGGTAACTTTAAGAGCTGAACATCTTTCGGTTAGACAACTCTCATGTTAAAAATACTTTTTTAGAGCCGCCGAAAATTATGGCTAACTAATCTTTAAAATATAAAAACAAAGCTAGCTAACCCACTGTAACATGTAAGGATAGTTGGATACTGGCTGGTTAGAGTTAAGCTGGTAGTAGTATATATAAAACTATTAGACGTGTAAATACTTATAGCAAATATTTATTATATGCGATATAGGTGATACAGTTTCACCGTTACACTGCAATTCTAACGGTTTCTTGGCGGTTTTACCAACTTTATGGGTTCTTCACGTAACTAAATGGTAAATAACCATTTAGTTACGTGAAGAACCCATACGTCGGTTATAAGAACTTTAAGATTCTTATAATCAACTTACAGAACCGGCTGCTTTTTTAAAGGAAGTATGAGGAACCTCTAACGTTTTTTTGCATTAATTTTTAGAGAAATATGTTAAGATTCTTCAACGGGTTCTTCAAAAACTTTTTTTATCTTTTTTAAAGCACCATTTTGTTTTTTGATATACTGTTTTTACCCAGCGCGTTTATTTCTTAGCTGATCAACGTGGGTTTTCTAAGCTTGACTAAAAATGAATTCTGAAATAAAATGCTACACTGCCAATTATCATCAGAAACCATCGGAATTAATTTTTTCAATTAGTGAAATTAATTTTGGATACTATATGAATTTCAGATACAACGAATGATACCAATATTGTAGTCTGTAATATCATAGCCTGTCATATTATAGTCTGCCATATTATAGTCTGTCATATTATAGTCTGTAATATAATTAACAATAGTAGCAATCGTTAGCATCAAGCAAATCTGCGTATTGGGCACTAATTGGATACCTTTAAAAAAAATCTGAAACAGTATAAGTATCGTTATCACTAACACATTCTGTTGAAGTTTGGTTTCCCCTTGATTCATTTATAAAATTATCGGACTCATTTGTTGATAATTGAGCTACATTGAAAGTGAAACTAGGCTCCTTGCACATATACTGATACAAACTTTTGACGGATTTTCGTTTAGCAGGACAACCATTAATATTACAAACTGGAAAAAAACCAGTTGTATATTCATGTATGAAATACAAATGTTGTAAATATTTTTGCAGCGAATATTTTCTGTATACCATATGTTCAACAGGTAAAACACAAGTTATTATAACTTGCAGCCATTTCAAAACAATTATTTGCTAAATACTAAAGTAATTTATAAAAAATTTTTTTTAAAAAAAATTTACTCAATAACTTTCTAACGATAATTTAACGTCAGTATAATTTTTTACTAAATAGTTAAACAATAAAACTTTAAAACGTTTACCTCGCTTAGAAGCCTGTAAATTCTTTTAAATTAAAGCGCGTTTTGAAAAATTAAAAAATTAAATATTTTGCATAACTTAACAATAATTATGTATGGCGATTTAGTGGACTTGGATCGTATTCTGAGCGATAACTTTCTTGCGTTTACCTTATCTATCAAACAATTGTTTCTCTTAAATCACCACGATTTTTCTGCTGCAAAATATAAACAAACTTTTTCAATTGACCAATTTAAAACGTTCTACTATTTCTAAAATCAAATTTTAACTAAAAATTCAAAAATACTTGTACTTTTAGTAGTGAGTAAACTTAAACGACAATATAATGCCAACGATTTCTACTAATGTAAATTATGTTGCAGTCTATAATATGACAGACTAATGTTACAGACGATAATATTGGTATCATACTTTGTTTCCGAAATTCATATAGTTTCACTAATTGAAAAAATAAATTCAATTGTTACTGACGATAATTGGCAGTGTATCATTTTGTTTCAGAACTCGTGTTTTAATGCAAAAAAACCTTAGAGGTTCTTCAAACTTCCTCTAAAAAAGCAGCCGGTCTTCAAAAACTTTCAATCGGCTCTAAGAACATTAAAGTTCCTTCAAGAACCCATTAAAGTTATAGTATATACCCGCTTGAAGGATTCTTCAAAGACTCTCTTTGGGGATTTATCGGAACTTTTGTAAAGAACTCTTAGGCTCTTCAAAACCTTTTTAGGCTTCTTTAAATAACCTTACCGTATGGTTCTTCCAATGAACCCGTCCTAAGTGTTCATTGAAAAACTTTTACGGGTGCTCTTTCAGCACCAAAGTTAAGAACTCTCATCGGTTCTTCAAAGAACCGTTTAATTTTAGTATGATTAGCAAAACTTGATTATAGGAGTAAGTTTTTGTATGTAGCTGTTGTGAATATGGAGTAAGGTAGGATGGGGTTAGTATGGGGTGGAGGAAGGCAGGAATGGAGGAAAAGAAAAGATGTGTTCTCTCCCGTTGTTGATGGCTTTGAAGGTAATCCTCAAGATTTTTGCTTAGACATGTCTATAAGATAAGTTACAAATGTGTTATAAGAATTAAAAAGAAATGTTATGTGAAATAATAGATAATGCCAAAAAAGTAGGACAGTTTAAAATTATTGCGAGCCCCTCTCCTTGATAAAAAAGACACGAGGAATCTAGGTCGTTTCTTCTTTCCTCACTTCTATAATTCATGACCATGCAAACATAATATTTCATCTACAACTAAATCTCCACAGAAAATATCAGCTACTCATCACGTAAACCAACTATCTTTTACCTATATGTTTTAATTATAAAGGTTAACAAAATGTCGAAATGAGTTCAAACGACCAACCATATGAAGAATTCGTATTTAAAATACAGAACAAGTATTTAGTAATCTATTAACTCATCTACCTTGATTACTATTAATTAATCTACCGGAGCAATCATGTTAATCAATTTCAAGGTTTTTTATACATAATTTGATTAATTAAAATCTCTTAAACATTAAAATAAGATTCAAAAATATGTATCTTGACCCAAGTTTACATGTAAGTCCACGATATGTATAAATGTATTGCTTTACTCACCAAACGTGTTTAGAAGTTATCTACACGACAAGAGAAAAAACTTTAAACAAAACCATAGATGATAGTATTTCTTTGAGATGTTGAAAAGGAAATACAAGAAAAGGAGGAGTAAAAATGACTTGTTCATAACTAACTTTTGTATATTTTTAAACGAAAAGAAAATTATATCACAAGATTTTACAAGAAAATCGTTAAAAAAAAGATGTTGAATTAGTGGACTAGTAGGGAGTTTTAAATGAAATAAAAAAATATTCAATATTTTAGAACCATTTTTAAATTGGAACATTTGAGGGTAAGCGCGTCCAGTAGTAGACTCTTGGATTGTTTCAAGGGTAATCATTATACTGCCCATGTAAAAAACAGTCTGGAAATAAATCCCTCAGGTACACGTGGAAAGAATTTCCTGAAAAATTAGCTTCAGGAAAAATTATAACTTGTTTAAAAAAACTCCATCAACAAAAACTTTTTTTTTTACTGAAGTCAATTCTATTTGCTAAATAATTTATTCTACTATATACAGTTATCATTTTTTATCTTCATTTTTGTCGATATTTTTATCGAAATTTTCTATCCATAACTTTTTTATGAAATATTACACTTTTCTGCGTTAAAAATTTACAATGATCATAATTTTTTACGTTACATAACTACTGTTTACTGAAATATTTGGTAATAAATCTCTTCTTGCAAATTTCAAACGAGTCCGAAAAAAAACGATTTTGTGTGAAAAACTACAAAAAGAATTCCGCGCTTATGTAAAGCGGTCATCACGATGAAAGGAAGATTTTTTTGAAGTACATAGCATTTAAGTCAAATTGTATTATTTTCAATCTATTTTCAAATTTCAATCGTTTTGACACAATAAAATAAATGATGATTTTTATTCATAAGAATATGTAATTTCATGAAGTTAAATATGTTTTAATAATTTTTTTATTGATAAAATTAAACTTTTATTTTATAAATGTTTGTCAATTTAGTAAGCATTCATTAAGTTATTTTTTCTTTACTTAGTTCTTCTTCAAGAAAAGTATTAAATAACATTTTATTTCAGCATTATTTTTCAATAAGTAAAACTCTTGGTTTTTATTTTCTAAAGTTAAAATTCCTGAACATACAGTAGCGTGCAAAAGTTTAAAAACATCTACTTTTTTTCAGTTTTTAACGCATAACTTTTCACAAACTTTCTCAAATAACCTGAAATTTTTACCGAATGTGCTCTATATTATGACAATTCAAAATCCATTTCACAAAATTTTTAAAACTCACCGGTCAATTAATTTTTATTGTTTTTTTGAAAAGGCTTCCGTGCAAAAGTTTAGAAACAGCTGAGTTTGGATTATTATTTATTTCTATAAAGCTGAAATATTTACTAAAACTTTCAAAATTTACAATTTTTTAATAAAATAGTTTCAATAAAAAAGTTAGCATTTGGTGGCATATCCATTTGCCTTTAAAACAGCATCACAACATTATTCATAAGAGTATATAATTTCATGAAGTTAAATATGTTATAATAATTTTTTTATTGATAAAATTAAACTTTTCGTGGACATTTGAATGGTAGAGTTATTTTATAAATGTTTGTCAATTTAGTGAACATTCATTAAGTAATTCTTTCTTTACTTAGTTCTTCTTCAAGAAAAGTATTAAATAACATTTTATTTCAGCATTATTTTTCAATAAGTAAAACTCTTGGTTTTTATTTTCTAAAGTTAAAATCCCTAAACATAAATAAATCGTAAAAAATGTTTTACACAAAGTGTGACATCAGAATTTTTTTTTTTTTTCACTATTAATGAGTCATCAGAAAATGGAGAGCTAATGGTGATTCTTTCAATTTATGAAATTTGGAAAAACCTTCTATTACAAAAATTTCCGGAAACTATTACTGCGTAGTCTATCCCTTCAAGGCGGTTTATTTTCAAACATCAAATTCAAGTCTTAAGATGAACCTTAAGTTAAATGTCGTATTTCCTCCTTACATTTTTTTATACTTGAAATTTGCTAAGGTTAAATTTTGTTTTCTGTTGAACAACTCATCCATAAATTTATGGTCTAAAGCCAATATCATTCCCGGGGCAAATTTTTCTTATAAAAACTTATTATGAACAAATTTCCGAAGTAAAAAGGTTGCAATATGACTTGATGAGAGCTGTAGTTAAAGATCTTAAAACTTTATAGTTTTTCAAAGAAAGTCTTTTTTCGTTGTAAGTTTTTCTGTTATGAAATTGAAAATCAGATGTGATATCTTTTACTTTTTTACTTTAACATAGGAAAAGATAAATAAACAAAAAGAAGTATGAAAATAAATTTAACAGTGGGAATTTCATCGACATTAGCTTCCAATCTCTCGTCAACGTATCAGCAAAGCGAGTCGGAGGTCCTTCGAATAACAACTATAACAATATGTCTGGTGGTAATCATACTTGGAGTAATTGGAAATAGCTTTGTTGTCGTTATATTTCTATTGAAATGGTCAAAACTAAAATCGTTTGAAATTTTCATGATAAGTTTGGGGATTGCTGATCTGCTAAATGCAGTAGTGGCTCCAAGTCAAAGCGTACTTGAACTAGTCAGTTTTAATTTTTACCACATCGGGAACGATGGCTGCAAAACGATATCTTTTGTAAGCATCACAAGCATGACAGTAACACCTTTAACTTTACTCACCGTTTCTATTGATCGTTTTATTGTAGTAAAATGGCCAATGCATCGACGCCGTTACCAAGATCGTACTTTAATTTTGATTATTGCGTGTACGTGGTTGGCTGCATCGGCTTTGGGCAGTGCTTATTTGATTGAAGGAAATATTTGCTTACAGCCATCAAATATTATAATAAGAAGCAATACCCATAATCCTGTATTTGAATGCTATATTTGCATGGCACGAAGTCATTACACTATATTTGTGTTAGCTGTTTTTGCCATACAAACAGGAGTTCCAATAATAGTGATGACAGTGTTGTACACCCTAATTGTGATTGAGTTAAGAAAAAATGCTAAATGTGGATTGTTTAGGAATAGGAAAAGCAGCTTAAAACTTCGTTTAATAAAAAACAGGAAAGCTACGAAATTAGTTGTCACAGTCGTAGTGGTCTTCTCTTTCTGCTTTCTTCCAATCAACTTATTTTATCTATGGTATTTGTTTAACAGATATGTATCAACTCAAAAGATTAAGATCGCGTATGACATTCTTACGATGTTGCAAATGTGTAATAGTATAGCTAATCCTATAATCTACAGCAGACTTCACACATCTTTTAAACAATATATAGCTAGAATATTTTTCCCGTGTCGTTACCGTAACCTTAAAAAATCATGCAGCTCTGACAGTAAGGATACTATCAGAACTGAGCGGTTGTTTTGTAGGATATCGAAAGGCCATCTTAGGGTTCCTCAGATCTCGAAGATGAAAGATTCTTATTATTAAAGTATTGCTATAAAAAAAAGTTTGTTAAAAACATGTAATTAGTTTATTTATAGCTTTCATTTGAAAGAAGAGCACATTTTTAAAAATATCTTGAAAACTCTTATACTGATGGATTTCAAAAATTTACCCCTATATATATACATAAGATATATAGGGGTAATATTACATGTATGTAAAAAGGTAATTTTTTTGTAATATAAGGTCATATTAATGGATTACAAAAAAATATACTTTTGTCCTGTTATGAACCAATTTTGGAGCATAAGCAGTGGAATTTATATGTATGTAATTCACCAATATAAGCTTATTTGATTACCTTTATGAAAAAGAGTGTTTTAGTGTCAAATGAAATTGGCGTCAAAAAAAGTGAAGGAGGAGTTTAGGAAGATATGCAAAAATAGTTTTTCAACTCCACCTAAGGCTATTTTTCTTTTAAAAATAGGAACTTAAGTCATAGTTAAACATTAGTAAGCCAACATTTATTTCTTTCAAATAAAGATAATAGATTGTACACAGACCATTTTTATAAACTATCGTTTCAATTTTTTTTTGAAAAACATTTTAAGCAGCCTTCAAAATATTTTGATGAACCCTTTTAAGACTAATTTATATTATAACATCTACTTAAATTTAGAATTAGAATTTTTTGAATAAAATCAAACATTTGGAATTGAAATAAAAAAATTCTCATTAAAAGATGCAAAATAACACAAAAATTACTTCGAAGTATTCGTTTCTTAAAATGTTCAATAATTTTCAACTTTATTTCCATACTAAATGTTCAATGTAGTGTACAAAAGAGTTCAAATTAGGGATCTCTCCTTTTAATGGGATGGTATAGCAGCGCATACCTTAAAAAAATTATATTTTATTTACACAGTTAGGGTCAGTTTGGTAAAACTCTGAAAATATTTAAGTGGGTTTTCTCCAGATGTCAATTTTTGACCTCTCCGCCATCCTATCTGAATAACCGCTGTCTAATTTGCCTTAAATTTTTTCCAAATATTCACCTTATCTAACAATGCAATTGGAACTAAGAAAATTTCAATAGCATAGATATTTTTTAATTTATGGAAGGTTATGTAAAAGTGAAATGCTTAACTTTTGTTAATATTCTTAGCTCAATTAGTAAATAATTAACCATGTTTAAAATTCTTAAATACTATCGATTATTAAGATAGCATGGCAGAGGTGGCATAGACATTTTTAGATGTCCCCCATTTAAAATAATAACCGTGACAACTAAGATTATATTGTATTTTAAAAATCGCTGTTGTCTAGTACTTTCTACAAATGTCTTTGGTTTTTTGTTTAAGGGACTTATTTAAAAAGAAAAAAAAACTCGAGTTGGATTTTCAAGATTGAACTTTCAATGTTTTTTTTTTTTTTGAAATTTGAAACTTTGACTATGAAATACACTGACTCACGTAATCCTGATGCTTACTCTTCATGAACCATTAGGCACCGTTCTTAAATAATCTTCCAGAGGTACGAAACGTTAATACTTTATTAGCATCATAATTGTTAACATAGTCTTGAACTTTCATGGAGTTTTTTAAATGAAATCATAAAATCTTTTGTAAACTATTATATTTAACTTAATATAAATTTCTCTCTTATACAAAATAACACTGATTATAAATAGCTAAATATACAAAAATATTTGTTTCTATTTTATTTATATTAACAAAAACATCATAGAGTTAAAAGAAATCAGAGTTAATAGCATTTTTTATTTAGAACAATAGTAAGTTTTCGAGAAATAGTTCATAAAAGGTAAATCCTACTTAGAAAAAAATGTTCTAAGTTCAAGCAACCAAGATCGATATCCTTTAAGACAAAAATAAAAACAATAAAAATAAGCACCTGGTTTTAATTCAAAGTATTATTTCGTTTGTGAATAACAAAGTATTTACTGTTATGTCGTTCTGCATACATTCAATAATACTTTAAGCGCTTTTATTATTCGAAATAAAGAGTTCGAAATAGCGAAAAAACTTAGAAGACGCCTACTAGCAAAAAAACCTTATTTTTGATTTTCTCAATTCGAAAAATAGAATAGTAAAATTCTAAAATTAAGAAGTTTAACTTGATTTCTCTGTTTTTAAGTAAATTAAATGTTTAAGTGTTTTCGCAATTTTTTTTATAATTTAATCGGTTAAAAATCTTTTTTCATAGCAAAACGATTAGACGATTCGAAAATCTTCAACTAAATAAACTTTTGTCTTATATTTTTTATCCGAACATTATAAATATGTTTAACTATGTGCAAGGTAAGTTAATAAAACTAAAGTGAAACAAATATTCTTATAACTCATCTGGACCTGTATCTAAAAGATCTTTTCTAAAATTATAAAGCATTTTATTGGATAATTTCTCCATGGTATTCGCAGCAAAAGAAGCTCTCAGCAAAGATTTTTTCAGCTTGTCTGGAGCCTAAAAGAAAAAAAATCTCCGTAATATCTACGTACGGCGCAAAAATGTTTAGGAATTAAAAAACAACGACAACAAAAAACACAACATTAAAACAAGATAGAAAAAAAAAATTACCTTCTTTAAGTGGTAAATAGTTAAAGTTGTAAAAATAATTACTTACTAAGTCATTCCGCCAAATATCATTTTGATTTAAAGGAGACCTAAATTTGAATGAACAATGAAAGAAAAAAAAAACTTCTAAAAAGGATCACAATCAAAACACTAAGAGCTGTTCAATTTTCAAAGTTTTCTAAACAGTGATTTATTCCATTAGAACTTCATCAATGAAAACTTGGTAATGCAGAGGGTATGCTTGTTAGTAGGTGGGAAGTAATAACTATTTATCACTTAATCTTTTATTCAAAAGGAAATCTTTCAAGAAAATGCATATGTACACTGCAGGCCAAAAGTTTCCGGACACTTGATATTTTTTATATAAAAAGCTAAAATCTATCCTGTATCATTAAATTAATTAATAATATTAATTTATAATACTTAAACTTATTAATTTTAAGTGTTTATGTAAGTTTGAGGTCAGTAATTAGGTATTACTGGCCTCAAACTTACATAAATGAGTTTGTTTTTTTAATTGCTTATTTTAACTTGATATATAGCGTTTCATTACTCTTAAGAGTTTGGTCTTGTTAAAGTTATTTATTTGTTGAAACATGAAGGAAATATTTATAATATAATGATATCCGACTAAAATGATTAAGAATATTTAGTTTTGTTTAGTTTTCATTTGGTATTAATGACGGTTGCATTAAAAAATAAAAAACCTTCTTTTAAAAAGTAAAAAACCTTCTTTAACGGTTGCAAAACGTTCTGAAATAATTACATTACATAAAGAAAGATATTTAGTTCGTGACATTTGCAAAAAAGTACAAGTTGCCAGAAGTACTGTACAAGACACCATCAAACGATGGAAAGAAACAGGCATTTTTGAAGACAAAAAAAGATCTGGTAGACCACGGAAGACAACAAAAGCTGAAGATAATAGTATAATATTGATGAGTAAAAGAAATCGAAGACTTACGGCCCCGGAAATAACTTCAGGCTACAATAGGAGTCGTTCAAAATCTATTTCATTAACCACTACGAAACGACGTCTTAGACAAGCAGGACTTTCTGGCCGTATAGCGGTCAGGAAACCGTTGCTACGGATTAGAAATAAAAAGAAAAGGTTACAATGGGCTATAGACCACCAAAATTGGACAGAAGAAGACTGGGGAAAAGTACTATGGACCGACGAGTCCAAACTTGAACTGTTTGGGCAAAGGCGTAGAATTTACATCAGAAGAACAACAAAAGAAAAAATGATCCCAGAGTGTTTAGTGCCGACAATCAAGCATGGTGGTGGGTCAGTTATGGTATGGGGATGTTTTTCTTCAGCTGGTGTAGGTGACCTAGTTAAAATTGAGGGTATTATGAAAAAAGAACAATATAAAATAATTCTAGAAAACAATGCTATACCTTCTGGCTTAAGAACTATTCACGGGTACCCTGAAGGTGACTTAAGACCTCATAACATATCCCATTATTTTTTTTTTTTGATTTTGAAAGTAGTCCAATAGTACATTTCAAAACTATCAACATTTAAATCCTTTTATGGTAGCTTTTCGAGAAAACTTAGTAAGAAGTTTTATAAATTACGATGTTTTAATATTAAAAAATATTTTTCCATCCGCCATTATTGTTGTTTACTTTCTGTTATTGCAACCACGCGATTGGTGGTAATAATATTTATTAGTTTTCGATTGGCTTATTTGTTGTCAATAAAAGACTTAAATAATAATAAAGACTTAAGTTAATTTAAAAATATAAAAATTATTTCTCAAGAAAAGAAAAGAAATGCCATACTTTGCTAAAGATCATAATGATTTTTTAAAATGCTTTTGTATATGCTGTTTGAAAAAAGGCAATGATTTAAGATGCATTCAAACCAAATGCAGTAATTCATGCCCACAACAAGGAAAAAGTTATGAAAATCTTATCAAGAGATTTTTTTTGGGAAAACTTCTCTGTTGAAAACCCTGATCTGCCTAAAATGTTATGTTCAAATTGTAGAAAAAATCTAGTGAGTTTAGAAAAAGCAAATTCAAAAAGCTTTTTATTCACCGCTCGACTAAGTACGAAGGTATGTTTTTCTAATAAAAAATAAGCCAATAAAAACTAGTTAATTTTTTCATTATTATTATTTTTCTTATAAACAATATTACGTTTGCATTTAAAAAACTAATTTCTTGTTTCTTTTAGGTCTTAATACTAGAGTTATTCGAGGTGGGAAATGTGAATGTTTTATTTGTGTTAATGGGCGTACAATTGTACTAAAATGGCAACTCCTCCACCAATGGTTTCATGTGAAACTAATAAAGATATAGATCACATTAAAATAATATGAATTTTTCTGCAACCAATGAAAACTTTGTTCTTTGCAGAAGTTGTTTTCAACTTATAGGAAAAGGTATTAAACATCCTTGCACAAAGTTAGCTAAGCAAAAGAATTTGGCACATATTGTACAATCTACCTCACCTGTAACTAAAGGAAAAGTTTTATCAACCACAATCAACAATTTAGTAACCAATGACACAGAAATAAAATTGAACACCTTTGGCCCTAAGAGACTTGTTGTTTCTGTTGGAGTAGTTGAACCAAAAACACCTTACTTTTCTCTCTCAAAGCTGAAACAACTATAAAGCAAACTTCATACAAGGTATATATTAATTACTACAGAATTCAAAAAATATACATTACTTTAAAAAACGTTCATTGTTTTTAATATTTGTATCCAATTTACTAGTGACTACAAGATGTTAGAGATTGCTCGATTTATAAGAGTGAATGGGGGCAGAAAATCTTGATGCACATTCAAGTGAAAAGAAAAGACTGAAATATTCTGATGAGTATGGATGTAAAGATTTTAAGTTTACTAGTGTTCACAAAACTTTAGTTTTGGCTGTATTACCCTCTATTGATGAAAATTATGCAAACATAAAAATGTTGTTGGATAAATTAAAACTTAACTTTCTGGATTACTCTATTTCAGAAGATCTAAAGGTTCTTCTGCTGATGGTTGGAAAGCAGTCAGCAGCTTCAAGGCATCCTTGTCCATTTTGTGAAACAGAATCACCTAGTATGCTGAGAGCTGAGTCATATTCTCTAACTTCTTTGTGTGAGTGGTATAACAAATGGATGGCTGCTGGAGGAAAAATTGCAAAAGCTAAATATTTTAGTAATGTAGTTAATCCTCCTTTATTGACTGGAAATGTAACAATGAAGATCTTATCAATTCTCAATATACCAGGCTTACATATTTTGCTAGGCATAGTAGACAAACTTCTCAAACTAATTGAAAAAAACTTGTTTGAGAGCACTAATGAAGGATTTCATTTTGTAAATAGTTATTTATCTACAATTAATCTTGCCAGAGTACCTTATCAAGGTAAACACAGGTTAGAAGGAAATGGATCCAACAAGTTTCTAAGAAAACTTGATTGTTTTCAAATCTATTTGAATGAGCACAATATTGTTGGTGGAAAGCATATGAAAGCTTTGAGAGACTTTAGCAATGTTGTTCATGGGTGTTTTGGGAAAACATTAAATCCAAACTACTATATATTAAAAGATTTTCACAAAGTTTTAGAGATCTTGGTACAAACATTACACTTAAAGTTCATATTGTGGAGCATCATGTTGAAGAGTTTATTATATTGAAAGGAGGAAAGTTTGGTAAGTGTATATTTAAAACATTTTAGGTTTTTACATATAAAAGTATTAATCTTCAATATTTCCAAAGGTTTAGGATATTGGACTGAGCAATCATTGGAATCAGTTCATCAAGACTTCAAACAATTTTGGGAAATACGAAAGGTAGGACAACACAACGCTAATTTCAATGAAGTCTTGCGAAGAGCTGTCTGCGTGTACAACACAAGGCATTTATAGTTAAAGGGATACATATCAACAAAGCGTGTATGTATGTATATATATATATTATACAACTTTAGTTAAATGTAGTATTTATGCTTTAGTAAATATTTCTTTTTTAGAAAAAAAAACTATTTTTCTTAGAATTTTTTATCCCAAGTTCCAAGATCATTCTATAAAACCACTCTATTCCTGTAAATTTATCTTATCCTAGTCAATAAAAAAAAAAAAACTTTTAAAACATTAAAAGTTAGTCTAAGTTCAAACTAGAAAACCCAAGTTGTTATCAGAAATTATTTCTAAATCCGATTCACAAAGTGTCAATATAATAGCACAAATAACCAAACAAATTTTATATGGCCATTTGATCCGCTCTCAGGAGTCTTAGTATGAGTCAGAGGGGTAATAATCTCTAGATTAAATAAGTATTGTAACTAAGTTTTCTCGAAAAGCTACCATAAAAGGATTTAAATGTTGACAGTTTTGGAATGTACAATTGGACTACTTTCAAAATCAAAAAAAATAATTTATGGGATATGATATAAGGTCTTAAGTCACCTTCAGGGTACCCGTGTATTGGTTGTGGTTTTGTTTTTATGCAGGACAATGACCCTAAACACACCTCAAAAATATGTAAGAATTATATAAAGGAACAAGAGGATAATGATGCCCTCAAAATCATGACCTGGCCAGCCCAATCACCAGATTTGAACCCAATAGAGTTACTGTGGGAAGAATTGGATAGAAAGGTCAGACAAAAATGCCCAACATCCAAAGAGCACCTGTGGAAAATATTAGAAGAATCCTGGTTATCAATTACACCCGAAATAATAAATAAATTAATAAATAGGATGCCACGGATCGCAAAAAAAGTGATAAAAACTCATGGGTTATTTTTTGACGAAAAGACAGTGTAATAAGAATAGTGTTCTTAGTATTTTTTTAATTTCATTTTTTGGCTTTTTTTTTTCTTAAATAGTAACTATATGTATCTTTTAAAAAATAAATATGATATTTGAATTTTATTGAAATAATTATGGGATAAATTTGAATTAAAAAATTAAACAAAATCCAAGTGTCCGGAAACTTTTGGCCTGCAGTGTATATTCTTAATAATAAATATATAAATGCCTTTACACACATACATTTCAGGCTCTTGCACAAGCTTTGTTGTACACACACAAAAAAAATACCTTTGTTTTAAAACGCTATACATGTCATGAACTGTATCATTTTTTATGTCATTTACTTGATCATCTATGACTCCTCCATGATTATGATACCTCTTACAGTTGTCTGGTGTGTTACAAAACCAATTACACTGTTTATGATGATTCAATGAGTGTATTGATTCACAATGCACACTTTTTTGACAGCATAAACAGCAAAACTTCAAATCATTTTTATAATTTTGTAAGCAACACACTTTCAAGTGACTTGCACAAACGTTATTACACATGGATTGCTTATAAAAAGAATCAGTCTCTGAACAAAGCATAATATTAGAAGTTTGAACAGCTTTAGATTTTGTTTTTGGCAAGCTTTCACTTACTTCCATTAATTTTTTTTCTAACTTCTGAATCATTTTTAATTGATGATTTTTTTCATTTTCTGAACTTTTAAATCTACATAAAAAATCATTATCCAGCTTATTTGCCAGCTCATCAACTTTATCACTAAGTTCAGTAAATGCTTTTATCTGCTGACCAAATAAACCTCCTTCATTCACAAACTGTTTATTTGAGGTTGGGTGCTGCTTTTCATTAGCCTCTTTTAAAGTTCTTTCAAAATAAAGATTTTTATGATCAAAATCATTTAACTTAATTTCTGAGAAAAAATCTTCATTATTTGAATACTTGCAACTCAATGAACTTTTTTGAAAAGACTTTCTCATACTTTGTACAATATTGTAGATACCATAAACTTGGGCATGAAGTTTTTTTAATGGAGATCTAAATAAGATTTTGATACTTTTATATATTGCAGCACAACAATCAGTTATACATAAAAAATACCACAGATACATAGTAAATTGAATGAAGTTATTTTTATTCTTCAGAGGATCTTCAACTAGTGCTCAATTTTATAGTTTTTTTTTTTGCCTTTTTGCTAATCTCTTGGCAAGGCAAATCTTTCTAGTAAATGTCTATTGCTCATAGTTTTAAATATTTAAAATTTTTTTGATTAAATAGTTTTGTTACCTTTAAATTATTATTAATTTTTTTTTTTTTTTTAGAAACATTTTTACAAACCAACAAAAATTTACAACAAAAATCACTTACTCAAATTCACTAAGATTTTCTTCACAATTTTCTGATGCCATTGAAGAGGTCTGGTTAAAGGCTCCATTTTCTTTTTCATTAATGGTACTTATTTGTTCATTAGCACCTGTAGTAAAGATTTTAAAAAATATAACAGGAATATAAAAGCAAGATTCACAATTTAATATTTAGAAAATAAGTTCAGCTTGAATGTTTATGAGTGATTTACATGATAAATTGCTTTCCGAAAGTATTGAAGCTGATTTACATGATAAATTGCTTTCTGAAGCTGATTTAGAGATTGATTTCCATTTAGGTTTTTCAACTGTGTATGTGCTTTTCTCCTTGACATGCCTTTTAGCCAGCATAAAATCCTTTAAAAAGAGCAATCGTGCTGTAAAGTCCTTGTCGATTTTAGTTTGTCCAACATTTGAATTAAGCAAAGGGTTGTACTTATCATTATCATATGTGCCATGCATTATAGATTCCAAGCTAGATCCCTTGCTTTTTATTAAATCACCTTCAATAAAACCACTATCTTCTGTATTATTCAATGGATGAAAGGTTGAACTTTTTTCAATACAGCAGTTGATATCATTTTGCATTTGTGTGAACTCTGTAGACACTGAACAATTTTTTGGGTTCAAGGATTCTGATACCTTATGAACTTGTAAACTGTAAATAAAATTTAATCAGATAAATAACAATGAAACAAATTTTCAAGATATAAAAAACAAGTCATCAGTTGGTTAACACATTACTAACTATAACATGGTTAAAATTTCACTTATTATGGCATTTATAAAGTTATACAAGTGAGCAAGTATTAACAAGAAGACTGCACACAGGAATATATAAAAATATTATATTTAAAAACATTCCACAATCAAAATAAAAAAATGTTAACAAAAGAAAGTTTGAACAATCCTAAACACACTAACTGTGAAACTCCAGGTGAAATAGCCACAGGATTGTAATCATTTGTTTGATCAACTGGATGGAAACTCTGTGAAAGATACCTTGCATCAACTGCTTCATCAATCATCTTAAAACCTTCATTATCATTAAATCCAGATAACACAATATCCTTTACATGTTTATCAGCTGATGCATGAAGCTAAAATTGAATAAATTAAAGTAATTAAATAATCAAATTTTAAAATTTTTATTTAGGGATATAATTTTTTAACTTACTACTCAACTAAAGACAGAAAACAAAAGACCAAAATCCACTAAAACTATACATAATACAACTATTTGTGCTGCTCTGAATCTAGCTATGGTCACAGTTATAAATTTGTTTATTTCAATTTAATTTTTAAAAATTATTAAACTATTTGAGATGTTACAAACACTTTGTGTTTAAAAAAAAAAAACACATTCATTTCTGCTAAAATATTTTTTTGATATTAAAAAAAAAACATATCAATACCTGAAAGGCAAAAGGCCCTAAGTGACATTTGCATAACTTTTCAGGAGAGCTAAAAAACTGTGCATCTCTATTCAAAAAGGTTTCACAGATTTTTTTGAATTCTTCTTTTAAAACACTTTCAACTTTAGATATGAAGGTTCATATTTCAGGGAAAAATATAGACTAACAATAAAAGTTTACAAAAAGAAAAAATCATTTTCACCAGCAAAGTCACTTAGGACCTTTTGCCTCTCAGGTATTGATATTGTTCTGGTATTTCTGGTAAAAAAAACCATATTTTTCTAATATTTCAGGAAAAAAACATACTTTTCTAGTATTTCTGGTAAAAGGCATTTTTTCTGGTATTTCTGGTTAAAAACACATTTTTCTGTTACACCTATAGAAAAAGTTGTAAATTATTCAATTCATTTTTCTAATTTTTATGTAAATTTTCATGAAAAGTTATCATTTAAAACATTGTATCACTTAACCAAAAAATATTACTTTACTTTTTCAGTCCACTCTTCATTTAAAGTAAATCTCTGCTTCTATATTGTAACTTTTCATGCTTTATCATGCTCTACATTTTTAAAGTGATAAAATTTAATTTGAAAAAGAAGGTCTGAGATTGAAATGTTGAAATAGTCTAAGTTTTCATGCCTCATGGTAATAAAACCATGACAATTATAATTCCTTAAATATAAGCTTTGACAATTTTTATTTTTTCTTTTTCATCAAAAAAAAAAAAAGAGTCCAGTAAAAAAATTTAAAATGCAAGTGTCATGATCAATAAGTCAAAAAATTGACATATTCATCATGACACTCATAATATATGATATTCATTTTAAAGATTTACTAAAAATTACTACAATAAATTTTTAAATAAAAAATAAATTTACTACAAACTTTTACCATAACTTCCCTTTAAGAACCTACTGGTAAAATGTATTGTTATACACACATACACACACATACACACACCACATTTTTACCTTGCTTTTTGTTTTCATTTCAGTTGCATCTATGTCATTTTCATTACTAAAATCAGAAAAAAAATTTTCTAAAAGCTTCATTATCTTAAAATTGGATAAAAAAAAAAAAAAGAAGAAATATAAATTTGTTTAACATAAACACTTTTTCTAAAATTTTTAGCAATTCATTTAGAAGAATATATGAAAGATCACTAAAATATTTTTACAATATTTGTAAATGCAGTTTTTTTTTTTTTAGATCAAAATGCTGCTTTGAACAATAAAATGCTAAAAATCAACTTATAATCAGTAATTTTATTGGAATAAACTTGTTGGTATCAAAACTATTTTCAAAAATAATATTACCTCAGCAACTTCCCATGTTTATCTAAATCTTCATACAATTCTTTTAGTCTTAAACCAACCTTGTAAAGCTTATTAAAAAAGGTATGTAAATATTATGAAATTTTAGGAACAAAGCAAAAATGTGCAAAAAAAAAAAGGGAAATAAATATTACAATCGTACAAAAAATTGTTATGTTATACAAATATCAAAATTTATCAGTTATTTATTTAAAATAAAAGTTAATGATTACTAACTATGAAGGTTTACCTCAATTTCTAAATTATTGCATTCATCAAAGCTTTCTCCCAATCTTAAGAAGAAAAAAGTAAAAAGAATTGTAAAATGGCTACTTAACTCATTCCTTCATGAATGGATAACTCAAGCATTTTATTATTAACTTATAACAAATTTCAAATAACTACGCATATATAAAGATTTTTAAAGCAAATGTTGTTTTTTTTAATCTTTTTTAAGCAAATGATTTTCATTTACTATAAAAATAGTATTTCAAAATACCCAGTTATGATTTAGGCAAAGTTCTTATCATAACAAAGTTTGTTTGTATAAGAAAAAAACTCTCAATTAATCAAATATTCACCCTGTCTATAAAAAGAAATCAAATTTTCAATGGTTTTAAGAAAGAAATCAAGTCTATAGTTGTTAAGTCAATATATTATTTAGATTTTTTAAATTTGAAAAGTCAATTTTCTTTGCTTTTTTTGTTCCTTTTTAATTATGCATGAAGTACGTATTTAAAATACATATGAAGCTTTTTTATATATATATATATATATATATATGCATAAGAACAAAATGCAGTTACAATTTACTTTATAGAGTTTTTAACAAATATTTTTTGTTTTGCTTTGAAAAAAACTTTGTATATAAAAAGATCATGTTTCATACATACACATATACATACAGCAAACCAACTTGAGTTTATTCAATTTATAATGCAAATCAAACAACAGAAGTGTCTTAAGCTTTTTAATTTACTAATAGATTTTGAGTTAGTAAATCTATTTGCTGATAGCCAATCATAAAAAACTTCTTTTATGATTGGGTATCAGCAAATAGATTTACTAACTCAAAATCTGTTAGTAAATTAAAAAGCTGAAGACACTTTGCTGTTTTTGAAATACAACACCTCTTTATTATTTAGCAGTTATTAGACAGTGCTAAACTAATAGTAACATTTAGAAGAAACCATCATTTAGTAAGAAGCAAATATTGACACCCACTTATTATCAAAAAAAAAAAAAAAATTTATCTGTTGATGTCACTCTTATACTGCTGTTACTGCTACTTTGTTTTTATATGTATATAATTAACTTTATACAGAGTATAAAAGTTTAAATTATCCTTATAGTATTTAATTTTAGTATGCTGCAGCTTAATATGTATATATATATATATATATATATATATATATATATATATATATATATATATATATATATATATATATATATATATATATATATATATATATATGCTTACAAGCTGTTTAACTTTCCCTTGTTGTCCAATATCTGTAGCTCATTTGCAATACTTTTGTATTCCTTGTTAACAACTTCAAATACATCTAATAAACTTGTTGAGTTGTTGTCAAAAAGATCTTCCACAATCCCATCTTGAATGTTTTGAATATCTTCTTGCAAATCTTTTAAACGTAAAATTAATATTCTAACAGTTTCATCTGAACATTTTTTTTTTAAAGTTTTACATGAATTTGGCAAAGAATATGTTCGAAATATACAATTGCTGTCATTTTGAGACAATTGAAGTACTGACTTGGAACGTATGGGAAACACTGTAGTTTTGTTAATAACTTTTCTGTTTGATTTAATTCGATAAGCATCAATTGTATTTTCTGCTTCTGCATGTTTTTGAAGTAATTTATCATACTCTTGCTGTAATGTTGAATAGCACTGGCTTATTTCTTTGTGATTTTTGCTTTCTTGTTTTAACTGCTCTTTCAACTTGTCAATATTTTCAGAAATAGAGCTAATTGAATTATCAGCATTGCTTACATATGATATACCAGAAGTTTTCTTCTGTGATTCTAATAGGAACATTACATAATTGATCTGAAACTTTTTAAAAAACAATTTATATATATTATTTAGAAAACAGTTTACATACATACATACATACATACATACATACATACATACATACATACATACATACATACATACATACATACATACATACATACATACATACATACATACGTACTTACATACATACATACATACATACATACATACATACATACATACATACATACATACATACATACATACATACATACATACATACATACATACATACATACATACATACATACATACATACATACATACATACATACATACATACATACATACATACATACATACATACATACATACGACGATACTTAAACAAGGTAGCTTATAAAACTAATTTAATAAATCTTTAATTATTAAAATTTATTGAGCCTGTTAGTGTGATCATTTAATTTCTAAAACTGAATTCTCCACTTCCATGCGAGACATTATAGTGATAATAACATTTCCTTAGCCGTTTAACTTCTAATTTAAATTTGATAAGCCTATAAAAATCATACAGCGGCATTTCTCTGATGTACCCACGTGAGCTATTTCATCGGATAATGTTATCTCATTTTTCATTCGACTTAACAGTTCATTGTGAGCTATTTTATCAGATAATGTTATTTAACTTTTCATTCAACTTAACTGTTCATTGTAATTGGTTTTCTTACAATATAAATTACAAAGCATTGACGTTTGGTTTTTCGTTTTTTGGTTTTTTCAATTTTTTTAGTGTAACAAGTTATTAAACTCCCTCACGATTTTGCTTTCGACAAAAATTCCATTCGACGTTTTCTTGGCTTCAAGTCACAAGGAACCCAATTTCCTTGTTTTTGCACCATACCCATAATTTTGAGACGGTTTGAAATGGCTTGTAGAGCCACTCCCGAGGTTTCAGCGAGCTCCTCTTGAGTTTGGCACGAATCTTGGTCTTATACCTCCGCCAACTCAGCGTCTTCAAACTTTACTTGCCCCTCTTTGCTCTCTTTGTCGCTAATGTCAAAATCGCCACTTTTTAAAAGCCGGAACCAGTATTCACATGTTTATTTATTGATTTTCCCATATGCTTCACACATTAATAGGTATCCATCAGCAGCACTTTTTTTAAAATTAAAACAAACAAAAAAAATGCGAAGTTTCCCACAAATTGTGATTCGTTGATACAAATGCTGACATGGTTAGAGCACAATGAAATTGTGCTGTTTACACTTCAGCGACATGACACATACTGATTGAATAATCATGAATATAATTTCAAGATGATTAATGAAAATCCCATTCCAAAATTTATTGACAATAAATGACGAAATAGGGACAGAAAATTGAACGTATCTCAGCGAGATGAAGTTTTAATGAATAAAATTTAAGAAGATACGCGATTAAAAAAAAATATTCTAGAAGCCATAAGACTTTCAAACGAGTCATTTTCTGTTTCTATGGAATGAATGTTAGAACCTAATTTACAGGTTTGCTAGGGTCTTACTAGATCATTAGAAATAATAATTCAAGCAATTAAAAATAATCAATAAGCAAAATTGGTAATTATATATTAATAAAAAATAAGATTACATTTTCTTTGCACTTAATTTCAAAGATGTATTAATAGTATTTTCTAATTTTATACTTTTTTATGTCGACCTGTATTCATTTTTATCTAAATATTTATGAAAATTTTTTTGTTTTGTTTTTACAAAAAGCAAAGCATTCTATAATTTTTTTTTATCGCTTTATCCTTTCTGCGAAAGAAAACTTTATATTGTATAATCAAATTCTTTGATGAAGTGTGAATTGTGTTCTATCCCTGAGTAGACTGTGAACTGTCAGTTGGTTGAACTGTTGAACAACTGACAGTATAAACTTGCACATTTCTAATCATTTTGAACTTTTGTTTTTGATAATTGTTTTTATTTTTATCCCGGCTGAAAAATTGTAGCTGGGATGAAAGTACCATGTCATCAGCCTCTAATTATTAAATGTAAGACAATAGGTTGCACTTATACAAATTTGCTCTTATTTCAGATGTGTGTATTAAATTAAAAACCACCTTTTTATACAGCTTTTATAGGTAATATTTTTAAACAGTAGTTTTTCAAAGGTATTTCATTCCCTTATGCTATAGTTTCTTCTCAAAAAAACTTCTATAACTCAAAACTAAAAATAAAACATCATGTGGCTGAAGTTTGTTGTTTAAGGAAGACTGCATTTTAATCGACTAGTTTAGCTAAACTAGCAGGATATTGTTACAGCAGAGGTATTTGAAGACCAAAGGGGAAAAAGTGGCAACCATATTTTTATATTTAAGGTCTCATTCTTGCGTAAAAAGAGAGAGTCCTACTGTTAGTACAGTTATACTAACAGTTGAATTATTGTAAAGCCAAAAAAACATGTATTTTTATAATTATTTTATATCTATTTTAAAGCTCTTAACATATTATACCAAAAACTTCACTTTATAAGTTATTTTTAATAACTCATGCAGTGAAGTTTTTGATATAATATGTTAAAAAATTTTCTTCATAAATCTAATTAGATTTATGAAGAAAATTTTTTAACATATTATATCAAAAACTTCACTGCATGAGTTATTAAAAATAACTTATAAAGTGAAGTTTTTGGTATAATATGTTAAGAGCTTTAAAATAGATATAAAATAATTATAAAAATACATGTTTTTTTGGCTTTACAATAATTCAACTGTTAGTATAACTGTACTAACAGTAGGACTCTCTCTTTTTACGCAAGAATGAGACCTTAAATATAAAAATATGGTTGCCACTTTTTCCCCTTTGGTCTTCAAATACCTCTGCTGTAACAATATCCTGCTTTTTCCCCTCTGGTCTTTAAATGCCTCTGCTGTATTAAAATTCTGTTTCGGGTAAACGGTAAGTCAGCTTCGTAAATTATGAGTAGAAATAAGTAATTAAAATGCCGTTTTTTTCCAAACTAAGTTAAACGTTCTGACGTCAAAAAGTTTAATGTAATATTCAGAGCATGTTATAACAACATTTTACGCATACAGGAGGTCCCAAAAGTCTAATCACTTATTCTGCGTTATATTTACAGATATTTCAGGATTAACTCAAAAAAATTTCAAAATGGATAATTACATTCTACAACAGATTGAGATTTTACTTTAAAACTTTTAATTTCAGACAGCTCATTTTGTGCTGAATGGGACAGTGAATAAAAAAATTTATAGGTTCGGGGGAATTCGAAGCCGAAATCGCAAACATTTCACAGGATTTGTTGCGTTTTGTTAGGAGAATGCGACAAAAAGATTCTAAAGTTACCAACGCTCAAATGGAGCCCATTATTTAGACATAATTAATACAAAAAATTATAAGAAATAAATCTTCATTTATTATAAAGACTTTGTATATTAGTTACTCCAATAAAAAGTTATTAGCAAAACAAATTAGGTGGTGACTTTTGAGACACCTTGTAGCAGTTTTTTGGTTGAAATTGACACTTGAAACTAATTTACCTTATTCCATCTAAGCTATATAAACACTTATACTGACCTTCTCAAGTCTAATGAAGATGACGTTTAGTTGAATCAATTTGGGTGGTGTAATTCATATAGAAAAACCAATCGTTTCTGAAACCTTTTAAGCAAACTTGAAGCATTTTGACGTTTTTTTACAGTTGATTTTGAAAACATTTGAGTTACAAAGTTTTTTTGAAGAGAATCATGGTGATCTTTTTTTCACTCTCTTTTAAAACAGGAGGCCGTTCTTTACTTTTTAAATTATTACACCACCTCGCTCGTAAACTATTACACCGCTTCGCTCGTAAATTATTACACCACCTCGTCAAGTTTTAATAATATTAAAAATTCCTGTATTCGAAAACTACAAATCGAGCTGCATCATAGAGCTCATTTAAACCTCTTAAAACGTTTTGAATCAACGATTTCCTATTGATACTCCTAATTAAAACTTTTCAAACAAAATGAAGGGTGTAAAAAAATTTTTATTATTACAAAAAAAGTTAATGATTGTATCATTTGATTTAGCAATTTTCCTTAGATGTTTATAAAAGTTGTGAAATACCTCCAAAAAAAATTTATAAAAACAAGGAAAATCAGCAAATATTACTAAAAACCATCATAAAAATTTCCTAAATTTCTAACAGTGAGTTTCAAAGTTACAAAGCAAAAAGTGATTAATAAAAAGGTGGTCTCATATTTTTGTCCGCTATTGTAAATATGCAAAATTAAACATAATTTACATGTTGAAAATAACAAAATATTTTCTGTGGTGTTAACATTGCGGAAACGTTACAGTATTTCGAAAAGTAAGGTCTTGGGAGCATGTTTAATGTTGCTTCGAGCAATACACGTTTCATTTTCATCACATGGCTAAAAATTTGAAGTTACAACGCGCTTTAACTCAAAATGAGAACATTTTTATAGTTAAGACCTTAATCAGATATCTGCCATAAACTCACTATTTTCACATAAATTTCCTCATCTTTTCTGTTGCAGATAAAGTATATAATCATATCACTTTTAATTGACTAAGTGGTGATTGACTTTCATTGATTAACTATTTCCTACACATTGTGCCAAATCTAAATTTATGAATTAAGAAAAGAAAATATATTTGGCTAATTTTAACTATGTATCGTAGAACTCCCTAGTTTTAAATATAGTCTTAAATCTTGATTTAATATGTAATTTTTAGTTTTGTAAATATGTTTAATGAGGGTATGAATTTTTATCAGGAATATGCTGATTTTTTGTGTTGCATCAAATGAAATTATCACACATTTCTGTTTAAAAATGTCGATTGCAATTGAATGTCATGATAGAAGTCAGATGGGTGTGTTTGCATCTTTATAGTGAGTCAGATCAAAGTTTGTGTAGTAGCACAAATTCTCATCTGACTTACTATAAAGTTACAAGCAAAGTAGAACAATCATTATCAGCAGATATGTTGTTCAAGATCTCAATGAAATTTTTTCCATATTATCAGGAAATTGAGTATCCTAAAGAAGAAAATTGCAATACATAAACGAAATTGGATTTGTTTTGCTTTAAAATAACTTAAAAATTTGCAGAGCACAAGTGTTGACATGTAAAAAGTAGCTTTATAAATACAACAAAAGGCAATTGAAAAAGATTTTAGGAAAACTTTATAGAAAAAAATATTGCAGATTCTTTACTGGGGTAGTTTCAGCCATTATCTGCTATTTCAAAAAATATATATACAGTGTATATCAGAAAATTCATTTCTCTTCTTGATTAAAAAAAAAAATTTAAACTATCTTATCCAGCTCCTATCTCTGGTTTTTAAAGATAACTTCATTTTAAAGGGGCTTGAGTCACTTAGTGACAATGATCATCCATCTTCCATGCAGTAATTATCATAAACTACAGCTGATCTCATTTAGAATAGACTAAAATAGATGTTCATACCTTCCTTTTGAAATTTTGCTCGCTGAATATTTTTTAAAAGTAATTTTAGATAAAAGTATTTAAGTATAATTTTTTTAGTTAAAATGTCATTTGAAACCACATGCTCTTTGGTTCATTCTTGGTTAAAAGAAAATCATCTTCTGAAAACTGCTCGAGTTCTAGAAGAAGAACATGGTGAAGTAAGTGAATATCCTATTAATTTTTTAGTTACTATATGCTGTCTTATGTTTGAAAGTTATTTTTTGCTAATTTTTAGGTTCCTGATTTCAAAAATGGCAACTGTTTTTGCCCATCATATTCTGTTGCATACCCCAAATTTTTTGATGTGAATATAGATATATTCCATAGTCAAGATTATGGAATGTATCTATATTCACATCATAAGCAAGTTTATTGAATCATATTGCTCAAAACCACAGTGTTTTATAACATACATTTAAATTAAAAAGTTCAACATAATGTAACCATTAAAATAAATATGGTAAAAGTTAATGGATTCGTTGCTTGCAGGAATGTCTGGAGGGCTCCATGTCTGGGCTCTTTAAATCTCTCAACAGTAATCTGCAAGCATATGTCACATCAACTTTGATACCTTCCTTTATAACTTTAACATCCCTAATACACTTTGCTCATCACTCATGTCACTGAAGTTAACAGGAAATTCCAAATAAAAAGCTAACTGTTTTAAGATCCACACAAATGACCCATTTAAGCTCATTAATCTGAGTAAATCTAGCATTTGTTTTATGTATTGTTATATCTCTGTGAGATATAATAATACATAAAAAATGACAAATAGGTATTTCACATAAAGTGACCAATAGGTATTTCACAAAATAAACTTCCAATGAGTTATACTCAATTTAGGCTCTTCTTTGACCTATCTGTAAAAAGCCGCTATTCATTTGGATTTTGTTTGATGCCTTTTGCATTTTAAAGTCTAGCAAAATAACAGTGACAAAATGATTGTCAGCAAAGAAACTTAATTGGTCTTTTACTTTCGAAAGTTTTTTTTGCAATAAAGAAATCTCTGTGACAAAAATAAGAGTTATGTTTCTTTTTTTTTTTTTTTGTTGATATGATAATGCAATAGTTTTTAATACATGAATTATTGAATTCATGAATACAAACTGCCAATTTGGAAAAATTTTTTACAAAGTTTCTTTTGATGAAAAGGTACAATAAATTACTAAAGGGAATAGCTAGTAACTCCCAAAATATTTCAGTTGTTTTAATTCTTTGTTAGTTGTAAGCATTAAAATTGTTTTTCGCCTGAAAGTGTTTAAATTCATCTCACTTTTAAATGTTGATCTGCCTCATGGTAAACATTTTCCTTTTGCACTTATGCAGTTTTGTTTTCTTATGCAGTTTTTTTTTTTTTTTTTTTGCATGTTTGTATGTTTTGCAATGTTTGGCAGTTTTATACATATTGTTTAAGCTTCCAGCATCATGAAGTAAATCTTTTAGCTGCTTACTGATTTTAAGTACTTTTGCAGTTTTGTATGTTTTGTGTTTTTGCAAGTTTATGATTTTTATAACAAGTTATAATTATTTTAGATCCATTCTACAATTGGAGTTTCACTAAGCAAAATTACAAAACATTACCAATTGTAAGTATTTGTTTTTAAATTTAATTCAATTATTTTTCCGTTGTTTAAATGTTGTTTTATGAGAACTATGTCCATAAGTGTAATAAATTTATTAAATGTATCAAATCACTTTTTAATAGTGAAGTTCTAACTTTACTATATTCTAGTTGTTACGCCCCACTATGTGTAAGTTGATAAATTTATTTAATTTTTTATAGATTTCAAGAAATTTTAAATAACTTTGATACATCAAAGACAACTGATAAACAAGTTAAACTCCCTACTAAATCCAAAAAAAAAAAAGATAAAATTCCAAAAGAAACAAGTCTGATAGATGTCTTAGCTGCTGAAACAAAAAAGCAAAAGAATCTTGAATTACAGGAGCAAAAGTTGTTACGTGCCAATACCTTTTTTTGTCCTGAATTGGAATCACGGCTGACATCCCTTTGTAAAGAATTGGGTCATGATATGATTGAGGAGAATGAACTTAAAGACAAAGACTCTCAGGATGATGACTTAAAAAAATCCAGTCATAAGGTAGGTTTAAAAAAAAATGTTTTAAGGGATGGAGTATGATCTTTTAATGGTTATTGAAACTAGTCAGTGTAGTTTAAAACTTGGATTTTATTTTCTAATTCTCAAATTCAATTTTTCTTTTTATTATCTAAATAATATTGATAAAGTTTGGGCTTGTGTGCTTGAAGTGTAGATGTAATGGTTTTTCTAGCCTTATCATTAAAATTTTTTTTTTAATGCATTAATATTACTCTTAATTTGATCTTATTTAACAATACTGTTGTATTAAATTTAGATACATAGCCCTACAGCAAAAAACTTGTCAAAAATAGACGACTTTCCTGAAGATGTTTTTAAAATAAGTACTTCGCTTTTCAGTGATGGTTTGGATGAGGCTTCTAAGGAGAAAAAGAAGAAAAAGAAAAAAAGTTTCAAAAATGAAAACAGGGAAGTTATAATAAATGATACTACAAAAGATAATGATATGAACAATAATGTGGAGTCAATTGAAGATGATTATTCAAAGAAGAGGAAGAAGAAAAAAAGGCACTTGGAAGATTTGAATGGTATGAAAGTAATTTATTTTATTTTGAATATGTTAGTTAAACATTGTCAGATAAAGTTTTTAACAATCAAAAAATAAATGCTGCAATCCTTCCTCCTTTTTTTTAAAAAAAGCTATCCTTAATACTCTGTTTACATCAGAGTACTACAATATTGTAACAAACTTTTCAAACAGTTTTTAAACAACATAACTTTATAAATCAGTTTTACCAGCAAATCAAATTTTTTCATCCTCTCTTTGATGAAGAAGAGCATGGTTTATCTTAATGATGACAAAGATGTACATTAGAATGTGTTAATAGGTTAAAAATGTTTTTATAATGCATATTAATTTTCCAGTAAATAAAAATACAAAATTCAGGGATAAATAATCATTTTTACTATTTACTTAATCTTTTATGACTGGTTCACAAAAAAGTTACCTTTTTAGTCCACAAGTTGGTTTTTTCACCAAGAAAGTATTAATGAGCACTTTAAAAAATCTCGTAATTATATAACCATAATTAGCTTGTTTGTGACTATCCATTTCATCAGCCATTCACAGTATTTAATTTTTTTAATTTAATTATCATTATGTTACTTTGTTATTTTTAATTGTGATAATATTTATTGTTTTAAGTATATTCTACAGTTTATACTTTATACATAAGTAAGAATTATATTTATTGTTTTAAGTATTACTAATGTTAACATTACTCTTTATACTTACATATAGGCGAAAACTTTTTATATATTACACTTTATAGGTGAGAATGATTCAACTTCACTTTCATCAAAAGAAAAAGAAAGAAAAAAGAAATCAGGTAAGGGGTGTTTATGAATTTAAGAAATTATTCTTTTGTTTGAGTTTTTAATGTACACGTTTATTTAACAGCTGCTGTTGCACCTGTGTCTGAAGTTAAGGTTGACTATGATGATACTAGATCTAAAAAGAAAAAGAAGAAAGTAACAGGTAATTTCCTTTTTTGGAATTTGTATTTTAGATGACATAGTCAATGGTTTGTATTCTATGCAATGTTCTTTTTTTTACCTTTTTTATGTTTAAATATTGTTGTGAGTTCACTTTTTGTTTATAATTTTGCTCTTATTTTTTTTTTACTGTAGAAGAAGAAGAACCTGCTTATGAGGTAAAAGTTATTATGATACAGCACTGGCGTAGGATGCTCTAAAATCTAGCAATCTTAAGGATTATTTTTAGTTTAGTTTTGTAATCTTTATTCACATTTCATTATAACAAAACATAGGTTCAACAAAATATTTTCGTGGATAACATTTAGCGCTACATACTATTTGATTAATTCTATCATGGTATAGTGAAAGAAATTGTTATTCGACAATATGTTTTTAAAATGTTTTGGTCGCTTCTTAATCAAGTATCAAAATTTAAAAATTAGAAAGTTAAAGTCGTTAATGTAAGAGGTGTGTACCACATTTAGCAACCGCAGAATCCATTGTAACTATTACAGTTACAGAACAAAATCATTGGTAAAGTTGTAAAATAAACAACAAAATTGGAGTGTTCCGAATTTTTAAAATCATTGATGAAAAATTGGAGTTGTATTTTAAAAAAAAAAAAAAAAAAAAAAAAAAAAAAGGTTCTAGCTTCTGAAATTTTATCAATTTTTTAAACTAAAAGTATGAAAGTATGAAGATGCCTCACTTAAAGGTACGTCTTTAGTTTTCAGTTATAAAAAGTCGTTTAGCATTGTTTTGTTGGCTGATGTATTGGAAATAACATCGTTTGATTTTAGCAGAGTTTTTAGTAAGAGTCTTGTATAAATCTACATGTGAAAGAAACTAAATAAGTCTTGTATGAATCTATATATGAAACAATTTAAAAACTACACAT
Organism: Hydra viridissima; assembly: GCF_058129835.1. Classification (NCBI taxonomy): domain Eukaryota; kingdom Metazoa; phylum Cnidaria; class Hydrozoa; order Anthoathecata; family Hydridae; genus Hydra; species Hydra viridissima. The sequence goes on from NW_028324313.1 coordinate 6,977,317, forward strand.
ACTGGTTTGAACGAGCATTTGAAGTTGAAGACTGACTGAACGAGAACTGATAGTAGAAGCACATGCAAGTCTAAAAACCCTCTTTAACAGTCACATCTATATATTGTCATTTACAAGAACGTTGATTATATGGCCTAGTTGCAATAAAAATTACCAAATCTCAAACTACTTTCTAATAAAAATTGCTTTTTACACAATAAATTTTATTATAAAATTTGGTTATAAAAGCTCATGAATTTAAATATTGTGCAACCTTTCTACTGAGAAAATTTAATTTTTCATGATGGGTCATTTTAAGCAGTATGTTAGGAAAATTGTAAAAAAGTTTCATCGACATTTGAACATTTTTCAATATTATATCTGGATTTTCTTTCTTAGATCGAAGAATTTTCAAGTAAAGGTTAGTTACTATGACTATCGTTTGGGTTTTGATTTTTTTTGCATTCATTTGTTTGTAGTGATTTAAAACCAGGTCTTCTAATTGTACAATTTAAGTACGTGGTTTCTATGTTTTGTTTGTAATAGTTGAAATCTTATCTGTTGAAAGTAACAAACAGTTTGTTTGAATTTAGAAAAGAAGAAGAAAAAGAAAAAGAAGAAAAGACACGCCGATGAATAAATGAAATGTACAGTCACCACAACTATAAAATGAGTTTCTTTCATTTTCAAACTAGCTAGCATGTTTTTAAAAATTTTTACAAGAATTTCATGGGCTAAAAGATTGACGTGTCACAAATGGGAAGTTTTTTGTTTGTAAAAAATCCGAATAAAACATTTTACTTAAAAATTGTCAAGTTAATTACTGCAAATTTAGTGAATTTCGTGGTGGAAATAAGGCTACTTTAATGATTTGAAAAATGAGGAGGGAAAATCTCTTGAAATGGATTAATTTAAGAAAGATCAAACACCTTTTATATCCAAGTTCCTTTTAAATATCACAGGAATTGGAAATGCTAATTATTTTGATTGCTAAACTATCTAGAGGCTGAGAAACATTTTTTATATACTAGATAGATAATTTAAATTTGGTTAAAAAACTGAATGCTGTAACAGATGTTATTATTCATGTGATAGAAAAATAGATTTATTTTCCAGTAGCATGTTGAATTGTTTCGTTGCAATAACCAAAATACAAAAACAAAGGTAAGGAAAAATAGAGAATCATTTTTAGAGAATTTGCAATGATCTTTTATTTAAAATGTAAAGTGCTTCCGGTTTTTGTTTTGAACCATGATCAAGATTATGAAAATTTATTCCATTACCTCTCGTAAGATAGTCATTAATTATAAGCGAAAAAAGAGCACAACACGACTTAAACATCAATAAAATTGGATCGTTACGCTATTGATTTTATATTTTGCACCAAAAAGCAGATGCGAAAGGGTAAATGATTAATCAAAAGAAGATTTCTTAAGGAGATTGAAAAATAGAAATCGTGATAAGGTTAAAAGAACTTGAGTAGGAAAAGTTGGTTAGTTCTGATATAACAGGCTTAAAAGAAGAATGATAATAGGCAAAAAAACAAAAATCAGAAAACGAAATCAAGACTCTTCATGATAAAATTCGTTAGAACCAAAGCGGACAAAAAATGGGTAATATTTAATAAATCATATTACTACTACTACAACAACAATACTCTCTTGATACTCTATGTATGTATGTCTTAATACTTTGTATGTATGTATGTCTTAATACTTTCAGAGAAGCCGGAGAAAATCTTTTTGATCAAATTCAAATCAAGGAAATTATTTAAGTTATTTTTCTAAGAGGAGAAAAGTTTAAAAGTTATTTTTGTGAAAAAGTGAGATGATGAATTTATGAAATATCAGAAAAATATTTTTTTCCAAAGCTGTACAACTCTGGAATTTAAACTTGAATATAGAAAAAAAGGGTGGTAAGTATTTTTCTGGTACTAAAACAAATGTTTTTTTTTTTTTTTTTTTTTGGACTTAAGAATATTTTTTGAATTTTTTTTGGATTTAGGAGTATTTTTTGAATTTGCCATATTATTATATTTGGATTTTATGATAAAATCAAAATATAATAATATGGCAACGCGACTGTCCTAAATATTTTAGGCCAGTTTATATTTAGCAAAAAATAAAATTTCTATCAAGATTAAAATGTCGTTTTCATTAACAATCACTATTTATTTTAGTATCATATTTTTTTATTCAAAAAACAATGTAGATGGATCACTATTCAAGAATTATTTTTGCGATATGGATTTAATGACCTGTACGAGTAAAAAATTACCTGTAAAGTAACCTGTACGAGTAAAAAAATCACCTGTAAAGTAACCTGTACGAGTAAAAAATCACCTGTAAAGTAACCTGTACGAGTAAAAAAATCACCATTTAAAGTTTTGCGATTTCTTTTCACAAAGAAAATGCGAAACAATTGTCTTAAACTTAGTTACGTAGTAAATAATTTTTGGTCAAAATGTTATTTTTTTAAAAAAAAAATGCAGTGATAAAAAGCTAATACACCTAATTTCAACACAAATCTAATTCAGACTAAAAACAGTAAAAACAGAAAATTAAAAACAAAAACAAACAACAGAATTATAGTCCTAAGTAAAATCATTGTAGATTTTAATAATTCACGAGGTTTTTTTTTATTGGCATAAAAGTATTAAATACAAATTATTTAATTTACAACCAAGTTAAAAAGCTTATCAACCTGCAAATAAAAACGTAAAATGTTCCCTCAGAATTATTAAACGATTGTGAAAATCTCCGAAGTACTTAAATAAAAGAGAGATGATTATATTGGAGTTGTCCTGTGATCATAGTAATTGTGACAATCATAAGCAGCTTTTTTAAAGACAGATTCAGTTATACTGTCTAGCTTTTGTATTATTTCTTCACTAAGCAATCAAACAGGAAACTTTAAGAAGTGCCATCGAGGTCCATTTTAGAGGGATATTCTATGGTTATTAAACATTTAGAGCGTTCAATCTTTCAACCCACTCTTGAGCTGTTTCATGGCTGTGCGCAAGGAAAAAATGGTCTCTTTTTGTCGTTACCAGCTAAATTATGAAAAGAAAAGTTTAAATAATAAGAGTTTAAAACGAAATTAAATTTCAATGTTTAAAACTGGCTGTGCGTAAGGAAAAAATGGTCTCTTTTTCTCGTTACCAGCAAAATTATGAAAAAAAAAAAAAAGTTTAACTAACTCTAAAACGAAATTAAATTCCAATTTTTAAAAATGAGCCTTTAGAATTACCTCAATGCAACATCTTCCATCTGCCCATTTAGGTGCACCAGTTGGTAGAGTACCTGTGATACGGCAACCTCTCATTTCGCCGAGGTTAATGTATCCCTGCAGTTGTGTGTCTTCTTCAGATAGATAGTATGTTAAATGATTGCGCTCCGCATCCAACACAAACCAACGAGATTTCCACTGGCGTATACGTCGTCCTTTTTTATATAAAGTTCCTTTAAAGTTACGGGACGTCACACGTTCGTTCTATATAATGTACACGTATTGTCGTTCAAACCGAATTTAATGGAAAATATTTTAAAAAAAATTTTTCTTTGTTTTTTTTTAACGAGAAAATTTTTATTGCTAATCCAGTAAATAATAATTTATATTAATGAAGAAACAAGTCCAACAATTTAAGCAAATTGAGTCACAGTTAAAATATCAACATAAAAAACCTACACCAGGTAGACTATGACTGCTGATCGACATGTCAGTCACAGGTTGATCTATTAGGTTGGGATGTTTTGGACATGCTGTAGGCACCATTGACTGGCATTTTTCATGCACATTATAATTACATTGTAAACATTGCATTCCTGAATTTTATGAAAAAAAAAATAGTACTAAAAGATAACTATAAAAATTTTAAACGTTTTTATGTCAAAGTATTTGGAGCTTGTGGTTTTAACATACTTCATGGTTAAATAAATTTAGAATAATTACCTCCATGCAGTCCTGATATAGACTGTAGACAATAGTTGCATATGGATGATAAAATGTAGTTATGGTACTGAAACTGATGCGGATAATCTAATCCAAATTCACTGCGTATCTGCACATTTTCTGTTATTTTTCCCTTTTATTAAGAATTAAAATATAATTTAAAACAAAATGTATTTCAAATAAAATGCAAAAGAACAAGAATGTATAAAGTGAAATAAAAAACAGTTCAATGGTAAATACAAATAAACAAAGGTTTAATAAAAATCCTGTCTTAAATGAAGATGTATTTACCTTAAGAACCATGTCTAAGGTGGCTCTTTTATGCATTGCAAGACGTCTTTCTTTAGCCCAGTATAAAGACCAATTTAGCTAAATATTTAGTTGTTTTTTTTAATTCAGTAATTCATCAACTAATCTTTGCCTGTTTCTTTTTTCAGGGGAAAAAAACCTAATAATTTAATAAAGTTTGAAGAATAAACGCCTTTAATCAAAAATTACATACAGATCGTTGTTGATTGCGAAGCATTTCTTTGACATCAATCTTGTTCCAAATACTTTGCCATTGTTGCGTTGACTGGTCAAGTTCCTCCGCTAAACGACTAAGTTCATTTAACAGATAAGAACATTCATCACGAGGGAAGTCTTTTGTGCTTCCATAGCAGCCAGTAACACAACGCTGTGAATCCTCGCGATCGACATCATTTGCTATATTTGCATCAACTGAAACCTCATTATTTGATGTTCCCATGTCAAAGTCTGATATTAATTCAAGGTCATAAGTCGGACCAGTATATAGATTTTCAGCGATGAAGTAGTCCCATATTTCAAGGTTAGATATATTGCAAAAAGGATGCAAGACACCCTTTTAAAAGATAAAGAAAATTATTATTTGTAAAGCAAAACATGAATAATGCTACTCTCTCATGACTGTATTTAAAAGTAGAGTATCTTTCAAATATCAATCTTACTTTATTTAAACCTGGGTGGTAACTAAATTGATGAAATAAAGTTAGTTTTTCTATCTGTTTCTCCAAATAATCCCACAAAGAAACGCTAGCATTTTTCTTTTTTTTCTGTTCGGCTTGTTGTTGAGCTAAGAGCTCAGCCTTTAAAATTGCAGCATCTTTGCGCGCTCGACTCACATTTCCCAGTGAAGAAATAACCTTTAATTTAACATCTTCTTTAAGACCCAACTCTGTTTCAGGAAACCAACCATGTTGGTATCGCTCATGTTCAGAATCAAGAAAAAACGTGTTAAAGCGCATCGACGTTTGATGATACGCCAAGAATTTCAAGAAATAACTGTTAAACTCGAACGCACAAGGAAACTGAAGCAAAATCTTTGAAAAAATTAAATAGTAGTTTAATTTCATTTTAAAAGGCTGCACAAATGAAATTAAAAAAGTGAAAAATACTTAAGATCAGTTTAAATAGGAAAGTACCTGATGAACACAATCTAGAAATTGCAAAAAAAAAGGGGCCACTATTGGTTGAGCAGGAAATATATGATTACCACGGTGAGAAAACCTGTAGCCAAAAGCAAGCCAATCTTTTTCAAGAAGCACTTTAAAACCTTTAATGGTTCTATAGAAAGGGTCTGAAAGAATTTGAACCAGACTGACGACCTAGAAAAAACCTCTGGCATTCATATAAAAGAAATATACTTAAATTCAATCTTATAAAATAAATTCTTAAAAATCCAAAATAATTTGAAAACACTTGAGTGAGCCATTTCATTCAAATGTAATATTTTTAATGTATAATTTTGTTTGAATAAATAAGTCCATTAAAATGTATAATTTTGATTGTTATTCATTTTACTTAAATTATATAAAGACATTTATCATTCATCAAAGTCACATATTGCAGAATTTCTCCCATATTAATTTTTTTTTTTAGTATTAATGAAATTAACAGTAAATAAATACTTAAACATACGAAGTCAAAAAAATATATATTTGTCTTATTTGGAATTTCCTCCCTTCAGCTTTAAACATGCATTTAAACATGACCCATCATCAATAGTAACACACACAACATCCATCAGAAAATTGACCACTGTTTTCTACAACAATTGCTTTAAACTCTCTCTGGATGATGACCTCTTTGAACTTTGTAAATAAATTGGATTGCCTCTTGAGAGTTATGTGTTTATCCAGCCATTAAAACTTTCTGCAATCTTCAAAATTTTTTTTATCAGAAAAAAGATTAGCAATTGTTTGCAGCGAATCAAATATCTTAGAATCTTAGATCTTCCTTATATTCTTTAGAGATGGAGTAAGCAAATTTCAAGTGCTACTTCAGAAAGACTCCATCTTTAGGTCTGATTTGATGTGGAATATACTCAAATGATATCGGAATACTAATCTCCCTGGACTTCTCAGGTTTACTCATAGCTTTAATCAGTGCTGGAGTTTATTCAGTTTGTCTGCAATCATTTATTTGCAGTTCTTAATTTCCTTGAGCATCCTTAAACCAATTATTAGTGTGATACATAAATGGCGATTGATACCCAAAGATTTTAAAATACTAAAAATGTCTCTGGGTATCCTCCTAATTTTATGTAATGCAATAGCAACAATAGGATTTTCATTATCACCCCACTGCATGTTTACTGCTCAACATTCAGTGACTAACTGATTGATTGTAACAACACCAAACAAATGGGATTAGTCAGATAAAAGTTTCTGAAGTTCCCCCGTGTACTTCGACTTTAAGATTCACATAACTTGTGTAACAGTAATTACGGACAGGGTGTACAATCTTGTTGAGACAATGGTTAGAGCATTAGTGTTTTGTTTTGTCACACACTACCTATAATCACTTCAGAAAAGATTTTGAATTTCCTAACATAAAAACAATAACAAAACTAACATTTAAGTAAAATAATTTTTATTTTATTAGATTTTTGTGTAAACTCTATTCACAAGGACATTTTTATTTGGAAATATTTAAGGCAATAAAATACCAGACAATATTATAAAACATGACATAAAACATGTTCTTCTATTAGATGAAATTCTTGTGTAAAATATTCTTTTTGAACAAATTAACCTTCTTTATCTGCCATTAAAAGAGTAGATGGTCGTGACAGAAAAGACTCAAATAGTCTCACATTAGAGTATTACATAATCATGAGTCAAATCAAATTTTAAAAAATTATATAAGTTCACTGATCTAGCAATAAATCCCAAACTGATAGAAAAGTAAAAAGTGTCAACTTTTTTACACAAATTTTGTGAGACCATATTTTTGTTATAAGAAATATGATAATTTTACAGAAAAGTAAATAGTGGTATATCTGTTTTGCATGTTTTATATTACATGACATGTGCAAAAAGAATACATTTTAAAATTTAAACACATTTTGTCTGAATTAAAACTTTTAAAAATTCAATTATCATTAATAAATTAACTTGTCTGAAAACCACTGAATTAAAATACAATTTTTTAAAATGTTATGAACATATAGGAAAAATTCAAACCTGTGCTGTAACCTCAGATCCATCTCCCAAAGAAATGAGACAGGAAGAGCCTTGTATATCAATTAAAGTTACAATTGAACATGCCAATTGTAATAATGAAGAAATCTAACAAAATTATAAATATAAATTAGAAGACAAATGTTAATGGTTAAACTATTAATCTCTCATCATTCTTAAAGAAGAAGTAGCTTAAACTAAGGCTAGTTTTAAACTTCAATTAAAATTTTGTGTTTCATAACTTTTACTGAAATATTTAAAATATGGTGTCTGTGAAATGAAACTAAGTAGTTATCTGAAAAATTAAATTCTCTCAAAAATTAGTTAAAAAAAGTTAGATATCTGTTTGCCTTACCTGAGACATCCATTTTGATTCTTCTAAAGCACTGTAGAAAGTTTTCTCTATGGATGAATTACTGGGACAACAAACTTTTAAAAGCTTGGCAAAACTTGTTTTTACTTGTCCAACATCATGAATCTATATGAAAAAATAAAACCTATTTTGAAGTTCTGCTCAAATTGTAAAAATAATTATAGAAAACAAAAACAAAAACAAAAGAAATTTACATCAACATTGACAACAACAATCTTGCTTGATGATTCCATTTTGACTGATGTCTAAAAAAAAGGAACTTAGAAATTGAACAAAAATTTAAAAATAAAACTATTGTTGGTAAATTATAGTTGTTTAAATCATAGGAATAGCTGGAAAAAAACTGATTTCTTTTATTTATTTTAAACAAAACCAAAAAGTATTTTTCATTTCAAAAGGTATTATCTAGCATAAAAGAAAAAAGCCATGTCTTTTAAAATAAAAGCCTGTGAAAAGTTAATAATTTAAGAGAGCAATTATAGGGATAAAGGTAGTGTAACCTTTGAGCTTTTATCAGTAAAAATATAGAGATTTGCAGGAGTCCAGCTATTTATCTCAGCCTGCTCTTCAGTTAGCTTCTTATATTGCTGGGAACCTTCAAACAAACTTGCAAAATCATCAGACATCGCCATCATTGATAATGCAGCCCCAGCACTTACCGAATAGGTTTTACCTTTAGTTGCACGCATTTGGGTGGCATTCACTAAAATTAAACAGAAAAATATTTTCAAATAATAGCTGCTTTTTTTTAGGTAAACATTTTTTAAAACATATTTATTCTTTTTACCAACTTCAGAAAATAGCTTCTCATCTTCAGTGATATTTGAATTGTTATTATAGCCTGGTGTTTGGTTGCTGTTTAAACTTCCTCTTAGGACAGATGTAAGCACACTTTTGCTGATAGCCCCTGATCTCAATAAAGCTCCCTTTGTGCGTTTATGACTCCAAACCACTACAGGGAAGCGATTTAAGCGATGGTTTTTGGAAACTTTCATAATTGTATCATCAATTATACGCGATGGAACAACTACTACAGCTGGGTAACTGACAAAACAAATAATAACTTTTTGACATCTTTAAAAACTGTAAAAAAGATACAAACAATTTAAAATGCAACAACAAAAATGTCAGAAAATATTTCTTAATAATTATAGTTATTTGAAAAAATGTGATATTTTATTTAAGTAATATAACCTTCAAAAGTCCTCTTCAAACACTTTGTATAACAGTTTAGATAGCAGTAAAGATTAATTCTGAATCTTGAAAAAAAACTTAAAATCAACTTTTACCTTCGACAAATGTTGTAATGAAAATTTATCATTGATAGTCTCCATTGTGATGCAGATACTTTGCTAATGCAACCCAAACCTAACCTTTCATAATCTTTACATACAACAGATTCACTCAAACGATCAGCTCCTGTATAAAAAAGAAAAAGACTCATCCGTTGGGACCAAAAAGTAGGTCTATATAATTAAACTTTTATCCACTTTTACTAATTTAAAACAAATAATCAGAAAACAGAAGTTATTGCTTTAGTTATTGGTTGAACACAATGAAATTCAGCACCCTTTATTTGTTAATTACAAATGAAGGGTGACATCTTTTTTGCAGAAGGAAGTTAATGTGTTGTTTGATTGAATTAGTGTAGTGGTTATGATTTTTATCGGGTTAAATTGAGTAAACAAATATATTAAATAGAGAAAAAGTTTTGGAAATTTCTCTTCAAAATTCTTTATTGAAACATGTTAACATTTGAAAATTGACCGGTACTGCTCAATCTTCATTTGGATTTATTTTGTGGTGATATAAAGAAATTGATTTATTGAAAAAAAAGCAGGAAGTGGAAAAAATAGAAGATTTAAAGATAAATATAAAGTAAAATCATTTGCTCCATAAAGATAAATCCATATCAGTCGCAGAGAGAATTTGTGAGAGAATTTAAAAGCAGCCAAACTTTCATAAGAAAAGTACTTAAATCTGAAGAATATAAAACATATAAAATTTTTTTCAATCAAAAGGTAGCTATGTCATTTACAAATTCAAGTATATTCAAACTGAAAAAATTGCTCCCAAGTTCCTTGTTTGGCAAGCAATCTGCTACTGTGGTTTTAAAAGTGCACCAAACATTACTTGTAAGACTTTGAACTCTGATTTGTATATAAAAGAATGCTTAAATGAATGCCTTTTGCCATTCATTAAAAAGCACGATATGACCACAATATTTTGGTCTGATTTGGCTACAATCCACTACTTCAAGAAGTCTCTAAAATGGTATGATCAAAATGCGGTTGAATTGATGCCTAAGGAAGCAGATCATTCAAATTGTCCTGAGCATTGAAAGCATAAAAAGAATTCTATTATAAAAAGAGTTCTATTATAAAAAGAACTCTTTTAAAAAACATAAAATTAGCTTCAGATGAGGAAGATTTTATGAAAAAGTGGATAGCAGCTTAAAAAAAAGTAACTTAAAGAAAGACCCAGGAGATGATGTTAAGTACTTGCAAAAATATTTGATTTCTATCTAAGAGTCCAATTAAAAATGTAAAAAAATGATTAAAATAAATAATTTATTAGCTTCATTGTGTAAAAAAATAACAAAACACTGTTAAGTAATTTTTGAGTAATTAACAATTAAAAGGTGCTGAATTTAATTGTGTTCAATTGATACATTGCAAGCTTTCGCCCACAACATCTTTTAACTCTTTAAAGTTTTATCCTTAATTAAAAAAACAAAAAACAAAAAATAAATAAAAAAAAAACAAACAAAAAACAAACAAAAAACAGAGGATGTCTGAAAAATAAGGCATGTCTTTATAATAATCTGAGATTTTAAAAATGGATGGTTTTAACCTAAAAAAAAAAAAAAACAAACAAATGCAACAAACTTTTACCTCTATTTTCTTGTTCAAATAGGACTTGTTTCATATCATCATCCTCATCATCTACATTTACAGATTGGTACTGGCGCGTTGTTGTATTGGCTGTCTGTGCAGTTTTTATCTTCCCTTTTTTCGAATTAACACTTACAATGTTTTTTACATTTACAATTGAATTTATAGATTTATTAGCTTTTCTTATAGAATGCTGCCTTTGTGAAAGGGTCCGCTGAAGTGTGGGCTTCTCTTTCAAATTAAATGCAAATGTGCTATATACAGTTGGGGGCCACCTTGCTTTGACAAGAGATTTCCTAAGATTTTCAACCATGTCTGGAAAAACCTCCTCATCAAATGCCAATTTTAAAACCTAAATATGAAATATGTTTTACTTAAAATAATCTTAGACTATCTAGAAGGAGAGGTTAGAATGAAAATGTAGTCATGTCTCATTAACTTGGATTTCCCTAATATTCAAGCTCTCTAATAAAATATCAGTCTTTTAGAGACAGCCCATTTCAAGAGAACTTTGGTTTTTGCAAATACTGATTTACCTTTGAGTGTTAAAGTGTTCTTTTGGCTTCCATTGCAAAACTTTTAACTGCAATATTTTTTATTCGCAAATTTATTCAATTCTAAGACGTTCATTGTAATTAACCAACAAAAAAAAATTTTGGAAGTATTTTATCTACATTACGAAACCTGGCCAAAAGATAGTTTGTGAATTGCTGCCACATAAATTGGAACATCTTAATAGTTCTACAGGACTACTAGGATGTTCATTATCCATCTAGATTTTCAGAAGCTTTGCATGAAACAGTTTATCAATTTGGTTCTAGAAGATAAAAGTTGTAGTACAAATTTCAGACAACTATTGTGAATTTTTAAAACGTAATCATTTTCACACAGTCTATTCTTCCACATGCAATTTACTCTTAGTATCCTGGGCCTCTTCCCTGGAGGAAAAGAGATTGATGGTCACTACCATTATGAATATGCAACAATATAATACCATTCAGCCTCCCTATATACCTGTTGATACAAAGCCTCCCTAAGCATTATTATGATATCAAATTCATGTTTCCTGGAACTTGAACCCAGCAAATAGGTTTATTTTGAAGAATAATTTCAAAACTTTTATCTTTACAAATGTTTGGTTGGAAGGTTTTTTTTCAAACTAACATTTTTTAACAGCATCCAAGGATCATTAACAACATTTTTATACCATTTTTCCACTTGAGTTATTTTTTTAACAGCCTCCCATTTCCTACCTAGTGCTTCATTTTTTTTTCCCCTTCCAATCTTTGTACTTCTTCATTAAGTATCACATCATTCTTCAGATTGACAGAAATCTCTATTTTTTTTACTATTTTTTCAGCAGGCCTAACTAGATTTTTTTTTTATGCAATTTAATATTTACACTGATGTGCTACATAATTTATGGTCATTTTGATTACATTTGGTACAGCCATAAACAAAATTTATAATCATTTTAGACAGATGAATAACATTTTATGATCAAGACAAAATTACAGTTTGAAAGAAACACATATTAACCTGAAAAGTTACTGATCGAAGTTGTAAGTAACTATCATAGTTTTGGTTTGCAATACTGAACATTCCATTCACTTTCTTTTCTTTTAGTAGTGCACCAATAGGAAAGGATCGTGTTACAGTCATTTCTGAGGCTGTAGAATAAATAAATAAAAATTTCATAATATTAGCTCATAAAATGTCATAAAGTCAATTTGCAAAAACTGTAAGCGTAAACTTATGAGAACCATTAATTTTAATTTCATTAAAATTTTTAGATTTTTTTTTAAAACTTTTGAGTTTGGATAGAGTCATTTTAATCAAATCTGTGAACTATTTAAAAAAAAAGAGCTGATTTTGAGAGTTTGTGACTTTCTGTGCATTCTTAAATTAACTTGAAGCAGATGATTTGGTAAAGGATTATCTTTAAATGTTAATGAGATTTTAAAAATCAAATGAAAATTGCTCACCAAACTGGTCTAGAGGAGTTCCTTTAAAAATAACACGATAGTTAGTTAAAAAAAGTGCTCCATCAGCAGGTAACAGACACGGACCACCATTATCAGCTCCAATATTCATTTCACGGTCATCTTCGATATTTTCAATAGCTGTTTGCTTATTGGTATCTCGTACACCTAGTTCACGACCATCAGGAATAAGTAGACAACGAATACCATCAAATTGGAGGTTTTCTCCAACTAATAACACAGGTTTCATAATTTTTGCCTAAGAGAACAAATAAATGATTAAATAAACTGCAAAGAAAATCATTATATAAAAGTATTTTAAACATTACATTTTAAATTAGGTAGAGTATCAATGTTAATACAGACCTTCTGCATGGGAGCATCTTTTGTCTCCCTATAAACTTCCTCTAGCGATTCAATATGCATACCAACTAGCACTAAAAAAGAGCAAGCTCTCTAAGAAAATAAATCACAAATTACAATATCAATAAACTTAACTGTTACATTTTAAACCATTTACTTACTTGGGATATTTGTTTGCAGATTCTTCAAATGAGCTGCAGTGACCCCAGCTTCGATACAAACACGTTCAACAAAACGAAGGATAAACTTTGCAGTTGTGTCTTTAACACTTTCTCCAAACTCCAAACTATTATCTGTCCAATCATGTGTGCTAGCAATACTACTACTTTCCATTATGCTGCCTCCTAAACAGAAGAAGGAATAAATTGAATTAAAAGATTACATTCACCAAATATTCCACAAGATCAAAATTTCTATCAAAATCACAAGTTTAAAAGAAAAAGAATTTAGAGAAAATAAAAAAAGTGTTAATACTTGCCTATATAAGTGGAACTACCATCTACAATGCTGTTTGCATGCTTAACAGACATTGATAAATTATCCTCAATTGGTATTAAGCTGTGTTGGCCATCATCTTAAAGTTTGAGCAAATACAAACTTACTATTTAAATGAAATACACCAGTAAATCTTTTAAATCTATTTTAAAATGTATTTTTATAACATTTTTTCATTAAGTGGCAATAGAAAACAGTAATAAAACTTTCAAATAATCTTAAAATTTTTATTTTCAAATACTTTTTTCTAAAGCTTGCTGCATTCGTTTCTCAAATTCCTTCCTTTTCTGGGCATTTAACTTGCGCATCTCAACACAAGCATTTGTTGGAACACGTAAATACATCATCTGTTGAGCAAATAGCATTGTAATGCTATAAACAATGCTTTCCTCTGCATACACTAAACGTTCCCTCTCTTCTTCAGTCTTGGAATCCCACTCACTGAGCTAAAATATGAAAAGAAAAAAAAACTTAAAGAGTTAATTTCATTGTAGCCTATTAGTTTTCCACAGTTACATTTTTGATTTTGCTGTTGAAAGAATTTTTTTTACTTTTCCAGCAACTGTGGCAAAAAATATTTTTTGGCCACACTTTACAAAAAAGAAACTCAAGATAATTGAAAGTAAACAGCTTTAGTCTTTATTTGTAGACTAACTTTAATTTACCAGAGTAACTTTCTAATTATGTTTGTATACTTTTTTTCTTCTTTTTCTAAAAAAATCTCTTTTAATCTAATACTTTCCTTAGATAATTGTAACTATTCAGCTTTGCTATTCTACAAGTATTATAATAAAATAGAATTAGATAGATATTAAATTTCTTATGTTAAAATGCAACTAAAAATTCCAATATTAGACTATTTATTAAATTAGATATTTACCAGATCTGCAGCTAAATTCATTGGATTTGGCAAGTCACTTTTAACACTCTCACTACTTTCGGATGTTTGTGCTGATTCACTAGAATTTTGAGAAGCGTCTTTACTGCGAGTCATTGCACGAATACGTGGATTGGGTGTACTGACTGAAGGCACAAAGAGCATACTGTTGCGCTGGGCTCTCCCATCTACAACATTTAATGAGTCCATATCTGCTTGATTTAAATTATTTAAATCATTTGATTGTTTGTCTTTTTTCTCCTTTTTAAGAGCACTTAATCTTTCATTGACATGTAATTGAACAATTTGTCTTTGAACTTCCACATAAAATGCCTCTTCCCAAAATTGCATATTGCTCCATACAGCATGCTCTTGAACTGATGTGTAAGCAAATTGAATAGCACTTGCACCTAGTTTTCTGTGAAATGCAGACACAATAGGAATTATTTTAGCAGCTACATTTGTGTTATAAACAGTATTTGCTTCTTTTAAAGCAGCATCAATGAGTCGAATAATTAAATTATATTGATCATGATCTAAGAGTGCACTTTTTTCATTTTTAATTCGCAGTTCAAGTTCATTGCACAAAGCTAATTGAGCTCCTTTGCTTTTTAATGCACGCAACACAGATGGCATTGCCTAAAAATACACATGCAATAAACTTAGATAATAGTAATTGATAAACTGATACTTGCTTCAATTGAAAAAAAAACTTCTGTACCTTTCTTGCTTCTGAGATTTTACTCTCATAAATATATTGCACACAATCTTTGATGACTTCCAGCCTTCTTTGATTTATGTAATGAGTCACAGGTAAGTCGTATGCACTAATAGGCACCTGCTTAGGGGGAATTACAGGTGCTTGAAACACTTTTCCTTGTATTGATTCACTGCTTTGTACTAAATAACTGTTTATTTTTACTTCATTTAGAAGTGGGAACTGTTTTAATGGATGGTTAAACAAATCTGTATTTATTGCTGGAATAGTGCTTGTTTCTGGATTATCAAACCAAGGCTCCTAAATAATGTTTAAAATAAAATTCAAATTCAAATCAAATGGAATAAAACATTAAGATAATATTTAATTACTGACAAAGTAAAATTTCTATCATGGATTTTAATTCTACATTTGATGTCAATATTTAATAAAAAAAACTTCTTGTGTGAAATACTGCAAAAACGAAATTTTTTTCTCAAAAACTCTTTTTTAAAAGTTTCAGTTGAGTTTAAATTAATAATATATAAAAAAGATTTAACCAAAAAACATACATTTTCACATAAATGATCCACAATAGGAATTAATTCAGCTAAAAGTTCCTCAGAACTTTTTTCTTTATCAGAAGGAGTAACACTAGCAATTAACTCATCAAACATGTCAACTACACGATAAGGCGGCCCACGCGCTTGAGTCATAGCAGAAAATGAAACACTATCTAAAACCTTAATAGTTTATTAAAAAATAAAAGATAAAAAAACGTGTTCATCTAATTAATAATGTGTGTGTGTGTGTGTGTGTGTGTGTGTGTGTGTGTGTGTGTGTGTGTGTGTGTGTGTGTGTGTGTGTGTGTGTGTGTGTGTGTGTGTGTGTGTGTGTGTGTGTGTGTGTGTGTAAACATGTATAACATCAACACGTCAACATATTGACAAAGATATTTTAGAAATATTGAACTAAACTTTTTTTTACATACTTTACTAAAAAAATCATCACCAACTAAACCCCTTTTTTCCATAAACGCCATCTAAAAAATATACATAAATAAAATAACTACTACATTAAGCCAGTTTTTTCACTTTAAAAACATTAAATTAGACAGGCACTTAAAATAACTAATAGATTTATTGATTTACTTAAAAAAAAATTGTTTAAAAAAAGTAATTAATCACAATCATTATGCAATGATTGCTTAGGTATATTAAATTAAACACTCTTTCTTCATAATTTTAGATTTTAAGTGAAATACTTAAAGAAATGCTTAATATATGGTCAACATACTCAATACTTAAGATATCGTAGTAAGTAATAAAATGTTTGTAAACAGATAAAAAGATAACTTTTGTTAAAAATTGGTGCAAAATTTTTTTTGTAACTTTTGTGATCCACAAAACATCAATTTAGTAAGTATTTAATAAACATACTTTATTGAAAGATATTATTGGTTGTGGATGAACTCGAATCAATGTTAGACAAGAGCGGTAGCCACAAAACATTTCTGCAAATAACTTTATAAACACAGCACGCAGTTCTTTATCCTATAATTTTGAAAAATTGCAAATTATAAAGTTAAAAACTTTTAAAATTAACATTTAATGTAAGGACTTTGTTTCAGATTTTGTTTTTAATGATAGAAAAAAAGTTTACTTACTTGAAGAGCAAGAGTCTGAGGAGAATCTGGTGTAGGAAATAGCAAATCTGATGTAAAAAGTGAGGGTGTCAAAATCTAAATTAACAAGTTTTTAAAACTTTACTATTTGATTTTATGAAATATAAAAATCAGAATTATTTATTCTTTCTCAATTTTAATTTTAATTCCTAATAAAAACTTTGTGTGTAGTAACTACAGTTAAATAGATTTTTTAAATTTTGTTTATACAGCTTATAACAATAAAAAAAAAAAAAAAAAAGAATATTCAAAATCAATTTATGTCGATGATAATATAATAAATGCATCATTATTTTTTTAAATTTGGATGAAAGGTATTTGTTATAATTCCCTTGAATTATTCGATTATATAAACACTCATATTACCATAATAACCGTTACCATATAATGAGCTGTTAACATTACAGAAGATAAATATCAAACTGAACAAAAATATTACCATTTTTAATGACTTCAAAATATTACTGTAGTAAGGTTCAGACATGTATGCAAGATGAATAGTTTCTGGAACAGTAACATAACCTTCATCGATGTTTACAATGACCACATCAAACTAGTAACAAAAAGTTAAACTTATACTGTAAAGAAGTTGATCAAGAACTCTAAAAGCTTATAGCTTTATAATTTAGAAGTATTCACAGTGATCAGTCTATAGAAAAAGAAATTTAGGTTTCATTTTGAAACTTCTGTTGCAGAAATCAAAATATAATACATAATCATATGAATTTACAATATAATCATGTAAAATTTAGAAAAACTGATTTACATTGTCTTAAGTCTAGTTTCTTTAAAACTGATACTAAAATAACTTTCTACATAAGATAATGCTTTTATAAATCAAGATAAACACCTGCAATACTCACAAGTTCAGGTATAAGTCCTTTATATGACATATGCACACCCATTAGAAAGGGTGTTGGAGCAGTTAAAAAATCTAGCAATGAAGCTGGTAAAGTTGGAATGAACACATAGCTAAAAATTAAAAACTAATTTTAATAACCAAATCAAAACTAAAGTAATAAAATTTTCATAACTTTTCAAAATATCTTAGTCACCTGAACTGCAAAGGGTATAATAATGAAATAAGGGCTTCAGCAGCCATTGTAAGATGGCTATAACTTGAAGCAAGTAACAATATCTTTGCTTCCGTTACCAACGCAGTAAATATTTTCATCATAGAATTGATACCTGAAATTTTAATATTGTGATTCATGTATAAATCCTGAAAATTTTTGGCATTAAATCAAATTGCACTTGATGTAAACTTAACATTCTGTAAAAACAAACATCAAGATATAAAGTTTTTATAATTTCTTTTTTAAAGAAATTTAACACTTATTGATGGAACAGTGACATGTTGTTAACAAAGCTCTTAAAATATAAAAAATTATTTAAAAAGGGACAGAAAATAAAATTTAGCTTTTTCTAACTCTATAATCAGTTTTTGATAATTTTTTTTATTGTTTTAAAGCAAAATTATTTCCCTTTTAAGTAATAGAACGGTAGTTTTTAAAAAGTTGATTGTAAACAAAGAAAATGTATTTGCAAGTAGAAGTGAGAAAATTTATTTTGGATTTATTCGCTAACAAGAAAGTGTAAAGTTCAAAAGAAAACTGTCGTATCATCAAATTGTAGAGTGTAGGTCACAGATTCAAAAAAATTGAGAAACCAAAAATTGATCAGGGGGATCAATGCAAATCTCAAGTGCTCCATTCGGGATATTGAAAAAAGAACTGGTATTCCCAAGTTGACAATCCAAGAAGTCAAAAAGAGATATCTCTTTAAGAGATACAGGACGCAGAAACTTCCTGGAAGATCCTAACAGCAATTCAGAGAAAGCTAAAAACACAGCTGAAAACTACTACAAGAGGAAATCTAAAGTTTATTATAATTGATGATGAGACCTACAGCAGATTAACTGCTCTATGCTCCTAGGTGAGCAATTTTATACAATGCCAAAAGGAAAAAAGCCTGACATTTTGCTAAATGCAATTAAAACTGAAAAATTTGGCAAGAAAGTTATGTTTTAGCAATTTATAGCCATTTTTCACAAAGGGAAATATGAACTCCAAAGTTTATGCGCAAGAATATTTAAAGAAACAACATACTTATGATACTAAAGCATGATATTCCACCTGTCTTCTAGCCTCATGTTGAATCTTGCCATTACTTAAGAAGTGTAATTGAATGGTATCAACAAAATGGCTTTGATTTTTTTCCCAAAAAAAAATGAATCTGGCAAACATGCCACAACTTTGTCCTATCAGAAAATTTTGGGTGACCATTAAACATGAGTTGCATATTAAGGGAAAAATTGCTTTTCCAAAATTGCAAAATTCCACTGAACTTTGGAGTGTGATATCACAAAAACTAAAAAAAAACACAGTTGTCCAAAAGCTCATGCAAGGTGTATTCACTAAATTGAGAGAATATTATGATCAGCTCAAAGACAATGTTATCTAAAAGCTGTATTTGGAGATAAATATGCTTTAAAACAATAAAAAAAATTTATATTTGGTTTTTTATTTTGAAAACCCCATGAATTATCATTCTGGATAGTCTTTAAAATGGTTTGGTTTTCTTCTTTGAATACTATAACTTTTGTTCAAACACTCAATTGAAAAAAAAAATTAAAATTGAATTATTTTATTGTTTCTTTTTTTAGACCACGAAACACTCATCAACTTCTTTTGATAAATAGTGCTTTGGAGTATGTTTTGTTAATTTATCCTTGTCTAACCGCTGAGCTAAATGTTTGATTTTTTGTGATTCAGTTCATAAGGAACCCATTTATCCAACTTTTTAACTTTATTGATTTGAGTTACATGAGCTAATTACTAACACCAAACTTCAACAATTCATGATACTTTAAGATGGGTCAGACTCCACGGTAACCTTTAGTTTATCATCACTGACCTTTGATTCTGGGCAGCCACATGGCTTATTTGAGAGGTCAAAATTATCTGCACAAAATTTGTTGAACCAATTTACTGCTTAGTGCATAGTAACACAAGAGCAAAATACCAAAAATTTCACTGGATCTATGATACTACATTTACAGTTTTTGATACCATTTAGAGCAATGATTTATTTAAACAGGCAAATTATCTAACCTTCCAACAAGTAAAAAAAACAAAGTACTAAAAATAAGCCAATTTCAAATAATCTTGTTAAAGTTGGCGATATTTTTACTATTTCCTAGACATGGTCAACAAATTATTCTATCATTAGACCCTTTGGTACAACAAGCCATCAGCTGTTTATTGACCCATCAGTTGCTTATTGCCGTCCAAAAATACATCAAGCAAACTTATACATAGAAATATTAAAAAAAAAATAAATTAAAATGAACAAACCCAGTTGGTTAAAAAGTACAGCAACAGATTCATGGGTAGCAGGCAGATCTTTTGAAAGAGGTGGTTGCAATATTTGACTGTCACCACCACCAATTGAAAACATTAACTTAGGACCACCAGGAGGAGGTACATGAACAAAACCAAGCATACACCCAACCATTTTCTCCAGCAATTCAGATTTTCCATTTACAAAGCCAGCAAGAATAGTTGTTAAACAGTTCTAATACAAATTGTAATAAAATTTATTAAGTATGAAACTTTATAAGTCTTTCTATTTTTTGCATCATTTACAAATGCAACTGTCTTCATACTTGATGTATAAAAATGGAGGGGTTAAAGAAAGTAATATAATAGTCCTAAAAAAGTTCTGTTTATTAAAAAAAACTAAAAACTATTTTAACTGAGAATGAGCATAATAAAAATAGTTTTAAATAAAAATAAGTATATAAAACTTTATAAAATCAGTGGGATTTGATATATTTATTAAATGTCCATTCAAGGAGACTCTATACATAAATGTCCATTTAAGGAGACTCTATACATAAGGTTGAGTGAAAAAATATTTTGAATACAATACAGCTATAGAAACTCTAGTTAATAGGGTGGTCCAAAAAAATTATCTTAGTTAACTAGAGGTCAGGGTACCCTCCCAGATTGTTAGGCCTATATATAGTTATGTTCAGAAAAAATTTCAGCTCTTTGTTTTTTTTTTTACAAATCCGCTTTTGTAAAATACCATTCACAGAGTTTGCAAGAATGCCAGGAAAGAGAATCCTGAAGCAATCCTGTCTGAATTAGTAGCTGACTTTTCACTGCTTTTTACTAGAATGGGAAAATCTTTCTTGAGATTTTTGGAGTTAGAGATGTTAACCTGTACTTGTTTTGGGTGATGGTCTGGATGTCCCAGAGGCTAATTTTGAGTACCTTGGTGTCTCAAAATTAGCCTCTGGGACAGGCCATAATGTTCAATCATTCAGCTTTGATACAACATCTGTCAATACTAGCTGTTTCAATGGTGCGTGCATTCTTCTGGAAGGAATATTGGTAGAGAGCTACTGTGCCATCATTATGTGAAAAAATTAATTTTAGTCAAAATATTCATTTTGTACTGTTAAATATCAATTCTCCATACATTTCAACCTTCAAAAGATTCAAAACTGTTTAAGATGTAACATGTGACAACTTTTGAAAAATGTTGAAGTAAAACTGGGAACTGATGCCTTTCATTTATCAGCTCTCACATTTTTCAAGAGTTACACTGAAAAGAATTACACTCAAGATGTTTGTCCTTAGCAGTCTACCATTAAGAATTCAAGGAGAGCTTCTGGGCCAATTCATCCTCTATGCTGGATGATCAAACTACTATATATGTATATCAAGATATACCCCTCTTTCATGATCCCTCATGTAGGAATTTTTTAATCCAGT
Organism: Hydra viridissima; assembly: GCF_058129835.1. Taxonomy (NCBI): domain Eukaryota; kingdom Metazoa; phylum Cnidaria; class Hydrozoa; order Anthoathecata; family Hydridae; genus Hydra; species Hydra viridissima. The sequence goes on from NW_028324313.1 coordinate 6,998,878, forward strand.
TTCACAGCTCTTACACCTCAAGATTAGTGAATTCTTTTTGACACTTCCATCAGAGACATAGAGTGAAAATGAAGATTACAAGCAAGAAAGGGAGAGGGTTTGGCAGTTAAGAGTGGTGAAAAACATGACTTAGAGGGGAGTGAAGTTATTTAAAGATTTTAACCAACTTATTACAAACAATTAAGTAAAGCAGTTTCTTCTTCAAGTGGTTGAAGCAAATCAAAAAGCTATCAAACTACAAATTACAAAGAAGTCTGCTATCAATGGAGTTATTACTATACCTAATGTAATGAATGTTACAAAAAAAAATAACAATTTGAACATTGAATATCACTGGTCACAGATGATGTTTGCTGAGATGCTACAAACAGTCAACTCTTGGTATAGTCTTGTTAGCCTGTCTTGAATACATAAATACTGATTAATCAAATCATCTGCTTAAACAGTTTTCAATTGAAAGTATTCAAAATTTATTATGCTTTTTCATATAACACAATGACAACTGTGCTATATTAAGTTCGATTGGATTGAACTTATAGACATAATGAGAAAAAAGTCCTTTTCTGGCTGGAACAATGAGCTGAAATTTTGCCTAAATAATTGATAGGTCTGACAAGATGGTGCTCAAGTTTCTAGCTTCAACTTCATCCATATGTATGTCAATACCATTTTGCCACATCAGTAATTGCACAACAGTACTGCATTAACCTCAAACCATTTAAAAGTGTTAAAAGGTACAAGCAAAATTTTCATGAATGTTCTGCTTGCAACATATTGCTTAAAATTTCTGCTTTAAAGGAATCTTAAACAATATGTTGCAAGAAATTTTTTCAGGAGAACTAGGAAAAACAATTCTAGGTTGTGAGGAACCACTTTTACTGCAATTTATGGCCAAATCTCTTAAGAGAATATAATAAAAAATGTGTTCATCAAAGAATACTAGCTGCAAATAATAATTTGAAAGAATCTTTGGAAACTTATCTTAAAATTTTCAATCAATTTCATAGATTAGAACTTAAAACCATCAATACTAGACTCTAATGTTGATAGTTATAAGCTTTCATCCCTCACAATAACTACTATAAAATGTGTTAGAAGCTTCTGGACCTTTAGATAGACAAGATGGTCGAGTAACTTTTCTAGGCACATGTTTCTATGTAGCTGTTTCTATGTTCATCAACTCTACACCTAATATTAATATTCCTTGCTTTAAACAATATTCCCAAAACAAATTATGATACAGATTTCACGATAACATGTGAACAGAAAGACTACAGGCATGGCAATCATTGGGAAATAGAGTGTGAAAGAAGATCCAGAAACATCAAAAAACAAAGAGCGCAATAGTTTGGGCTTTAAAAATCATCACTGCACTAAATATTGCAGACATACACTTATTTCCATATAAAATACAGTTAACTTAAGAGTTGATGTTAAATTACCATCTTTGGACATCTGGAATACTCCCAAACAGTACTAAAACTGTAAAATGAAGTTACATATCATGCTTCAAAACTGTTTATGTCAAATAGAGCTTTGTAGATCCTGGGGAATCCCAAATTCAAGGCATAATTTTTAAAACTTAATACAAAAAAATTATAAGAACTAAATGTTTGTTTATTGTAAACACTTTCTATTTTAATAAATTCAATAAAAAACTTTGAACTTTGAGACACCTTTTGTAACTTCGATGATACTATTTGATGCAAGTAATATCTACTAAAAATAATTAACAAACAATTAGCAGAATTAGATAACAATGGTTTTGATTAAAAGAATTTAGAAAAAAGATGTATTAAGATATTGTAACCACTTATTGTATCAAAAGACATACCGATTAATAATTAGTCCGTTAACTTTGATAGTTAGCACAGGTGTATAATTATTTTTCAAATAACTGTTTAATTGTAAAATGCACTTTTTTAAAATTTTGTTGCTACTGGGTCACCATTAAAAATCAATTTTATGCCTTAATGTTTTTTTATCTTCAAATAACTTGCAAAATGGTAGCTTTTATTAAAGAAATATTTTTATAAATATATTTCACTCCACTCTAATAAGCTGTTTTTGTGGAACTTTAGATAGAAATGTAGAATTATATATTAGAATGCATATATATAATTGAAAAACTTTTGCGTTAAGAACTTTTTGATTCAAAGCTAAAGTAGCTTTACTTTGACCAAATCCAAAAGCTTGCAGATTATTTGCAGAAGGTTTATTACAGTCTTTATTTTGAAGAATAGTTATTGGTGTTTTTGAACAAATTCTTGAATCATTATTTTAACATGGTGTACAAACCATTTCCTCAACCAAATTACTTTAACCCTTAAATGCATAGTGTTGCAGAAATGCAACATTTATTTAACACATATACAACGTTTTTAAGATTAGTTTAAAATATCAAAATATCAAAATTAAATAAAATAAGATAAAATAAGATATCAAAATTGAAATGTCATTTTCAAATTTTTTTTTAAAAGAATAGAACTTAAAATACATGTATGATTTTTTCTTAAGAAAAGGTTTTTAAAAAAATCATGCATTTAAGGGTTAAGAATTTTATTAAAAATATTTAAGGGTTAAGAATTTATTAAAAATATTTGAAAATATTTGGTTGATAAAACTTTTTTCTACTGTGATAGATTAACTAATAAAATCAATTCAAATACAACTACATTATTTGCATAATTTAAATTAATGAATGTAAGTAAAGCAACAAATGAATGAAAAAAAAAACAAATATATACAAAAATTAAAATTTTTTAAAAAATAAAAAGTTATTGACTTACCTTCAGGGTATTAAAGTACTTATTTCTAGACACCAAACACAAACATTTAGGAATGTAATAGATTTTATTAGGTTGATCTTCACAAGTTGATGCAAAAGATTTTCCTTCATAAAATGTCAAACATGCTAGGTAGTTGGACTTGCCTTCAATATCTGTAAGGGTTGCAACATAAAAAGTGGGAAGAAGATTTTTTATCGATGAAAACCATCCTCCTGGCTGACAAAACTACAAAACAAATAATAAGAATAAGAATAATAACAATAATAAAGAGTAATGGTAATAATAATAATAATAATGGTAATAATATAATAATAATAATAATAATAATAATAATAATAATAATAATAATAATAATAATAATAATAAAACTCTTAAAAAAAAACACCTTCTAACTCTTTTTTTACATTAAATCCCTCTTAAACTTTTGACTTTAGAAAGTATTTTTTAATAAGCATTTCTGAAGTTCTATATTTTCCAAATTAAAATCCCTTTAGTGATCTTCTAGCTTTGAACTTGTTTTTCCTGAATCCAGATCTGTTTAGTTTTATTTTAGTTTATTATTTCCTCTCTTCTTTTAATTTTCTAAGTTTTTCTGCTCTTATACCTAAATCTACACTTTGCATGTAAAGCTGTAATTGGGGATATTAGTTGTTTTATCACAACTACATTCAAATACTAATTACACCTAATCAAATAATCCTTTACCAATCTTATTGTTTCAAGAGTCTATTCCTTTAACAAACTTGTTTGAACATCTAGAATAGCATTATTGATAGAGAAACCACTTTCTGGAGAAGAACTGCCATGGCTAAGAGTAACTATTGACTTGACAAGATTAAACAGTTGAGGGTATTTCATACTTGTGCTACTAGTAATTTTAAAAAGTTTTTGCAAATATAAGTCTTTTTTTTTTTTTGTATATTTTTTCTTCCTTGTTTGACTCAATTAACCCACAAAGCTGAAAATGCTTTTTTACTTGTGATACAGTTTTCTTAGTTATACAACTAAACTATTTTTTAAAATTTGTTAAGATACAGAGAGCAATTCCATGTTGATTAACATACTTTCTTTTAGTTCTTTTCAATTTATATGTTGGTATCAGAAAACATTTAAATTGTTTATTGCCATCATAAGTACTGAAAAAACAAACTGTGATTAAACTGCTATTAGAGCTTGAAGACTATTGGTGTTCTTATAATCAAATTTATTTCTGACTGAGACTGTTGCCACTAAGTAAAAATAATCCTTGAGCTTTACATATAATCTTATTCACTTCATGATTTTTCCTATTATTCTTATGTGATAAGCTTCCTCCATCAATACAAGAAGATTTGCTACAAAATTTACAGTTTGCTCTGTGTTAATTTAGATAACTACTTATGATATTCTTACTAATTAACAATATGATGTTATAACTTATTTTATTATACTGATAACCTAAAAAACAAACTAAAGTTTCATAATAATATTCAGAAAGTTATTTAAAATAATTAACTAAGACCCACTGAAACTTTCAGTTTTGGTTGCACATTCATTTTCAAAATTCTCAGTCTTTGCTGTAATTTGAATGCTACATCCTTTACGACTGTTAAAGTTTCAGAATAATTTTTCTATTTCATTTCCTTTTGAATATGTATAAAGCAAGTTGATAAATTTAAATCAATAATAAAAATGTAACTCATTCAACCTCCAGACAAAAACCTTACAACACTTATGTCTGAAAAATATTTTAATATTTTTTCACTTGTTAAGTCTATAATTAATTAAAACCTAGTATATCTAAAAAATTTAATTAAAAAATAACTTACGTGTTCTAGTCCTTGTGGAAAAGAAACATCTTTCCAATCCTTACAAGGGAAACGCTGTAAAATACCACTTTTCAACTCAGTTATTTTTGCTAATAAATGGAAAAAGTTTATGAAACAAAAACTTAATACATCATGGCTAAAAAAGAATTATATATATCTTGTATAAATTGCTGTAGCTTCTATACACTTGAACACTTTTATTCATTTAAAAACTCTAAAGCCCAACTTAGAATATCCAGGGAAATAGATATTACTTAAAACTGATAGGTAATATTAATCCTGGTAGAGTAATTAAAGTAGTTTATAAACAAACTCAATGCCTAATCTGTAAAATCAAATAATTTTACTCAAAAGACTTCATGAAGAAAACACCTCTTTTATATTTACATAATCTAAGAAAATATTCATTATAAAAATACTATATTACTCCCAGCAATAATACATTTGTTATAATACCAAGGGTACTCACTTAGTGACTCCTCAGAAGTATCTTCAACGCCAACTACACAAAAATAATCAGCTAGTCTCGACATAATTCACTATTTCTAAATAAGGCGTGGAACCTCATTTCAGCAGCAACATCTATGCGAAAACAAATCGAACTACACAGATTTTTATAGCCCACATCAGGTAGGTATGCATTAAATTTTTTTTTTTTTTTGGTAATGTAATTAAAAATCCATGTCAAAGAAATACCTTTTCTTTAAACCGCATGCGTGATTCTGGGGCATGTACTTTCGACCCATTGCGGAAACGGCTTGTTGACTTTAAACTTAAGACCGATTAACTTTTTATGTCACTGGAAGAATCATATCTCAAGCTTGATTTCCGGATAATAAATATCTAAATATATACAACACTAAACGTTAAACATTTACAAATCTTTTGTGAAATGTATATAAGACAATCCAATATTTTGAAGTCCTTATAGTTTTTTTTTAAGTTTTTCTACTATTCAAGAAGATTTTCTTGGATGGTAAATAGCTTTGAGTGATAAATAAATTTGGTCTTTTGCTCCAACTAAATTCTCCAAACCCTAAAATGTAGACGCTCATTCTAAGAAATGCCTCGTTCCTATTTCTTCTCACTCCCCCTGTAGTTTTTCCTGCGAGCGCCCGTGATGGTCGGTACATAATTTGATGAATTTATTATTGTTTGCACTTGGGGCTATTTGTATAAGCTGTTTTCTATATAAATAAGTTTTAAATATTTGGGGTTTGATAACCTCGTTGTTTCCACGTTGCTATCCTCCCTTCATATTAGTTTTGTAATATTACTGATGCAGCTTTCGAGTGTCAATCTATTTTGCAATTTTTCCGATTTTATTTAATTCAACAACCAATCTGATTGCTGTAGGTTAAAACTTACATAAAGAATTTAAGAAACCCCTCTACAAATGCTGTAATGACATCGTTAGGTATAAGTATTGAAAATTAAAAGCTTTTTCCTCCACTTTTCACTCAACTTACAGAACCTGGAATATTTCTATACCAGGAGAATTTTTTCTAGTTTCAAATAACTGCTCTTGAAAATGTATTTTTTAACTTATGGTAAATCTCAACAACTGTAGCTCATTTAAAGTTTGTTATTTATTTTCAGTAAATATTAAATGGTCTAAGGCAATAATTTTCAAATAGTTTTGTTCATCTTTTATTTTGTAGCTTTTTGAGTAGTGCAGTATAGTTATTGAGAAAAGTAAATCAAAATTAAAGAAGATAAATCGAGCTTATATGCTGTGGATTTCTACTTTTTTTTTTTTTTTTTTTTTTATTACTGTTTAGCTTTCGAGCCCCAAAGAAATGTAAGTTTGAACAATTTTTCGTCATTTTTTAGTAAGCTCAAGCGCTTGTGCTTCACTTATTTTTTTTTTTTTTTTTGCAAAACTATTCCTCCTTCTTTCTCTTGATGTCAATATTTTTCAATTTTTATTGATAGAGGCTTTAGTGCTTTTTCCTTCCTTCTTTAAAAAACATAGTATTGTCTACTGTTATTCTCTTGCAAGTCTCTTGTTTTTACATGCATCTATTTGATATTTGCTTGTAATCCATCTGTTTGTCTGTAGAAAAACAGATTTCATGTTACCTCGTTAACAATTGGGCGAAAATTAATAATTGCCACATTATTGTGCAAGACTATATGCTAGATTTTGTATTAAAAAAGTAACGGAAGATTGGATAATTTTTCAACTAAAGTTTAAAAATCCCTTTAAAAAACATAACCAAAATATTTAATAGTGAGTTACAATAATAAATAAAATTTCGAACTTTAACACCCTTCGGCTTCTTAGATTAATTCACATCTGAAACATCTTAACTTTTTTTTCAGTGGCACAATTTAAATTCATAGATTCTTTAGTCTTCTTAAACATTCCAAGCTTGAAAAAAAAAGATTTCTCTCAATATCAATTCCCAGCAAGCACACAACGTTGAAACAACGTTAAAATAACGTTGACCAACGTCGATCAACGTTATTTCAACGTTGTTTCAACATTGTGTGCTTGCTGGGTTGAGTTCTATTGTCGATGAATGTGGTATTTGTTAAGGCGAAAAAAAATTTATCGCCGAAGATGAAAGTTTTTCCTTAAAGCTTTTGAAACATTCTTTTGCCACAAAAACAAAGTCATTTCCACTTGTTATACATTTGCAGTAAGATTGTTGTAGAGTCGAATTCCGGTCCATCGACGTTTGATTGGCTGGTCGAATTTGCTTAACCATCTTCTTGTATATTATTTCTGCTACTCGACTACTCCCCTGAACCTTCTTGTATTCAATTTCGTTCTCAGCACTTTGAATTATGTTAAATGGTTAAACGTAAATTGCAATTGGAACACTTCTCTAAGTGATGTTAAGATATCTTCCTTCGTGCCTCCTTTGAGACATTTTCGAATATTTTTGATTAAAATATAAAAATATAATGAAACATATTTTGTAAAGATTTTAGTTAAAAAAGCTGGGTCTAGGAAAAACTTAAAAAAAAAAAAGTTCAAACTTTAGTACGTAATTTTGAAGAGAAATTAGAATCAAAATTGTATCCAGAGCTTTGAATAAAGCAACTTTTCAAGATTGTTTGTGAAAAGCACAATTAACTCCAATTTTGTGCAACCCACAAAAACATTATACACAAAAGAATTTTTTTAAAAATAAGTTTCAGAGTATTTCTGAACCTTTTTTAGTGTTAATAGTCCTCTGAATTCCATTTCTTTGGTGTTTCTTATGGACTTTTTTCCTGAATGTTTGTGAATCGTTTTAAATAATAATAAAAAAAACATTTCCTCTTTTCTGAATTATATTCAAAAATATAATAGTGCTTCACAGAGGCATCTAAGCAATTCAATTTACTTCTTAATGTATTGACTTAACTATACAGCATTATAAATTGATTTAAACAGGATACCTTTTGAATTTATTACAATTAGGTTTCCTTTAGGGAATTCGATTTCAGAGATGCCAAAATACGTTCAAAAGAAATTCAAAATTGATTGCAACTGAATTAAATCTCTCTCAATAGGACTTACAATTTCGTTATGAGAATCATAGTTGATCTTAAAAGTTAACTTCTGGAAGGAAACATTTCAACGAACGAACTATAACCATGTTGAACCCCCTGATATTTTTTACTGCGTGTTTTAATTGTCGTAAAAATTCATATTTATACATTCAAACAGCTATTGTTTCTTAATTTTTCCGACTTTGAGTGAAGCCTCCTATTTAAGTGAATGTATCAGCGCTGAGTATTGTTTTTCTAATGAATCGCTAATATGCTGATGTACACACACACACAATATATATATATATATATATATATATATATATATATATATATATATATATATATATATATGTATATATATATATATATATGTATATATATATATGTATATATATATATATATATATATATATATATATATATATATATATATATATATATATATATATATATATATGTATATATATATTGTGTGTATGATAAACTTTTGTAGCATGACTGAAATTTAGAGAAGGAATTGATAACTTTTGTATTATAAACTATATATAGTAATATTTTTTCTCTTTTGCATTTATTTGCTCTTCTGTGTACTAAACTAATAACTACCAATTAATCATATTAAAATAAAAAAATTTAATATAATTGATTGGTAGTTCTCAGTCTTTTTTCAGGTACTTCAGATATGGGTGTTGATGAAACAAATGTTAAAATAATGTATTGTTCTTTGTGTAACTTCAGTGAAACTGGGCTTGATCGACTAGCAGCTCATATACGTAGTCATATTAAACCTGAACCTATGGCTAATCTAATTTCTCCCTTAAATAAAAATAATAAAGCGATAAAAAATCCTTTACCAAGCCAAAACATTCTGACAAATAGACATGAAAATTCTAAAAAAGAGCTTCTTGGTGTAGTAGATACTAATACAATACATAAAAATTGCTCTCTATCACCATGCATTGAAGTAACTAATCCACGTACACTTTCTAACTTAGATTCTAATATAGGTCTTGATTATCCTGAGTTTATTTGCCCTGAAATACCTAAGAAAGCAGCTATTCCAAACTCATTTTCAAATAACTTTCCTGTTTTACCTATTCAAGTGACTTCTCCTTATGTATCTTACAGTTCCCAAAATAACATGTGTGATGTTTCATCAATTAACAGTACTCTACCCACAACACTATACAGTACTTTGACATGTGGTAACCTAATTCCTCCTGTAAAAAATAACTTTGTTTTAGCATCTAGTTCTTTAACACCTAAACCTATTATCAATCAAGTTCCTTTAGAGTTATCTGCCTTACCAACAAGTACACTATATGAATACATTACAAATCAATCTAAGAAAGTTGTAGATACATTTAGTAATTTGAGTTGCAGCCTCATGAATAATTGTTCATTTAGTGTTCCAAACAACGGGACTCTGTTGTTAAATCCTAGTGAGAATTTTACTTCAATTGTCTCATCATTAAATCAGCTGGCAGGACTTTTGTTAATTCCTTTAAAAAACACAAAAGAAGTTGGCATTCAAACTGAGCAAATTGAAAAAACATTTGTCTCAAAGCAGCTGCAAGTAGCTTGTGTTCAAACTGAACTAAAAATGGGACAGATATCTGAATGTGAATTTAATATAGAAGCTACAGCTTTTGCAGGTTTTCGTTCAACTGAAGGTTTGTTTGAATGTTTAACTTGTGGTGATGATTTTGTTTCTAAAAGTTTACTTCAAGAACATAATTTTCTACAACATACTTTTATATGTGACAAGTGTGATCACATGTCCACAAATACAATAGATCATGTGATGCACACAAATGGATGTGGTAAAACTGAACTTCAAATGAGTTGCCAAGATTGCAAAGAAGTGTTCTTGTCATTAAAAAAGTTAAATCACCATAGAATCAAGCTGCACAATGTTAGGATGCCTTTTCGATGTGGTATTTGTAATATTCCATTTGAGTTGCACAGTTCTGTATTAGAGCATATCTCTATGCATGAAAGAAGTATCCTTGAGTTCAAATGCAGATCTTGCAATAAGATTTTTCAAACACCAGAAGCTCTTAGTAAACATTACACACGCCATAAGTCTGTTAAAATAGTCTATGAATGTCGTTTTTGTATGGTTTCTTTTGACTCAAACAGACTTTTATTGGAACATATTGCTGCTGACCATGTTATTTCTGAAATAGCTGAGAATAAAACTGATTCTCCTTTAAGATCAACTTTTGAAAACACTGAAACAATCGAAAGATCTCCTTTAAGAAAAAACTCTAAAAGTTCCAAAAAAATAAATTTAGATACTGATTTACATATCTGCAAAAATTGCTGTTTAACTTTTAAGTCACAGCAACTACTAGTCAAACACACAGTAAGGTGTGCAAAGAAAAAAGTTGGTACAACAATGTTTTCTTGTGATGTTTGCATGGAGTTTTTTATTTCTGATGTTCGGCGTAAACAACATATTAAAATTCATCATAAAAGATTTAAAGGCTATCGGTGCAACAAATGTTGTAGAATTTTCAATACATGGGCTCTCCTAAAATTTCACACTAGACAATTGCATTCAAAAATCATGTGTTCTGATTGTGACGAGATTTTTACTAGAATGAATGTTTTGCACAAGCATAAAGTTGAAGTTCACAATAAACAAATCTCTGACACCAGCGAAAATAAAGGCAGCAAATGTAACTCAGTTTTGCTCACAGTATCTGATTTGAATTCCCATAAAAAAAATGAACATCTTGAACTTCTGATACCAACCACAGATGAGGTATCAAACCTATTGAATGCAAGTTGCAGTGCCTTTTCAACTCAAGATACTCCAGTCCAAAATCTAATTGCACCTAAATCACCAATCAAACAACATCTTAGTGACAAAGATCAGTTAGAATCTCGAGACAACCAGCATTTTCTTCCAAAGGGTGTTTTAAATAAGAACACTTCACAGTTCATATGCTCAATTTGTGATAAGGAAACTAAATCTTTTACTGGACTTAAATCTCATTATAGGCGGGTGCATGAAGTCTGGTTCAAAGAAGTCAATGAAAAGGAGGAAAAAATTCAAACTTCTCCAAAGGTTTTGGATCAAGACAAACTTTTAGGTTCACAGTTACTTGTTGTAGAAGCTACCAAAGAATGCAGTTCTACTTCTGAGCCACTGCCAAAAAATGAAGATCACACCAATAAAATTTCATCTAAAAGATTTAAAAGAAATATAAATGCAGATTGTTCTCCATATTTTAAACTTATAGGTGCTGCAAGTGCAGCCTCATCTAAAAAACAAAGTTCAGATCTAGTTCTTCAACAGCATAAATGCCTCAAATGCAACAAGTTGTTTAGCAACTATAGAGGATTTTCGTCACATTTTAGACAAACTCATAAAAAAATTGAATCAGTTAATGTCCCAACAATTAACACTACTGGTAATTTAAACTCACAATCTTTGTTGAAAAAAAAGAGTGAAGCATCTCATCTCAACACATCTCTAGACTGCCCAAAATGTGAGCGCACTTTTGATCGCAATAGAGCTTTAGTAACCCACTTGTTTTCTTGTCATCAAATATCAAAACAAAACCACTGGGAATACTGGCCCAACGGCATACCAAAGTTACCTGATTCAGTTTCAAATTGCCCAAAGTGCCAAAAGAAATTTAATTATAAAGGGGCAATGTTCAAGCATTTGTATGAATGCAATGGAGTTAGACCTTCTAGTCAAAAGAGATTAGGCTCAAATAAGTTGAAAAGATTAAAAAATGCTTCAATAAACAGTGATAATGCATTGCGTGTAGTTGAAGATATAAAGGGTCCTCCAGCATGTTTTATATGTGATCGCTTATTTAACAATAGAAGAGATTTAATTTTACATGAATTTAAAGTTCATGGGATAAGATGGATTGGTAGAAAGCGAATACTACCTAAAAAAGTGCGCAATCTCCCAAAGATAAATGAATTTGTTTTTCCAAAGAATAAAAAAAAGAGACACATTGTGAAAAATGAAAAGGCTGACAAATAGACATAAACAAAGAAGAAATAGCAAAGTTAAAAAAAGTATCAAGTATTTCACTCAATCAATGACATGTTAAATGCTTTTTAAAGTTTGGTCTTATAATTTTCATATTTTTATTGAATTATCATAATTAAATCAAAATCCTTTATCCAAAATGTTTTCTCTTTCTAAGTTTTAACAGTATTTTTTTATTTGTTATTATTTTTGAAGATTCTTTTTGTTTAAACTGTCATCTTAACATTTACAAAAACGTTTTTAAAAAAATGATAACTTTACTTTTTTAGTAAGCTTTTTCTGTAATCTTAGCTAAGAATCTGTTAAAAGGAACTGGTATCTTTCAATAAACTCTGTTTTGAAGCTTTTTACTGGAGTTTACATTTAACCAATACGACTTTATTTCTTAGGTTTTGTATTGTTTTTTCACTTTTTTAATTATATAAAATATTAAAATAATTGCTCAAAATATCTGCTACCAACTTCCCACCTAACTCAAATTATAAAAAGAGAGTTCAAGCGTTCAAAAACTTCATCTGAGAAGTCCGAAGCAGAATTACCTTAACTCACGTGCTAATAATAATAAATTTAGAGCTTAGATATTTTTACTCACACAGTTCTAATTCTTCCCATAGTTTAGTGTTGCTAGGATACTATTGATAGGTTTTAGAAGTTTTAAAAACAAAAGTTGACAAAAATTTGTGTAAACCTTGGTAGTCCAGGTTAGTCCAAGTACAAAATATTATAATAATATGATATAATAGTATGTCTTTTAAACTAAAGATAAAAGAAAAAAGGAATATATAAAAACAAAAGAAATTGAAAATAAATGTTGACATTATAAGGATAATTTTAAGATAACCATACAATTCATTTAAATTATATGATTGTATAACTTATTCAAACCAAGAGACTGAATCGTATTTTAATAATTTCGTCCAAATATCAGTGAAGTGTTTTTTGTCATGTTGAAACTGATTCAGTTAAACATGGACATGCAAAAATTAGATATCGTTCAAACATTAGATATTATTCAAATATATATTCGTATGTAAAGACTTTCCCTTGTCCATTTTCAACAGTCTACCCTATCAATGTATATACAAAGAAAACAACTGAGCGCTTATTTGTTTGTCCAGTCAAAATCAAAAATTTAACAAATCAAAAACCACGAACAATATACGTATTTTAATATACTTTAAGACTCAAAAGAAAAAATGTCCTACCAAACATATCAGAAAATTTTATTAAACTTTATGCATGATCTCAATTCTAGAAATATCATAATTGAGTTAGGTAGACGCCGTACAACTTTACCTTGAGTTAACATTTTTCGTTAAGATAGTTTGAGCCATATGAACATAAGTGATCATATGGGGTGATAGGATCATCGAAGCCTAATATTCAAAAAATTTGAAAACTGCTTAACATCCTTTATTTGAGGTATTTGATTGAATGCAAAGAGTTGTATACTTTGTAAAAAAATGCTTATTAAAAAATCTATTTGCACTTAAGAATCGTGAGATTTTTACTGCAAGGGCATTGATATGTTCGCTTTCCTGGTATGTATAAAGCGATGGTTCACTATGCCTGCCTCAATATATATATAGCTGACTTTCCTTCAAGATCTTAAGGAGTAATGAAAAGTCATCTTAGGCGTTTAAATGAAGAGTTAGCTACATTATCACTTTTTAGCCACGGTACCAACGAAAATGACAAACAAAAGATGGCACTTGCAGTGAAGAGGGAATGTCCCAATAAGAATAGACCATCTCGTAGATTAAAAAAATTGAAAAAAATGAAGAGCAAGTTTTATGAGAATTTCATAACTTCAATATCGATAAGATCCTGAGACAAGATTTTTCAATGACCTTGATTTCGCTTTCGATTACTATTCTCCAAAGCTAAGACATAGAAGTGCATTCAACCGTATATATCGTATAATCGTATATACATTGTCCTCCAAAACTAAGGGAACTCTAAAACAAAATGCTTTTCCAGGAAACAATAAAGATAAGTGTTAAACATTTTAAACCTTTATTAGATATTTGCTTATAAATATGGGGAATTTATTCTTGTTTTTTTTCTCACTTGTATGAGTCTCTTTTAACTTTTTGTTTTTGTACAAAAACCAAACAGTATAAAAATTGCAACATTTCAAAACAAACGGAACTTATATCTTATTACCGCTAAATTGAATATAGCTCTGCAATATAATCATAAATTGTCCATTTCGAATCTGGGTTTTAACTAAGGAAGACGTAGTTTTATATTTAGTCTTTTACGTTACATAAAATACAAATATTGTTTTATAGAAAATATTGTTTTGAAAAAAATGAAGAGCAAGTTTATTGGGAAATTACAGTAAAATTTCAGCTAAAAGACGACAAAATGCCACCTTATAAATATAATAGTGATTTTAAACAAAAAATAATCAATGACGATAACACTGGAACAACACAAAGTAAATTAGGTAAAAAGTATAAAACGTCAAAAGCAGCTTTAAGTCAGTTATTTGATAAATATTAAACCAAAGGAATTGTTGAAACTGAGCATTTAGTTGGACGACCGAGGAAAAGTAGTCCAACCTAATAATTTTACAAACAGTACGAATGATTGTAAAATTAGGTGCGTGAAAAAGAATCCATTTGCTTGTGTCAGAGATACCATTTGCAAATGGAGACTCGATATTTCAGAAAATTCTGTATGGCGACTTTTGGATGACACAAGGTTGTATCATACTGCAAAAAAAACCCGTAAATGAAAAAGTTCGCAAAGACTCTAAGAAATTGGACGGAAAAGGGGAATGATTCCAAACTAACATCAAAACACATTAAATTTTGATACAAATAAAATCATTGCAATGACCTGCGCAATCTCCTGATCTAAATCCTATTAAGAATTTATTGAAAACTGGATGATAAAGTGCGTTTGCGTGATTCAGAAATGCTGAATGGTATCAGGAACTTCAAAATGCCGGGTCACAAATTCAAATTGACAAACGAATCAAGTCTATGCCTCATAGGTATGCTATTAAGAACAGTAAATGTCATCAATTACTAATCTGATATCCTTTTGATAGTATATATTCAAGTTCCTTTAGTTTTGAACTTGAAAATAGTGGTATTTTTTTTGTTACGTTGCTAAGGTAATGTACATCTATCTTGCATAGAGTAGATACTTATGCTATATTTTACCTAAATCAATATATTTTTAAATAATATTTTTCTATTGAAATTTAAATAATCTGTAGCGTACTTTTTTTTATAAACTTCAATACGCTCTCTTAGTTTTGGCGTAGAAAGTAGAAAATAAATCAATGTTATTAAAGTTGTTGATGATTATGCTAAAAGTAGAGTAAAGATAATCCAGTATAACAATCGGATGTCAACAGAACTTCACTATGAACAACCCGGAACCCGGAACATAGCAGTCCAATCGTAAGGAATTTTATTTTTATTAAGAGCGTTAGCTTAACATAAAACTACAGGGTTCCACCCGGAATAACAATAAAGAAAAAACACAGATAAAAAAAAACAAAAACTATTCAGTAGACCAACTTTTTGACCAAACATATATCATCATAACTAGCAAATAATACACCAGATCATTGGGCTGCTTCTGAAGCAAAAATTTAAATATGAAACCTTATTTTTCTCTTACATAATAAAATATTTACTATTGAAAGTTTAATTTTGACAAAGAAAGACAGGGGAAAGATCAAAAGGTTTAACAAAACAAATAAAAAGAAAATAAAAAATTACGTATCCAATTGAAATTTATCCCATTATAAATTGACCAATCGAAAGTGAGTAAAAATGTAAAAAATGGAAAAACTTTACAAATATACAATATTTTTTTATACACGCGACTATTCACATTTCATAATGGTTTTTAATGAAAGTTAAAGGTTGAATCGAATTAAAGCTAAAATAAGAGAAGCGCTTCGACCAGCGAAGATATTTAAAAGTAATCATGAGAGCAGCTCATTTTACCACAAAATATCTGATTTTTGCAGCATAAAAAACAAAGAAAAAAAAACTCTGAAGAGATTATGAAAGTTAACAAGTAAAACAAAAAAAATATCTTTCAGATTTTTCATGGGCTAAAATAAGTTGAACTTATCTATAATTTTAATCTTGTAGTAAAGTACATGTATGCTTAAATAACTTCTGTTGGCATCAGTCATAAAAGACAAAAAAAAAATCAAAACAAGAAAAGTTCAAAACTCCTGATAGAGAGAGAGAGAGAAAAAAAAAAGACGCTGAAAATCAAAACTTAAATATATATTACAAAAATAAGCAAACAAGATTTTTATATTTATATTATATTTGTCATTAGTTTATATAGGTAGAGATCGCATTCCTCTTTGAGTCAATCCCTCAAATCTTTTAAATGTATAATTTAAGAATACCCAATCTTTGTTTGAAAGCTCGTTATTCTCAGGAAGAGGATCTAAAAAATTCAGTTGAGGGATTTAAAGTGAGATACTGACAGGATCATCATTCTTAAAAGTGAAAAAATAAAATGGAATGAAGAGGAGTTGTACGTGGTTACAATAGTACGAACATATGAGAGATTAAGGTTCAGAAAAATATATTCACTTACTCCATGAAAGATCAACATCTGGAAAGTCATCGAAATTTGAAGTATCGTCTATACTTTTTACTTCAATAGGAATGGCTGCTGGGCGGTCTCTATAAAATTGGCAGAAACAGCAATAATAAAAATTTTACTTGTAATTAAATTATGAAGATAGTATTTACAACCAAACTATGAAAACGATGTACATACATACATACATACATACATACATACATACATACATACATACATACATACATACATACATACATACATACATACATACATACATACATACATACATACATCGGATACATTAATGCCTAAACAAAAATTCATAAAATTTTAGGAAAAGATTTGATTTAACCATCATAGATTTACAACTTCAAAATAAAAAAAAATTAGAAGTTAAAATGGAACAAATATAACAGAATGCAAAATCAATTTCTTTTTTTAATTACAATTTTGAAAAATCTCTCAACAAATGGTATCAAATGTCCCATTTTGCCCCACCTAGCCCTACTACTAAGATTGATAGAATGGTAAAGTAAAAAGAACAATATTTTTTATGTTTTGTAAAAAAAAAAAGACATCAAATAACATAAAAAGCTATGTTTATGAAATGTTTCAAATGAAAAAAATTAAGTTCATCTTTACCTTATGTGTTCCCAATCAACTCCTTTAAAAAAAGGGTGAGACTGAATTTCTAATATCCCATCATTTCGTCCAAGTCTATGATCGGCATCAGTGCAAAAACTGCATTTAGGAAAATTAAAATCAAAATATAATATTCCGTAAAGTTACCTTTTGGAATCAGAAGACAAAGAACTGGTTGAGGTAGAAGCAGAATTGGCAGCAAAAGTAACAGAAAAACAGTGTTTAATTTTTTTTGCATTTAAACTGTGTTTCAGAAACTTCTTAAATTGTAATTCAGTTCAATTAAAGTTATGTACTTATTTAACCATGTGTTTGTAAAAGTTTCAAACAAAAGATTTGTAAGGAGCAAGCTTCAACCCTTTTCCTAAGTTATTCAGCAACGCAAAATAAGCATTCAATAAAAAGAACAGAAGAAAATGAAGATTTTAAATACTTTAATATGAGGTTCTTTGCAGTGTTTGTAATAGGCATCTCTATAGGAAACACAAGTGTTTCACGCCAGTTCATTACTTTGCGATATGTTTCTAAAGAAAACATATTTTTTCATGTTTCTTAAGAAAAATTCTTATAATTCAGTTAAAACATTGCATTTAATTGGCACTCCAAAAAAATCTTATACTTCAGTTAAAACATTGCATTTAATTGGCACATTTTAAAAACTACATTTGCACATTTTGTATTGCAATTATGCAGAATTTGTTCAAAAGTCAAACACTTATACATAAGCACTTTATATCATATCTGATTTCATTAGCAGGCTATGTCTGATTTCATTAATCTTTTAACAAATTGAAAGCAAGTTAATTGCTAGTTTATTTATCAACAATACAATTTCATACTCTCATATTGACTTAAGAAAACACTTCCCCTTTATTTTCTAATAAAGACATTACAGTACTGCTAATATGCTCAAAGTACTGCTACTATGCTCAAATTTAAACAAATTTCTTGAAAAAACTACTTTTAGGTAGTGAACTTAAAACAAATCTAAACTTTTATTTCACAAGTCAACCATTTAAAACAAAAACTTGTCTTAATTTTAGTGCATTGTATTTGAAATGTTATTAAGTTCAAAATTAGCAAAGCAAACCGATCACTACGAAACAAACTAACATGAAAGCTTTATAAGCACATTTAATCTTTAAACGTTTTACAATGAAATTATTTACCTTGAGGAGTTTCAGAGCAAAATGGGGGATATCCTATAAGCATTTCAAACATAATAACACCTAATGACCACCAATCACATGACTTTTCATAACCACCTTGAGTAAAAACTTCAGGAGCAATATAATCAGGTGTTCCAACAGTTGAATATGCCTAATAACAAAATCATTCTTAAAAACCCTTAAAGTCAAACAAAGAGAAAAAAAAATTGAACACCATCTACCATTTGACGACGATTACGTTTCCATGTCATTGCTTTTTCTTTAGTTCCAACACTGTTACCTAGAAAAAGAAGTAAAGGTCTACCTACTACCTAGAAAAAAACAAACTTTTTTAACATTAAAATAATTGCAATAAAGTAATGGAATTAAAAAACTTTTTGAAATCTTTTACTTACATAAATCTACAACAGCAGCTGGTGTAATTCCTCTATAAAAATCAGTACGGTGCGCTTTTTTTAAACCTGTGCACAAGCCAAAATCTGACAGCTTGATATGACCCTAAAAAAGTTTTGAGTACTACATCTAACCTTTTCTGAAAATGAAAATGATCAATTTGAAACAAGATAATTTTAGATAACTTTGGTCACAAAACAAAGTTACAATGAAAAAGGTACAAACATAAAACAAGATTGTCAAAGTGGACATCAATAACCTAAGTATAAGTTTACAGATTGCACCGCAAAAAATAATCCACAAAAAATTTACTTTATCCAAGATGGTGCTCCTTATTATGCAAATTTGAACCCTCTTGATTTTTCAGGAGGGTTAAAACCAGGCAAAGATATTTTTGTGGGGGTATATTGAGGCCAAGGTTTATGATTGTCAACATCCTAACATTAGCATTATCAATGCTACCATCACCAAGCAATTGCTAAAAGGGTATTGCTAAAAGGGTATTGCTAAAAGGGTGTTGCTAAAAGTTTCAACCTGGGATTGAAGCTGTAATCATAGCTGATGGTGGCTATATTAATTAGATATTGTAAAACCCTTTTTATTCTTGAAAAAATTTTCTTTAGTGGATGATTTTGAAAATAAATAAAAAGTCAGAAAATACTAAAAATTTTTTATTTTTTATGATGCAATTGGTAATCAAGTGGATTGAAATTTGAGTAAATTAACAACCCAAGTGGATTAAAATTTGTTTAAAAAATAACCTGTATCACTTTTTTTTTCTATAAAAATGTCACAAACTAAATATAGTTATTCTACAAAACTAAATCTAACAGATCAAAATCATAACTTTTGAATTTGAAAATACCATTAACTCCTGTAACAACACGATCATTTCTCTCTCCTCAAGAAATAATTTTTTGTATTTGATCATAGAACTGCACTTTTTTTGAAGTAGAACTTTCTGACTGTGATAAATAAACCTTCATTAATGTTAAGGATCTAATTAACATCTATGTCCTAAATATACTAACAATTATCATTAGCATTTTTCAGGACCAAACAATGATGTTTTTAGAGAAAATAATGGTTTTAGAGAAACTTCTAGATTTTTTAAACTAGTATATACTCCTTTCATATTTTTTAAAATTATTATTCTTATATTTATACTTAACTCCATTTAATAATGAAAATAAATTAACAAAAAAAGTTTTTAAAAATAAAATCTGTTAGATCTCTTACTAATAGAATTTTTTTATAAAAAATAAATAAAAAACATTAGGATCTTAATAGACGATGAGAACTTTAAAAAATCTTTAAAGATCTCATAAAAAACATTAGGATCTTTATAGCTGATGAGAACTTTAAAAAATCTTTAAAGATCTCATAAAAAAACATTAGGATCTTTATGAAGAATATAAACTATATGAACATTCTGAGACTTACTTAAAAACACACTCATGATAAATAATAGCATTTAAAAATAAATAAAATACATACCCTTGCATCTAACAATAAATTGTCTGGTTTTATGTCTCTAAAAAGTTAAAAACAGAATTTTAAAAATAGCTCAATTTAAATAAGCAACAAATCATTTTTTGAAGTTTCTTATTTTAAAAATAAACAAAAAAAAGTTAAAAAAAAACAATCTCAATATTTTCTTATTAACATTTTTGAAGTTACAGAAGTTAATAATTTCAAAATGTGCTAGATGTTAGATGCGCTAGATATTAGATGCGCTAGATGTTAGATGCGCTAGATATTAGATGCGCTAGATATTAGATGCACTAGATATTAGATGCGCTAGATATTAGATGCACTAGATATTAGATGTGCTAGATATTAGATGCGCTAGATATTAGATGCACTAGATATTAGATGCGCTAGATATTAGAGCATCTTGTAAACTGCTTACTTCTTTATAGATATTAACTTAAAATTTAAACATGAAATCAAATATCTTAACTAAAGTAATATTAAAAAAGAGTAAACATCATACCTATGTATAAATCCTAGTTGATGAATAAAATTAATAGCTAATATAGACTCTGTCATGTAAAACTGAGTTTGGGATTCAGTAAATGTGTCTTTTCTTATAAGTAGTGTCATCAGATCACCTGTTAACAAGAGCAAAATCAAGAGTTTCTAATCACAGATTTAAGATGATTACTACCATTGAAAAAAGAACTAAAGATTAATTTGTTATAACAAAATTATTTTTAAAATATTGTAAATAAACATAAATAAATAAAAATTAATAAAAAAAAAAATGCAAATAAAAAAAAAAAAGATCTCACTAAACCTCCAGGCAGGAACTCCATCACTAAATACAAACAGCTCACATCTTGAAATGAATAATACATTTTAACTACCCAAGAATTATCTGATTCAGCAAGAATATCTCTTTCAGCACGGACATGTGCAACCTAGAAAAGAAATAACTGTTAAAAATTTTGATTTAATAGAGCAGACCTTTACAATTGAAGCCTTTAAATTTAAAAAAGCAATTCTTTAAAATCAATATTGAGTAGGTCTTCAAAATCTTATTAGATCTCTGAAAAGGAAAATAGCAGAGCGTTGTAAAAGTACAACACTTTGATCTTTTTGAATGATTACAATTGAGGAAAAGTCTATGCAGAGTTAATGTAACTATCATTTGTAATTACCTCAACAATTCTACATCAAAGGCTAGAGAAAAAAATATCTTAAAGGAGGCTACAGAAAAAACAAACAAGTTTTTCTAAGATTACTAAGGCAGTTTTAATGCCTTATATTGCTTTTTTTTTTCTCATAAAAAAAAGGGAACATACTTGTTCTTTTTCCAGCATGTCTTTCTTATGCAATATTTTCATAGCATAAACATGACCAGTATCAGTTTTCTGAACTAAGCGCACCTAATGATAAGTTATTTTTTCATCAAAAAAGTAATTATTTTATTCAACACTTAAAAAATGGGGGGGAAAAAAAAACAAAAACATTTCATATTACAAGCCAGAAAGAGTTCAATTCTTGTAGCTGTTTATAACCTGTTCTGTATATAGACCAAACTATCTTTATTATCAATCTGCCAAGTAATAAATAAATGATAAAGTAAAAATAAAATCTATAAAAATGGATTTAAATGAATTACAGGAATTAAATTAAATAAATTAAATAACTATAATAATCAATGCATCATATACTAAAACTTGAAAAGAAAAAAGACAGAGATTTTTATAAAAAACATGTAGCAAGAATAAATGCAAACTTAAGGAGTAAGGCAGAGAGAAGAGGAACAGGCAAGCATTTAGTAGTTCTAGCAGAATACAAAGTTAATCCAAGGCAAAAATGAGAACTTCATCTGGTTTATGTTTTATATAAAACATAGAGACTCAAAGAGAAATATAAGCAAACTCAATACCTCTCCAAAAGCACCTCTTCCAATAACCTTTAATGATTCAAAGTCCTCCCTTCCAATCCTTGTTCGCTTTAACCGGAGAAACTCTGTCTCGCGCAATGCATACAATGTTCTTCTGGTTTCTTTCTAAAATTTTATTGAAAGCTAACATTCAATACATTATGTATCCATAAGAAATTATAAGAAAAAAAATCAAGCTTTTCAGTATATGCATTATTATATCAAAATCTTGACCAAATAAAGAGCCATAAATGCTGTTATAATCATGCTTGTGGAGCTGCAACTATTTTTCACAATTCAGCTTAAGCTCAGCTCCTAGCACCAGCTTCTTAATAATTTTAGCTCATTGTAAATACAAGTTTTCTGATTACATATAGAAGTATCTACTATAAGCTTCTTCTTGAAATGCCTTATTTTGTAAACATCAAATTGATTTCCCTAGGGTTTTAATAACACTTCCTCACTCCAACTATGTTTTCAAACAACTACCTCCTATGAATACGCATTGACAATATCTTTTTCGGATCAAACCAGTTTCCTCAACTTTTTCAATTAATGAATCATTTATATTAACTGCAAGATTGAAGATGACATATGAAACTTTTAAAAATTAATAAAAAAAAAGTGGCCCTTTCTTTATTAATCTAATAATCATATCTAAAGGTTAATTAATACTGTTTTCTACAAAATACTTGACTTTTAAACCTTGAAATCATTTTTAGCTTCTTCACTTTTTGTATTATTTTCTAAAAGATTGCTAAGACCTTTTATTTGATGGATATTTTACATGATGAAGCTTTTTTTTCATATAATAGAAATTTAATCTGATGGATCTTTTTCATAACTCTCACTTTCTTTTTTGCTGATTAAAATGTCAATAAAAAAACAAGCAAATTTCATTTCATTATGAAAATTTGCTTTTTTCCCCAAAATATATTGGGTTCAACAATGAAAATTTCATTTTTTAAAATTGTTTTTCTGAATACAAAAAATCACAAAATTGTTAATCATAGGAAAGAAAAAATGAAATAACTAAGAGTAGTTGTTTCATTTTGTAATTAATAAGTAAATAAGTCTCAAAATATAACTCAGCTATAGAAAAGCTAGTAGCGATGAAAGAAAAACTGTCTGAAAGATCAATTTATATCTTCTTATCATAGAAATGGATTCTTATCAGAGTTGCTGCAATATCTCACAGGTATATATATATATATATATATATATATATATATATATATATATATATATATATATATATATATATATATATATATATATATATATATATACATATATATACATATCAACTGATGTATGTAAAAAGTAAATTTTAAACCTCTTTTTCAGAAAGCCCTTCTTTCTCCATAATTTCCTCCAGTTGTTTGACTCTAAAATATTTTTAAAATATATAAATATTATTCCAAATTCTTACAAGTTTGTTAATAATATTTTCAAGTAATATGGACTAATACTTATTTTATCTAAATGACAAGGTTACATTATATGGTCTAAATAATATAAGTAGCTTACTTTTTAGGAGACAGAAAAAAACTTTGACAAGAAAAGGTTGTTTTTGAAGAACTTCTTCATGCTTCATGCGGCAAGTATTTCATAATTAGGGTTGTTTTTTTAAGAAACAAAAAAAAAAAGTAAAACAAAAACTTTTTAAGTTGTCTACAAAATCATGTTTCAATCAAAATTTGATAAAATTTGCTTTTGAAATAAAGTCTTCAACTCAGTAACATTTTCCATATTAACTTATTGTAGCAACAAGAAAGAACAGAGATTGATTTTGCATCAATAGTTAGGTAAGCAAGGCTTGTTAGACAAGTTTTATTTAATTTTTAGTTTAAACAGCATTTTAGAGCTTATTAAAAGTAGCTTGTACTGAATCAATAATAAATAAATACATACATGCATGGCATGCATAGATACATACACACATACATACATACATACATACATACATACATACATACATACATACATACATACATACATACATACATACATACATACATACATACATACATACATGTGTGTATATTTATATATATGTGCATGTGTGCGTGTGTAAATATGTAAACATATATCTATTATTTATTTTACCTATATTTTATCTCTATTTAAAGTCTGATTTATGTGTATTACTTTATAAATTTTTTAAAATTCTATTTTCATTATGTAATTAATCTTATTTAAACACAAAATATATTGCTTTTGATTGATGTAAATATATTGTTCATTATTAGCTGAAGTTCTACACAACCAGATTTGAGAAAATCAGGAATTGAAATTTATTTGTAACTTTATGTAATAAGTAACACTACCAAAGCTGTAGTTAATGATTGAATTATCTTTTAAAAACGAAACAATTATGTAAACATTGGCTACATATTGGAAAAAATAATTGTAATATCTATTATCAAAAAGTATTCCAATCAGTTTTATTTCATATCAATATTTATTTAAATTTTCAATTATAATCAGAGTAATGTCAAATGATTAACAATAAAGTAATTCTGGAAATTGCAAATAACATTGATAAATATATTCTAAAGATTTTCCATTATTAAAAGCTAATATGAGAAACTTTAAAAAAAAGAATGCTTTACTTATGCCAGCTATACTGTTATATGATTTAAATTTGTTAACTTTACCTTATACATATTGGAGTTAAAAGTAAAAAACAACTTTCACTTAGCGACTAATTTAACTTCAATTTTTACTGACCTCTCTTTTCTTTCTTTGGTATGAGTGATTAATGTAGTATAAAAAAGTTCAATAGTAGCCTTAGTTTTAGCTGCTTTGTCCAACGCTTTACTGCTAAAATGGTTATTAGTTGCCATTGTAGTTTGAAACTTTTCATAAAGCCATTTCAGCAGTGTCTTGAGTTCCAAGGCAGTATTACACAGCTAAATCGCTTTAAAAATTGACGATTCGATCTGGGTCTTCAATTCCCGAAAACGTTCAAAACATTAAAAAAAAAAAAAAGATTTACCATAATTGAAAATTGAATTCGCCAGAATTGAAAGCACGAAAAAAATTAAATTATCTAATTATCTTTTCATTCTTCCCTAAAGCTAAATTCTTATTTCTTACAAAAGTAAATGTTCTCATATCTTATATAGTTAAATGTTTGAAGTAGTAATAAGGGATTTTTTAGATTTTTTGAATTTCGCCTTTTTTATCTCTAATTTAAACCTAAAATTTGAAAGCTTTTGTTCAAAGTTTATCGCATAGTTTGAATTAGTGAAGCTAAAAGTTTACCCAACCACTTATTGAAATAAAACTTAATAAAGAAAAATTGAAAAATAAAATCTGTAGTTGTATTTTTAATTTTCAAGTGTGTTAACTTTGTGGCCAAAGAAAAATATTTGTGTTGTGACCAAATTTAAAAATTGTAACTAACTTAACTAAAAGAACTGTAACAAAAATTAGTAGACTAACTGCTTAGTCTAACTAAATTTAATCGGCTAACTTTTTAGCGTAGCTAATATTAGTCAACGAACTTTGTAGTCTAAGTGAATTTAGTCGATTAACATTTTAGTCTAACTAAATTTAGTCTTACTAAATTTTTAATTTGCGAAAAATATATTGTTACTGTCGCCCAAAAAAATATTTTTTTAAAATCTTGTTATGCGCAAGGAGGTTTAATACAAGGAGGTGTACTAAACCTCCTTAGTTATGCGTTTGTTGTGAAGTGGTTTGAGCGCCATGTCTTTAATTACAAATTGCCGTAAGTTACAATTTTTATCTACAGGGCATCTATTTCAAGGTTCGATTTTCAGAGTTTTTCAAGTTTTCGGAGAAAGATTTGCGACATGTACACTTAGAATTTTGTAATAGTAATAAACCTTATTTAATTAGTACCCCTTATTATCAACTACTTGTTTTAACTTTCAATGAAAAGCGGTTCAGATCCGGATTTTTTCAATTTCTAACTAAAGTGAATTACAAATTATAAAACACTTGTGAAATCAATTTATAATCAATTACGTAATTTATTTCGTTCGACTCTAAAAAACGCAGGTATTTACAGTGACAGCAATAAGATTGAAACAGTTAATGTTTTTTTATTATTTCTATATTGTGTAATAGAATATATATCTTGTTCAACTCTCAATTTTGTTTTTCTTTTAAAATTATTATACTAAATTTAACCTTAACTCCCAGCCCTAAAAAATATTCAAATAAGAAAATAGAAGTTTGACTCTTTTTCTTGTGAAGAGTAATCTTAAATCGATATTTAAATTCATGATAGAAATGTTGACACAGAAAAATTAAACAAAAATTACTACTAAACTTTTAAAAATATTTTAAACGATTTAAAAATCTTGTTAAGTTGCTTATAGCTAATGTGCTCTAATTCACTGAAAAACTGTAATTTTGAATAAATAAACTGTAACTTTTTCAGCTATTAAGTCTTTTAAAACTTTAAACTTTATGGGAAAGAATGCCACTTGGAAGTGGTAAATTGGAGTCGGAAGAATTTTTAAGAGGTTGATTGTTACGAACTGAAGATCAGTGGTCAAGTAGAACTTGTTTTTGTACCAGTACCAGTAGTAGTATTGTTTCTAATGCTTCAGATTTGACCAATCAGACAAGCTGGAGCTCGCAGCTTGCGTGTTTGGAAAACTGCAAAAGGAACAACAAAAGTTATTAGGATAACAAAAAAAGTCTCTGCTAACATTGGGAAGTTAGGTTGGTATGTGGCTAGGTGCAGTGAGCACTGACAATAAGCGGCCTATTCGACGCAGCGGGCGCTAACACAAGCAATCGAAGAAAGCGCAACCGACAATTGAAAGGTGGGCGGTTAACAGTGAGTTCTGACATTGAGTGGATAACTTAAAGGTGAAGGGGTGGGGGGGTGGGATGTACGCTGACATTTAGAGGGTCGTGATTGCACACGTAGTTGTTGAGTGTTAAAGGCCAATTAGAGATAAACTAATTACTTTCAGATTAGCTTTCACCAAGTACCATAATCCGAACACCAATAGCCGTAGGCAAGCATTGTAGATGTAGCATTATTGATTTTTTATAACTATTGGAATTAGAGGCTTAACGAGAATTTTGATGAGAAAGTGAATTAGGCTCTTGGTATTCTACAGGAAATTTCATGACTATATAGCAACTATTGAAAATAGAAGAAGGTTAAGCCGAGATGCAAAGAATTTTATGGAAGAATTGGTTTTGGCATCAAAGGATGAAATTAAGTAAGGGAAGAAGTAGGTAAGACTAAAAATATAATTCTCAAAGTTTTACAATAGACAACTTGTATGATATAAGAGTAGTAAACAATTTCTACGGTCTACGGCTCATCAAGTCGGAGAAGAAATCCGACACAAAATCTAAAAATTTCATCAGGAATCAGAAATATGTTAAAAATGATTTTGGCTAGGTTTTATGAAGAGTGGTGTAGAGAAATACTGAGAGAAAATATATTAGATAGTTGATGGAAGAAGAATTGGTTTCGAATTTCTAGCAGAAGCTTTCTTACTTTGGCTGACGCGCCTCTAATTGAGTAGCTGACCTTTGCCAGTCTGGTAATAAAATTTAGGAAAGAAGTATTTGAATTTAGCCTCAAAAAAAGAAGAGGTGGTCATAAGTTTGAACATCTAGTGTTTGATTGCATTGATGGTGCATATTCTGCAATAAAAAGACCATAAATTATTTTTACTATAAAAATCTATTTTATGAACATACAGCTAGTTTTTAACAGCACATAATATTTCAAGAATGTGGAATGCAGATGACCATGCTCGGTCCATGATGCCAAGGCGTTTGCAAATACTAAAGCTATTGAAAAATTTAGATATGAAACTTTCCTTTATAATATAAGCAACCCTTTAGAGAGAGAGAAAAAAATCATACTATGGTTGATCCAGCATAGCCACTAACTCCAAATTGAATTAAAAAGTCATTGGAAAACTAAGAACACCAAACAGAATGCGACTTCAATGTTGATATTTAAAAAAAAGATAATAGAAACCAGTATGAATTTGAATATAGATAATAGACCCCAGCCTAAACCTGACTAATTTTGCAGACTACTATTAGGACCATTATTTAGTAGTACTCTTCTAATTGTTCGAGCTCTTACAACAACACCAGAAGCTTCTTGCCATTTTCGACTGAGATCAGTATATGATAACTTTCTTTTTTTTTCATAATGCGAATAAGTGAATGTTTATTTCTTTAATTTGAAACCCAGGGTCTTCCATGACGCGGAAGATTTTCAACTGTAATGTATTCATGATATTGGTTGATTGTTTTGCTAGCAGTTGTATGCGTTGTGTTTAAATGTTTCGCAATTTTTCTTATTGAGAAGTTTTGTTCATTCATTGCTATGATTTAACATTTTGTCAAATTATCACTAGTTCCTCCAGCCATTTTAATTGTTTTATTGCTCAAATGTTGTTGTAAATTAGGTACTAATTTTTATATTTCATTTTACACAAATTTTTTAAACATTTATAACAATTTAAATAAAAATTCTCTTATAATTATTATCAATTCGCAAAATAGTTCAAAGTTTTACTCAAAGACAAATGCAACTTTGAAGGAAGTTTGAAATTAGTGGATTGTTAATTTTGGCCATTATACTTATTTTAGATTATGAGATATGTGTCAAGAAAAATCAGATAATTAGCGCATCGATTAATAATTTTATGAATATCAATATTTATTTGAATGAAAATATGATGCTCATCAATTAACACTTTTTGATGGAATATACACACATACATACATACATACACACACACATACATACATACATACATACATACATACATACATACATACATACATACATACATACATACATACATACATACATACATACATACATACATACATACATACATACATACATACATACATACATACATACATACATACATACATACATACATACATACATACATACATACATACATACATACATACATACATACATACATACATACATACATACATACATACATACATACATACATACATACATACATACATACATACATACATACATACATACATACATACATACATACATACATACATACATACATACATACATACATACATACATACATACATACATACATACATACATACATACATACATACATACATACATACATACATACATACATACATACATACATACATACATACATACATACATACATACATACATACATACATACATACATACATACATACATACATACATACATACATACATACATACATACATACATACATACATACATACATGCATCATTCTACAAAGAATCTTTTCCAAGCTTTTAGAAAAAAAAGTTTAAGTTGTAGGCAAAGGAAAATATTCAAAAAACTATGAATGAAATAAAATTTAAAGAGAAATTCCAAGAGTTTACTTTAATGATTGAAACGCACCTGGGTAAGAAATTTACCATTATACAGTTAGAACTAAGAAATAACCTAAGTAACAAAGGACTTTAGGCATCACTGAGATAAAAAAGAAATTTGTAATTGTTTTAAAAAATAATTAAGCAGGGATGGCAGTCATAATGAAATAGAACATAAATTTGTATGGAGAAAAGATCAATAATAACACGGAGTCCTTATTGGTAGTATTTCAAGCGGATAAAGAAATCTATAAAAATTTTTTTTAGAGCTCCCAGATCTCCATGTGATAATTGCACCTCTGAAGTGCATCATTTTTTAACCGAACCACAATAATTCAAAGTAGCAAAAAGAACTCATTATCTTTCATGAAAGTTAATCAACTTACGTTCCGTTACATTTAATCAACTTACATTCCGTTATATTTAATCAACTTACATTCCCCCAGTGGGCATCGACGTCATTCTCACGTCGGTTCGATGTTAGTTTTAGGTTAGCGACGTCGCCAACATAAAGTCAACATCGCACCAACGTGAGAATGACGTCGAAAATTAACATCGAGTTGCGATGTTAAATCAACGTCAAAACGACGTAAAACTCGTGGTTTTATGCAACGTTGATTTTTAATTTGAATAAGACATCGCACAGACGTCGTCACAGACGAATTTTAAAATTCTTCAGCGATTTTTCTATCAAACATTTAGTGATATATCACTAAAATTAGCACGCGTTGATAATCAAGTTAACTCAACTACAGGTAGGTACACCTTAAAAAAACAAACATCTTAAGGTGTTTTCTTTTTAAGGTGTTTAAAGGCTTTTTTGGCGCTACTCGACTTTCTCCCCCCCCCCCCCCCCCTAATTTTATGATTGATTCTGATAGAGAATTATATGCTGATTCATAAAAATATAAAAACATAGACCTGAAAATCAACGGAAAGTGCTCTAATTCGAAGTCAAAGTTGTAAAAAATCCCATTAAAAACCCTAATATTCGCCATTTTTTTTCAAAACGCTTTCATTTTCAACAAAAATAAATTACCGTTACATTGCGCAATAAACAAACCTGGTTTCCATAAGCCTTCGCATTATTATTTTAAAGTATGGTAACGAAAGTGTTATAAGGAAATGAAATTAATAGAAGATTTCAAATAAAGTTTGAACGTAGAATTTGAGAATGTAGAAAAATTGATGAATAATTATTATTGTATCGTATGCTGGTTTTTTTTATTAAAAAAAACGGTTTGAAGGTTACATTTTCTAAATTTTACATGTGATAGAACAACTATGAACTGAGTTTCAAAAGTTCTTCTTTTAGGCAAAAAAAACTGTTGAATTCTTTTTTAAAATTTATTACAAAAGTACATTACTTGCAAAATAGTTTATTCTCTAATAATTAAAAAACGGCTATTTTCATTGCCACAAAAAATTGCGCAAGATAAACATACTTTAACGACTTTTTTAACGTAAAAACCATGCTATTAATGTATTCGACTATTTTCATATTTAAAAAATGCGATATATATATATATATATATATATATATATATATATATATATATATATATATATATATATATATATATATGTATATATATATATATATACATATATCACCCTTCCACACACCAGGTTCAAGTTTTTTTGAGTTTGTTAAAATCACATTTAATAAGTTCTTCAGCCAAAGAATCTAAAAGGATTCAAAATATTTTTGCTAGTACAGTTTTTTTTGCCTCTGCCAATTTGGTTTTCTAACAACAAAAGGTTTTTTTCTCACTTTTATAATAGATTTTGGTTTCCCCATTTACAAAATTAGTAATATTTTTATCTATAAAATACATCTGGTATAAAACAATTTAAATACGTTATGATGTTTTAGAGAATCAATAAAACAAAACAATAAGGAAATTAATTTGTAATTATCCAATATAATTTTTGCTTAGCAAAAAATTAACTCTATGTTAGATATTTTGTGTTAAATAATTATTAACAAAAATTGGGTTATAACAAATTAATTTAAATAGTATTTTGCTATAATTTGTAGATAACAGTCAAAATATTGAAGAGTTTCCTACACCACCATCGCGAATATATGTTCATCAAGGTATATGCAAATTTGTAATCTGTTTAATTTTTATAATTTTTAAAAATTATTTTCCCCTTGAAATTAGAAGGCAGCTTAACTGATTTTTTTTGTAGTCATTAGGGAGTTATTTAATGTATTGAGTCTTTTCTGAAAGTTTGTATGCTTAACTAGATATTTTCCATAATTTTTTTTTTTTTTTAAACAACTTAAAAATTTAAAGTAAGTTTTTAAAAGTGAATACTTCTAAACCAAAACCTCTTTTACGACAAAATCACTCAGAAGATGGCGATGCTCATCTTACCCATAAGTGGAATTTTATATTGAATTTATATATTCTTTTTCTTCTGGATTAACTTTAGAAAAGTTATTGCAATATGAGAATCAGACATCAAGTGTGAAAAAGAATGAAATGTCATCAAATTTCAATGAAAAAGTATAGCTAGCTATAAGTTATTTTTCTATTTTATTTAAATATTTTTTGATCAATCATCATGAAATAATTATGATTTACAATGATGAATATATAGATGAGTATATCATTGCCTTATTTTTCTAGTTAAAAAATTTAAAAAGAGTGTTTTTACCCAGCAATGAAACTGAAAAACAAGTAATGATCTTTTAAAATTTATTAATTTTGTAAAGTTACACTGTTATATAATTTTTAACATAAAATATATATATCATATAAAAGAAATATATAAAGTAAATAACTTGTAAATTATGTTTTATATTTTATTACCGTAATTCTATTTTGAAATTCTTTTTTATTCTTTGTTTTAATTTAGGATGTAGTCTATATTTAAACATTAATAACCGACGATGTACATCGTCTTAGGTTCACACGTGTGAACCTAAGTCGGAGTTTGAGATGCAAGTTAGGACTTAGATAAATTTTACTTCCATTTAAAACTCGAAACTTAAAATATAGCATATGTTATATTTTAAGTTTCGAGTTTTAAATGGTAGTAAAATTTATCTAAAACCGACGTAAATCAAGCAATGTTCAATAAAATATTTTATTGAACATCACTTAATTTACGTCGGCTTAATATCATATTCTAACGTTAATCCGATTTTCAATTTTCAAAGTAGATGCGACATCGCACACAACGTCACAGATACATCGAATGTTTACATCGCTATTACATCGCGATTCGACGTCAATATTACATCGGATATAAACATCGTCTTAACATCAAAAATTGACATCGCGATTACATCGCATATTAACGTCGATCCAACTTTCCATTTCCAACGTTAACGCGATGTCGCACTCGACGTCGCCTAAACGTTAAACCAACATCGCCGTGCCCACTGGGTCCGTTACATTTAATCAACTTACATTCCGTTACATTTGAAATAACTCGAAAAACTTCAAGACAAGCGTAGACAATGAAAACAGAAAAGCAGAAATGCAAACAAATCTTACGGTTGCGTTAGATGGTGGTTGTGCATTATAAACTTCATAAAATGAGATAGGTTCAACTAATTATGATTTCTCTATTCCTTATACTATTTTTTAGCTATTCTTTTTTAAGAAAATAATAGAAAGTGTGTTTTTTAACAACTGACAAACTGATATTTTTATGTCAGTTCAGTAAATTAGTTCCAATAATTTGTTGTTTTGCAACTTTTGTCTGTTTTAATATATTCAAGTTCAAACCTTTCGACTGACAGGTTTGAACTTGAATTCAAACTTTTCAATGTACCCAAAAAAGTATAAGGTAAGGTAAGGAGAGCTCATCGAGATCTTTGGCTTTCGAAAAAAATCTTGTATTTCAGTTTTGCGAAATAAAATTAAACCAGAATAAAAGAAATCAAAAGTTTCTCTTATCCTGGTTTAATTTTGTTATTAAATATTATTAAAGTTTATTAGAAAGAGGTTTAATTTTATTATTAAATAAAATTAAACCTCTTTCTAATAAACAAACCATAATAAATCAACATCTTGGAGGAATTTCAATCAAGCCGTAAAAGGAAAACGTAGTTTTTTTAAAAAAATAATTCCTGGCAAATACTTTAATTGAAGATTTCTTTCGCGTCAGCATGTGCGCTTAAAATCTGCAATCATTTTGGCATCCTTTTAAAAAATTTTTACTACGACTGCTAAAAACAAGTTCGTCATTGACTTTTATCTCTTTGGGTGTTACGCTTGAGAACATTATTACAACACTTGAGATGGCTGAATGAATTGTGCGTTATTTTAAATCGATTTAAAAAGACTGCTCTCATTGAGAGGAAACTAGGATGTGGTAAAACAAATGCAGTGAGGACCTCAAGGTTTATTAGAGCAGTCACAAGGTCGAGTTCAATGCAATACAGTCCGATTCACGTGGAAGGCTAAGGAACTAACTCAGAAATGTTGTTAAATGACCTGAAGGCCAAATCTAAATATAGATCTAAAGACACCTCATTACTGCTGAGAGAAGTAAGAAACTTTATGCAGATTTAAACCCCCTCTGGACTACAATATATGGGCCTGTGTTGAGTCAAAAGCCTGTGAAAATTATGAAAAAGTGATATGAAACAAATCATTTTGCCAAAAGTATTTTCTTGTTTACTTGCTAATTTTATTATTAATTTTATTACAACCTAATATTTTTAAAAATTAGTGCGGGTCTTAAGGGCACATATTGTAAGGTCTTAAAATAAATCTATTTCATTATAATCAAGGCTTTTTCTTATTGCTCTTGTAATGTGTCAATGGTTTCAAGGTAAACAAGACTTCATAAGATTTTTCAAGACTACAGATTTGCCTTGTAATACTAAATTAACTTGCTATAACAAGAATTTCAATAGAAAAAATTTTTTGACCAAGGATTCGTCAAGTTAAATCATTTTTTTGTTCAAAAAGAACTTATTTTCATTTTCCATTTGGGAAGATTCATAGTAAAGTATTATGTATTATTTCGAATAATTTGATAATTGCATAATACTTTACTATGAATTTGATATTTAACTGGATAATTTCTTCTTTACATCTTCGAGCTTCATCAAACTTCTATCGCAGAACATTAAAGTTGTCATAATGTTGCTAAATAAAAAGGTTTATCTTTTCTGGATGAAGTTTAGTTCTTTTGTAGGACCCCATTTTTCCATATGTCGCTCTAATGAAGATAATAATGCTGGAATGCAAAGCCAATTTTAAATAACATTTGCAAGGAATGGAAACACTATCTAAATTGTCTTCCTTAAGTTTAAGATGTTTTTAATCCATCGTTTTTTGCTGGATTTGTACATATACCACTCAGACTTGACAGGAGAATTGACCAGAATAAGTAAAGGATGAACTTTGCAAAGGTCATATGACCAGAATAAGTAGAGAATGAGCTTTGCAAAGGTCATGTGACCAGAATAAGTAGAGAATGAGCTTTGCAAAGGTCATGTGACCAGAATAAGTAGAGAATGAGCTTTGCAAAGGTCATGTGACCATTGCTATTCAGGGGTCTTCCTTCTCCTCTTCAATAGCCTGATTAATTTAAGCAGAAAAGACGAATTTATTTTCACTTTTATAAAATAAAGCAGAAAACACCTAAGCTACTTCTGCTACACAAATCATGACATTCAAACACTCTTCAAAAAAGATCAAATTCTTTTT
This sequence comes from Hydra viridissima, assembly GCF_058129835.1. Classification (NCBI taxonomy): domain Eukaryota; kingdom Metazoa; phylum Cnidaria; class Hydrozoa; order Anthoathecata; family Hydridae; genus Hydra; species Hydra viridissima. The sequence goes on from NW_028324313.1 coordinate 7,034,236, forward strand.
CAGGGGTAATAACTAATTCTAGATCTCCATCATCTCCCCTGGATTGTAATAGATATTAGAGAGTGTTCCGTGCATTTTCATTACACTTAGGATCATCATGCTTACAGAAGTTTTCAGCATAATTTTCTTCCTTTATAAAATACCGAAAATTTTAGTTTTACTTTTTTTCTAAAATCTTTGGCATTTAAAATGTGCTTTTTGTACTTAAAATTGTTCTCATAAAAAAAAACAAAGCATGGGAGAATATTCGTTTTATTTCGTTTAACGAGTTTTTTTTGATAAGGAACTTTCGAACGGACTTTCGAACTTCGTATAAGTTTTTTGAAGTGAGAAAAGTTTATAACAAAGTTCTTTCAAAATGAATTTCGTATTGTTTCCTTTCGAATATCTTTTACCCATAGTTAAATGAAAAATTTTTTTAGCTAATCCAGTACAGCTTTTCACGGCATAATCAACCTTTGAACAATCTGTTACTGCTCTAGATATTGCCAGCTAGAGCAAATGATCAGTGCAGTGTAAAAATTTGTCTATGATTTTGTTGCATTTCATGCCACTACAGTGGGGTAACTCTTCCGAGAGGACCTTGTCAACTTCAAACTTAACATGAACTTGCTAAATCGCAGTCTTCAGCATGAGCTTGGGTCTGCAAACTGGAGATCCTAGGTGCCATGTATATTTGCAATATTGAATGTTATGTTGATTTTAGCAATAAATTTTATAACTTTTAGACCCAATCTCAGTTGTTTGCTGTGATTAGTTTTATGCTCAAGTACTGACATGACAAAGAATAATTTATAAGTACGGTAAGTAAAGTAACAGTACCGTCGTCTCTCCCGGACTTAACCAATTACGATTTTGCGCCTACGAATTAGAAGGAAAAATTGTGCGCTGGCAAAAGCATACTTGTAGAATGTTACATATCAAAATAATAACGGCTTTACTGATGAACAGTTTGTGGCTTACTAACATATTGTAAGACCAGGCTTGGACTGGGCCGCCGGGATACCGGGAGATTCCCGGTGGGCCGGTTGGCATAAAAAATTATATTATATTTTTAGTTAGGCTACATTTTATTTTCCAAATAAAATATAAATTAAAATTTAACTAAAAATATAATAACTTTTTTTCTGGCCTCTAATTACATCTAATTAAAGGCCATTTGCCGGCTAATTATATAAATTTTGGCGGCCATCTTGAGCTGATCGAAAGTAGTATTATATTAATAGTGAGTTTAGCATGCGCGCTTTATCTTTAGGCGGTGTTAGTACAAGCGTTAGCAAGTGTGCTTCCACTGCAAGTTTAAAAAAAGTTAGGCACGTAAAAACTTCAACAAGTGCGTTTTAAGTCATTAATTATTCATAACTTATTTTTAAGTTAAAACCATTTCCAAAAAATATATGTGCTATAAACAATTAAAACAAACTTACAAGAAAATTTGCATAAAAAAAAATGAAAAAGAAAATAAGAAAGAAAAAGTAAAGTCATCTACAGCTTTAGTTTCTTTTGAATTTACGGTTTCAAACCAAATTTATTTGTCTAATAGTTATACAAATGTTTAGTATTCGAAATTCGAATACTAAACATTTGTATATATTCGTTTGTACATACTCTACCCCATAGAAAATGAATAAACGAAAAGGAGGTGCTGAGAAAGAAAGAATAAGAAAGAAAGCACGTTTAGAGAACGATGGCCAGAAATGTAAAAAGTTAACGAACATGTTTGCAACATCTTTTAGTACTAACTCAATAGTTAATATCAATATGGCTGATGTAGCAACAACAGAAATAATAACTGATCTCCATTCAATTTGCAATCCCGCTAATGCGGTATTATTATCACCTAATGAGGCAGATGCACATGGTTCTAAATTTCAAACGGCAGATAGTTTTGAAGACAATGCAACCTCTTATCCTAACTCTGACACTCAATATAAATTGAACAGTAATCAATGCGAGCCAAGTGAAGAAACTCAAAACAATTATTATTATTTTCCGAAACCACAAGCAGACATTTTGAAATCATTTTTTAAATTTCATCCGAAGCAAAACAATTTGATCTAAACGGTAAAATTAATTACCAGAGCGTTTATTTCAGAAATAATAAACCTCGTCACTGGCTGACCTTTGAAGAAAACACACAAAAGTTATTTTGTTCTTTTTGTCTGGCATTTAGCAAACCTTCAGATCAATCAACGTTCATTAGTGGATATAACATTGCAAATTCCAAGCATATTTATCAAAGAATATCAGAACATGAAAGAAGTGCACTCCATGCAGCCTGCACAGAGTCGTATGTTTTAAAAATTAATGCCAAAGATATTATAAGTATTTATACGCGCCAACATGGTGAAGAGGTTAAAAAGAATCGTTTAATTTTAGAAAGAATCATAGAAACTTTAAAAGTTATTGGTAAGCGTGGACTTAGCTACAGAGGTGCAGTAGAGTCTGGGTACACATTGCTTGATGACAGTGTGGGATCATGGGAATTTTTTAGAGATTCTTTTGCTAATTGGCAAATTTGATCCGTTGTTGGAAGCACATATCAAAGAGGTGGTTCAAAAAAGCAAATCCCGGCATAATTCAGTTAGCAACAGAACAGGTCGTGGCGACTTGGTCACTTTTCTGTCAAAAACGACTGTTAATAAAGTCATTGATGCAATAACAACATCTTTAACGAGCATGATTGTGGAAGAGATTAGAGAAGCCGGTATGTTTAGTGTTCAAATTGATACCACACAAGATATTAATGTACAGGATCAGTGTTCTATTGTGATCCGATATGTAACCGAATCTGTACATGAACGTGAAATATCGATAGTCAATTGCACATCAACAACTGGAAAAGGAATGTGTGATTTGGTTTGTGGCGTTTTTGAAAAGGTAGGCATTGATGTAAGTAAATGTATTGGCAATGCAACCGATGGAGCTTCTAATATGCAAGGTCAATACAATGGATTCAATACCTGGTTAAATACAGTTTCCCCAGGTCAGATTCATGTTTGGTGTTATGCCCATGTTTTAAATTTGGTAATGGGTGATGTTACTAAAAAAGCTGTTGAAGTTGCTACCTTATTTGGTGTTTTGAACACATGTGCAGTATTTTTACGGGAATCATGTTTACGCTTCAATGTTTGGCGTGAATTTAGCAAATTGAAATATATATCTGTAATCGGTGAAACTCGTTGGTGGGGGAAAGACAGAGCTCTTACTAAGGTATTTGGAAATTTCTTCATCAAAACCTCCGATCAAGAAAACAAGTTATTGATTTTTTGTACATTGACATGTTACAAACATTTCATGATATTTCTACATCAATCAAATTCAATAATGACGTCCGTTACAGAGCGAAAGCTCTTTTAGATTCATTGACAAGTTTTGAATTTATTTTGACGGCACAATTTTTTTTAAAAGTATTTGAGCACACAACGCCATTATCTGAATATTTGCAAACAACTGGAATGGATGTACTACGAGCCTATAATATGGTTCAAAACAGTATTAATGAGTTAAGAAAAGTAGATAGAAATTTTGATTCCATTTTTCAAGCAGCTACACATTTTTCAGAACTTGCGAACAGTGAACTGGGAAAAAGGAATCTCGACATTGAAGTTCAGACTGGTTTGAAAGAGAAAAGAATTAGAGCAAATCAACTACTTGAAAGTGCAAAAGATAAATTTCGTATCAATGTTCACAACATGGTAATGGATCAAGTAATCAGTAGTTTAAAACAGAGATTCTCAGAGCATGGTAGTCTATATGCTGATTTATTTTGTTTAGATCCAAGAAATTTTGCAGAAATTTTGAAAAAAATGGCTAGTGCTGCATTACAGCATCTGAGTGGGTTGCTCAGAAAGTTTGATGCTAGTGTAACAAAGGACCAGCTTCAAACGGAATTATCGGACTTTGCAAGGAAATGGGAAAGTTTCGAAATAACTCTTGAAGATGAATATAATTTGATATTTGACACGGAAGTATCTGACTCTGTCTCGGACAACATGCAACAATATAAATCCGAAGAATCTGAAACTGTCTTTACAATCCCAGAAGTGGAAAACAGTGACAGCCACAGAAATAAATGCAAATCTTGCAAAAAATGTATTGTTTGTTGTTACTTTGTCCTCCAGAAGTTTAACTTGCATAGTCTTGTGTATTCAAATTTGTTTCTGGCTTACAAATTTGTGCTGACATTATCCTCATCACAAGTTGCTTGTGAAAGGTCATTTTCGAAATTGAAGTATATTTTGAACAGATTAAGAACTTTGATGAGCCAGTCAAGTTTACAGTCATTCATGTTGATGTCTTGTGAAAAAGACCTTCTTCCGAGAATTAATAACGATGCAATAATTGATGTCTTGGCATCGACTAGTCAAACGATGAAAAAGTTGCTATACTAGTCAATATTGAATAGCGATTGTGTCTACTATTTCTAGACTACAACTTACAGCAGTGTTTTAGAAATATTTCTTTTTATCAATATTTAGGCTGGGAAGTTTAAATTTTTTTTTTTATACTTTAAATAATAATAAACAATAATGCAACTAAAAATAAAAAGTCCTTTACAAATATAATATAGGTAAATTTAGAAAAATAAAGGCGTTAATCATAGTCGTAGTCATGGGCGGCGTGAAGGCTCTCGGCGCCCCTATATATATATGAAATATATGCAGCATACAATGAAGTGGGCCGCCGTGACCAAAATTTCCCGGGCCGTTTTTTCAAGCCAGTCCGACCCTGTGTAAGACCAAGATTTAAATACAAATAAATTTTGTGTATCAATCACTTTTAAAATACACCAGAACACTTAAAAACATTTATTTCTTTGATTTAGATTTAATTGCAGATTAATTGACTTCTTATAAGCACGTGTTTAAGCCATGTAATGGATTATAGGGGAAAACCTCAATAAATGGGACAGTTTTTGCAAAGTGCTTTTTAAACGTAGATAAAATTGTTTAATATATATATTTAAATATGTTTGATAACCACCGACTCTTGCTCAATGATTTAGTAAAACAAAAAAATTTGATTTGCATTTGGCTATTTGTAAAAAGAGAGTTTTATTGGAGCATGACATTTGTCCCACTCATTAAGTTTGTCTCATTGAATGGGACAAACATAAAGAATTAAAAATAAACGTATTTAATTCAATCATTTTTAAAATTAGTTTATTAATTGTAAATGTAGTTAAATATATAGATACATAGATAAAGACCACACAAAAAATATTTTTAACTTTAAACATTTTAACTCTAATTAAATTTCAATCAAAGCAGAACTTTCTCATTTTACAATATTATATTTAGTTATTTTTATTTAAGTAAAATATTGCAGTATAAAAGTGTGTAAATAATACCCATTACCCATGGGTATAAAAGTAAGGGACTGCAGCATCCCTATGCTGAGCTTTAAATAATACTTTATTAAATTCATTCAATAGGTAGTATTTTGTCTCATTCAATATGCCCATCACTTTATCCAAAAATGATTAGTCACATTAAAAACACCATTAAGCTTAAATGTTTTACTCACTGTAGTACTAGAGACTGCTATCTATTTAAGTATGGAATTTTATTTTCCATAACTTCAAAAATTGCTGCAAAATCAGATAAAAAAAAACATTTTTAAAAATTACTTTTTACAATTGAAAACACAATAACATCAGTTGTCATTACGGTCATAGAGCAATAGGATGGATGAGTCGGTCAGTTGAGTTCTTGTTTCTATCACTATTTGTTACAGGATTTTGAATATCCTTACATCGATGCTTCTATGAGAATCGGAGATTGTCCCATTTAATAATCGTCCCATTCATTAAGGTTCTCTCCTACCTCTCCACTTTTTCAGATGGATGGCGTGTGACGATTCTTTGAAATCCCCTACATTCAAAATGTTGTGCTTTATTTCATACTTTATTTACCTTTAGCATCTTATTTTCTTTAAATATATTGAAGAAAATAAGATGCTGAAGGTAACAGTAATAGTATCGCATTTTAAAACCAAAAACAGTAATAAACCCTTTTTTATCTACAGGTAAAATTGACAAAGATCTTATTATTCATTAATGCAGTTGAAGCCCGTCGGCTTTTTATGTTTAACTTATGTGTAATAAAACCAACGGTTGCCGCAAATTTTATTAGAAAAATAGATTTTATTAGATGCAGCCCTGCCTAAGTTTTATTTTTTGCCAGTTATAGGTTTGTTTTTAATCCGATCGAGAAATAACCAAATCAATCATTTTGAGAACAAGACAATACAAATGAGAAACTTTAAAAATAACATTAAAGTTCTTTTTATCTAAAGTATAGGTTAAAGTATGACTCAATTTTTTTAAAAGAGATTGACCGGGAAAAAGCGTTTGCTCTAGTGCACGTGTAGGCGTTTTAAAGTGCGTTCATTAAAGCGCTGCAAACCCCCGACTGTGGGCATTCAAGCAGCGAGAGTTTGCAATAACGAAAGAACTGTTTATTGCACAAACAGTTCGAAGCAGCTATCTAAAATATGATTTCTAGTTTCTACAGAAACTTTTTTTTTTCGACAGCCTCTTTTTTTTGATTTTTAAAATGGAATGTGCAAGAAACTTAATTTCCTTTTTTCTGATGTTTTCATGTTTGAACAAACAAGGTAAGTTAAATAAATAGAAAGTAATTTGATTTGATTATGAAAACGATTGAGTTTGCTTCAAAAATTTAGCTCAAAATGTATGAATTTGAGAATACGATATAAATTTATTTCAGTGGTTTAACGTAATACAGGTGTAAATAATGTCAAAGAGAAAATTTAAAAATGATTATCTTGTTAGACGTAGTTGAATTTTAACAAATTTTTATTTTATATTTTCTAATATTTATAAATTTGTTTTGCATAGATTTAAAACAATAAAGCGGTATTTTATAATTAAGCGTTTTGGGGTTAAAGTTTTTTAAGAGTTGATTTCTTTTGTAAATTCGGCTGGAATCTGCTAAAAAATTAGCGCCCAACAAATCTTCCTCTAAATTGGTTAATTAGACATGTTATAGATTTTATAGTATGTTAGATATTTATGTGTCGTTTACCGCCATGATAGTATACGCATGCATCAGTTTTGGTTTCTGATCTAAAGAAAGTAAAATGAGATTACCAAAGAATAGGGCTTTAAAACGTTTTTAGTAGACCCAGGTTCTAGTTGACCAAGGTTCTAAAGATAAATAGAAAAGTAGATTATAAAAAAGATCAAGACAGCAATAAAAATAATGATAAAAAAAAGTAGGTTCCTAATCACTAAGATAAAAGTATAAGTAACCTGATAGGTTACTCATACTTTAATAGGAATTAAGCCGTTCGGGCTCGAGATTTACGTTACAGAAGAATTAACGCGACAGTTAAAGTAAATCTAAAACTTGGGAGGAGGGAGGAATTTTTAGGATTGAGCAACAGTTCAAAGTAAATCTTGAATTAAAATCATCTATAACAAATAGATGAGCGTTATATATCTGCCATCGAATTAGTAAAAAAAAAAATGGCAACTGTTGTTTATTTAAAAATGTTAATAAAGATATGTTTGTATAAATGTATTCTAACAAAAAGATTTTAAAAAGTTAAAAAGGGAAGACTAAAATTTTGGCAGAGCTGAGCGGTTTTCTGATATCCAATAGTTTGAATTTTTAATATATATATATATATATATATATATATAAATGTATATATATTCTTAGGCCAATAAACTAATAATTAACTATGGCTAAAATGATTTAAGTATATACCTGGTCTAAGGTCTTTTTTTATATTTATAACTGATCTAATGTCTTTTTCATGTGTAAACTCAAGCCTTTTAAAAGCTTTTACAGTCAAACAAAAATCTTTTTAAACAAATAGCTAGACTCTTTTGAAATAATTTTTTTTTTGCTTTCAAAGTTATTTCACATTACATACCGAAATTCGTTACCTTTTGGGGACAAAACAAAGCAAACGCTGTGTTAGATAGTGTGGAGATGAATTTAGCAAGTTTATGCTCCCGTGGCTCGCCTTACTCCACCATTGTTGTAGGATATGTCAGTAGATACATTGATCATAGAAATGAAGGTATATTTTTTTTATTTTGTTTGAGTTTACATAGATAAAGATTAAAGGATTAATATATGAAAAGTTTATCTCATTTGTTAAAATCAAACTCTTTAATCATAGATTTTCTGCCTGGAATGGGATTTTCAGTGCACTGCGGAAGATCACAAGATGAAGGGCATGTATCGTTTCTATATTGCCCACATATTGGACGAGATATTCGCTATTGTCAAATGCGTGGTAAAAAGATACTTATTGGAATAGGAGGACCTGGATCTCCTGCTAAGTTTGAGAGTGCTCAAGGAGCTGAAAGATTTGCTAAACTTATCTGGAATCTCTTTCTTGGCGGCGACGAAACTAATGATTTACGCCCATTTGGAAGGTAACTAACCATTAAAAAAGTTCTTTTTAGAAATTAATTTAAAAGAGAACCAGAAAAAAAAACATAAAAAAGTATGAAAAAATCTCTCTTTCCATAGAACATGAGTTGATCTCATTTCAAAGTAAACTTGATCTTTTTAGCGTGATTTTGAATGGTATAAACTTCTTTATGCAGAACAACGACCCACAACACAGCAATATCTTTCTTCTAACTCTTGACCAGCTGAGGCAAATGGATCAGTCCAGACGCTATTTGCTGACTATTTCTCCTTCATGCATGTTTCCTGATCCATTCTTTGGACCAGGAGGGCACAAAATTCTTGATATTTCAACAAGGATCATTGACGAGGTATCAAAAATTTAGAGTAGTTTTAATTATAAACTATTTATTGGAATTAATTTTTCCACTTAACAACAAACTTTTTTGATATTAAAAAAACATTTTCACATTTGGGCACTTTAGGTTTTTTTTTTAAAAAAATACATTTTTTATAAAAACTTTGTCAACTTAACTATTAAGCGTTATAACTCACGAATGGAAAAATATATATTTTAAAATTTAAGAATTGAACAATAGATAACTGATTTTTCTATTTAAAAGAAAGCAATCTTAATTAATTACTCAATTATATCAATAAGAGACTAGCTTAGATTACTGCTTTATTGTCCTAAGGTTCTTAGTTGGGCTGCAATGCCTGCCAAAGGAATAATAGGCCAATATGGAAAGCTAAAAACGTTTGAAACCAAGCATCGCAGGTTCCTATAGAAGTTGTACACAATCTTGTGAAGTCGATGCCCTTAATTTTATAACAGCTTTTTTTTCAAAATACCTTTATTAATTTTTCTTTAATTGTTTAGTTTTAATTTAGATGTTAAATTAAAAAAAAACTTTAAAAAATGATTTTTGATTATGAAACATTCTTTCATGAGTTTTATGTCAGGATTGCTTACTATTTGAATTATCAAAAAGTATCCTAATTTGTGTGCGTATAGACACTCACTCATACACACACATACACACGCACGCATGCACGCACGCACGCACGCACGCATTTACCTTTATTAGAAGTAATAAAAGGTTGTAGAACTTAGCGTAGAAAAAAATTAGAATAATAATTTGGATTTGTTGGTAAACAGATTTTCAATTACTAAATAGCTTTCGATAGTTGAGCTTTTGAATTTCATTTTAGATTTATGTCAGGTTTACTGAAAGTGCATGTTGCATGAAAGGATCTTTAGGTTTTCGTGAATCCTTAAGTAATTGGAAAAACTTTGTCATCAGAGCTAATCGCCCAAAACTCTATATTGGTGTACCTGCAGCATTACAGGCAACAAGAACACCAAGCTGCTATCGCTCGCCTTCTGAAATGATTGTTGTCTATAATGTAACACAAAAAATTACTTTTTATTGAGATATTAATTTGCAAATAGTTAAATTAAATAATGTGCTCATTACATTTAAGTAACCACGTAAAAGTTCAATTGTTGTTTAAAAAATTGTTTTAAGATGTAAATAATTATGTTAATTATAAATAATCATGTTAAAATGTAAATAGTTAGAGAAAAACTTTTCATACTTTCTTTTTAGTCATTAAAGACAAACCCGGATTTTAGAGGATTTGCAGTCCTTGATAACTCGTTTGATTTGCAAGATTTGAATGAAGGTTTCTTATTTAGCAAACCGTTGCTATCGCTGATTCAAAGAATTCAACCTCACTACCATAACCATCACTTTAAACATAGAGAGCCACCCAAGTACCAAGTAAATCCTCCAGTGATTATCCCAATTAGAGTTCCTGTTAAAGTTCCAGTTCCTGTGCCAGTTCCATACCCAGTTGTGCAAACCACCTTAAGGCCTGTAGTCAGTATCATTACACGTCCTATTCAAACCACGGTTTGGCCAAAACCAACAAAACAAATTACTGAACCAATTGAGCAAATAACTGAACCAACTACTCCGAATCCAACAGAACCTGTGACTATATCAAGTACTGTAAATCCAACCAATGATTATGAGTTAGAAAACAATCAGTTGGAAGAGGATGAGGACGACGAAGATGAAAACAATGAAGATGACGATTATAATAATGAAGTTGTGTATCAAACAACAACAACAGCTCCACAGCTGTCTGTAGATGATGTACACAATCTTCCTATAAATGATAGCAGTGAGGAAAGTTTACAAAACTCAGAAGAGATTCTTGATGAGGGTGATGACGAGGATGAAGACGAGGATGATGATGCGGATGCTGACGAGGATGCTGATGAGGATATTGACGAAGAACCTGAAGATAAAAGCAAACAATCCACAGTATTTGATCAAGCCGCTGAAAGTGTAAATAGACCAACAAAAAGACCACCTTTACATTTGCCAAACCATAAACATATGGTAATAAACAAAAAGGGCACTCAAAGTAGTCTCGCCTGGAGCAATCAATATTCAGTTGTACCTTTTCAGCCATTCTACAAATATATTTCGATAAAGCCTCTCAAAAGCATGAGTAGAGATGATGTGCTCCAAAGTAAAAAACAAATAAATCATCACAACAAATCTTATTTCGCTAAAAAAGTACATTCCTTCAACACCAAAAAAGTAAATAAACTTTTAGCAGAGCACTCGCAACATAATCTTTATAATATCATTACAAAACCCAAGAAACGAGAAAACAAAAAAGAATGGAAATCTGAAAGCGCAATCTTTCTAACCAAAAATAACAGCGTTTTACAACCTATTAGGCATAAGTTTAAGTCAAGCTCGAAAAACAAGAGTAAATACAGCATTTTGCCCAGAGATGGCGAATCTAAAATTGATATAATTTTTGATTCGCCGACTAAAAAAGATGCTGTTTCCGGGAAGGTTATTGAAGGGGCAAAAATTAATATTGTTATTGACGTCCCAGAGAAAAAGAGTAGATTTACGGATACCATGAAAAATTATGGAGTAAGCATCAGAACAACTTGTGGCGTTGCCGACTGTAATGAATTCATTGATCCAGCATACTTAAATCAAAATAAAGACGATGCTTTTGTCAGCACGGGATACCTTGATGATCTTAAAAAAAATGTTGATGTTAGAAAGTCGTCTCAAATCAAGCTTTCACTTAATCCTATGGAGGAGTTGGAAGATGAATATGTTGAAAGTTTGCTAGGTAGATATGCTGAAGATTCAAATGATGAAATCAGTGAAGAAGATTTTGATTTGATGAGTAAAAATAACGATGATCGAGACATAAAACGTTACACCATGACAAATGATGCAACCCACAATGTCCATGATGTTGATCACAATGAAGATCAAACACCTATAAAACGGCAATTGGAGTTTCAAATTCCAAATGTCGCCAACCCGGTAAACGCTGCCGCTGGGGGGCTAATGACTCTGAGTGATCAAATGAAAGAAAATCAAAAATATTTAAAATTACTACAAGAAGACTTTAAAAAGCAAGTCGACCATTTTAACAGCGAAATTATTAAAGAGCAGCCAGCTAAACCCTCAGAAGTGAACCAAAATGTCACATTTCCGTATAACATTAAAGTTAGCGAATTGGAAAAGCTAATTAGCACAGATGTAGATGTAGAAAAGCTAAACGTAAGAGACTTAGTCTCTAATGTTAATATTAAAGGAAATATGGACCATTTAAAAATGCTTATGAATGCAATGCAGAAAGACATTGATAATGCAAATAATGCAATTCACGAAAGAGAAAAAAATGTACACGTAAAACAGACGGACAACGATCAAAACTTACCGAAAAACTTTTTTTAGAGAAATTATTTTCTCAATAATCAAACTTACATTTCATTCTTGAAAATGAAACTGCTTCAGGGTGCATGTGTATGTATATACCTGTGTGTGTGTAAGAGAGAGTATATATATATATATATATATATATATATATATATATATATATATATATATATATATATATATATATATATATATATATATATATATATATATATATATAAATTTTTATATACCATTTATATATATTTTATTAACTAATTATTACAAATTATATATTATGTAACTATATATTATTTGTAAAGCCCAAAGAAATAAAATTTGTTTTTAAGTATACAAAGATGACGGACTGTCAAATTTTGTTGCAAAACAGAACGTAAAAACCTAAAAAATAAAAGTGGAAAAAGCTGCAATCATTGCTCAAATTTTTTGAATGGCTATATTACCACAAGCTTCCTTAGTACTTTAAAAAAAGACGAGGCATTTGTAAACACTTGTAAACATTCATTTTTTTTTTATGTGCAACTTTTAAGTTTTCCTGCTTGCTGATTGGTTAATTGATACGCTAATATATTTTGCTTAATCGTAATTCTAATTGCAAAAAAAGCTTTTTAATTTGAACTATTTAATTACATCTAACGCAAAATTTCATGATTTTTCCGACTCAAACAACAGTCGCAACTAAGCTAGGGATTCTCGAAACGTTTCGGGAAAAATTAATCGAGAAAATTGTTACGTTACGATACGAGAGGTTTCGATAAGTTACGAGAGCGATTTCGAAAAATCAACTAATTTCTCGTAACATTTCGGTTACGTTACGGGAAATTCTCGGTTGTTACGAGAATCATTACGAGAATGGTTTCGAGTTTCCCGAAACTCATTTTTCCCAAATTTTCATTGTCTTATTACGAGAATTGTTTGTGTTTCGGGATATTTCGAGTAATTTCGAGTTCCCGAAATGATTTGCAAAAAATTTGATTAACCAGTTAATTCGTTGAAGTACGCATTTTTAGGACAATTGACGAGCGCGACAGCTGAGTTTTGTTTTCTTTTTTTAAAAAACACAATTAAGGGTGAAAATATTAATTTAAAGTCTTTTATGATATTATTTATCAAGACTAGGGTCTATTGTAATTATAATTGTAAAAATTAAATACAATTACACATTATAATACAATAATATTGTATTGTAATATTACAGAAACAATAACAAAAATTATACTTTGGTATTGTATTGTTGTGATGAAAAACAATTACAATAAATATTGTATTGTTTTTCTTCTAACAATACAATGAAATTCGAGAACTATTGTATTGTTTTAACGAAATAAAATTACAATAATTATTGTATTGTTTTGATGAAAACAATTACAATAACTATTGTAGTGTATTACTTTACATTAAAGTAGAAAAGCTAACGTATTTTAACGTATTTATATTCATCTCTTAACGTATTTATATTCATTAGTTTTTTGTTAATTTTTTAAAAAGTAAATGTATTATGTGTAATTTAAATAATGTATTTTTTTAAAATTTTATTAGACTGTTTCAATGGTCGAGCGGTCTGAGGCATGTGTCCCGTTATTAGAAAGTCGTGAGTTCGATCCCGAACAATCTATGACGTTTCGCGATTTGACTATTTCTTTAACTTCATCACTTCTTCAAACTACGTCACATTGCAAAAGCAAATCATCGTCAAAGCAAATTATGACCATTGAAACATTTTTTATTAATATTTTTTCATTTTCTCGATTCGTTTGGAAATGTATCGAAATGTTTCGGGAAAAAATGGTTTCGAGATAGATTTTTATTTTTCCCGAAAATCAATCGGTACTCTCGTAACTTCCGGGACCCGATCGAAATAAATTTCCCGAAAGTTTAAAAACTTTACTCTCGTAACTCAAAAACATTTCGAGAAGAGTTCCGTTACGAGTCTCGTTTCGTAACGTATCGAAACAAAAATAGTTTCGGGAATTCCATGCTTAGTCGCAACAGTCTGCCCCCACTCCGATAATATTAAGTTTTTATGATAAAAATTTTATCTTTCTGGTTTGATTCTAAGCACCCTAATGTAATAAAAATACATCATAGTTCAAGATTTACTTATCGCTTTTTAAGGTTGGCATATTGTTTTTATTACTTATATGTCAAGATAATTATTGGAATTATTCAAGTCTCAAACCCCCACCCCAACAAGAATTTTGTCCAGTGATACCTCTGCTTTTAATAATATGGCTGTTAGAATATTAAATTATGTTTTGCAGACAATTCCATGGGCATTGAATTGGAATTATTATTATAAAAAATGTATATTAGAAGATGGAGCTTCCAGTGCACTTTCCAATTAAAACTAAATAAAAAAGAAAAGAAAATAGCAATCAAGTATTCTTCATCACAATCATAACAAGAAATACATCTCACTTTTAATTCATAATAAGAGTATCAGTTAAGAGATGAATAAAATCATCTAAAAATATTAAAGCTATATAATAAAATTATTATTTTAAGCAAAATGTTAAAGCTAAACACTAACATATTAAGGGTAAACAACTAAACATACGACACTAAAGAGTCTTGCATAATTCATCAATATCCAAGAGATATATTATTGATAACATTAGAAAAGTCTTTTAAAAAACACAATATATATTGAGGGTAAATGCTTAGTTAAGCATCATAAGTTATTTTCAATCAACTTTGCACTTAATATTATTTTTATTTCATATTTGTCTTACTTGAAAATTGGCTCAAGACTATAACCCAAACTTAAATTTAAATCTAACCCTAACAACTTCATTGTAAAAAAAAAAAAAAAAAAAAAATGGATGTAACTTAATCTTAACCTTCTTTTATACATAATTTAGAAGTCAATTTAAATAATAATCTACAACACTAGACTTAACGCTTACCTTCTATAAACTATACCTGTACTGAAGTTGTCAAGGTTGCCAGCCGAATTCTTATTTCAAAATCCTTATTCTAACAACACTAAAATACCTGAATTAAACCCCTAATTACAAGAAAGTCTATGAAAAGAATAGAAAATTAAATTCTTGTCCTTCAAAGATGAACATAAGTTTAAGTGTTCATTTTATAAAGGAAAATCATTTTTGAAAAATGTTAGATTAAAAATTAGGTTAATTTCATTGAACTAAACTTATAACTCTACTGTAAACAAGATTAATTAAAAAAGTTCAGAAATGATTTAACCATAGAAATCAAAGTTCAGAATCTGTTTCATCAAAATCAATAACTTTATACTAAAATGTTTATAGGTATAGACAATAAAAATTTGTATTGAAATATAAGCCTTTTAATAATCGTAAGGAATCAATGTTAGTAAACTGAGTTCTGCACAACATTACTTATAAGGAAAATGAAATTGATTACTTACGTGGTGTAGAAATATTTAAGAGTTCCCCTTTATTCACTAATTAGATTCAATATGAAATTGAACAAAACGAGTGGAATTAAGGGGCTCTCGGGAATCCAGCCATCTCCGAATAGCACTAAAGTGATAGCTCGGACGCTGTGATAACTAGATCCTTTGAGCCGAAAAAAAAGTTTAAAAAAACGTTACTTGAGACCACCCATAAACATGAGAAGACATCAAGAAAAACGAAGTAAGCGTTATCTGTATGTGTTATGAACAAGTAGTTTCATCGAAGTAAGCGTTTGGTGACAACACAGTGCACGGTCATGTCACTGATCCTGCAGACTGTTGAAGTAAATTAAGTTAGTCAACACAGCTTTTTATAGGAATCCTTTCAATGAACTTTGTACTATTTTTTGATTGGATAACAGTTACGTCATAAATAGCGTATTGACTTGTAAAAAGTGGTGCAATTTCTAAGGAGAAGAGACTAGAAACTAACCAAGGCTAAATGTCTAACCCCCGTGTGTCGGAGTTAAAACTCGAATAAATATATGCAAGCATGAGGTGCAAAACATCCTAATCATATTAAACGCATTAATAGAATTTTCATTATTCTAGCCATTTTTTTCATTTCTTAGATTTTTCAATGTTACTTTATTTTTTTGCATTATATGTATGTCATTAGTTTCTCTCTGCAGTAGTTCTGGAAGGTACCATAACATAACTGCATTATAATAGGGAGCTTAGGCAACTTTTATAGCCAATGTAAATCTTTTTTATTTAAAATGCATCGGATTCCTTAATATATTTAATTTTCAAAATGGTTTCTACCACTTCTGTAGCTTATTTAGTTCCAAAGATATTCGTGTTTTAATATTTTCAATTCATATACATTTTATGAAATATTTCCGTAAAGTTTCTCGTTAAACTTTTGGCACCGAAAAAAAAAAATTTTTTTTTCTTGTGTAAAAAGTTGCGTAAACAATAAAATATCTAAAGACGGGGGATTGACATAATTGATAAATGATTGACATAATAAATAAATAGTTGCAGAATCTATTTTTATGAGGGGACGAAAGAATTAGCTTAATTTACTTGTATATAAACAAAACTGAAACATTTAAAGTTTAAATAACTTTATCAATTCTAAAGCAAAACAACGTCCCCAAAAAAATTATTGTAGTGCAACCTTTTCTAAAAAAAATAACATCTATATATACATATATACTATTTATTTTCATGGGTGGGTTTTCATTCTTCGACACCTACATAAAATCATTTGTTAATTTTTTTGGACGAAGTTTTTCAAAAACGTTCGGTATATTTTTTTCCGCGATAAAATGTCACATGACAAAACTTCCTAATAGAAGATTTCGTAATTAAGCGGCAATTATGTATCACGTGATGTAATGTTTTTCTCGGGAGGGCAAAAATGTAAACAAACCAGTTATAAACACATATAAATATAAAAACAAACAAGTAAATAATTAAACATCAGGTATAAAATTTTAAAAATGATATAAATTTTCAAACATAAATGCAATTAAAATAAGAGTAAAGAGAAATCTAGTAAAGAATATTTTATTTGTACACCTTAAAGTCAATAAAATAGAATAAGATATGAACAGATAGTAAAGTTAAGTTGTGCTTATTAAAGCTTATTAAGTGGTGCTTGTTAAGGTTTTTGCAGTAAATTTATTTGTATTGTATTTATTTTCTTATTATTTAAAAATAATGTTGTATAGTATAACGTTATTTGTTCTTATATAACTCCTAAGTGAGTTTTAATTTTATTATTTATCATCATTTTACTATTTGATTTCTACGTTTAAAAAACAGTATGGTTAATGATCGCTGTGTCGTTGGTATTTGCAATAACGATAAACGTTACCCAGAGCGTTACAGAATACATAGTAATGTTACATCTGGAAAATTATGTTTCCACAAATTGCCTGCTGATGAAAGAACAAAGAACTCATGGATTCATGCTGTTTCTAAAGGGCGAAAGCACTTTGTTGTATCTAAACATTTTAAAGTCTGCTCTAATCATTTTGTCGATGGCCTGCCCACTTATGAAAACCCTAATCCTACTCTGTTTTTGACACACACTATGAATGTTCAATGTACTCCTGAAAAAAAAAAATCAAGACCTCCTCCAAAAATCAGAACAAGATCTCTCGGAAAACCAACTTCTATAAATATTCTGGAATCTATTACTTCTAACTCAGATACACTTACAGCTGAAGAATTATCTGATCTTATGGTTATTTTTTCCTGTGAAGAAAATCCCATCTCATTTGAAATTAGTCCACATGATAATGGTGGTACAGTTACAGAAAAATTCTTAAACCACATCTCCACCTCTCCAAAAGAAAAAGAGACTGAAAATCCAATTTTGTTTGAGATTAAAGCAAGTTATAATGGTAAAAATGATACAAACCTTACTCTATTACCAACATATGTTGCTTTACAGTTTTGTCATATTACTAGGGATTCGGATGTATCAACTTTTACCGGTTTACAAAATGCAAAAATGTTTCAAAGTGTTTTTAATTATGTCAAGCACAAAGCGGCAGTTATGAAGTATTGGGATGGAAATAAGAGGACAAATCGATTACGAAAAACTATGTCTAGTGTTGAATCTGTTGAGCAACCACTTCTAACACAAGATTATAATATTGATGTTAATTTATTTCCTATGAGAAAAAGTGGTCCTAAAAGAAAAATCTCACTGGAACAGGAATTTCTGTTAGTTATGATGAGATTACGCCTGGGTCTTTTGATTGAAGACTTAGCCTTCCGCTTTTGTATATCAGCTGGAACAGTATCCCAAATTATTATTACATGGGTCATACTATTATCTAAAGAGTTGGAGAGTTTGATTTTGTGGCCTTGCAGGAATACAATTCGGGGAACTATGCCAAACTGTTTTAAACGACTATATCCAAAAGTGAGAACAATTATAGATTGTTCTGAAATATTTTTTGAAACATCAAGTGTCGTTGATGTTCAAGCTTGTATGTGGAGTGACTGTAAACATCATGCAACAGTCAAATTTTTAATAGCAATAACTCCAAATGGAGCAATTTCATGGCTGTCTCCCCTATATGGTGGACGTGCCTCTGACATTTTTATTGTCAGAAATAGTGGTTTTCTTGATATACTTGAGCCTTATGACCAAGTTATGGCAGATCGTGGCTTTAAAATTAAGACAGACCTTGCATATAAACAATGTACACTTTGTATACCTCCAAGTGCTTGTAAAGGAATACAAATGTCAAAAGAAAAAGTTCAAGAAACATCAAACATTGCTAATGTATGTATTTATGTGGAGCAGGCAATAAAAAGGATGAAACACTTCCGTATTTTAAAAATAACACAGCCATTACTATACCTACCAATTATGAATAATATACTGCGTGTGTGTGCTGCTATATCAAACTTGAGAAAGCCATTAGTTTCTAAATAGTCTATTAAAAAAATTCAAGTTTACTGAATATTCTATTTTCTTTTATAATATAACAACCAGGGGAGTAGAAATTTTTATCCTGATCAAATAAATGGGATGTCTTAATAAAGGGACCGATTATTTTAAAATAAACTCAATAATTTTTAGAATGGTTGTCTAATGTTCTTGAATTTTTAAGGACTGTTTACACTAAAAATTTTTATTATTATCAGTTAGATACAGTATTACATTATCTTTATCAATTAGATACATTATTAAGCTCAGGATGGTGGGAATTTTTTGCAAAAGTTAATAATCTCCCCCACTTCCCTGTATTAAACACCTGAGATTATGTATATATAATCTTTATATAATAAATATAAGTTTATATTTTAAATATAAATGTAAATAAAAGTTAATTAAAACCATAATAAAACTCATTAACTTTCATATTAATCTCAAAGCCTCAAGGTTTTAAAAGAAGGAATTAAACATAATGACTGATAAGAAGGAATTAAACATAATGACTGATTTCATATAAATCATGTAACACATGTAAAGACATGTTATTGAAGATTAAAACTTAACACAAAGTAGACATAGAGCACATGTAACAAATCCAGTCTTGATCTACTATTAATTCATAGTCTTCTTTTTTTAAATTTTGACAAGAACAGTGGAACCAAGCGCAACATATTTCACATTGAATACTGCTACATTCATTAAATTCATTAGCACTGATTTCTGGCTCTTCAAGTATTAGTTTATCGTAATTTCCACAAAATGTTATAGGTTTTAATAGTAACAATGCTGGAGAAACATATGTTTTGAAAAAAATATCTAAATTTGTTTTCACCTTATCCCAGAGCTCTTGATCAAATTTTACTACTTCAACATATAAGTCTTTAAGTGTCCAAACAATAAAATATGCTGACTTGCAATTTGTGATAGCTATTTGAGAATTAATCTGTGTGTAATATTTATAATTCTTATTTAATGATATCTGATCATTTTTTATTGTAAAAAAATCACATTCATTAGCTCCTTCTTTAATTGTTTTATTAAAAATTTTAAAAGGACATTTAACTTCCAAACAAACCCTTCCATGGCATTTGCATACTATAAATCCGTCTGGGGAACAAGCGATATAAGGTCTTTCATAAAAAATAAAGAGACCACTTTTTTCAATTTTCAAATCAGTGTGTTTTGATACATGCTCTACATAAAAATTTTTTATAGCACTTTGCTCATGATCAATTCCCCATTTGGTAGAAGCAGTAATAAATTTTTCTTTATTTGGGTATAAAATATCAGCAACAAGAGGAGTTGTTTTAGGCTTCTTAGAACTGGTATTTTTAGAAAGGGTGTTAACTTTGGTGTATATACTATGATGTTTGGATGCAGTTATCCTCCCCTTTCTCATTTGAAACCAGGTATTGCTTTTGGCTTGATCTATTGTATTATATTCTACATTTTTAATTGTTTCCTGGGTCAAAACCATTTTTTCTAAAGATATTTTGCTCAAAGTTGTTTCATCAGTGTTAGGATGGTCAGAAAGTATTTTAAAAGATAATTCCTCAAGATCAGGATTACTTTCGAAATTTTCATTAGATTTTTTAATTTTTGATTTAAATATTACAGCAGAAGGCTCAGATATATGAATATTGTTTAAAAAAGTCTCAAATGAATGTTCATTAAAGTCACGATGGCTTTTAATTCTAGGATCAAATTCTTGCAATGCTTTCATTTGTGTGTTTTCCTTCTCATTGTTATCTGTTACATTATTTGCTATTCTTAACAACTAACAACTAACAACTAGGTCAGTTATTAAACATGGATTGATATCTTTTCGAGAAGATTTATTCCAGACACAGGCTTGTTCAGTGCATGTTGGATTACACCAACCTTTGTTATTAGCATATTCCATTTTATAAAGGGTGGCAATGACATGATTACAAACTTCAAAAGCTCCAGCCATACACGAACACCAAGCAGAAACTATGTCATTATTGCTAAAGGCAATCCAAAGTTTTCTTATTTCATTAATTTTTTGCGAACCACACACTTCGGAATATGCAAACAAAACGTCTTTTTTAAACTTGAAGTGCATTATAGGGCCTACAAAACCACTATCAAAAAATGAATATGCTTTTTGGTCTTTATACTTACCAATATATTCCGAATCAAAGTATTTTTTTTTTTAAGGATATACGAAAAAATATTTCCCATTGTTATACTTGGCCATTCAGCTACTAAGCCTTTTCTAATTTCCATAGGAACAGAGTTTGGGTCAATAAGATCTAAAGCTTTTAGTTTGTCCGCATATGATTGCTTAAGGTTTTTCTCCTGTTCTTCTGCTGTTTCTATAATTTCTATATTTAATTCCATTGCAGTAAATGCTCTTGCAACAAGCTCGATTTTACGTCCAGTTGTACTTAGCCCACGAACAGTTAAAAAATTAATAAGCTGTTTGACAGATAAATTCAAAAAATCTTCATAATTCTTAAGTGGCATTTTAAAAACTACTTTAAATGGTATATTTCCAAATATACTATTCTATTTGAAACAAATAATAAAAAATAAGTAAAGCGTTCTCTTTATTTTGTTTACAATTTTGCCCTCCCGAGAAAAACATTACACCACGTGATTCATAATTGCCGCTTAATTACGAAAAGGTCTATTATAAACAGCATTTTGGCATACAATTGAAATTTTAAACTACTGTCTTGACTATTAAATAAACTTTGTGATATGTATTTCTAAACTTAGAGCTTCCTTTTATAAATGCTTTAATTCAATTTTTTTTTGCCTGTTTCTTTGATAAAATCAATTAATCAATCCCTTTATATTTATACCTGCTTTTTTTTAGCGAACCACTGCTATTTGAAATGATATGTTTTTTGTAACATTCTTATAAAAACGAAAAAGGAATATTATTATTGATAAACGAGCTTTTAGTTATGTTACTCTTTTAAAAAATGTGATTTTTACGAAAAAAAAACATGATTCATTTTTGTGATTTTGAATATTATAACAAAATAAATCTTTTTCTTTAAAAAAAAAAAAGGATCTTTTAAAATCTTTTTAAAAGTTAATTTTTGAAATTTTGGTTCAGGTAATGTAAAAATAAAATTTCATGTGAGGTTGACTTAATGTCATAAAAGAAAGTCAAGAGTTAGTCAATATTTTTTAAATGAATAATTTCAGTTCTTATTAAGTTTGTTGCTTTATATATTCAAAAGTTGAATTTTTGAATTATTTTATAAAATTTATAAGAGATAATTTAGACAACAAAGTAAGAATTCAGCTAAAACAAAATGGCATGCAATAATTAAACGTGATTAGATTTGCATATGCATGATAGAATTCTTATAACGTTCTAATATTTGAAACCATTATTACTAAAAAATAAAAACCAGGATATTAATACTTTTAAAAGATAATTTTTAAACATAATTTACTATTATTCAAGATGACAAGTGTAAGTAATTTGTTGTACATTTTTGTACATTCAACTGCAAATTAGAGTACTTTGATTTTGAGACCCATATTTATAGACGATTCTTAATCAGCATAAAATTTTCTATCATAATCAATAATAAAAACGGGGAGAGGGGGGGGGGCTAAAAGTTGAGTAGAGCCGAATATATATTATTGTATGCAACGTACATATAACATAATTCATTTAGAGTTTTATCATTTAGAATGCATGTTTTAATTGCTACATCATTAGAACGGTACAACCTTTGTAATGCAAATTAGTTAGTGTAACAATAAAGTTTAGCAGTTGTAAAATATTATATAAGAAATATTGAGGGTATAACCCAAAATCTATATTTACCATAATCTATATTGACCATATTATCTTTTAAAACTTATTGAGTCCTTTTGACAAAATGACTTGGACCATCTTCTTGACCCATGCTTTTTTAAAAAATTGGTATAAATCTCTGCAATCATGTTCTCTTTAATATTGATAGGAGGATATTTTTCACTATTTGAAGCAACAACACCTTTTGTCAATATTGACTTTGTATGGCACACAGGTTTCTAAACAATAATTTGATCATTTCTTCTGTTGATGGCAGTCAATGGTAAATATTTTTACATCTTTTGATTTCAACCGATGAGAGTTTAGAATCTTTCTGTCGAAAAATTGATTGGTAGGTCTAACAACACTGACCTCATGAATCTTTAGAGTCCTTCTAACTTTCTTTTCATCAACTTCAAACACTTTGGAAGTCTTTGTAATTGACATAATAGAATTCTTTTCATCATACTTAAGTCATTCTGTGAACTTGTTTTTTTTCACAAGAGTTGGCATTTAAGCCCTTTCAGCATTATCATATTTCTATAACTACATATATACATAAACTTTACTTTTAAACACTCCAGGTATTCTGATCACTTCTCTTGTAGGTAAACCGTCGTGGATTAAATTTAACACTTCAGTTGTTTTAGCTTCAGTTTTTAAAATTATTTTTCAAACTAATTTTGTTCACTTTGTTGTCAAAACTACATTTCTGAACATCACAAAACACAAAAAACACAAAACTTTCCAATCAATTTAAGCTACGCAACCTTTCTTGATCTAATTTTTTAAAGTGTTCAGTACTGGTTTTTACATTGATATATTCCATCTATGGATTCAAAAATCACAGATTTGTTAGGTAAAAATAAGTTATGCTATGTAAAGAAAAGTTACCTTTATATTACAATACTACTCTTAAAAAGCAGAGAAAGATTTACTTAAAAATATTTTTTATTGCAGATTTTGCAAAGTTAGGTTATTAGTGAAATTATTATTATTCTTATTAATCTTTTATTCACAGATTTTCTTGTCAATTTGAAATTATAGATTAGTGGATGATCTTGGTAAATTTCAAGCAATTAAATGGTCATAAAAAACTTATACAAGAATTTAGGATTTGAAATCATTTAAAGAATTGAATTTCAACTAATGAATATTTTATGGGGACTAGACATCATATTCATATCATGTATTCATCATCGACTAGTTGGATGAGCTTTTGAAAAAAGTTATTTTCAGATAATGCGCATTGCATATTCGAAATGATAACAATCGTAAGTTCTTCAAGTGCGAATACAGGGTTTAGTTTTTGCGGGCACAAAAGAGGAAGGGTTTAAATGAAGCGAATGCACGCCAATAAATGCAATAAATCATCAAGTTGATAGTTTGGTAGCAAACAAAAAAAGTATTTTAACCGCCTCTTTATATCGAAACGCCTCTTTGTATGGAATAGCTCGTTAACACGTCTTTGGGACATCGATATATAAAACTATATGATTTAAAATCAAACATTTTTGTACTTTTGATAAGAGCACCTCTTCTTTTTTCATGAGCTGTCAACCCATAAAGAGCAATTCACAAACAGTTTTAGTAAATCAGGTTGATCCCCCTCAATTCGTAGACGATCACTACTTACTCAGAGTTAAAGAGTCTTTCTCGCTGCTGACGTTGGATCATATAGCTCTTCTAAGACTTCCCTTCGTCTACTTCGGAATTTCCGTCTTCTCATCATCAAATTTTTTTTTTTTTAAAGATTTTTTTCTAGTTCAATATTCCATATCGAATTTATTTGTTGTTGACATCCTTATTTCGACTTTGCATGACTGTAAGCTTTGAAGTATCCTTAAAATAACTCTTTGTTCAAATTGCCTCAGTCCATTTTATATAGATTTTAAAATTTTATAGTGATTTTTATATAGAGTTTAAGAAACTAATGCTTAAAGTAAAGTAAAGCATTTCGAAGATTTATGAAATCTTATGTTCGCAGTTATTATTTTTTAATTCTTTCCTTACCCTCCCCACTTCCCACCTCATCTCCCCCTCCTCCCCCCCCCCCCCCCCCAAAAAAAAAGGTTTGGACGGCCCCTCAATGATAAAACTTAAATATTTTTTATTATGCACGGTTACCATGACACACATAGATTGGCAATTCTAAAAACATAATGGACTTGAGTAAACATGCACTGCTCATATAGTTTCACTAAAAAATATGATGTGCAATCAAATGTGACATGTAACAATTAGGATGTTTTAAATTTGGTTTCAAATATGGGACAAGAGTTTCACTATACTATGCCTTCTTCATGTTCTTTTGAGTACAACAATTATCAGGTATATCAAGTTGGTTTATTATAATATTAGGCATGTTAAATACTGAAAACTATATCTGACACTTAACAGTTCTTTACATACAATCATACATACATATATACAATCATACAAAGAATCATACATACATACATACATACATACATACATACATACATACATACATACATACATACATACATACATACATACATACATACATACATACATACATACATACATACATACATACATACATACATGCATGCATGCATGCATGCATACAATAATGAAAGTAGCAAGAGCTTAAACTTAACTAAACATATTATGTATTTTAGATGATATTGCATGTTATATAAAACTAGTACACATATATGATATAAATTGTCTTTTTGCATTGCAGAATAGCCATCAAAATGATCCAGTGTTAACATTTAGCAGATATTGTCAACCAAATATTTATACAACAACCACAAAAACTGACCACAATGTTAAACCAATGAATACAGTTTTATCAAATGATATATATAAAAAAGCTCCAGGTCATTGGATGATGAACTACAATCAAAATATTTTTCAAAGAGTAAGATAAGATTTTAATTATGTACACTTCCTATTCTTCCAGTTTCTCTTCCTATACTGCATCTTTTTTATAATTATGAAGCTAAAACATAGCTTCAAATCAGTAAAAAGTTAAGGAGTTTAAAGCCTGACAGGTTAAATACAAAAATCTCTCTATGTTCTTTTTTAAATGAATTTATAAATTAAGTGAGTTACTTAAGTGAATAAGTTAAGTGAATTACTTAGATTGAGATATACTATATTGTTTATTTTAAAAAGTACTTACAGTTAGACTTCAAAGATACTCCAATATACTGCAGTTTGATCATTTGAAGTAAAATAAGTTAAAAAAGCCAATATGCAAAGTAAAATTATTATCTTGTTGTAAAGAAATGTGACTGCTATGATTAGTAAAATAACTCTGTATATGACAAAAATGTCTTATGCTATTATTGAATGTCAAATTTTTGTACAGTTATTTCAATGTTCTAAATTCTGAATTAGCTGAAAAGTATGCTGGCAATGCTCTATTACATCATCATGCACATATTGAGTAAAGCAAGACCATTTATTTGGTGACATTTTTTTTTGGTGACAAGATGTTTTGTCACCAGTTTTAGTTATGAATAAACTTTTATCAGATCTTTTAATTTTGGGCAACTTGGTATAAAACTAAATTTAGAACATAATTCCCAAAACAGCAATTATGATTTCATTTTTAAATGTAATGTCAGTGAGTGTGGCAAAAATAAATGATAATTTAGTGTTCTAAAATAGTATCTGATGTTCTGAAATAAATCTGAATTTGCAAAGTGAAAGGATGCAAAACTTCAATAAAATCATTTAATAGTTTGTACTTTTTGGTCCCCACTTGTTTTTCTACACCTAGTTATTTTTGCAGTGGTGTTAAAGCTTTGATCAGTTAGGAATTTTATTAGAGGGTAATAAAACTATTGAATAACATGATAATTTTAGCTTTAAGAGCTACAACTAGCTTCAAATTGATTAACTTTTATCGTATCCTAAAAAGCTTTATTAAATAATAATTAAAAAAATGATCTGGGAATCTTTATTATGGAATTTACGAAATAATAAAAAGATTTCACGAAAATATAAGTAAAATTTATGATCTTATTGTATTTTTTGTTAATTTGATAATTTATAAGCAGTTATCTGGTAAGCATTTTTCAAGGATTCTCTTTACTTATTTTTTAGAACTAGAAATGGTCAATTTTACAACATTTGTTAACATCTTGTTGTTATAAGACTGCTAAAAAATTATAATTTGGTCAGTATTTTCTTAGAATTTTAAAACTTTTAATTTTAAATAGTTCTATAATTTAGATTAAGTCTAAGTCAGAATGTAAAAAACTATCAATCGATAATTGTTTGTCTGAAATGAAGTCACAGTTTACTGGATCACCCGAATTCAGGCTTAGAACAACATTCTCTTACAACTTGCAACCACCCACATTTGAGCACCACTTAACAAATGGACCTCTTAAAGTAATTTTTTGTTTAGTTTTTAATAGGTAATCTATTATTATGAAGTTATTAATTTTTATGACTTGTTTTAGACACTAGTACCCTCGACAAAAAATCCTTATATGTCTGGAAATTCTTATTTTGTTCAAGACAAAGGTGTTCTTAGTTACCATTCAGATCCTTATATGTCTACATCACAAAAAGATTTCAGGACATTTTTGAGGTAAAAAGTATTAGTTATAAGTTGAATATACTCAAGAATTTACTGAGATTAATTATTTTGTAGATATAAAATTATCATTAGGTAAATTTTTTTTTATTCAGAGAAGAAAAAATGAAGGGAAAGACTTTTGGCACAAAATCAACATGTAAGATTGATCGAAACAAACTGGTTAGCAGTTCATCTTATCTTGGTCACTTGCATTCCAAATGTATATAAAATGGAGTTTTTATATCACTTTATTGGTGGCGATCTATTGGTTTTAGTTTAAATTGATCCTAGTATATGTTATGTTAACACCATAATTACAAGATGTTTTTGTTTGTTTTTTTTTGTTTTATACAAATTAGTTTCTGATTCCATAGACGTGTCGTGCCCAGGAGTTTTATTTAGAGGAAAAGATGGGAGTTAGTTGTGTTGCAAAAAAACCATTGTTACCCATAGTAATTTTATGTAAAAAAGTCAATTTCAAATTAAGGTTAAAACAAAAAATTTAATCAGGATGTAATATTGTTTGTAAGGGTGGTTGTATTAAATTTGAGTTAGTAATACTTTCAGTCTCCTTTCTTTTCCTCTTTTTCTAAAAGGGGACTTTCCATTTTATGTACTCTCTTTTATTAAAAGAATTTGATCCTTAAGGAGGTTGAAAAACCAAGCCAATATTTGGTTTAATTAGAATCTAATTTAAGCAGTTTCTGCTCAGTTATATCTTCCATTTTCTTTCATCTCAGCTGTATCTTCGATTGATTTTCTTTTTTCTACGTAGCCGGTATGGGGTGTTCAAGTGATGGAGAAAAAATTTTTTTAGTTTCAACAGAATTATATTTGCTACAGTCAATCAACAAGGGGAAGACCAAGAGGAAGACCCTGTCTGCAATTACACAATACATTAAAAAAAATTAATTGTTTGTTGCCTTACTATCTACTAACTAATCAACTAAAAGTCCATAGTTAACCTTGCTTCAGGTAGAAATAGTTGTTCTATGAATTGCCATAACAAAGGTCAAAAATTTTTCAAAATTGTTTTTTCAAAATTGTTTTTTTGCAATATAAGGCGGAGTACCATCCTTGGTCAACATATAATTCCTGTTAAAGTATTTCTCCTCCAGCCATGGTAAAGCTTTGTACTGAAGGACCTTATAAGAAAATCCAGCTCACTTTTTCAAAAAATGGAGAGGCATCTTTTTTCCGTCAGACGTCGCGACTTTTAGAACCATGACTTGAGCTGATGCTTGGTTCTATATATTCCTTTCATGTTAAATAACTTAGCAATTTCCGATTGTAGAGCTTTTTAAAACCGCGTCATAAGCATTTTTTCATTAGGAATTTTTTTATTATTTGTTAATGCAGCTTCAGCTAATGCAATACTTTTTTGAATGTATGTATTAAATGCAACAGAAGAAAATTGTTGATTAAACCATTCTTGTTAAATGCCAGTAAAGCAATAAATAAAATGTTGGTTGATAATTTAAATGCAAGAAGGTAGTGTAACTTTTGGCTTCGGTATCGCTTTCCAAACAACAAAGACCAAAATACTGTTTCGGCAACGTTCTACTTCTTCGGTTTCGACCGAAATTTCGGTTCAAACTATTACGTAATTAACCGAAACTTTGACTAGGAGATTTTTTTGAAGTTTAGAATATTTGTTTTTATTTTAATGTGAAACCATGATGATTTTCTTATTAAATTTGTGCTTTAATTTTTTGAGGTCATAATAAGTTTTTAATTACAGCATTGCAGTAGTTTTAGCTGAAACCAAGTTATATAACACCGGTTAACAAAGTTTTATTTTTATTTTTGTCAAATGAAAACAAATCTAAAATTTTGAATGTACTAGGGTCACCAAACAATATTATATAAATGAAAAAAAATTGACATATCAGCCTACCCAACATAATACAACAACTTAAAGATGTCTTATGCTGGGTGGGAGGTTTCCTTGTAATATCAAAGCATATTTTCGTAAAAAGTACAAAAATCAGCTGCATTTAGAGAAACTCCATTTCCCTTGTACTCCATTTCCCTTGATAGCGCTTCTCGATTAAGGAAATGTCCTAATGGAACCTCTCGCCTTGTTCGTGATTTACGGCGTCCAAATTTGCCGGAAAGAAATCCAGATGAGAGTCCAGCATACGCTCAGGTTGTTCTATAAGTAATGCATAATTTCTTTTGTCTGTTACCAATCAGCAAATGAAAATATTTCTGGAATGTTTTTTAAACATATATGTTGTGGATTGTTCTCTTTGAGAATTTAGTTATGAACAATATTTCTATGGAAGACAGAATTTTCATCATCAAATACTATTATGGAAAAGGGGGTCAAAGTGCAACAGCAGTACTGCGAAAGTTCAAACAAGCACGAGGTTTAATAAAAAAATCTATTCACCACACACGCATCAAAAGATTAATTGATAAATTTGAAGAAACAGTCAGTGTTCTCGACCAGCAGAAATCAAGTTGCCCATTTTTAGAAGAAGAACGAACATCAGTTGTGACGGAATCACTGCACTTTATTGCTTTGAGAAAAGTTGCTGCTCCACTCACTAAATTGTAGACAATCATAGCCGCCGAGAGAAGGGGGTGGGTGGACGGGGTAGATTCCCGGGGCCCCGTGTGTGTACAAACAAATTTTTTAAAACAATTTTCAAAAGATTTAAATAATTTTGACTTTTAAAAGATTTAATTAACTTTTATTTTTAATTTTCAATGCCCAGAGCACGCTTCTTTTGGTCCTGGGTATATAATTGATCATAATGAAGGCCCCTTAAGAAAACTTCCCCGGGGCCCAAAATTTCTCTCGGCTGCTATGCAGATGATCTCTAAAAGATCCATTCATCAAACCCTCCGCAAAAGGTTTCAAATGTTTCCTTATAAGTTCAACATGCTTCAGGAGTAGAAAGCTACATTTTGCTATTTGGCTGCTTCAAAACAAAGAACTTTTGGACTTTGTATAGTGGAGTGATAAATGACACTTCTATATCAGCGAAATTAATGGTCTAAAAAAAATCCAAATACTTCTTACACAATGCCACTGCATTTGGAGAAAGTCACTGTTTGGATGGGTGTTTCCAAGACGTTTAATGTCCGTCCGTTTTTTTTTAACGACTCCTTTAACGGTGAACGATATCTTGCCATGCTGAATTATTTTTCGTTTTGCTAGCTTATGTTAAAATTGTGCATTTTCAAACACCCCATATTTCTAAGGACAAGTTACACCTTAACTTTTTATATGACATTATAAGTTCATTTAATAAGTCTTTGTAATTTTCCACTTTTTGGTTTCCTAAAAAGTTTTGGATAACATTCATAAAACTTTTCCAGGAAAGATCATTCAGTTTTTCTGCAATGCTTTTATCCTTCATCAGTTACCGATTTTGTAGATCTAAAAGTATTCCCTCTTTAGTTTTTGCCTCGCTAAGTTTAGGGAATTTATCTTTCAGATAAAATTCCATTGTCATCTTTATGCATAGCTTTTACAAAATTTTTTATCAGGCCATGCTTTGTGTCTAACAGTGGTCAAAGTATGCCATTAGGATTCACGAAAGGATCATTTTTCACATTTAATGGCCTGGAGTAAGTGATTCACGCTTGGACCACACTTTCTTTATATAGTGACTTTGTCTATGCTGTCCCATTTGCAAATGAAACAGCAAAATTATGTATAACCAAGTTGTAATCCTAGCAAAAGTGCAATTACTTTAAAATCGCCACAAATTTTCCAAGATTATTCACTGGATTTAAGTTTTTCTAGACGATATTTTATATTTTTGCAAGTCTCTTTCATATCAAAACTATGAGCAACAGAACTATGACCATCAGAACTATGAGCAGCAGACACTGAAGGAAGTTTGTTTCCGTTATGCAGCAACACTATTTTTAAAAATATGAAATTTTCGTATCAGAAGTAAGTAAATTCCAGTCGTCTAATAGACACCAAAAGCTTTGCCTTTTTTTCAGACAGATTCAAATTACAAACTAATTTATTTAAATTATTTTTTGTGCGATTCTTTTGAAGTTTTTGGTTGAAAATTGATGGCTCATAAATTGGGTCGATATCTTGAGATACTTTATCGTCGATGTCGCAAGCAAAACGCGTCAAAAATGTCCAAATTATGAAATTTTACAGGACATATAAAAAAACTGTTTATTTTGTCAATATCATGTAATCAACTATAAATCTTTGTGAATTCAAAAATCTTTTAACAATACTTGAAATATAATTAAGCTGCTATAATATTAAGCACAAATGTTCCTTGTACTAAACAACAATTTTCATCAATAAAATAAATTTTGAAATTTTTTTACTTAATTCAGGCTTTTTGATCAAATCGAAGGCTTTGGCACAGACTGTTCGCAGATGAATAGGATGGCTCTGTTAGCCAGACTGTTCGCAGATGAATAGGATGGCTCTGTTAGCCAAAGACAAGTTTGGAAACTGGATAATATGCTAACCAGTATAATTGATTTAGCTTATCATTCTCAAATCATGTTTTAAGTGAACTTCAAATTATAAAATGTCTCATATGTTCTACTTTTTCCCGGTTCATTTTGAGAAAACGATTCTGAGACGCAGACCCATAGTTCATAACTTAAAACATTTTTACCTGTTGAAAAATAGCAGTTTACCGAACAAAGTTACATTTGTTCGGTAAGGTCAACTCATTTTTGCGGGTTAACCGCATTATTGCTTAACATCATCCAAATAAGCTTTAATCCATTATTTTCAGCATTCTGTTTACCACGCTAATGGGTATTAAAAAACCAGCTGGAATAAGCCAATAGAATTTCAACATGAAATCGAAAAAACATCTTTTTAAACGTTGAATTAAGAACATAAACGGAAGATTCTCAATTGTTTTTTCCAATATTCATTCTTTTGGTTGTTTCTTTTTTTTTCAGTTTCAGACAAAAGGAATTTACATGACTTTTTCCACGGCAATAACAACCTCCTCCATTCTTTTCATGATTTTAATCCTTTATTACGAACATTGTAAAGTTTTGTAAATGCGAGTTGAGATTACCTTAAAAAAAATTATGCCGTTGCTTTTTCAAACGAACGTTTGAATTCTTATTTTAAATGTTTGCTAATTAAAATCATTTTTAGAATGGCGTTAATTTGAAGCTTGTTAAAAATTTAGACTGTTTAACAAGCTCGCATAAGTGCCAACTTTTAAGAACAGATTTCTGCTCTTAAGTGCAGCTACTTATGCGAGACGAGGGGGGTTTTATAGGAGAAAATATACTTCTGCGAGGTGTTTTTTTATTTGAGTTATTTTGATTGGTTTGATGAATACAACTGGCTTTTGTGAAGAAAAAAAAAAGTAAAATTAAATCTTATAGCGCTGACTAAAGTTCAACACCAGCCAATATATAAGAATGGCATTTAGACTGTCCAAAGGATTAAAGGACCCGAAGGTATAGTGTTTAAAACTTACTTTTGGATATTATAAAAACTGTTGTGTAAACTTAGGTTTTATATGTAAATATATCCTATAGACATATGACGCTGAAAAATCTTGTTTAGTTTATTCCTTTTTTCATAAGACGTGTGTTGGAGGTGTGTCATTTTTGTCAACACATACTAATTTCTAACATATCTAAATAGCTATCATGTCTATGCAATCACATATTTGCAAAAAAAAATTAAGCGAATCTACAAGTATATAATTACGCACAACTACTCAGTTAATAAATGGCAACTATTTCCCTCTAACCCTAGATTTTTCGAAATGGATCAGTATTGCTACGTTACTTATCAAATATTAAGGTATATGTATGTAACTGCTTTGTACAGTAGTTAGCTAGCTAGTAAGTCAAACAAATATATAAGTAATACAAATTCTTTTTTAAACATGCGTATTTAGTATGATGATATGGTATTTAATCCAACAAATTCCCCTCGAAAGAAGCCTGAAAAAGGTTCCAAGTTGTCTTTTGGTGAAACAATGTCTGATCACATGCTGGTTGTAAACTGGACTTCAAAAAATGGTTGGAGCACACCAAGGATAATCCCTTATGATAATATTGCATTGAACCCAACTTCATCTGTATTGCATTATGGATTAGCTGTAAGCTATATTTTTCTACAAATGAGAAGTATTTCCTTAGAAAATTAAACTGTCATTTTTTTAGTTAGATAACAATTAGTTTAACTTAAAATTGATTTTATTACTGATCAAATTTTAACTTGCATTTGGAAAAAATCTTGATAAAGAAATGAAAAATGTGTATTTTTTAGAGATTAGTTTTACATTTTCAGGTAACTAAATTAGTGTCCCTTTTTCTCAGCTACTAGGCATGAGGAAAAGGGATGCTAGAAATATTAAACTTATATTAAAGATGCTTTTATTCATAACTGTACCTATTTTAAAGTTAAACAAATTTACTATTTAGCATGATGAACACATGTTTGAGTTTAATCTGCATTTTTTTTTAGTAATAATAGCTAAAGTAAATGGTGCTAAAAAGTGATAGTTTGTTCCATATTATATAGTGCTCAGTCTTAGTTTGTGTTGCACCTTTAGTGTTTTGAAGGTATGAAAGCATACAAGAGTGCTGATGGTAGCTTATATATGTTTCGTCCAAACGAAAATATGAATCGCTTTTATAAATCTACTACAAGATTGAGCTTGCCTGTAAGTAAAAAGTATCTTGAGCAATATTCACTAATAAAATCTAATTTTGCTACATTTTATTGTTGTTCAATTTTGTTTTATTTTTAGGCATTTGATAAAGATGAATTGCTAAAGTGTATTGCAGAGTTGGTGAGAGTTGATCAGAGCTGGATTCCTGAAACAGAAAACTCATCCTTGTACATTAGACCAACAATGATAAGTACTGAGGTTGTTTATCTAATAATCTTAAAAGCATTTAAAATTGAAAAAAGATTTTCAGATGAAATATTTTTTATCTATAATTCAAAATTTTACTGAAAGAATCACTACTTTATTTTTAGTCAACTCTTGGAGTTAGACCACCTGAGAGTGCCATGCTTTTTGTTATAACAGGTCCTGTTGGACCATATTTCTCAACTGGTACTTTTAAGCCTATCTCATTGCTAGCAGATCCAAATTTTGTTAGATCATGGCCAGGTGGAATAGGTGACATAAAGGCAGGAGGGTTAGAGATGTTTTATTTATTTAAAAATTTCTTTGTAATGTTAAGTTGTAGATAAAAGTGTAAAAGCCCAATTGTGTTAATTTCAAAGTTACATTTTTTTTTTTTTAATGTTGTCTTTCTGTTTTTAGCAATTATGCTCCAACAATATATGCTCAGCGCATTGCGGAATCAAGAGGATGTGCACAATGCTTGTGGTTGTTTAATGATGAAGTAATTTAGCTTTAAATTGATTCTGCATGAAATTGTTTCAAGTTATTTCTGTTTGGTATTCAAAAAAATGCAACAAAAAAATCACAAATAATTCTTAATAGAATAATACAACAAAACAATATAAACAATTCATAACTATAATACATATTTAAATTTAATAAACCATTTTTTTAAATTAATAAAAGGCACAAAAATAACTCATTTAAAGTTAACATTAAACAAACTTATAATAGAACAAAATTAAATGTAATCTCAACATTAATATTAGGATAATGATACAATATTAGAATATTGTTTGTTAAAATCTTAATACTATTCTAATTTTGAACAGTATTTGATTAATGATTGGCCTCTGAGAC
Source organism: Hydra viridissima (assembly GCF_058129835.1). Classification (NCBI taxonomy): domain Eukaryota; kingdom Metazoa; phylum Cnidaria; class Hydrozoa; order Anthoathecata; family Hydridae; genus Hydra; species Hydra viridissima. The sequence goes on from NW_028324313.1 coordinate 7,069,295, forward strand.
TTGTTTAACGCATATTAAATGAGCCTTTAAGTTAATCTTTTCAATTTGCATTTTAATTAAAAACATTCTGTGGAAAATAAAAAGTTGGTACAGCTTCTTTAACAAATTTTCAGTTGAAGGCTAAACTGCTATTCATTCAGGTGGAAATGATTAGGAAAAAGAACTTAATTTTTTGTAAAAGTAAAAAAAAAATTTTCTGCATATATTTTTCAGTCACAAAATTGTTCTTTCTGGATGATTTTTCTTGAGGCTTGAAAATGCAACTGCAGCAAAGAATAACAAGAGACCAAATAGTTAAAAAAATTTTAAAATTTGAGTTTAAGCCTTAAGTAATTCTGTTAACTCTAAAGTAAAAAAACTTTGTAGTTGTTACTTGTTTACTTTTATTTTGTGGTGTGTTAAAGTATAAGCTTCACTTTACCACAAAAAAGTGTAAATGGACCCAACTTTTGCACATTATTTAAGATTAATTTTGATATATTTCTTTTTTTTTTTTTTTTTTTTTTCTATTTGCAAAATGTTTATATGTAAGATCTTCTTTAACCTTTTTTTAAAAACAGGTCACTGAGGTTGGCACAATGAATATTTTTATGCATTGGATCAATGAGCAAGGAGGTTAGTTTTTACATAATTTTTTTTTTTTTTTCATCATTGTTAAAAATTTTTTTTATATTTTGTGATGCTTTTATTCATTATAGAGGAAGAGTTAATTACACCAGCATTAAATGGTCTGATTTTACCTGGTGTTACAAGAAAATCCTTATTGGAGCTTGCTCAAGGATGGGTTTGTTTTATTTTGTCTCATATGGCCTTTTACTTAAATATGATTTTTAAAATAATATTCTTGTCTTTTTTTTTTTTTTTTTGGAAAAGAAAAATAATCTAATATCTTGATATTCATCCTGGGTTATATATTGATGTATTTGTTTATTTTTTATTGCTTTTTTTGAACCCTGTTTTTAAGTTTTAATTTGTGATGATAAATTACTTTTGAGATTTTTTCATTTAGAAGCAATTTAAAGTATCGGAAAAATCTTTTACAATCCACCAAATGGTTAAAGGTGCAAGCGAAGGAAGAGTGAGTGTTGTGTATATGAATTTTAAGTAAATTTCTACTATTGCATGAAGTAATCAATGAAAATGACATGTGTTTTTAGATAAAAGAAGTTTTCGGAGCTGGTACTGCGTGTGTGGTTTTACCTATTGAGAAGATATTATTTGAAAATAAGGTATTTGTCTTATAAATTACAATTTTTATTCAAAATTCATAGTGTATCAAAAACTAAAAAATGTCAATTTTCTAATTTAAAATCAAAATTCAAAATTTGAACATGAAAATTTAAAGCTATAAAATTGGGTTATGAATGTGAAACAATTTGGTTTATAATTGTGTAGGCTTAAAGTATGAATTTGCTATTGAATTAAATATTGGTATGAGTATGTCTTCTCACAGTTTCTTAGAGTTGATACACCGAATGGTTTTCCATTAGCCCAAAGGCTTTATAAAGAACTCACAGATATTCAGGTTTTTATTTATTTTTTTGACTTCTTTGTGGTTTTTTAGATTTTTTGTAAATATTCTGTTCGTTGTGGACAGTTTATTTGCTGTATTATTGCAATGTTCAAAATACAAAATGAATTTTTTTTATACAAATAAATTGTTAGTTTTTTTCATTTGTTCATCATTTGTTTAATGGCAGTACAAATTATACTTATATTTGACTCCAAAAAAGTTATAATTTGTACTGCCATTAAATATATAATGAATGTTATACACTTAATGAATTCAATGTGCCTGATGTAGCTAGAATATCTCTTTTTATACAATTTAGTATTTCTCTTAATTATGGTCTGAAATAAAATGTACACTTTTGTAAAATGCGTCGCGGTAAAATACAAACTTTTTTTCTTTAAAATGAAAATTTTAAATATATAATAACCTTAAAATTATTCACATGAAGCGCGAAGCAGACATTTTTTTTTTTTTTTCGAGCATTTTTGAGGTGGGCTTTCTTCATAAATAGATTTTTTCCTAATGATCGTCATTTAAACTGATTTTGAGTTCATTTACTTTCTAGTACGGTCGCAAGTCGCACCCTTGGAGTTATCTGGTCAACAAAAAATAAAGATTCATTTTTAAGGCTGAATTTTACGTTGTATTTATTTTAAGTATTTAATATTTAAGTGTTTGTAATTTATTAAATTATGATCTTAGAAAAAAAAAAAAAAAAACTTAAAATTATACGGCGGCATTTAAGAAGTTAAAAGAATTCTTTCTTTTTTTTTTTTTTTTTTTTTTAGCAAGCTCTAAAATATGAGAATCTATAGAGACTTAGTTAACCTGTTTTTTTTGCTGCTGTAAACACGTAACCACTTTTTGACGTGGTTTTGGTTGTTTTTTAGCTTGTTTCTTAATCTTTTTATTCGTTTATTTTTAATCTTATTGGTTTTTAAATGTAACCTTGGGTGAGACTTAAATGTTTACGGCAAATTTTTTTTATGTCATTTATTACTCTGAAATTTACTTGAAATAAAAAATGCATAAAAGAATTTACTGTCACACTTAACTAAATCCAGAAATTTATTTGACTCAAATACAACGCAACACAACCCTACAATTCTTTGTAATCACATCTAATTGAAATTACGGGAAAGTGTTTGGAAGGTTGAATCATAAAAAGACTTGCATTTTTAAAAATGCCTCATTCTGCAAGATACTGGCCAGCATGTCATCTCGCCACCTATCTTCAAAAACAAAAGCATTTTAGTCAGACCACAAAATCAAGAACAAAATTGTGGCTGTCTTTTTTTTTGCAAAATTGGAAGGCTGAAGTTGAATGAGAAGTATCCAATCAGTACTGATCCAAATCCATCATCATCAAAAACCTATCGAAGATGGTCAGAATATCATACTCTTTTGGGAAGAGCCCTTACCTATGAGTGAATTAGGTAACATTTTTTGAAAATTATGCAAGCCCTTGTGATAAAAGACCAAAAATTGACAGAGTATATTACATAATTAGTCATTTCTTCAAAATAAGCATCTTCACATGGAACAACCAGAACTGCACAACTTAGTGGACGAACCCTCCCAATGTTAACCCACACAAATAAAAATTTAAAAATATAACTTAATACAGGTTTAGTGAAGTTTAGATCTTATCAAGTATTGTAACACTATTCAGTTAATTGTTCTGTATTTTTAGGGTATTTGAGTGCCAAAATTCTTTTTGATAATGCACCAACCATAACAATAAAGGATCTCATCACTGTTCAGATAAACAAATGTCAAACTCTGGTGTAAAAAAACTTGCATCTACTGTCAATCAAGCTAGCAGAATAAAAGTTGTGAAAAGTAATTTTTAGAATTTCTTCACCACTTATTTGCTAATCACTGGCAAAAGTTCAAAAGAGCCTCAAGACATCCTGACGATGGTTGTCGTAAAAATGAAAAATAAAAGTGCTAGGTGTCATTTCATGTGCTAATAGTATAAAGTTTTGAACGCATTTTTCTCGAACGTAACTCATCGGTTTCAGTTTTTATATTTTTGGAGTTAGGAATGTACTTTTATTTCTCTAAAAGTTTTTTTTCGGGAAAGGTGTTTTTTTTTAAATTTTGTAACTGTGAATCATTTCATATAAATTATCAATTTTACTTTAGAAAAACGCAAACTGAACAAAAAATAACAGAGCTGAAACACTATATAAAGTATTTTAATGGTCAAAATTATTTTAAATTTTTCCCCTAATAGCATCTTAATTTTAACTCTATTTTAACTCTATTTTAACTCTATTTTAACTCTATTTTAACTATGTTAATACTAATCTTAATTACCAAGGACTTTCATGTTAGAATCGTTTATAGAGTTAAATTTTTTTGTGTGAAAAGAACATTTTTTCAAACAAAAAGTTTTTTTTATTTTAAAAACTAGAATTCCGTGAGCTAAAAGATCTGGGATTCCGGAAGTTATTAATTGATTTGACGTCATTTCTGAGTCATAAGAGCGGTAATTTTGAGAAAAAAATGAACCTAATACTTCAAAAAAGAAACTTAAATATTGAGTTCAAAAACGTTGGATTTATCTTTAATGGTAAAAAGGTACTTAGACGCAGCATTTCTGTTCCACTAGTATCAGCTAAAAATTCGCAACTCGCGCATCAAAATATTTTTTGCAGCAATTGCAGAAAGAAAGAATTTTTTCTCGGACAACGTTTGCCTACAGAAGGTCGAGTGACTGAATACAAAAGAGGTTCAGGGAATTATCTTAACACCAGTTTTATAAGCCACGTCAGAAAATATGTTTGTGCGTTTCTTAATAGTGAAGGTATTTTTTGTTTATTCATTTTTAATCCATTTTTAAAATAATCTGCGAATTGAAATTGTGGAATGCTACTATAGGCGGTCGTTTACTGGTGGGTGTTGATGATGATTGCACAGTTTACGGAATAAGCTGCACCCGCAAACAAGAAGATCAGACACGATGTCAAATCGATCATGTGATCCAAAACTTCTATCCTTATGTGCTGCCTCACCTTTATACGATTGAATTTATTCCAGTCAAGCTTGCTTTCGATGAATCAATAGAGTTATGTAAAAATGAACCTTTGTTAAAAGTTCTCGAGGTTTCTGTTCTTAGGCCAAACCTTCCGAAAAATCTCTATGTTAATGACAAAGATGAAATTTATATACGAAGAGACGGCAGTGTGGAGGGTCCATTAAAAGCACCTCAAATTGTGGAATGGTGTAAATCAAACTTTTATTACAAATATAATGGAGATGATCCAATCGACATTGAGTTCAATGGAGACAAACTGCCACATACAGAAACTTATAAAAAACTTCGTGATGATTTGATGAAATTCCATAAGTCAACAGAAAGACAGATAAAATATTTGCAGCAAGCTTGCGCAACCGAAAACGAAATTTATAAAAGGAAGAAACTGGTAGCTAAAAATGACGTAGTGAGTTTCAAAACAAACCAATTGCATCCTAACTCTCAAAGCTCTTGTACGATTTTATAAATTCTTAATCACTTCAAAAAACGTAAACTATTTGGAAAAAGATCTGAAAGAACTTTTTTCCAATTAAAATTTTTATCACACTAAAGTCGAAAAAATATATTCACGCCTTCAAATATAATATCTGGCGTAAGTAGCAAGATCGAGTTTATAAACTTTGGAGTTTGTATAAACCATTTTTTTTTTTTTTATTATTATTGATGTTTACTAATTTAAAAAACCTTTTGAACGGAGAAATTTTTTAGATGATTTTTTTCCTCTGAAAACTCATTTCTTCAAATTAAAGATTTGGAATTTCTTTAGATTCTAAAAAATTATGAAAAAAAATCCATAAATGCAAGCTATCTTATGATTTATAAACAAACAAAAAACCTTTTGAACTGATTATTATTAGAAACTTGTATTAGTTTTACCTTATTTATTTCCTCTTAATTTCCTCGAAGTTCAGCAAAAAATATTGTTCTTGAGATAAACATGCAAACAGTTGTAAAACAAGGAACTTTAAACAATGGAATATTTAAATGTTTAAATGAAAAATGGTAACTATGGTAATATAACAACGATAGTAATGATCGTAACTTTGGTAATATCATAATAATAGTAATGATGGCAACTAAAATGATTTGGAAAGTTAAATTTTTTTTTTTGTTCTATAACTTTGATGGATTGGTAAAACCGCTCATCTTGCTCATTGGTCAATGCTCAAATCCTCAGTAACGAAACGGTCTGAGCGAGAAGATAGTGAAATTTGATGCTCATGTATGCACTAAGTTTTTTAAACTAAATTTTTGGTAAAAAGTTTTGATTGTGCATTAAGACTGTTTTATCTAATTAATAGGTAATAAAGCATTTGCCCATTATTTAGTTCCTAATATAAGACCTTTCTTAAAAGTTTTTGAACCAGCAAAAGTTTGACATATATAGTTAAAGCAAGCGTCCTCTTTATCAAAGAGATTTATAAGCTATTTCATTAGCGTGAATTTGATGTGAAAGGGGTGGGAAAATATCTTGTCTCTGTTGACTAATGGCTTTATAATAAAAATATTTTTGGTTCGAATTATGACCAATTAAAAGGCTTTACATTAATCTAAAGTGTTAAAAGCATTAGTCCTAACCATTCGTCCGAATGTAAAAGAACCTTATAAAAGAACCAGAATTATTATTCAAAACGTAACTACACCATTATACTTGTACTATGGAACAAGTTACTTACCAATACCAATGTATTGTTTAAGTTCAATTCAGTTATCATATACACCCTTTATTGAAAATATACACCCTTTATTGAAAATAGAGTAACAGTAGGAAATAAGACTTTGAAATCAACAGCGATGTATCACATTAAAAAAAAAAAAAAAATCAGCGTCGAAAAGTTGTCTCAAGAACACGCTCATTCAATGCAGATTATGTAAATTTCAGTAAAAGAACGGATGAAATTAGAAAAAAGAAGTTTACAACAACTTTTTAAAAAAATTTGCAGCTCGAGATTTGATACTCTTAAAAACAGACACATCGAATGGCTGCAGGAGTTGAATACAGTGGGGAGGGAATACAATTACCTGGACATTTTTTAGTTGCCATTTCAATATCATTTAAATTGTTTGTATACTTGTCCATTAGCTAACAGGATGATAAGTTCCGGACGTGACTTGGCCTGGACGGTGACTATGAAATGTTCAAACCATTAAAATCAATGTTCAAACCATAAAATTTCATAAATTCATCAAGAGTTTGAGGCCATGAAATGGATTTTCAGAGACTCCAAATCAAATCAATAAATTTAACATATGATTAAGAGGTACTGTGCTAATATACAAATATTTTGAGACTTTTAAATGATAATTTGTGGTATTGGTGCCCAAATTTGTGTTCTGCATTAAAAAATACTAAATACCGGGAGAGACCGAGTAAAAATGTAAACTCCTAATATTTATCAACTCTCTTATGTTCTGGGCTGAAAATTTTAATAGTCGTTTTATTAAAAGGAATAAACAAATGGGAAAACTTTATCTTCTATTAAGTGAATTACATTTCAAAATTTCTAAAAGATTTGGCGATTTGATATGGATAACCCAATAATTTTTGAAGCTAACATTTCTATTTCCATCGTAATTCCCACTTCCTTCAGACGTCATTAAATTGTTATTTAAAGACGTAATTTCACGCAAGAAATATTAAGAAACCCAGCGATTATCATAATCATAAAATATGGTAACTTTTAACTTTTCTTTAATAAATTAAACATTTTGTTTAAACTCAGATGTTGAAAAGTTACTTTTTGTACTTTTACGGCGATCCAAGTTAAATGTTATATATAAATGAGAAATTCTATAAAAGTATTTCAAAGATTACAAATCAAAACGAAATAAATAGAAAACTATGAATATATATGTTAGACTTATTATTACTGTTATATTATTCATTGTAAGATTATAAGGCCATATACCGTTTAAAGTCAATCAAATTAGCTAGAAGTTAAACAAATTCAACAGTGTGAACCAGATTTATTTACAAGGTAACCATGTTGATTAATGATAAAAGCCAAACAAACCTACTTCGTTTGAAATTACTAAATCGGATATACTAACATTTATTTGGTTAAGTCTCTATTTAAAGGCATTTATGCTTAGTAAATAACATAAAAACGTAAAAAAACAGTGGAATTTTCTTTAACGGCTCAGGTATTAAATCTAAGCAATGTTATTTAATGCTTTTTGTGGAACAAACTCAAATTACGTCATTTTTAATAGCATGAGCTCAGGTCTCAAAAGCAGTTGGATGAATCTTTTTGTTAATATCGTTAACATACTTCATATTTTAACCGTGTTACTTCATTTAAATCACAGATATGATAATGAGTTTTCAGGGCGCTGTTTTTTGTTTTTTTTCAGGGCTGAGTTTTCAGCGCGCTGATTAAAAGTTTTTAGTGTTCAAAAGGATGATTTCTGAACTAAGTTCAATATTTATTTCCATTTTTAAACTTATTTTCTAAGTATCTTAAACACATCTTTTTTTAAACTTATCTTCTAAGTATTTTAAACATATCTTTTTTTCAATATAAAGTAGAAGCACTGTTTCATGCTAATTTACTTTTAAAATAAGGCTGAAAATTAAGTCTAAAATGTAGATAACGTATAAGTTCAAAAGATTGCAACTTTAAAGAAATTAATTCAAAGTTGGTGTTGAAAACAGGAATTATCAAAATGTTTTTTTTTTTTTTTTCTTTTCCACGTAGTCTAATTAATAGAATATTTTTACTGCAGAGCACATATCTCAAATTTGTTTACCATTCTAAAAGGCGTTCTAGATCAATTAGTTATATTGCTTTCAAGTTATACTTAATAGTTAAGTGTTTTTGTTTCATTTTAAATAACATGCAGCTTTAATTCCTGACCTTTTAAATATAATAAAGCTTTTTCTGTTTTTATACAAATTTTCTGCTTTGTGCATGAATTGGAAAAAGCTTTAAAGAAAAAAGCTTTAAAGAAGCTAAGCGCTCGATATATTTTTATAAAATAAATTTCTTGGTTGTTCTTTATATACAATGTCTTTTTTGGGGGGTTTAAAAATTAATCTCAGATGCATAAGATTGCTATGTTAATGGTCTCTTGTATTTGTACTTACTATTTGTAGACAGTATTGTAAAAACTGTCTAGAAACAGCGAGTACAAATATTGTTTGAATATTCTACACACCAATGCGCAAATTGTACGACCTGATCGCGTTCAAAATTTCCTTTCTTTAAACAATAAAAAAAAGATAATTTTTTTCTATAAAATATTGTAAGCACGAAGGAGAGTAGAAGAGAATAAAGGGTTGTGAAATTAACAAATTCTAAACCGACCATTCACGCAAATCCATCAAATAAACATCGCTTCATACTGAGTTAGCAATAAATGCCGTAAGTTTTTTTTTACTAAAACCTTCAGCAATATCTTTATTTAAAAAATGTTTCAAGAAAAAATAAGTTACAAAACGTAGTAATTACAGGTAGTGAAGTAAGATTAATTTTATTGCTGATACTTTAAGTTAACAGGAGAATCATTATTGTTAAAGCCATAGACGTGATCTCAAACTTGCGTCATACTCAAGACATAGATAGGGTAATTTTTTTTTAATAGCCCATTGTGAATTGATAAACAAATGGGATGGTTGCATAGGCGAGGAAAATCAATAAAAAGGCAGAGTTGCATGCTATATATTATCATAAGCCTAAATAAAACGCGACCGGAGCTTAGAAGACAACATTCAGAATGCCTGAAGTAAGTTCAAAGTTTCTCATTACATTATATATTTACAACCATACACACACACACGCACACACACACACACACACACGCACACACACATACACACACACACGCACACACACACACACACACCTTTGTGTAGTGTGTGTGTATATATGCATATAGGTATGCTTGATATATATAATTACGCTTGATATATATTTATAATTTTTAATTCAATAGAACTGTGAAGTATGCCATAATGCAATCCGAGACACAACAGTAACGTTCGAAAAGAAACCCTACCACCCAGAGTGCTTTGTTTGCCATCAATGCAGAAAGCAATTGTCAGGTATTTTAAAGTTTTTTATGTATTCTCTGCAAACTAAATACAGGCTTTTATGAAATTTTAAAAATTTTTTATCTGACTCTCTTGAAACGAATCACATGTTTTAAATATAGCTAAAAAATTTGCCTAGCTGCTTCTTATGGATAAAAAGAAAACACTTTAGACAAATCTTCGAAACACTTTAGATAAACGTTCTGTTTTTCTTTACGTTTAAACTTGATTAAACTTAAACAATTTACAAACTAACAAAAAAAGAGTTTTAATTCCTTCTTTCTCTATTCTTTTATAATCCTTAATCCAATATTTATCCAACAATAGCTTCGATTTTATTGTAATTTTGAAAAAAAAACAAAGCAATATTGTTTGAAAACTCTTTGAAATGGCTGTTAAAACCTAAATAAATATGCTGTTTAATAAGATTTGTAACTTTTATTTGTAGTTTACAAAAGTTGAATAAATCCCCGTTCCATAACTAATACCATATTTATTCCTTTTTCAGGCAAGTTAATTTATAAGCATGAGGGTCATAATTACGATCAAGAATGCTACGCCCTTTTTCATGCCAAGAAATGTGCCGTATGCTATCATGCTCTGACCGACACTAATGTCAAATATGTAACGTACGACGGAAAATCTTTTCACCCAGATTGCTTTTTATGTAGTAAATGCAAGAAGACATTGCAAGGTAAAGAGTTCTACATTCAAGGAAACGACAAGATTTGCAAGAGTTGTAATTGAGCGTGCTTTTAACTTTAACATTCCATTTTAAGGGAATCTATACAATTTCATTATATTGTATTCACTAGTTCAGATTTAATATAAACTAATTGCGTTTCCCTAACTCCTATTGCTTTTCTAAGACGTAACAAAAATAATCAAGTCTCCTTTAACACGTAACAAGTCTGCTTAATTACCTTGACACGCGACAATAATCCGACGACTTTAAAAAACAACAATCAATTACGTAAATTGAAATCAATCTTGCATGAAACAAATAAATAGACCTTTTGCTTGTTGATTTGATTTTTTCCGGATATCTAATGTGACAAACGAAAAACCTGAAAAAATGCAAGTTATTCGTTTACCAAATATTAAAGCAGTTTTTTTTCTCACACTAATCACATATCATCTAAAAACAATACTACGTAAATATTGACGAATTTTTCTGCTGTTTTTTACTTAAATACGTTATACAAACAGATGGGGGTAAAAAGAATTTTCTGAAAAGCTCTTTTCGTTTGTTATAGGTAAGGCCATTTACAAGCATGAGAATGAAAACTACTGCAAAGATTGTTACGGTACAACTCATGCAAGAAAATGCGGAAAATGCTATCAACCTTTGGTTGAAGCCAACGTTAAATATGTCACTTATGGCGATGAAGCCTTCCACCCACATTGCCTTTTATGTGCAAAATGCAATAAGACCTTGCAAGGTCAAGAATTTTATTTGGTAGAAGACGAGAAAGTTTGCACCACATGTTATTAAACGGATATTTTTTTTCTATAATATATATTATATATTATAAAGTGAACAAGACATAGAATATATATACATATTTAAGAAAAATATTTTTGAAAACAAAGAAAAATAGAAGATTTTTGCTTAAGAATATATTAAGCCAATTAACCGGTGTTTAATGCTTTTCATGACGTCGTTATGTAAACAGGCTGCCTAGCGAAGAAAAAAATATCAGTGACTAATACGCCTTAATGAGTCTTTATAAAAACCATGACTACATAACAACAATAATCTTTTTTAGCACTTATGGTCTGAAACAATTTTGCATGTCGTTTCAGGATGCTAAACTCTTAAACCGCGCTGCTGCTTCAGTTTCTCGTGCAATTTGCGTGTTTCAAAAATGTATGCCTGATTTTGTATAACTTCATCTTGACCTGGGTACCACAGTTCATTAAAAATGCGTTCCATACAACCAGCGCGAACAGTGTGCGATGGAATTATATACTTGAATGTCTTTAAAAAAAGTTATAAATTAAATTAGATAAATTGATCATAGTAACTATGAAATAGACAGTATAAACAAAGCTTAAAAGCAATTTATTTAATCGGTGATAAACGAGAGCAAATTATTTAATCGATGATAAACGAGAGCAATTCAAACTAGAAAATCAATGCATACCTGAATGGTATCCCTCAGATCAAACAGCGAGATTGGAGCAACTACTGGAATTGCAATATCGCTTGCCGCCATTTTTGCATAAGCTTCTGCTTCTGCAACGTCGCACGTGCGAAGCTTTTTTGCCTTACTAAGTAAAGTAAAAAGTTGTTAAAATATTTCCTTGTTCAAAAAATGATTCTGGATTTTATTAGGAAATACCTCTCGTACTGTGATTCCTCATTTCGAAACTCAGAGTAAATATTATTTACTCCAAAACGATATCGAAAGTGACAACCCGGCCTTACGGCCGAACTCTTCCTGCGGATTACGCATAAGGTTAATATATTTTTTAACTGAGTCTAAAAAAAAAAAAAAAAAAAAATCTTAAAACTTGCAAATGTACAGATAAAATCATATTTGAAAACTACAAAAAAAATTATGTTTTCTCAACATAAGATAGTATTACTATTATTGTTAAATATTTATCAGATAAATAACAAACTCCTGGTGCTGTAATAATAAAAAGTAACAAAGTTCTTATTGTAATGTTAGTTCCACAAATTACTTCTAATGCAGCTGCTAACAATGGAGCAACATCATCAGCAATTGACTCTAATCCTACATCCCATGCACCAAGAAATAGTCGTCCGTGTAATGTTGCAACATCTGGTAGAACTAATTCCTGAGAGCATAATACAAAGTCCTGATGAACTCCTAAAGAATTTTGTAACAAATCAAAAAGCCGATTTAAAAGTTTGAACAGAGACTTTTAAGTTAAAATGTAAAGAAAAATTAGTTTTGATTTCAAAGGGAAAAGGAAACCGTTTAACGAAAAAAAAAAAAAAAAAAAAATTTTTTTTCGAATAAAACGGAATTCTCTAATTTAAAAATATAATAAGTGTAAAATTACCCTAAATGGCAACCGGCAAAGTGATCAATATGAATACATAAAAAAATGAAAATAATAAAATAGTTTAATATTACAATTAAACGTATGACAATACTTAAAACTTTTTTTTTTTAAAAAAAAAGGATAAAAAACGTCGAACTTACTTTCGAGGAAATTGGTGAAATAAATTCCGAAGGATCATTAGGACGAAAACCCTGGAAAAAAGTTTCTTGATATAAATCATGTCTTACTAATTTGTACACACAAAAATATTTAAACCGCTGGCCTCCATTCTTATGATGCTAGTCGTTAAAGGGCAGTAATAAATTAAAAAAACAAAGAATAATTTTACTGATAATTAATAAATTAAATAATGATAAACGCGAAAGACATTAAAAAGCAATCAAACAATATACAGTGGTTGGCAAACCAGTGCCAGATCTTTTAACTCGAGGTTTATGATGAAGAGGCTTGGATGAATTTTTTTGAGAAGACTTGCTTTGTAAAACTATAAAAAATTTTATGCAAGTCAAACATCAATTGTTAACATAAAGTTAGAACTAGATGCTTTACTAAAAAGCAGCATTATTCATTTTATTTTCCCATAAAGATTTTGAAAAAATTAACGCTAATAAATTAGAGAATTTGTTATATTAGTATATATTACTATGTCGAAATCCATTATTTTATATTAAAAATTATCATTAAAACAAACTTAGTTACCAGGAACTGTAGCAGCCTGTCTTTGACATTTGGAAAGTATCGAAAGAATAAACTGGTTATGATAATTAATCTTTCCTGGACCAAGCAGTTCAAAGGCTTGCGTATCAAACTCATCTTTTGTTATCTAAAAGAATGCGTGTAAAGAAGTTATTAAATATAATTATGCAATTTAATTACAACTTTTAATGCAAAACTTACTAAATCAAAAATTAATTTGTTTTCTTTTGAAAATAAGCTTTTATTCATAATTATCAAATTATCTAATTAAAAGTAAGAATTTCTACCGCTATTAAATAAACATAATGTATGGAAATAGGAGTTAATGACGAAAAAAATAACAGACTCTTTAAATGTTATCGGAAAACTGTCGAATAATCAAAGAGATTTTTTTTTTCTGGTGCATTTAAACTTATAGCTTGCGTGAAAATGTGATGAAAATGTTTGTCGGAAATTTTTTTTTTTTTGAAATTTTTAGTTGTATTTAGATTTTTTGGAAACGAAACAATCTAAAGCCAAATACATCTGGAAGCACGGAGCATGAAAAAATCCTATTGTTTAAGTTGAAGATAAGAAAACCCCGTTCAAACTTTAATTACTTGGCACAATTTACTTTTTTTTTTTTTTTTGGAACAGCGCTTTGTTAAGAGCAGACACGTGAAGCAGACACATGAAGCAGTGAACATGAATTGCAGTGAACATTAAGCTCAGATGAATGACAGTTAATCTATATACTAAAGTAGACATGTCTATCTGTAACACCCTGTAATAATCAATAGAATTTTTTCACAAAAACATGGACACGCCTGTTTTTGCGCATGGACAATTACATGTGGCGTTGTCGAAGGCAAAATCAATGAATTCTTTAAAAATGTAATTGCCTGAAAATGCGAAAAAAACTAAGAATATTGTTTATCGAGAAGTATTTGAATAAAATTTACAGTTTATTCATTCGTATAAAGTATTCATACGCACGCAGCTCGTGTGGAAATAAGAGAATTTAACAACAGAAATAGCAACCTTTTGTTTATACCATAACTTCATGTTACACCAATATCTAAAAAACAAATTTTTCATTTTATTTGATCAACATTAACTATTGAAAAACGCCATATATATTCAGGTAACCGAATCGCTTTTTTTCCCCTTACTTTTCAGCGCATGCACCCAAAGCCTCCAATAGCTTTCTACGAGCTGTTTCAACATCAACCATTTATAAACCATAAGCATTCATATATGTATATAATTCTAAAAAAAAACCATCAGAAAAATAATTAACAAAATAATATCTTGAATATTGTATTCAAAGTATTTATTTTTCATTTTAGATTACATAACGTGTTAAATTGTTATCTAAAATAAAAATGCAAATATCAATTGTTAATGACATGACATATATTTTACAAATATATATGCAAGAGAACAACGTTTATTAACCACAATGAAAAGAAAAAAAAAAAAGCCATAATGAAGTCCATGCACATAATAATGCAGTTCCTGTAAAAAATATTAGCTCAATTATTAGCTAATTAAGGAATATTTGAAAATGATCTGTTTTCTCCGTTTATTAAGATCATTTACAAAGTGAGTTTAAATATTTTCGGGTGATTCGTTTCTTAATTATTTCTCGTATTTATATTATTTTAAACAGTTTATATAGCTTTTTCATTGTGATGCTTAATTATCACCAGCATTTCATTGTTACTTTCATTGCTTGATGGTCAACAGCTTTTCATTGCTTGATGGTCAATAGCTGTTAATGGCATTTAACAATCACTTTTACAATTCAATAACAAAAGAAGTTCATTAAAAAAAAAGAAAATATTTGTGCTTTTACAAACAAACAAACAAAAAAAAACCTTATAATTATTTTACTTTTTACTACTAACTTGAAAAAATATACATTTATATAAATGTATGTATGTATGTATGTATGTATGTATGTATGTATGTATGTATGTATGTTTTTTTAAATTAGTAGTAAAAAATTATATATATTTGTATATATATATATATATATATATGCAATTACTGAAATTTTTGATATAAATGTTTAAGAAAGTTTATGTTTAAGACTGCTTACTATAGACATTAAAATGATGTGGTAGTCTTTAAAATGCTTACCATTTTGACCAAAAGCTGTTGCATTTTTTGGTAAAAAATAATTTATTGTTGTGCTGTTTCTGTAAAAATAAGACTAGAGTTTTCAATAACCGATTTTCAATCTAATAAAACTCTTCTAAAAATTAAAAGTTTTCTGTTTTTGTAAAATAAATTATCCTACCATATTACTAATCAAAAGTAAACCTTTTTAGATCATGGAAAGAAGTCCTTACAATCAAAGAATTCTACTTGGATGGGTCAACATACTTATTTTATTTATAAGTGAAACAAAAGAGCGTGGAATAGTATATCCAACCATTGTTTGGGATCCACGAAATCCATTGTAAGTCATAGTGCTCTTAGATCTTCTTCAATAAAAAGTATTTTTTTTTATAAATGAATAATTGAAAAAAAAAGAAAAATATTGTAAAATAAAATAAAAATAAAATATTTTACTAAAGTTACTCTTAACAATCTCACATTATTCTTTAAATTAAGATTTGCATGTGAAGATCCTACGATTAAAGTTCAATACAATGACGAAGTAAACTTTATGTGTCCAGATAAACAATGGCATTCATATCTCTTGCCAGAGAACTCTAAACCACAATACTTTGAAAACATGTATTTTGTTGAAAATGAAAACATGTTTAGATCATGTAATGCAACAAGTAGGTCTAATTCTTTAGTTTCCTCATTTAATTTCTTAAAAGCAACTTAAATAGAAAAACTACAAAACTAAAACTACAAAATTCAAAAAAATATCCATAACTTTTAGTATCTAGAAAAATCCTCTCATGCACAGATCAAAAGATGAAAAATTTCTATCGCATGCCCTTTGCTGTAACAAGCTCTGACAGCTTGCCATTTAATCAAGGCGAAACACTTCATTTCATTGGTAAGAATAATTTTAATGTATATCATACTTATTTGCACACACATTAAAGTGATACTTTTATAAGTTCAAATTTATTCTAGCAACAAGCTTTCGCACATTAGAGAGCTCTACTAACCTTGTAGGAGGAAGTTGCAACTACACAAATGAGGTTGATGAGTTCAAGATGAGATTGAAGCTGTATATATGTACCGATGAAGATGTGGAAAAAGGAAATTGCGAATTGTGTAAAACAGATACATGCTATTATTCAAGTAGCTATTTTTAAATCTTTAATAAAATGTGTTGTTTTATATTTATATAAGTATAAAATTAGTATAAAATCATCTTTCTTGAATCTTAGACCTTATAATTTGTTATCAACTAGGTTGTGGCATTAAGTGTTCAGAGTGGGAGAGAAGTGGAGAAGTCATAGCAAAAGAAGGTATGTGTATGACGCAAGAAAATCGCACATGCACAAATGACCTTTTGAAGCAGCAAAACAAAGAAACTCGGCTGCTTGAAATACAATGTCCTGTAGCGCAATGCACAGATTGGGTATCTCTAGAATATAAAAAATACCAAGCACAAGAAAACACTTGCTTAATTGAGCAAAATCGCACTTGCTTAAAAGGCTCAGAAAAATATATAGAGAATAGGATTACTGACGTTCAATGCCCAAATGATATTTGCTCACCATGGAGTTCTGACTTTAAAGTAGTTTACTTTACAACAGCAGATTGTAAAATGCAGCAGACACGCACATGTTTAAAGCCATGGTCTAAAATTTCAACAACTGAGATACTGAAAATAAATATTTCATGCCCCTACATTATAAATAATGTATCTGCATATACATTTTTAAAGACAGGTATTTAGCTAATCTTTATATATGTATATTTATATATTTAGCTAATCTTTATATATATTATATATATAAAATATATACAAAAGTTGCATAATACATGTAAAATTTTAAATCAGGAAAGTGAAAATCAGTTATAAACAAGAAAAAAGAGAAGATATTTTTGTGAAAGTTTACTCTTTTAAACAAAATAAGTTTATTGTGTTAAAGATAATAGTAATACACCTAAAAAGCTATGAACATTTAATTATAAAATATATTTTCTGTTCAATCTTTTAATAAAAAGATACCAAATTCTAGTTTATTTATAGTTTATTTAAAGTTTATTTATAGGAAAGTCTACTTCAAGAGAAAATCAAACCCCACAAATTCTTTATATTATTGGTGGTATTGCTGCAATACTTTTCATAATTGGATTTTTGTTGGGTGCTGGAACATTTAGATGCATTCATAAAAAGAAGTGTTTAAACCATAAAAAAGATGCTACAAAAGGTTTGACTGTGCATAACTTTATTAAAACAACAACAAAAATAGTATAGTATCATACTTTAAAATTCATACATTAAAAAAAAGTTTTTTTTTTTAAAAAAAAAAATTGACCTATGACTGCAAACATTATAAATATCAAAATCATGTAAAAGAAATAAGATTGCTGTTTAAAGGAAATTTTGCATTCATTATGATATATTTATTTATCCTTTTTAAATATTTTTAGAAGTAGCAGGTTGCAACAATCAAACATTTGTACCTGACACATTAGAACAAACTACCAAACTGCCTGAAATGTACGCAGGAACACAATTTAGTACTGAAAAGCACTGGAACTCTTTTACAAACTTCAAAAAGTATGCAAATTATAATAAAAACCATGATCAAAGTAACTCAGCACTGGGTACACGTAGTACTGAAAATACTGTAACTAAAGACAGACCTGCCGGCAGAATAAATTTTGTTTACCAGACCAACTCATCAGATGTTGAAGATAGTAATGAGAAGAGAATCTTCAACCGAAATCTTATTAAACAAGCAAGTGATTTGAATAACTTGGTGGCAAAAAAAGATAATAATGAGAAAGTTGAAAATAGCAAACAACTTCCAGCACATCAAAAACCTCCTTATGTGTTTGTTGAGGAACTTTGATTTAAAAAAAAAGATAACTTGTCACAAGAGAAATCAGCCATTGAATACAGCCATTAAACTTATTTCTAAATAAAATTTAACACTATGTAATATCTGATTCTCAATCTTGATCAAATACCATTTATTATTTTAAAAAATTAACACTTGCTTTTACTTTTTAACTTTTATTTGACTTTACAACTCTTACTTTTTAATGTTGGTAGCATAAAAGTCTATCAATATACTGTTAATAAAATTATGGTGAAGGGGAGTAAAAATTTTTTTAAAATATTTTAACGTGTGTATTAACTTATTAATGTAAATAGAGAAAAAAAACCAGTAACAATTATCCATATCTAATTCACATAATTTTATCAAAAATCAAAAAAAATAATTAATTATTTTTCATTTGATTGTAAATAAACTTTTGTTTAAAAGTTGCCTGTATTTATATTCAACATTTAATGACAGAAGACAAATGATACATTCTATAGATGTATAAATGTACATTCTTGTATATCTTAGGAAACTCTTTTACTTGTATAAATTCTCAACACAAACTCAAATAAAAACTTTGTAAAATACCTTGAATAAAGATTTTTTTAAATTATCTGGTTTAACAAACAAATAAAAAAGTTTCTAATTGCAATCAGAAGATCTGTGTTAAACTGTATTCTTGGCACTCATTTAAATTTGTTTTCTAACTTGCATACACAAAAGATATCTTTCATGTTTCATCAGAATTTTTGAGGCAATTTTATCGAACCACATGAATATTGTTCCTATTGTTCTTATTATTTTTCTTTACTTGGTCTATAAACTTATGCATTCTATTTGGGAAATTAAATATAGTTTTAGCCTTTAAGTGTTTCTTGTTTAAAAAGAAGAAAAATATCAAGCTTTTAAAAAGTAATCTTTGTACAAAATTATTTTTTAAAAGCTTGATGTTCGGTCACATCCAAAGGTTATCTGCCAAAAAATACAAAAAATAAATTAAACTCCTGAATCATTTATGCCCTTGAAAAAAACCTCTAGAGTTTAGTTGGTCACTGCAGTTTATGTTATATTTGTCCAATTGTTTTATTTTTATCCATGCAGCTTGGTTGAATTTGCTTGTTTGGGTCCAGATGTTTTGCATTTGATTATGACGTTGTTGTTGCTACTCATTAATTTTCTACTGTTTTTTACTCTTTTCTACTGTACTTTACTTTTTTACATTGCTTTCACTATATTCAACAATGTTGAAGTTTTATTTATCAAATAATTTAGAACCCTATCAACAAGAAAATGAGCTGATAAAATGATACTGAACATTTTATGATTAAAGTAGCAAGGAAAAGTAACAAAGCAAACAATTTACTTAAAATAACAGGGAGTGGAATAACTGACTGGAAAGTAATTACTACACTATGTTTTTACTTTGTGACATTTGTGTCCTCTTTACTTCAATGAAAAGAAAAGGGCAATAAAATGCCAATTTTAAAATGTAAAACGAAATTTTGGATTTTAAAACTAACCAGTCTACAAATTTAGTTTTTCATTTCATAGTTTATTTTTTTAAGAAGCAATATTAATGACATAATCAGAATCTATTTCACTTGAAAAAGCTTGGGTTAAAAAGCCTGCCATTTTTCCCTCTCCTCTGACATTATCATGAAGACTTGCTGTTGCAAGTAATTTTAATCAGTACTTTTGATAATTTTTAAAGTTGAAAAACTGTTTACAGGGCACTTGTGTTATAGGCATGGTAAGTATTTGTATGTTTGACCAAGTATAGAAAAATCACTACTTACATGCTATATCATGTAAAATAGTGCTGGAAAATTGTTTGGATCCAAACATAAAGTCATAATAAAGTAATTTTTTTGAAAAATGAATTTCTATACATCAAACTGCAATAACTAGAATGTAATTCTAAATATTTATTTCATACTTCTTGAATGAATCTATTACCAGTTCATCTATTGTTTAATGTATAAATGAATTCATTTTGTTTCCTTTTATTACTAGAACCTCTTTTCCCAATCAATTCAACATATCAGCTACTTGTTTTAAAATATAATATAAAAGTATTTACTTGTTTTAAAAAAGCATTTAGCACTAATAAAGCTTTATGAAAAATACATTTGATTCTTTGCCCTCCAAAATTATTTAAATGACACCAAGTTTAATTGGAATACTTCAATTATTTATTATGGGAGGAAGTATTGCTCTGGAGTGGTTTCAACATTTTGTGAACCATTATAATTCATTGGCAATGACTGGTTCTTTTTTTACTTGATGGATGCATCAAATCTAGAAGTTATAACCTAGAATACTTACACAATGCAGAGCTGCTTTTTCTTTTACTGAGTTATAGTCATCATTTGCAACTATTTGATATCTCCTTCATGAAGTCACTGATGATTTACTATACACAAGTGGTGGGTAAATAGCTTTCCAACTACTCTGGACAATATTTCTAATTGGAGGACTATATTAAAAAAGGTTTCTGCATGCTGCTTCAGCTCATGCAGATATATTTTTAGCAATTATTGGTTTTAAGGATGCTGGTTATGTGCCTTTAAATCATCACATTTTTTCTGTGTATTTTTTTAAACAATACGAATTTTTCACATATAGAAGCCTAAATAATCAAACAACTCCTTTGTGTACAAGAATGAAATATTTTCTGCCATCTGAAGTAGTAATCTTTACATCATTAGATTGTACAATATTTCTACAAAAGTTACCAAGCTAAATTCAGAATAGGCTTTTAAGCAACCCTTGCTAATTGCTTTATAAATCAGTTTTTTTACTTAGATGATACCAAATCATCTGCAGAAAGCCAGTCAACTGGAAACTTAATATTTTTTTATAATACTGACTAAATCAATTAATTAGCTTACTAATTAGGTTGCTCCCTTTAGAGGGTTATTTTAGACCACATTTCACTTCTACTTTTTTATTTTTTGTTTTTTAGACAAATTTTTATAAAAATGAAATTGTTCTCTCAAGATGAGAGAGAGTATCAAAATAGTACTATAAATAAAAGCCATAACTTGTTTTAAATAAAAAATCTCATCCATTTCATTAGTAATTTAATTGTTACAAAAAACTTTTATAAAAAGTCACAAATGTAGTAATCTTATCATAATCATAGTTCAGATTTCAACTTAATTTATCAATATCTTACTATTGATATCTCGTAGATGAAAGGGAAAAGATTTAAAAAAACTGTAACCAAAATACAACTTCATAACAATTTATTCCTATAATTGTCTTCTCTTTCTTATGAGGACAGGAAGACTGAATTCCCCATTATGAAGAAGCTAAGGATAAAAACCTAGATGTCATGTAAACTGCAAAAGTCCATTAAATCAATTTACAATATTTTGTTATTACCAGTCATATAAATGATATAAAAAAGTGAATACAGAATGCTTTTTTAAAACTTTTTTAGAAAAAACATATACTGCTGCTTTAACACTAGGGCCTTACTCTGTACAATATTTAATTCATTCTAAGGATATGTAAACAACTTTATATTTTCTGAAATTGGCTCTAAGGATAGCACATGGATAGGGCATTGAAGTTTAAAATATTAACATACTTGATGCTTTTGGAGAATAAAACCACTAAAATAATATTAAATCAGCAGTTGTTCAAAAATTTAAATAGAAAGCATGATAATTAAAAAGTCAAATAGTTGTAATTAATTTTATGCTTGTTAAACTTGAATGAAAATTTCTGAAATTTTTATGAAATTTTAGTTAAAATAAAAATAAAAAAACAACTAAAAACTTTTTTTTTTTTTTGTAATTAGTTCAAAAAAAGTGATTAATTTTTGAAGACAAGAAACAGAATTTTATACACAATAGGACAGTATTGTAAAATAGCTATCATTTACTTGAATTAAGTGACACACTTACTTGAGTTAAGTGAATACCAGTGTATTGTTGCAAAAACAGTAATCATTTCCTTTACAGATGATGAAAATAATAATAATATTCTTTGTAATTAGAAGAAATGTTTCATAATTATGCTGAAAAATGTGTTTGTACGATTTATATGTTGGAAGGTTTGACTTCGTCTTTCTTGAATAATCATTTAAATTTCTCGCTTTTTAGAAATCCTAAGTTAATCTCTTTTTTTTAACAAGCTGCTCGATTACAAATTAAGAACGTATTAGTATATAAATATGGCTAAGATAGTTCGTTTATTCCAAATAGAGATATATTTTTTAACAGAAAAAATTATGATCGCGGACAAAAATGCCGCTTATTTCGAAGTACAATTTGTAAACAACGTTTGGTGTTAAAAGTTATTGTCAGAAACAATTCATTTTTGACTTACACAAAACTTTGTTTACGAATTTTTGTCAATATATCTCGTATATGGATGATGTAGCCGTATATGCAACGTTATTCAAATATGCGAAAAAATAGAAAAGTCCATCAGCAGAATGTAGTAATATTACATTAATCAAAGATAAGTGCGCCTATTCTATAAAATTATTGTAATCCTAGTAATGTTATTAAAAAAACAGAAATTTATTTAAAACAAGTTTTACATAAGTTTCTTCTCGTGTTAACGAAAGAATCTTTTTGTATCAACGACAGTTTTCAATAGAATACTCTATATCTTCATGATTATCTACATCTAGGCCAGTGCTGTGGAAAACGTTCCAAACATTAGATTGCAAATCATACAATTCATCAATCGAGGAGACAGAACTCGTAGACGCTTATCCTTAATACGGCTTTAATTCGTTATCCTGATAGAAGAGAACTGTCTCTCTGTAAGATTTGAGGACGTGTTGGAGATAAACATAGTAAATCTCGTAATCAGTAAAATCAGTAATTGCTTGTTTCCTTCTCATCAATTCATAATGAACCATATTCCGCATGTAAAAGAAGGGCCAACAACTTAGTGATTTAATTTTAAATACGTAAATATGTACTGTTTGCTTTTCTTATCAAAATGATCAAAACTTTTGTAGCGAAAGCTTTAAATGAAAACCTCATCCTTATTTCACATACTATTTTTGCCATTATTTTTGCTGTGCTATATACATATAAATAGGGCAAGGTTGCTTAAAGAAAGAATCCGTTTAAAAATTAGGATTTATCAAATAAATAAAGTTTATGTGTTATTCAAAACTTGTGTTAATATTATTGTTATTTATTTTTAGAAAATTTGAAAACCTATATTCTTTCATGTAAAATAAACTAAATCTTTAAAAACTTGCATCGTATAATAAATTTTTTTTTTCTTTTTCACTAATCTGAAACATAAGCGTCTAATTATTACAAACACCACATTCCAATTTTTTTGTTCATTTTTCCAGCTCCAGCGCCTAAATTGTGCGCCGGTTGTTTACAATTCAAGCATGGAACCGTCGGTTTGCATCCGAATTTTCTTCATTTAAAAAAAGATGTCTTAAGGTTGTTACAGTGGGTTGTATGAGCAGGAAAAGATAACATAATGCCATACTCGCATGCAAGCTTAATAGTTTTAACATTTTTTGTATGAGTAAGTGTGTCCATCCAAAAGAAGAAGTACTTGTTTATCGTTACTCTTCTCCAACTTTGTGTACTTGAATAAATGTTCCTACCATTGAACAACAAAAAAAAAGAGTACCAACTGGTGCTCTTTTATTTTAGCAGTTGTTCATTCGCCAGAAATATTACAGCACACGCCGGTAGTGGTCAAACCTCTTTCATCTCTTGTAAGTGTACCAACTTGATGTTTGCCTTTCTGAGCAACTATTTTGGATGGTTTGTGAACAGTGGACAAGCCTGTTTTGTCAATGTTACTCATCTGGTTAGCAGAGAACTTGTATTCTTCTAATAACTCATATTTATCAAAGAATCCAAAAATAGATTGTTTATTGAAAACCCTGATCCTGGTCTTTGACGTTGTTAAGTTGTCTATGAGCTTCGTTGAATACAAAAACTACTTTCGATAATTTGGTCAACGCCTCCTCCATATCTTCTTTCCTTTTATTACAAACTGAGCTTTGACAGCTGCGACTTAATTATAGCCTAAAATTAAGAATAACGTAGA
This sequence comes from Hydra viridissima, assembly GCF_058129835.1. Lineage (NCBI taxonomy): Eukaryota > Metazoa > Cnidaria > Hydrozoa > Anthoathecata > Hydridae > Hydra > Hydra viridissima. Next base: position 7,093,627 of record NW_028324313.1, read on the forward strand.
AAGAAGAAAAATTAAAAAAACTGGGGAAAAATGTAATCGCGAAGATTCGTAAACGATAAAACCTAAAGAAGAAAAGTTAAAAACAACGACCGGGAGAAGACTTATCCACGATGATTGATCAATCTATCAAGTAAGTACATGATAAAACGAAAAGAAGAAAAGTTAAAAACAACTGGGAAAAGACGTAAACACGAAGACTTATCAACCGGTCGTATAAATTAATGAAAGGTATCGAATCGGAAAACAGCCAAAATCTATAAAAGCTCAAAAAAGAGTTTTACAAAAAGAGAAGAAAGACGAAGTTTTAAAGAAAAGTAAATGAAAGTTTATAAGAGAGTTTTTAAGATGAATTTTAAAGAATTTTTGTAATTGAAAAATACTTTGATAAACAAGGAGTTTTATAAGTATATAAAAGATAAAAAGAAGATCAAAAATTTTGATAATCAGAAGAAATAAAGAATTAAATAGAAATTAGCAGGAATATTGATTAAAGAATAATAAACAAAAGTTTCAAATAAAAAAGAGATATTCGTATAAAAAAGAGAATAATCAAAAAGAGAATTAATTGATATAAAAAATGTATCAATCGCTACAAGTAGAGCAAGAGAATATTACTTGTATTTTTCTGAACGTAATGAATAAAGGAGTGCTAACCATTTCACAATAAGAACGCTTATTGAGTTTTATTGACCGTTTAACGATTAAACCTTGCCCTTTCCTAATAAAACTATCCCTAAACCTTGCCCTTTCCTAACTAAGTATTCCCTATACCATCAACCTCGATCCCAACCTTCCAATTACCCTTCACATAAACCTAGAGCCCAAACTATCTCTAATCCCTTACCTCATCACACAAACAGATAAAACAAATAATTATATTTATTATTAAAAAAAAAAAGAAAAAAAAAGCGCAACCTTCACAAGTAGTTAAAGTCTACGTGAGAGATGAAAGAGCTTAAACCCAAGCTTAGAAGGACGACGGTAGAAAAATTATCACTAAAAATGACCAGCTTTCTCATAATAAGGTACGAACTCCACTAGCAATGGTTCTTGTTGCCAAATCAGGGTTGTCCTTCTATTTTTCCTTTATATTCTTTTATCTGCTGCTCAAATTCAATAAGAATACGAAGAGGAAATCTGTATATTATTGTCATTTACTTATGTGCATATTAACATTATTCTTGGGAATCAGTACCTCAAAAGCGATTCTAAAATTTCAAATAACAAAATGCTTGACCTGAATAACATTTATCATTGTTAAATTTCGCTTTTTGATATTTATAAATTTCTGACAACCAATTATAATTCTAAAAAATTGCAGACCAGATGATGTCAAAACTCTTATTTATAAGTGACTTTAAAGAAAAAGCGCCGTATGCAAATCAGAGCACCAGTAGATTTTTTATCATCAACGTATATCCATGAAAGACCGGAACCTTAGTGAAGTTTTGTTCATAGAATTTCTGAAACGAAAAGTATTAATAATCGCGAAAAAAAGTCCGAAAGCGTCACTAGGGAATCGCGTCACTTCATTCAAAATTACAATGGATTTATTGAAGTCTCTCAAGATGAGAAAAAAAAAATAAAGCAGTAATCGAAATTACAAATTATTATATTTTATTTTGATACAAAATAAATCATTTTCCTTTATATTCTTCTACGAACCTATTTACAAATATATTTAAAATACAATTTAATATAAAATTTAAACACTCTGCATAAATTTTCGATAAAAAATATTTGTTTTTTTAAAAATATAATATTTCATTCATTTATTTATCTAAAAATTATTTCATATTTTTAAAAAAAAAACTTAAAGTTTAACATACAAGAAAAATAATTCTTTTGTGTTAATTTTCGATTATCTCAACAAATTGTTTTCTAATTCTATAAAACGAAAACCCAAATTAACAAAAAAAAACTATGATTTATTATTATTTTTTATAGATTGAAAGAAATAATTTCAAAATGATTTACGTAAAATATGTTAACTGCTCCACCTTGTAAATTATTTCAGCGTGAAGTCACAATTATCTTTACCTTGAATTGCGCCTATAATGCATAAATATGTATAGAATTTATATATGCTTGCATGTATGTCATGTACTGTATGCATGATAGTATTTCCTTGTGTAGACATCTGCCTAGGGCTCCCTACATTAGAAAAGCTCGTGTGTTAACGTTTGTTAACAAACCTGGCCTTACACCGCGAAACGCTTATTTCATGTTTACAACACTGTCCTCTTCAAAATAATTTGGAGAAGGAAGTGTTTTAACGTTCACCGAAGCGACAAAGAAGACATTACCAGAGTGCGTAGTGAAGTACAATGAAGCGTGGTGTGGAAAAAAGAGAACAATAGAATTCTTGAACAAAATGCAGTTCCAACTGAATGGCAATTAAGTGGCGCTGGATACATTTTCCCGCGGGAAAATTATCACAAAAATAGCTACAGACTATGTAGCTATTTTTGCGATAATGTACTGAGGTTAATTAAAACAGATGAAAGTGTCTTAAAGAACATAATTTGGCCTCTACAAACCCTGATTTCAATCCTTCGTCAACTTTAATTTTAACAGATATTTGTCTGATTTTGCAAACAAAATACCATTTTAATTCATTCATCAGCTTTCTTTTTTTTTGTTCATAATGGACTTATACTTTTGACCGGCAGTGTAGCATAACCAGCATAAGAAAAAACATTATCATTATTAGCCGCTAAATAACTTTTAACTATGATGAAAAATTCATCGTTGATTTTAATCATAAAATAGTCAGCCTTAAAATACTAAAAAAAAAAAAAAAAAAAAAAAAAAAAAAAAAATGAGTCTCCTTATGGAAAAAACTAATTAGTATCATAACATCTGTTTTACTCTAATGTATTTTAGTGCTGCAAATCCTAGAAAATCCTTACCTGGTTTAACCTTGTAACAAATCTTATTAGAAAGTCCAACAGCAGCAAGCTTTTTTCTGTGAATGTTCCTAAAGCCGAAAGCGCCACAACCAATACCAATCACCAGGGAAATTAAAGATGATATAACTACAATAATATACATGACCGTGCCATTACTTTTAGCTAAAATTTAAAAAAAAAAAACTTGCAGATTTGTTTATAAACTGGCAAACATATCATCAAACAATTCGTGTAAGAAAAGTAAGAAAAGTAAGAAAGTAAGAAAGAAATCAGAAAAATTAAAATTTTTGTCATTATACAGGGTGGCCCATAATTAGTGTCCCATCTTAAAAAAGCAATTCCTTGAAAACTAGGGATGGAAAACACATAAAACTTTTTGATAAACAATTTATTAACAATATCAAATAAAATTTAAAGATTTTTTTCGAAATGTCGACCATCGGCTTTCACACAAGCTTCAAGACGCTTTGGAAAGTCATCTACGGTGGCACGCAAGTAGGCGGGTGAAAGCGAATCCCATGCTTTTTGAAGCGCTTTCTTCAGAGAATCAATCGTTTTATGCGGTTTTTTGCACGCTTCAGCTTCCAGAACACTCCACACTGAGTAATCCATTGGATTGCAGTCGGGACTACTTGGAGGCCACTCATTGTGCTTGATGAAATCGGGGGTGTTTCGGCCGAGCCAATCTTGCACAATTTTGGCTTTGTGGGCTGGAGCACTATCCTGCATGAATGTCCAACAATGTCTACGAAGCTCCTTTTGACTCCATGGAAGTATTTCTTTGATCAAAACGTCATTCAGATAGTTTTGGGCTTTTACTTTAACGCCTTGTTGAACAAAAATCAATGGTGTCTTCTTGGTGGCACTGATACCCGCGAACACCATTACTGAAAGAGGATGTGCTGCCTTTTGTATTGTGATATTAGGCTTTGAGGAAGCGTAGACACGATCATTCTGCACATTGTGATGTTGTTGAACTGTAAAAATCTTCTCGTCTGTGAAAACGATGTTGAGATGAGCGTTGTTGGCGAAACGGGCGAGGAGATCCTTGCAGCGATCCTTGCGCTTCTGCTTTGATGCCTGAGACAAAAGCTGTGCAGGATTTTTCTTGTAAGCTGTCAAATTTAGATAATCCTTGGTAATTCTTCCAAGAGAACTTCGAGAAATTTGGAGCTGTTTGGCCATTTGTCGCATACTGCGTTCTGGGTTGCGGCGCACCCGTTCACGAACTTGCTTGATTTTTGCATCAGTCACCACGGAGCGCTTTCTTCCTTTGCGTGGACGATCTGACATTGTTCTCAATGCTTTGAAGCGTTGAATTGTTCTATAAACAAGCTTTCGCGGCACTTTGAGTCTAGTCTGGATGTCGCGTGCTGAAACTCCTTTCTCATGAAAATCAATAATACTTTGCCGATATGGTGATGGTCTTGTCATTGTTAAAAAAACAAGTAAAGTGAGTGAAGGCAGCAGTAAATAGATCAAAATATATAATAATATCAAAAACCAAAGCAAAATTAATAGTTTTCCATCCCTAGTTTTCAAGGAATTGCTTTTTTAAGATGGGACACTAATTATGGGCCACCCTGTAATTGCTGTTACTGTTCCTACTGATGTCACCCCCTCCACCATAATCATCAATAATTTATAGTATTTTTGTTAGTACAAACATTAAATACCTATAACCTGCCGAGCAGCAGTAGGTTCAAATGGCACAGTATATTCAGTTGATTCAGAAAGTAACGAAGTGGAAACAGATTTAGTAGTTGGTTCTAAATATTTCATTGACATGATTATTAGTTGTTTATGTTAAAATAAAAAAATAAAATAAAATAAAGTATTAGTTATATAAAAAAAAAAAGAAAAAAGTATTATTAATAAAGTATTAGTTGTTTTTGTTAGTAATTTACTACAAGGAAATCAAAAGACGTATAAAAAATAAACCTGAGAAAGGAATCGTCGTGGGACATGAAACTTTAACTTCTCTATACTTATATTCATTATCTAATGACAAAAGAGGATAGGAGCATATTTGAAACTCTCGAGAAATGCAACCTTTGTTTGAGCTCTGTTCAACGATTTCCATACTTTTCCAATCTGTACAATTTTCAACACAATCTGCAAAAAAACATTTTAATTTCCTTTAGATACAACTAAGTGGATCATTTCTTGACAAAAAAAAATATTTATAGACCTTATAAATTGATTTTGCACCCCAAACTTTTAAGATGGCAGTAAAATCTTTACCAATTTTCAGAAATAATATTTGATATTTATGACATAAAATGACCTACATTTAATTAAAAAAAAGAAAATTACGTTTGTAATAGCAACTAGAATGACTGCATTCGCCGCACATGTTTGAACTTATCTCTTCTAGAGTACATATATAAATCTTTAGGCGCAAACGGTATCTTTTAGTATCTACACCATCAACAGTGTTGCAGCTCCCATTTATCAGCTGATCAAGGTTGCTTGCATTTCGAAATCCAGTGCCTATGTTAAAAAAATTTTTGAAAATTATTGTAAGAAAAAAATTTTTTAATCAAGTTTAAATAATCAATGTTATGAAGATAATTAAATACATTTTGTTAGAAATTATATATGCTGTTAAAGATTTCAAAGATTACCTATAATGTAATAGGTTTTGCCAGATTCAAATACTAAATCTTCTTTAGAGTGAGAGTATCTTCTAAATACCAGACTGAATTGCTCGGCAGATTTCTCATCTTTTTTATAGTTACAATAGAGAAGCTGCTTACCACCTAAATTTGGTGTTTAAAAACCAGACAACAAAGAACATGAAAAAAAAGAAGCTAAAAAAATCTTTCATGACAGAAATTTTACATAAGAAATGTTTAAACCAAAGCTGTATTCTTTAAGATGCTCTCTTGTCAGCAAGATAAATGTAGATACCAACCTGTAGCATTACATGCATTATACATATCTTCATTTGTTCCAATAAAGTAGGCATTTTCATATAGTTTCTCATGCAATTCTGATATTGGCTTGATATATGGCAAATTGCTATCTGGACATTTAAAATTTAAAATATCATCTTGCTTCACACGCACTGTAACTTCACAAGCAAACCTTTGAAACAATTGCTTTAAATTTAAAAAAAATTTAAAGTAGATATTTAGTAAAAAACATTTATATCAATACTTCAAGGCTATTGAAGAACATATACAAAAGTTAACTATCAAGCATAAATAGTCAAAAAGTTAAAAAACCTTTGTTAACAAAATTCTATTAAGAGTCAATGAAATGCAAACTGTGTTTCAGAACTACTTTAAATTAAAAACATCATACAAAGGGTTAACAGGATCCCAGTAAATTGTTGGTAGAACAACATTCATTGTGCAGACAGAAGATAAATACAATAGCATATAATAGATGCATCTCATGATCATTTAAAAGTTTTATTGTAACTCTGTTGTGAACAATAAAATGCTTATAAAAATAATTGCTTCAGTTGTGAAAAACAAGAATAAAATAAGACCATTCATAAATGTCGAATAATATTAAGTTCTGGCTAAAATTAAAAAGACATACACTTTTAGTTAAGAAAACAAGATTTTTCTCTTAAATACTCGTCTTTACATGTAAAACAGTTTAAAAACCCTGAATTTTTACAATTTTAAGCTAAAATTGCTCACACAAATACAAGGACACTGAAAAGCTGATAGAGACATGAATTTAAGATAATTTTGGTCTGTATGTTATTGTGTATATGTGTGTGTTTGTATGTGTGAGTGAGTGTATAAACCTGTGTTGTGTGTGTGCATGTATATGTATGTGTGTGCACGTGCACAAAATATATCCTTGTAAAAGCAAGAAAAAACTGTCAGAAATTAAAATTCAATAAATACAAGTTTACAAAAAAACATAAATAGTTATTGTAAATTTAATAAAAATTTATTTAACAGTAGACATAAAATTAAAAGAATAACCATAAATATAAAAAGAATAGTATATACATTTAAGAAAATAAAAAATAAATATGAAATTCTGAAAAAAGAGAAAAATTTTCATCTTAAAAATATAATCAGAAAAAAATATTTGAATAACAATTATGGAATATTAGAAATTCCGTTCAAAACTAACCAGAAAACCTTCAAAACAGATCATGTAAATATAATTATGAATGTATGTAATGATGATATGAAGCTTTAACCTTAAAGTTAATTAACCATGAACATTAATAGAAATATTATTTTAGGAATCACATTGGGTCTACTTTCATTTTTATATCACTAGAGAAGCCATTGTTTTCAACTCCGCAATCTACATAAAAAATATTTAAAAATTAAACAAAGTTCAAGTAAATATGAGAACTATTTTAAAAAAGCATTCATTACAAAAACTCACCAATTTTATCATCAACTTGAGTTGGACATTTGCAACTAGCGCAATGTTTATGGATAAGAGTACCCAAAACTATTCCAATTAGTAAAGCAGAAATGGAAATAAATATTGCTATATACTTTAATTTCTCTTCATCATTTTTTTGACCATTTTGAGAAGCAGCTAAAAATAAAGAATTAGTTAATTAGATCAATAAATATTTAAATCAATTAGACTAATTACTTAAATAATTTAACTAGATCATTCTTATTGCTGAAATACAATGACTCAAATTCTAAATAATGATGTGATCAACTATATTACCAAAAGGACTGTTAATTGGGTCAGGACATTTTGTAGGGATTTCTTCTATCTCTACTGTTGTGTTTTCAAAATAGGTACATTTTCGCAATCGAGGATACGAGCAATTATTATTTGAGCTTGTGATAAACTTTGAGAAATCTGTTTTCCACGAAGTGCAATTGAAACTAAAATCTAGATTAGAAGTTAATGCAAAATACAACCTTGTGTAATGTGAACACAATTTAAAAACTTATTCAAGCCTAACTTTCTAATCTACAACTTATTTGGCTGACTTACTAACTGGTTTAGCAGTATCTTGATCAGAAACTGATTTTGAAATCTAAAAAAAAGTTAAATATAAACACTGCACCATCAATTTATTTCAGAACTAATGTTTATCAAACAACTTAGCAATTTCAATCTGGTCACCCAGATGAGCAATTTGAAACATGATAAATTAATCAGATTTTCTTAACTGACAATAGAAAAAAAAGCTGAATAAAATTAGAATCGAAAAATAGTTAAATTTTTATGAGTGAAAAGAATTTAACATAGAATTTCCCTTTTCATGATTACAATTGAAACATCTCAATATCCAAGTACTAAAACTTGTAAATACATTTGAGTTAATATGATCTAATTGGAAAGAAAATATTTTAATTGTAAACAGTTTGATTATATACATATTTACTTCAAAACCTACGTTGAAATTCTCTATTATAACACTGATTTGTTGAGCTTGATCATGTTTCCAATCCTACATATTTTATCATATTTTCAACTCTAAGCATCTTTCTAAGATTCTAAGCTAGAACATTTATCAAAATCCAGCTCTAGAATTGGACCCCAACAGAAGGTCATTTGTAAAAAGTAATTCACTTAATTATTTTAAGTTAATAATAAACTAAACATAAACATAAAAGATAGAACTTTCTACAACATTTTGTTATTATTAAAACAGTCCTAATAGGAATTTTTGACCCCTTGCAACTTTGAAACAAAAAAATGTATTGCAAGGTCAAATTGCAGGTAATTTTGTGAAACCTTTTTAGATCAAAATCATTTTTAAAAAACAATAAATATATTAATATAAAAAGAGCAATAAAAATTACAATGATGAATTTTTAATACATTACATTAAGATAAAAATAAACTCAATTTATTACAAATAAGTTATTTCACTTTTCACCATAAAAGAAATATAAATAAACTATTGCAACTTCTTAAAAATGCTTAAACTTTGAATTTTTAGTTTAAAATTAAAATTAATAATTTTAATTTTTAATTTAAAAAATTTATAAGCATGCTTAAAATTTTATTGAATCTTTTTATATGCTATGTAAAACTATAGGACTTTAGAAGGTAATTTAAAATATAGCTAAAAAATTAATACATTAACACATTTGAGGAGTTTATTAAAGCAATATCATTATCGGTGAGCGTGTGTTTATTTGAATCGTTATTTTCATTACAATAACCATCGTTTTGAATCCCAAACCCTACAAAAATAAGCACACAAGAGTTTAACTGATGAAGACGTTTTGTGTGAATTACTACAATTTTAATTCTTTCTTAAAAAGACATACCCTTTGAATAACTGGTACAAGTTTCACATTTGCGGTTTTGATGATATTTTTTATGTATAAAAGTTCCGACACCAATTCCAAATAGTAATGCAAAAATACTCACAAAAATTGCTACATATTTTAAATCCTTTTCATTGTTTTTTTCGCTGATCTGAGGAGCAACTGAAAATTAGGACATAAATTTATTGCTGATTAGATTAATAGATTTTATAGTAATGAAAAAGTCAATAAAAATAAGTTTTTAATTTTAAGTTACCTTAAAGTTAAAATTAAAAAAGGAGTGGAACATCATGTTAAAATAAATTTTTAATTTAATGGTAATAATTATTTAAACTATTGAGTACTTCAATTATTTCTATAAATATTGATTGTTTTTGTAACAAAAAAAAACGTAAAAAAAATTTTTAATTGATAAACATGTTTAGAAGTTTAAATAAATAAAATATGAATGAGGCTTAAAATTTATGAATGCATTTATAGATTCTTAATTGTTGAAATTGGCATAAACAAGAATTAGTAATAACTTTCATTAAAAATATCTTATGCTTATTAGTAAAGAAGTTAAAATTATGATGACTGCTTTTTTTAGTAACTTTTTAAACCACCATGAAATATTAATTGCAAAACTTAAAGCAACTGTGTTATTCTTATTAATAAAAACAAAAACTAAAACATGTCCTTTGTTTTTCTAAATCTAAAATGAAAGTAAAAAAAACTTTGTGTAAATAAAAACCAAAAAAACTTTTTTAAATCAAGAATTATAAATACTTTTTATATATTATCAACAGGATTTGGTCCGCTAGGTATAACTTTTAAGTTCTTGTCAATTTGGTTGAAATAGTCTTACTCACTTAGGAAAAACTTCAAGCATTTGTGGACAATATATGTTATAGTGAATATCAATATATTACAAAATATTTCTAAGTAATGTTTTAAAAATTTTGAAAATTTGAAAAAAGTATCAAGATTTTTAAAAGATAATTAACATATACATAATCTAACTCAAAAATCTGTGACATCTGTTACTAAGATACAGACAAAGTTGAAAAAACTTTAAATGAAAAGCTGTAGACAATAAACAAAACTTATCAATAACAGAGGAAGCAATGATAAAATATTTTTTGTACTGCATGGATCCCAGTATTAAGTGCCAGTGATCTACTAACTGACTTATTGAAAGAGTTTCAGCCAAAATATAAATGACCAGGTATAAAAAAAGCTATAAAATTACTATACATACTGAGATATTTTTTTTCTGTGAAAAAACATATGCAAATGCATGTGTTTCTTGTTTTACATCCAAACAGCATCCACAAACTAAGTTCCTGTGTATCGAAACTATGACAGCATATTGAAACTATATATCTTAAATATAGTTACAATAACTCAAATATAGTTACAATAACTTATCATAACTATAACTATAACATTTACGATAATCAATATCGCATTGAAATCATATTGTCATAGTTTCAATACACAAGAGCTTACCACAAACATAATGAAAGTAAAAAGCCAAATATGAAATTCGTAGAAGAGTAACAAGTGTTTTAAAGACATTTAAAAAACACATTTTAAAGATAGTAGCAATTTTTCAGAGAAATTCAATAGTCATATTTAACTTTTGCATACAGGTAGATGTGTAGATTAAGCTTTAAGATTCTAGAATATGGTAGAATTGCCAACTTCAGAGAACAACTCCAAAACACACATACTATGAATGGATATATGGATGTAACTCCTGAATTAAATAAAACATGAAAACCTGGGTTAACCCATGGCTACCTTATTTGAGTAAAAACTACTGCTTATAAATATTTGTGAAAAAAAAAAAGTCCAGTTAAAAGAAAAATTCTATGTCCTACCATTAGGAGATGATGAAACTATTATTGGTGTTGGTGTTGACAACAGTGGACACGTAACATTGATTTCTTTTTGTTCTACTATTACACTACCAAGTAATTGATTTGTACAGGTTCGTGTTTGAGGAGAAGTACAGCTATTATTGGAGCTAATTATCAACTTTGAAAAATCTGTTTGCCACGCAGTACAACTCACTTGGCAATCTTAAATAAAATTATTTGGTTATCAGCACAGAATTAAAAAAATACAAATATGCCTTATATTCTATTTTATTTTTTTATAAAAATTACCCTTGTAATAACATGCATCATATTTGCATTTGCCACAAGTATTATTTGAAATTTCTTCCGATGTACAAACATATATTTTGAGTCGTAAATTATATTGTGTCTTTTCCTTGACAATATTATTGCAACTTCCATTTATTAAATTATCTAGATTGTCTAAACTGCGAAATCCAGTACCTGAAGAAAAAAAGTTTTTTTTTTTAAAAAAAAACCTGTTGTTTCTGTAATGGTATAAAATATATAGTCTCATTAATTTTCTCAAATTAAAAATCTAACCTATTATATAATATGTTTTTCCGCTAACAAATGTTAGACGGTCTGATGCTGCATATTGAGCAAATGTCATAGCATATTCATTAATGGCATCACTTTTGTCATTGCAGTACAATATCTTTTCTTTAGCACCTTTGAAATATAAACCTTACAAAGCTACAACTAGAATAATTAAATCACTGAAATCCTATAATTGTTTAAAACTGAAAAGTATATAAATAAACTGTAAGGTGGCAGCCAGAATTCAACTTTATTGCTAATTCTTTTAAATCTAACTTTATAAGTCATTAGCAATAGTTGCAACATTCAGTAGGCTTCAGAAATTGAAGATGATTTTTAAGCTATTCACTTTTATATGCTGTTACAATAAAACCATAATAATATTAACAACATTTATAATTACATATTTATCAAAAAAATTTTAAAAATTCATATTTTCATAAGTCTTTTTTATGTAAACTAATATTTTACAAGTCTTTCTTAAAAATATTTTTTGTCATTCATTTTATGAATGAAATGACTCTTTAAAAATCATTTTTATCATTTTAGATATTACTAATACCATAATATTTTCTTCCACATCATTATCTCCATAATATATGGTTGTTATAACAAATAAAATTATTTTTAGTACTGCTTAAAAAATTAACAAATATTGATTTTACCAGTTGCATTGCAAGTATTATACATATACTGGTTGCTTCCTAAAAAATAAGCATTTTCATATATTGGTGTTTCATCAAGTGATTGGCTGTAAGATGCACTTTTGTCACGACATCGAAAATTTATAACATCATCAAGCTCAACATGAATTGTAGTTTCACAAGCAAATCTAAAATTACACTGAATATACAGTACTGCCAAACAGTTAAAAAAATCAGGAAAAGCTTTAATAATAGTTACTTAAACTATATCAACTATGTAAAATTTAGTATTTTTTTAATAAAGTTGTACTTTTATTCATACAAAGTTAAGGACAGTTACAAAAAATTTTGAAATCTGATGTGAAACTTAAAAGGCTTAGCATTTTTTTACTGGCATTTATAAGTTCGTATATATTTTTCAGTGGTTTAGAAACAATGAATGACAGAATTAAACAAGGTTGCTAATTATAAGTGCAATAATCAGATGCAAGGAAAAGCTCATTTAGTTTACAACGTTGTAGTACAATCATGAATTACAACATAAAGTAATGTTACAAAAAAATAATGTTGTTGTTTAATAGGTTTTGGTTGTTTAAAAAATTTTGATAGCCTCAAAACAAACTTATGGCATCAATTAATTTATTACAAAAATCAGGTTTTTATACAATTTTTCAACAAGGTAATGCACCTTGTCTTACAGTAAAAAGCATCAAATCTTGGTTCCATGACTAAAACATTGAAGTTTTGAGCTGACTTGCCAATATTTGATATCTATCCTAATAAATATCTACTAAAAGAGAAATTACTTGAAGAAATAAGTAATTTCTTTTTCTTTGCATAATTTTTGTAGCAAATTTTATACTTTGAAAACAAGAATTATTTTCTTACAAAGGATTAGCAGGATCCCAATAAATTGTTGGAAGTATAACACTATTTGCATTTACAATTAATGACCAGCGTAGCAGGAACAATACATTCCACATTCTTTTGGCACTAACTTAGAAAATTAAAACAATTAAATATACTTTTTAAATTCCTTTCTACATTTATAAAATGATTTGCTAATTTAATGTTAAAAGTTGCACACTTTAAGGATTTTTAAATTATCTTATCTGTGTATTTTGAAACATAAGATTTAATCAACCGATAAAAAAGCTCTGTAACTAAGATATTAAATGAATTAAGCAGTCATAATTTAAAAAGTAAGATTTGGCTCATCTTATACAAAAAGTATTACCTGCACGCATGTCAAATGATTTTTTCAAATGTCAATCAGCCATTACATATTGAGATATTCCATAGCATAACTTTCTTTCCTTTCTTTTATTATACTGCGTTTTATTTTTTTGTTCTATCTTTTATTATATTGTTCTATTTGAAAACCAGATATACATTAAACCACTAAGCATGTCTTTATAAACAATGTAAACTTGCTAAAATAAAATTATTTTAGCAAGTAATAAAAATGTCATTTTTAATAAATAACATTTTTATAACTTGTTAAAAATAAAAGTGCATATATATATATATATATATATATATATATATATATATATATATATATATATATATATATATATATATATATATATATATATATATATATATATATTACAAACAATCAGCTGTAAGAAAGATTTCTTTTTTGATAAAACAAAACTTCAAAAAAAAAAGCAAACAATTTTTATGAGGGTTTTTATTGTTAAAATTTATCTAAGCATTTCTCATTTCAATAACAAACTTCTTTTTCTTGTTTTAAATCTATGCCATTAATTTGATTGTAGTCTTTACAAAAGTTTTTTTCACTTTATTACCATTCAATAATAATCTATTGTTACAGGCTTAAGAAACCTTATTCAGGCATTGATACTATCCTTTGACACTGTTATACATAATATGTGCAGAAATATCCACATATAAAAGCATTTTTATATGTGAATGTTTCTGCACATTTTGTTTTATCAAAAATGAATTCTATCTTACAGCTGATCAAAATAAAAAGAGAAAACCATTATTTTACTGTCAACACTAATCTCTAGTCAGGATAATTTTCTGCGGATGGAAAAGTCGAAGAGTGTTTGATGAAAATATTTGTAAAATACTCTGCATTCAAGAAGAAAAAAAATAGGTCGATGTTTGGACTGGACTCTCTCTACTAGTTGTAAAATGTAAAATACAAAGAAGCTAGAATCAGACATTTACCAACAAAAAAAAACTGATTGAATTTATTCAATTTATACGTGTGGTTTATTTTTCTTAGGTTGCTGCGGTTTGCTGGAATTTGAAATTAATAACATCGGCGCGACCTTTTGTTATAGCATTAATTCATATTTCACTGGAGTGATTGTAACTTTTTTTTCCAAACTCAATTTTTCAAATCTATATTTTAATGTGAGAAATAGTGCTTCTTCTTAAGTCAATTATTTTCGATTAATAAATCGAAAAGCTTTCCGTTGAAGATAAATTGGTTTCATTCCCTCAGTTATGATTGTATAGGGGGTATAAAGGTGGAGAGAACGGGTTCGAAAAAACGAAAGATTTTGATATTAAGTTGTTTTGCATCATTATTGCGTAGTAAGTCAACTTTAGGACTTTTTCATTATCTCATATAGCTATATTTTCTAAGCATTCCTCCGAAACTGAATCTCAATGTTGCATGTAGCAGAGCAGCGTCTTGTTATCTACGAATGTGGATGTATCTAAAAATATAAATTGTGAAAATATAACTGTAATAATTCATAAATTGTAGTCATCGAAAATATAATGGTAATAATGATAGATTTATCCACCGAAGTGAATAAAATTATCATGCCACAATTTCATAGGTTGTTCCATCCCGCTTAAACTAAAAGATTCAATGAAAAAGGCCGATTCCTTAATGGTTATAAATTTTTGATTTTGACGAGTTATCGAAAAATGCAACTGAATTGCATTTTGACGATTTTGAATTACATCTTAAAATTTTGTGAAAATTTTTACATATGAAGTTTCTATAAAACCCTTCTTTTAAAATCGTAGAATAAAAACTCTTAAACGAAATGTCACTAGATGTCCCCAAGCTTAATTCTTAAAACGTCTATTCTTTATGAAGATTTTTGCTGATGACATACATTTATTGTTATAGTTTTATAAAAGTCATTTACGCAAAAAAGAATAATAAAAACGTCATAAACTTTAACAGCTAATTTTTCTTTTCAAAGCTGCTTTATTAATCTTTAAATGCTGCTAAAAGTTTAATACAAAACAATGCAAGAACAAAAAGCGTGACTTTTAAAGCAACGAAACGACGGAGTTGCAATTAGTCTAACACTTTCTGAATCACTCTTAGAAGCATGATTATAAGGGCACAACTCGACTTTCTCTTACCCCGCCCCCCATCCCCCTCCTTATATTTATGATTGATTATGATGGAAAATTATATGGTTAGAATCGTATAAAAATATAGGTTTCAAAATCAATATAAATGCTCTAATCTGATGTTGAAAGTACAAAAATATACAAAAAAACGCTGATATTCTCCTTCTTGAATAATAGATAATTTTTGTCTAAAAGTTATCTTATAAAAGCATTAACGACCTGGTTGCTTTTTTTTTTTATATATATATATAATAAGGATTTAGAACAATAGAACGTTATGGCATTTCAATCGTGATTAATTTATCATGCCAATTTGTTTTAACTAGTTTCTTACTTTTTGTCTAGAATCTTTTAAAACTTCTATGGAACAAGTTGAGAAATACTTTTATTGATCATATACCACCATGAACTTTAAAAGAATTAAAATGGTTTAAATTAAAGATAAATATGTTTACAACAATTAACTTTCTTTTAATTGTTCAAGTTAACGGGGTGTTAAAATAAAAATAGCTTTATCTGACGATTGACGACGATGGGTAGATCTTATTATTTTTCACAGCAAATTTAAATGATAATAAACGCGTTAATTTAGTTAAAAGATTGTTGTTCATTTTGATAATCGTTCATTGTCTTCTGGTGTAAACACCTGCTTATCAGTTACAATAAAATTCACACTAAAAAAAAACGAGAGAGTTAAAAAAAAGTTAAAGGGAAATAGTCATTACAGAAAAAAAAAAAAAAAAAAAAGAATTCCCGATTTTAATTGGTGATCTCTAATCTCGTAATTTTTATTTTGTATATGCAGTATAAGGCCCAGTAAATTCTGTACTAAATTTGGCGTTATCATGTTGAAATATTTTAATTAAAAATCACTCAACTTAATATTTGTTTAGATATCTACATTGCATGAGCAAAGAAACGATAAAAAAAATATTTTTAGTACTTTTACTCTGAGTGCCAAAAATAATTATAACTGATAATTTTCATTACAGCCAAGGTTTTTATAGCAAGATTAGAATTACTAAAAAGGCTAAGACGTTATAACCATAATCAAAATGTTTTTTCATATTAAAAGATGGTCTGCGAGTAGACAAATTTTTTTTTTTACTTCCGGCTCGTTCCTTTTTATTGCGTCAATTTGCTGACAATCATGCTTCCTCATGTCCCATCTTAAATCTAAAAAGTCTACTTTTTGTGAGTTTCGATGTAAATTATATAAAAGCCTATTTTTAAAGTTGCTCTTTTTTATTTTTTAAATTCATTTTTTAGTGCAAAAAAAAAATGTAATAAACGTTTTATAAACAAAAAATATAGTTTGTTAATAAAAATTTAATTTAAAAACATTTAACAACTGTTCCAAAGTAGATCAGAGAAAAAAAAATAAAAAAGTTGAAAGTTAAGTTGTTTCTATAATTTAAAATCCAAAAGGAATATACCCAATAGAAAATAAGCTTTTTAAGTATTTTAAATTGCTCATAACCAGGGTAGAGGTTCCTGAACTGTGCTGTTGAAATAATTTTTTTTTTTTTTTTCTAAAAAAACCCAATACCTTGAAATTACTTTTTCTCAGATCTGGAAAAATAAAAATTTGCACCTGATTGCGCAAATAGGTGTTATAATAACTATAGACTAAAACCGTAAACTAATTTTTTACACAAAATTTGAAATCCGTGAAACAAATAACCCAATTTTAACGTTTACACCCCTACTTATACAACAACTTGTTTCTTGAATGTTGCATATAACAACTTGTTTCTTGAACTTTACATATAATAACTAATAAAAACATGTTTAAATGTATACTAATTTAAGTAGGGAGCTTAGGCAATTTTTATAGCCAATGTAAATCTTTTTTATTTAAAATGCATTGGATTCCTTAATATATTTTATTTTCAAAATGGTTTCTACCACTTCTGTAGCTTATTTAATTCCAAAGATATTCGTGTTTTAATATTTTCAATTCATATACATTTTATGAAATATTTCCGTAAAGTTTCTCGTTAAACTTTTGGCACCGAAAAAAAAAACTTTATCTTTTTTTTTTCTTGCGCAAAAAGTTGCGTTAACAATAAAATATCTAAAGACGGGGGAAATTTATAAAATTTCCACTTAGAAAACAAAAAACCCACCCTATTAGACTACCAAAAACAACAAAAAAAAACTGATTGACATAATAAATAAATAGTTGCAGAATCTATTTTTATGTGGGGACGAAAGAATTAGCTTAATTTACTTGTATATAAACAAAACTGAAACATTTAAAGTTAAATAACTTTATCAATTCTAAAGCAAAACGATGTCCCCAAAAAAATTATTGTAGTGCAACCTTTTCTAAAAAAAATAACATTTATATATACATATATACTATATATTTTCATGGGTGGGTTTTCATTCTTCGACACATACATAAAATCATTTGTTGCGTTTTTTGGACGAAGTTTTTCAAAAACGTAAGATTTATTTTTTTCCGCGATAAAATGTCACGTGACAAAACTCCCTAATTTAAGTGAATACGATCTTAACAAAAAATTTTATATTTCATCAAGTCCACGTTAGTGTAAATAGACAATAATCTTTGAAACGATTCAGATATTACTTTCTGTGTAGATGCTAGGCTGCATAAAATGATATTCAACCTTTCCTCTAGAAACAAGATTTCACCAACTTTTGAAAATTTCTTAATAACAAAAATCTGAAAACTGTCTGTGTATGTTTATTATATAAACTATATTTATTATATAAATATTATATTGTATGAGTTATTTTGAGAGTTTGAGATATGTAAATTTATATATAAATAAATCTAAATGTAAATTCTATCAGTTCATAATGTAACTAAGAACGAAAAACGGAGTGCTGAATTATTATAGCTCCTTGAACGAAGTGCTGTATTATTATAGCTGGAGCTAGCAACCCTCTATCTAGTACCTAGGGACATCAACCACTACTCCCAGTTCATCCCTCATTTGTTTCTGACCTATGCAATTCTTTTCTTCTTCCTTTTCTTTTTCTTTTTCTTCTTTTTTCTTTTTCTTCTTCCTTGCTTTCCAGTTTTTTAGCTTCAGCTTGTAGTTCAGATGGAGAATAAAATTCCTTGCTTCTTATCCAGCCATGAAGTGTCGAAAAACCATGTTTGAAACTAGAATTTTATATGTGGCAGCTCAATATATTTACAACTTTGGTATTGTTTATTTTATTTGGTTTAAAACCACAAATGGGACGATTGAGACTATAATTTAAGAAAACAATATCTGACAGGCCGATAGAGAAAGAAAAAGACGGTCGTGCTCAGATTATTACTCAATTTATTAGTCTCTTCAACTTATTAAACTTACTCTTCAGATTATTCAAAAAATTAAATGCTGCCTGTTCGTTAGTAAATTAGTTATGAGTTACAAAAAGATAAATAGAAAATGGAATTCAAATTTTAAATCAGTATTAATCTCAAGTGTGTTGATGTGCGCTCACTTAAGCGTTTAAGTGGGCAAACGCGCTGTGTTGATCTGAATAGCGCATATTTAAGTATTTAACTCTAAATTTGAATTCCTTTATCCAAAATATCTCTATTTTGATGTATAACATGTTGTTATCCATCTACTTTTGCTCACTTCACGCACATTCTAGCCCACTATGCGTTGACTAAAAAAAACCGTCCAGCGAACTGTTGAGGACAAACCCAAAGCATTTAAAAAAAAAAAGAGCATAAACTCACAAAAGTCATGCCTGAAGCTGAAGTTCTTAATTCAAACTGTCAAGTTAATGACTGGGCAAATGTTTATTTAGGAGATATGGACGCCACCTGGAATCCAATATCTTTAACTCATGTCATATATCCTCAAGGTATCTGAATTTTTTTTAAAAAAAGTTAATTCTATTGTGTTATTTACACCTGTTGTATATATCAGTTCTTCACATTTCATTCTCATAATCACAATAATTGTGATCAAAGTATAAGAAAATTAAGATGCATGATTAGTATAATAATTTTTGTAATTTTTAAAGATCTAAAATCTGTAGTATATTTTTTAGAAACTTTAAAATCTTTTATAAATTCTCATTATCATTAAAACAACTATTTATAAAATATACAGTTTATTTACTAGCTTTAAACATATGTTTATGTAACAGATAATAATACTCTAATACCTATTTTATATACATTTACACATTAAAAAATTGGGATTGCTAACAAATACAATTGTACTGCAATTGTACTGTTTTTTAAATACTGCAAGAGATAGGTATATTTGAACATACCAAGTACTTAAAAGTATATTAGACTTCTGAACTTTCATTAGACATTTTTTTTTTAAGATCAAGAAATTTACAAATAGCAGTCTTCTAAAGGCTGATTTAACTTTGAAGTATACTTACTAAATTGTTTAATTGAGTACATCAGACTTAAAACTTATCAAACTTCTCTAAAGTTAGCAGATCTTTAAAATAAAATTAGTTTTGATTCTACATGGATTTCGTTTGGTGCATTAGCTATTACTATATCTGATAAAAATTTGATAAAAGTCTGATTTCAATGTTTATCACTAGCACTTTAAAAGTCTAATCGTGTTTAATTTTTTAAGCAATCAATTGCTAATTTTGTCTAAATCATCTTTTTGTAAAGACGAAAGAAATTATTTTAAATCTGCACACAGAATATCTTTTTTGTGAGATTAAGTAAAACATAAGCTGCAATCATAATAAATTTTTACGCTAATTATCATTTAACAAATCTTTAATATATATATATATATATATATATATATATATATATATATATATATATATATATATATATATATATATATATATATTTAAATTTCAGGTGACACTTTTGCTAAAGTTTTGGCATATAGCAGCTTGTTACCAATTTTTGTTGTGTCTGGATTTATTACACTAATTGTATTTCGTAGGGAATTACATACTGTAAGTTAGAATTATAGTTAACAATTAAAGTTACATAAAAATGTCTGTAGTAGTTGTTTTTTTAAGAAATGTGTTTATGATATATATATATATAAAAAACTATATAATTAAAAAAGATGGCTTATAAAATGTAAAGCAAATAATTCTTAGTTTTTGTTTTATAGATGATATTTTTTTGTGGTGTCCTTATCAATGAAGTACTGAACTTAATACTTAAGTACACATTGCAATCACCCAGACCTTGTCAGCGTAAGAAAACTCCCTTTCTCTCCTATACTTTTTTCTTTTTTTTTTATATATATGTTTGTATTAATTTAATTTTAATTATTTGTAATATGTTCTTTTTTGATATGGCATAATTTGTTTGGGTCTCTAGATAAAGTATTGGAAATGGTTTTCTCATTGAATTTTTAGCTGATATGAATAAGTGCAGCAGTCTATAAAATTGTTAAAAGTTCTTAGGCTTTTATGGAAATGATCAGATTTATTGATTATTTTTTAGCTTTTGCTAAAAATATGTACTAAAACTTCATTATCTTCAGGTCATTGAAATTATTTACCATTTTTGGACATAACAATATCACAAACTGCTTAAACAAAGTACATAACTTTTACATAACAACTTGTCTGTTTTAGAAAACAGTTCATCCATTTAATTGAAAGTCACTTTAATATTGATTTGCTGCACACAAACAATTCATGTGAGATATTATGTAATTCTAAATATATTGCTGTAGCATGACACTTAGCTGTAAGTTTCCTGCTTGTTTGTTATTAATTAATGTAAATGATGTTTTGTTAATGTAATTGATCTTTTGTAGATCATGTTTTTGTAAAAAGATGTGCTACCAATATGCAAACACATTTTCAGGCGGCATAGACTTTATAAGGAGAAGGGAGAATTTGCTAATGTGTATGGTATTGAAAAGCTTTATCAGTTAATAAATGTAATTATTTTCTTTACTAATTATCAAAAAAAAAAAAATAAATAAATAAAACCTTGCTAGTAAAAGGCAAAGACCTGCAAAAATATCCTGAATGAAAAAGACCATCTGAAAAATACCAGCAATCTTTGTCAAGTTTCTTTATCCTGTTTTATATTTGCTTGTGTGTTTTGGTATTGGAGTTTCTGATAGATATTACAAAAGTTGACTGTAAAATTGTTAGAGAGAAAAAAATGCTCTAACCCTTTATTGCGTGATTTTTGTGAAAAAAATCACAGTAATTGGTAATGATGGTTACATCTTGAATCAGTGCTAATACCATACTTGAGGTATGTAACATTATTACAACAATATGAAACGGTTAACTCTTAAGTTTATATGGTTTTTTGAGTTTGTTGCAAATTTGCAACAATATGAAACAAAAGGTTAAAATGTTAAAAGTAGAAAAATGTGGTTGATCCTTTTGGAGGATGGTGGTTTGGGGTAAAGATTACAAATATAAATTGCACCACAAAGTTATTGTTTAAACAAAAAAATTCACACCAGATTTCTCAGCTACAGAAACTTAATTTTTTAAACTAAAGCAGAGTTTCATGACTCTGCTTTATTTTAAAAAATCAAGTTTGAACTTATACCACCCAACTGCCTGTTGGTTTTATTTTATAAATCTTTGATATGTGCTTTTTTAGCTTTGCTCAATGAAGATAGAGTTGTTAAAGAAATACAATTTTCGAGTAGTATTATATCTAAGATAACCAATTTAGGTTTGTGTCTGGGGACTTAGCTCTAAAGCTTTATTACTATATCTCTACCTTAAGAAAAAATAGAGAAAAAAAATTCCTCTTAATGTCCAAAAAATATGAATCTTCTATAAAAAGATATTATTTTTTACAAATAAAAATGAAAAGCAGTTTTTGGTAAATATTAGTAGTTTATTGAAGGTTTATTTGTTTTTTGGCTATTTTTTTTCTATTTTGTCAAACAAAAAATTGACATAAGTAAATTTCTAAACTTATCACTTTTTTTTTTTAAAGCATTTACTAAAATGCTTTAATCTATATCTATCTATCTATATGTGTGTGTGTGTGCGTGTGTGTGTGTGTGTGTGTGTGTGTGTGTGTGTGCTTGTGGAGCATTCTTAAAATAAAGCGTAAAACTTTTCTCAAAGAAATAACAGACTTAAAGCTACTCACTCTCAGTAATTGTTTTAGGTTAAACTCTAAACTTTGATTCCTGTTATCTTACATAAGTATTCTTCATTTTTCAAGCAAGAAAAGTCCAGAAAAAATGGATTTAACAAAACTTTCTATAGTATAAAAAACAGTTAATAGATAAAAAGTTCTTACAGTGTAGTTGTTTGAGTTGAATTTTATTTCCAAAATCACTTTTGTGAGGTGTAATAGGTGTTATACAGTGAGAGTTCTGCATTTAAAAAAGTAACTTAAATGCTACTGCACATGGCTTCATTAAATCAACTTAATGTTTGTTTCATATTTTCTTTAAAATAAATTATTTAATGCTTAATCAGTTTGTCTTTTTAGTTGCCATCTTAGAAATGAATAAATGATTAAATTAAAGAAACTAATAACTAATTTATAAAGATTCCTGATTTAAACAATGACAGGTTTAATCATTTTTAAATGAATTGCTTTCTGTTTTGTTTTTGTTTTTTTTTTCGTTCTTATATAGAATGACAAAAAAAGTTAATATTTCATATATCTAAAAATAAATTGAAACTAACGTGTTCTTTCAAAAATATTTTATGTCGTTATTTGTTGTTACAAAGGTATGTGATGTCTGTGTCTTCATAAATAGTTCAAAAAAAATTTACAACACTAACCATCGGCGTTTGTTCGGTTTTTAACGAATAATAACGAATAAAATAAAAATTTCTATATAAGTTATTTAAAATAAATCTAATTTGAAATAATTTTTATATTTAGACATTCAAAGTTATAGGATTTCAGAAAAAAATTGCGATACCTTACAAACCTTATGTTATTTTGTTTGAACCTTTCAAGAATGGTGCAGAGTTGCTATTCGATTAAAAACAAATTTTAGCTAAAAGCATTTTACGTATGGAATGTAAACATGTCACACCAAAGACCTGTCTGTTTTAAACGCATAAAGATTTCTATTTTAATAAACTTCAGGAAATTTGATTTTATCTTAAAAGATTGATGTAGAAATTTGTACTTTATTCGTTATTTTTCATTTAAAATTGAAAATCCCAACGGCGATGGTTTAAAAAAAAAAGCTTTTGATTTAGTACTGGGTTCAGCTCTCTTGTAGAAACTTATATGAAATTAAAGTGTTTTTTTTTACAGCAAACGATCGAAATTTATCCCGATGGTTTTTTTAGAAAGTTGTAAATTTTTTTTAAAGATAATTAACGTTTCCTAGATTTTTTTCGGCATCTCATTGAGGCCTGTGTTAAATTCTAAATTGATTAATTAATGATTCCTACATTTATCCAGCATTAGATTGAGACCCATATTAATTCAAAATTCATTTAATTCAGCGTCTGTCCTTTCATTTATGATAAATAGTGGCTTGCTAATTAAATCGGTTAATTGGTTGTTAATGATTTAAAATTAATAATTTAAATAGTTAAATTATATTTTTCAGCTGGAGATAGTGGACATCATTTAACAAAACATGGTATGCCGTCAAACCATGCGCAATTTATGAGTTTTTTTGCTGTTTATATGGTTTTGTTTGCGTATATAAGGTTGGTTTTATTAAATTTATTTTTATATAAAGGTCATGTAACAATAAACCTCCTTTAATTTAGAGAACCATAGAATGAAATTTTATAACACGACAGCTTGGTTGAAAACGTTATTTATTTTTAGAATGAAGATTCACGTGGTAGAAAACTTTACTGATAATCTTCGAAGACACAGCATTGCATTGTTTTCATTTTTATCAACAGCATGTGTATGTATCAGCCGGTAAAAAAACAAAAACAAATTTGATTGCAGTTTTTAGATAAAAAGTTGCAACGTTAAAGACTAGTTTTAAAATTAAAAAAATACGAGTTTTGACCATCATAATTTCTGATTGTTTTTATCATAAAAAAAGGAATTCTTTTAAAGTGGGTTTTTATTCGAAGGTTTCTTCTTTTAGAATTTACCTTCGCTACCATACAATTGAGCAAGTACTAGTCGGTGTAGTAATCGGGTTATTGGCTGGAAGTTTTTGGTTTTATCTTGTAGAAAATTTCTTTACCCCATTTTTTTATAATATAGTTAACAAGTAAGTTTTGATTATATTTTACATCTAAAAAACTTTTTAGGGTCAGTTAGGGTCAGTTAAATATCGCTTGCAGTAAGCAATCTTGCATGCAAGCAAAGTGTATGTTGTAAGCGTCGCATAAAGTTTTTAATCATGCCTTCTGCATCCTTTTGTTTAGCTCTTTAATACCGCGTTGATTTTTATCTTAATTACTTTTTACAGACAGTATCTATACTTTTTTTTACCCAACTTGCCTGCATTCATAAACTAATTATAGCTATTTGTTCTCTACAATGTTGGATTTTCATAGGTATAGTTATGTAATATTTTACTGCATATAGAGTCAGTGGCGTACCTAGGGTAAATAGCGCCTGGGGCAAACACCGATCTCGCGCCCCTCTTCCCCCACATAAAGTGCTTAATTACAATTTTTTAACAAATGATGACACAAACTTTATTTTATATAATATATTCATTTTATATGATATATTATTTCTTAATTTATTTTATATAATTCTCGCTTATTGTATCGCAACCAAGCCTATTTGCGTCCCTTTCAGGCTGGCGCCCATGGCACGTGCCCTGCCTGCCCTACCCTAGATACGCCACTGTATAGAGTACAATATACTACATACACTCAATAAAAATGCTTACTCAAACATGCAATGTTCGTTTGTAAAAAGTGTATTTTTTATGTTTTTAGTAAAATAGCTGAATATTTTTTAATTCGTGATTCTACAAGCATACCTGATATCCTCTGGTTTGAATATACAGCGTCTCGCACAGAAGCCCGGTAAATCCTTTTTTTTTCTTACGCTGCTTTGAGAGAACTGGTAAAATTTCGAAACTTTTTATATTGGGCTTTTTATATTTATATATAAACTTTTTATATTTATATATATATATTATTTTTATTACTATATTTTATTTTAAATATTACAGGCAAAGGAGCAAGCGTATCTTTCAGAAATCTCAGTGAAACCCAGTGAGTCGGTGAAGATTGTAACCCCATTTTTGAAGCTATATAAAACATCAGAATATTTCATATATGCAATAAATAGTTACATGTAAATGCTTAAACACATACCGGTGTGTTAGTTAGACGTTCATCTCGGTGTGCACGTACACATTTGAAGCTTTTAGACATGTAGATTACTAAATAAGCAATGAATACAAAATTGTTTCAATGTAACTACGCACACATTTTCATTTGCCTCAAGTGATCATAAATGCACCTTTTTTTTGTTTCCGTGTGGATCAGCATGATCAGTGCGTTAAAATTCTTTCATGACAACATGTAGCGTAACATGTACGTGTATTAGCATTTATCTAAGAGAAAAAATAAATTTCAATTAAAAAGTTATTTCCTGATATTTTTGCTTATTATGAAATCTTGTAAAACAGTTCAATAACAGGATATAACGAAGCTTGTATTAAGAATATTCATCGAAGAATTTTCAAAGATTTTTAGAATTTTTTTGTATACTCTTTTCAAATAATAATCAAAGAATTTTTTTTCGAAAACATTTTTTTTCGAAACCATTTTTTTTTAAATGTTGGCATGAAGAGAAAAAAAAAAACATTAAAATATCTAATGAAGTGACTTCATTATTTGTATACTGGTGGTTACGTTCTGTCAGATTTCATTGAAGTCTGAGTTTAACAACTAACGAGTTACTCAATAAAAAGCAGCCAAGAGACAATTTACAAAAAAAGACAGGAACTACTTAAGAAAAAAACAAAAACAATTTAACTTGAAATTATTTAATTTCAAGAAAAATATTAAATACAAAAATACTTTTATCTTAATGTTGATAAATTGTTACAAACATTTTAACAAAAGGGCCCGCTGGATCAAAGTCTGTTGTTTTGGATCATTTCAAATGCGATTTTCTCATCAGTATAGATGTATATTGACTTTCCGTCGACACAGTCTTTTGCTATATATAACGCTCTAAAAATATCTTAATTGGTTCAAACCGATCCTATGTTTATTCGACAAGAGAATGTTCATTTTAAGGGCCTGTTTATATGGAAAGCGGGCTGGCTCGTTTGCCGGGCCAGCCCGTTTACCGAGATCTCGACGTCATCAATATTTTAACTTAATTTTATCTTGCGTTTATATGAATAAACGAGCTGGCCCGGATAGCGATCCGGGCTAGTTCGTTTATTCATATTAACGCAAAATAAAATTAAGTTGAAATAAGGACGACGTCGAGATCTCGGCAAACGGGCTGGCTCGTTTGCCGACCCAGCCCGCTTTCCATATAAACAGGCCCTAAGTAAAGACTTTGGAAACAAAAGATAAAAGAGCAGAAAAAGAAAATCATCCAACAGCTAAAAAAACCAGCCGTGATTTTGTAACTTATTAAAAAAAAGCCGTGCTTTTGTAACTTATTAAAAAAAAAATAAGAAGCGTTTAAAAATAGATATATGTACTGCAAGCTTTCGCTTAACATTAGAAGCCCCAGGTTTTTTATGTCTATAAACCCTAAAGTAGATTGATCGATCCGGCTTAATCGCAACTTAACGCACTTCTTTTAATGTGTTATGTGGTTTATTCTTTTTTCAGTAAATAATATCAAAATAAGTTAAAGTATATCAATTTTTTAACGTTAATATTTTGGCTTCGGCAAAGTGTCAAAGTCGAGTTTGGATCAATGATCCACCTTGGGGCTTCTAGTGTTAAAGCATAACGCGCCATTTCCGCAGTTGGTCTATTCTTCACAAAATTTAAATTACCTCTTGAAAGTCCTATTTTCTGATAATATCTTTTGTAACATGAATTAAATAGAAATATAACAATGATAATAATAACAATAATAATAAAATATGAACAAACTAAAGCAGTAAAAAACATTTCACTATAAAAGAAAATGATTAAGATTGAATAAAAACAGAAACAAAAGTTGTACCAAACGTTTCTCTAGTTGACGTTCTCGTGATTAACTTAAATTTCTGCTTAACTGCGTTGTTCAAATCAACTAAAAAATTATACATTTATGACGACTAATATTATATTTATAATAACATTATTGTCAAATAATAATCAAATTAATTTCCATGGTATATGCAAGTATGAATATTGCCGTTCGCATATATTACAAAAGTTGCTTGAAAGCAGGGTTTCTTAGTAGCGTATTTTCAATAATTTATGCTACTGTTACATTTGAGATAAATTTTTAAAATGTTTGAATATTTACTTAATGCTGAAACAGGAAGTTTTCTTTAAATTGATAAATGAAATCTTTTAGTTTGTAATTGGTAGTTTGAAATCTTTTAGTTTACAATTGGTTATATGAAATCTTTTAGTTTATTGCTATGTCTATAATGGTATTAAAATAGTTGGATAATTTTTTCAACTGTGGTTTTTATTTTTAACTTAGCTGATAAAGATTTTATTAAATGTTTATGTTTGGTATAAGAAATTTCGTTATGAAGAAGATTTGAGGTTTTGGATTTTTGATAACTGTGTTATTACTTGTTAATTGCAAGATGTTACAATACTTACTATAATTGGTAACAATTTTGGAAATCATACCCTTATTTATACCGTGGAAATCATACCCTTATTTATACCGAGGAAATCATACCCTTATTTATACCCTGCAACATGTAAGAACGCATAAAATAGCATTAAAGGGACACTCTGCCGTAATCCAAGTAAGCCTTGACAAATTTTTTGAGTTTAGTTTACTTTTTAATTAGACACTAGTCTTTATGAATTATATTAAAAACAAACGATATTAACTCAAAAGTTATTGCTGCATTCCATGGCCTACTTTATACACGGCCGGATATGTTGCATAAATAGGCCGAAAATTAGAAGGCCAGTTTTTCAGTATTTTAAGTTTTTGTGTTTTAAAATGTAAAATAGTTTTAAAAGTAATGCTTAACGTTTCCAAAGTTTTAAGTTTTCAAGTATTCCTTATTTAACATTTTTTAGGCTAATTCATCTGTGTTAAATATTAAATTAGAAATTAAATTATCAAATATTAAGTAAAAACTATATTTTACAGTTCATTTCAAATACATAATTTTTAACATTTAAAATATAACAGATGCATTTTTAAATAGCATTTGGAGTTGAGATATTAACGATATTGAATTTATAAACAAATTTGTAGTTAAAACAATTTATTTGTATAAACTATATATATATATATATATATATATATATATATATATATATATATATATATATATATATATATATTCACTACATTTTTTATTTTCTTTTTTCTCCTTGTCTCCTTTTGAAAGATAATACAGTATCTTTGTGTTTACTCCCACTTACAATCTTTTGTTCATTATTATAAAAAATATTTATTACTGTTCGATTAACAAGAGAAAGTCCCCACTCAAAATGACTATCACAAATAAATTTTTGGTTCAAATTATATTCATATAAAATATTTTCGCTAACTTTTCTGATCTCAAGAGTTTCCAAAGTAAGTAGACTTTGTTTCACTGCATCAAGCATAGCAAAGCAACTAACAACATGACTTGCAAGTAACTTTGAGGGAGTTAAGAGACCTCCTCTGGATACTAGGTCAATATATTCTGCATCTATGTCAACGACATCACTTTTTAGCAATAAAGTACACAATTCACATTTCAATTTTTTAAGTAACTTTCTGCATATATATCCAGCAATAAAAATTGTAACCTCTTTACTGTCTTCATCTAACTCACTTTCCTGAATTTCATTATTAAAAAGTTCTGAAATCGAATTCAGATTCACATCTGAATGAAAAGGTTTTAAATCCTATTTCCAAAAGTCAAAGTTCTCTTTTAATAATGATCTCATTTGCAAAATTTTCTCAGAAGTAATTACTTCGCGTAATCCAACTAGAAACCTGCCACCACTCATTTGGCGATACTTTGAAAAATGTCGCTCTAATGGATCACTTTGGAAACGTGAGGTTAGAACATAATTATATCCTTCAAATAGAAGATCTTCAATTAGACTTGAAGTACTTTGCAATGTTACTACTAGTGCATTAGAAGTCTGAGTTGTGAGACAATATCTTTCAGTGGAACTGAACTGCAAATTTTGCCACTCTTGAACCCAGTGAGCAAGTGCACGTAAAAATTGTGGCTTACCATCCCCCATAACAGCTGCATTTCCTATAATATTATTAGAGTATTTCATTTTTGAGTTGGATACTACCCACCATAAATTAAAGAGTTTTAAAAATTTTGATGCTGAGTATTCATTAGGAAAATAACTTTGAATTGCAGCTGAAGTTGTTTCATGGAATATATTTAATGCCAAGTTGACATCTTGTTTATTGTTACCTGGGTATAGAGTCTTTTCCCCTAATTTATATGTCTTTCTTAAGTTTGCTGAAAGAGTTTTGTCTTTTTCATGTACTCTATGAAACAAAGCCCAAGAGATATCCCCTGCAGACACTTTTATATCAAAACCGTA
The DNA here is from genome assembly GCF_058129835.1 of Hydra viridissima. Classification (NCBI taxonomy): domain Eukaryota; kingdom Metazoa; phylum Cnidaria; class Hydrozoa; order Anthoathecata; family Hydridae; genus Hydra; species Hydra viridissima. Next base: position 7,123,734 of record NW_028324313.1, read on the forward strand.
ATCGGTGAACTGAAATGGTGGGAAAATGAACTTTTTAGTACTAATCAAATTATTTCTTAAGTTTTTAAGCAAATGAACACTATCATACATTAGATAAACTTTATGATCATTATAAGTGATAAAGAAATTTTCTTCTGGCTTGTCTGACCCATGAATGCTAAGCAATTTAGAATACGCTGAGATATTTGTTGGATGGTTGTCTGCAATCAATGCTCGAATGTTAAAACCTGCAGATCTTAATGTATTTAAACTTTCCTTTATTTCATTTTTAATGAAATCTCCAGTGATATTTGTCTCTGGGATGGCTTTAATTACATAAGGTATTGATTTCTTAAGGCCAACAATCATAAAGACAATAACTCCTTTGTAGAGATTACCCTCTTTATCTTGTCCAGTTAATCTACCACTGTGGTATTCACAAGATTGCTGCAGATACATTTCATCAAAAAGAATAACACAATCATTGCTTATTTTGTCCTCATTTAACAATAACTTTAATGATTTTATGGAATCAGTTCCTCCTGATACTAACTTTTTTAATAGTGACTTTGATGGTAAAGGAAGTTGTTCCAGAAGATGCGAATAAGCCTGAGATGATGAATATCTTTGCATTAGTGCAAAATGTAACACTTTTGAAGAATATGGAGGTCGACCTTTAGATTTAAAAAAGATTAGTTTTGAAAGTTCATTAACTAAATAATAGGAGTTTCCTTCAACAAGATTGTGCATATATGACACCAAATTATCTAAAATAGATAAACTTGTGTTTACAATTGTTGATAATTCTAAACCAATGAGGAAGTGGAAGTGGACAACTTTTATAATGCAGTTTTACATGCAAATTGTTATCAACACTTATTGATTCAATAAAAGGAGTGGAGTCTTCAAAAAAAAAACGATAATATAAAACAAAACTTTCATATCTTTGAAAACTAAATCCATTTGGAGAGTTAGATTCATGAAGCATATCAATGTTTTTTATTTTATCCATTTCTTGAAATGAATGAATTTCATCTGGGATAGTAGAATCTCGTTTAGTTGGTGGTTTACGAAAGTTAGAAACTTTAGGCATTACAGAAGATGGAATACAAGTTTCTTCAGAATAAATAGATGGAACAGGTTTTAACTCGTGTTTTAAAGTAACTCGTTTTCCATATTTTAAATACTTCTCTTCAAAATGATCCATGCAAATAACTGAATATTTGCTTGGTTTCCAATCTTTTCTGTTTACAAATTTAATCCATTTTTCTTCTAAGCTAGTATCTTTGGGAAAACTAAAAACAGCTTTACTTGCAAAAAGAGAACTAGATTCACGTTTTTTAAATTTATAGCCAGTTTTACAATTAACCACAGCGCATTTATTTACCATATTTCTCACAACTAATTTGGAAACTTGATCAACACGCCGTCCCTGGCGAAAAAAACTCTGAAAAACTGGCCTTCTAATTTTCGGCCTATTTATGCAACATATCCGGCCGTGTATAAAGTAGGCCATGCTGCATTCCATTTTCCAATGGAAGATAAAATACTCTTGATAATTTAGAATAATCTAAATTTTTATTAAAGAAGTTTTATTATAGCAACGTAATTTTTTATCACTATGAAAGGATGAATTACCTATTGTAAAAATTTAGCTGTAATATGATGTACGCAGCAATGCTAAAAATTTAGCAGTAACATAATGTACGCAGCAATGCTAAAAATTTAGCTGTAATATGATGTACGCAGCAATGCTAAAAATTTAGCAGTAACATAATGTACGCAGCAATGCTAAAAATTTAGCTGTAATATGATGTACGCAGCAATGCTAAAAATTTAGCTGTAATATGATGTACGCAGCAATGCTAAAAATTTAGCAGTAATATGATGTACGCAGCTAAAAAAAATCATGGGGCAAAAGGGAATTTTTTGATAATTTAACTTTTGAACTCATCTACGTAACGAAAAATAAAAAAAATTTTAATTCAAAAAGTAATTAATCATTGATTGATTTTTCAATTAATTCGTTGATTAATGAATATGTAAAAGTTTGTATATTTTGATATTGAATAATAAATTGCATGTTCCTTATTGCTATCAAGATAAGGGCCAGTCACAAAACTGTGTAAAACCCGATGAGAAACTTGACAAATATCTTTTTTATAAAAAAAATATTTTTTGTTCAGCAAAAAAGATATTTTGTATCATTTATACAATTCACGACCGCAGCGAGTTACAACGCACTACGCACCGAAATTCTAAAAAAAATGGCTAAAACCAAGTTTCTAATTTAATTTTTAACTTTGACTAACATAGAAATTTTAAATTTATTTTACTAATAGTTTTTGATTGTATTTTTACTTGAGATAAACTTTAGCACCTTGCACCTATCTTGAAATTACATACAACAATTATCTGTTTAAAATGAAATAAAAAGTTTATAAACTCCCACTCTTCAAATCAGAAAATTTTTACTTTAACATCAGAACATCTAGCCTGAACGCTAGACAGAAACGTTGATGTTTAGCTATGATGCGCCAAACTCCCAAAAAAAGTTGTTCTTGTAAAGCATCGGTGTTTGGTTTTTCCGCTTATAACGAAAAGTAACAAATAAATATACAAAACATAAAATATAAAAGTATAAAATCTATCAATCACTTAGTATAAATTTTGTCAACTTTTAGTACAAATGAATTTCATATGGTTTTTTTTGAGTGAGTTAGAATAAAAGCAAAGGGTTATAAATGTTTCGCATATTTTACATATTTCGTCAGGTTAGAATTATTTTGTTCTATCTCGCATTTTAAACGTTGAAAGAAAGTTTTTGAATTTTTCTATAAGTAAAAATTACTTAAAATTTTACTATTACTTTTAAATAATAACTTATTCTTCAAATAATTTATATCTAAAGAAACTATTTAGAAAAAAAGTTTTAAAAATAAAATGTATTTTAAAAGTAATCATTACTTAGTAAAATAAACAATTCATTTTCTCCCAACGTTTAAAATTCGCTTTGCTAACGCCAATTTGCAGTTGTACCAGCAGGTGTAAAAACGGTCAGCACGTTTACGACAGTTTTTGCTTATTCCAATTCGCGCCTAATCCAGACTCTAAATCTGGTTTTTATTTGAACCAGTTCGACATAATAAAAGCATGCTTATAGAAAGGGAACTTTATATTTAGTCCAATTCGTAATGTTCATATTTGTTTTAGTTGAATAACTTATTCTAATTTAAATTGACAAAGTTTCTTTATACAATTACATCAATTTATTTTTCGACATATTCATCCTTGCAAAAGTTCCCGCTAATGCGAATTATTGATGCACGTTTGAAAAACGTTGTGCTGGGCATTAGATTCCCATCACTTTTTCAAAATCTAAAACACTTTATAAGTTTATTATGTTCATTTACATTACTGGAGTCTGAACAAAAAAAATTTATCTCAAAGTTGGTTTTATCATCATCCTATGGCCATACCGCCGAGAGGGGGGTGGACGGGTGGACGGGTGGACGGGGAAGATTCCCGGGGCCCCGTGTGTGTACAAAGAATTTTTTAAAATAATTTTTAAAAGATTAGAATAATTTTGACTTTTAAAAGATTTAATTAACTTTCACTTTTAATTTTCAATAACTAGAGCACGCTTCTATTGGTCATGGGTATATAATTGATCATAATGAGGGCCCCTTAAAAAAACTTCCCCAGGGCCCGAAATTTCTCTCGGTGGCTTTGCTTAAGGCTAAAATGTAAAAATTGCAATTCAGCCTTAATTAAGATAAAGATTTTCATATAAATACTTGTTCAAGAGTTTGCGCAAGCTTTTTCTCTATGAAAAACTCTCACGCAGATCTTGTTGGAGAGAATGCTAATTCGTTTTAAACAAAATTAGAGTGGCTGAAATATCCTTATGATTTAATAAGCTACTAGTAATCAATATACAGTTTTTAAAAGATTCAGAGAATTTTTATGTATGATGTAGTATATAAATGACGTAGCCGAAAAAGTTCACAATCTGAAAACTTTTTAGGGATTTTCAAAGAAAAAAGATTTAAAAAGCAAACTTTCTTGCTGTTGCAGATCATAGATTAAATTTCAAAATTACAAAATCAGAAAAAAAAAAAAAAAAAAGGAAAAAGAAAGAGCGAAACGATTCTAAAACAGAAAAAAAACTTGTCCAAAAAAATAGTGATATTTTGAGAAACTTTGAGAGAAATATATTTTTGTGGAGACTCCTTTTATCTAATTCAACGTAATAAGCTTGTATGGCCTTTCTAATTTTGAAAAAGGGTTATTTGTAAGGAGTCTACCGGATATATATTACATTTCGTGCTCAAAATGATTTTGTGTGTTTACAAGCTTGTGTAGTTTCGCAGTTATTCCAGTTAGCCATTATGAAGTTTTTGAGAGTCTTTGATAGTCATATCATTTTCAATTGGTCAGTAAGCCGGAAATAAAATGCGGTAAATTTCAAAAACTGTAAAATTTTTTTAAATTTAAATTTTTCTGCAGCAAATCTTAAATGTATAAACTCCAATACCAAAGTATTTTAGTGGTGACTAATTTTAGCTGCACTAGACTTTTTTCTGTTAAATTTGTACAAATTATGCGATTATTTTTATTTATTAAGTTCCATTATTTGAAGTGCTACATATTTAAAAAAAAAAAAAATTTATTTCTTCATTAAATACTTCTTAAATATTTTTTTCGGCTACTTGTTATATATCTTTTACAAATGCTGATATTTATTTTTAGGTACTATTATTATCAAATATGCACTTAAGTTTTGTTTTTTGGAATGAATAAATTTAAAATATCGGAGATATTTAAAAATGAAGCTTAAACCATTTATTACTTTTGTAACTTAAATTCGCAAATAAGTAAAAAGTGTTTACTCTAAATGTTCATGTGTATATAAAAAATGGTTTCTTTCTTTTCAAAAAATTTCAATTTAACCGAAAATTTTGTATTTGTTTGCTTAGACAATAAAAGATTTCCAAGTGCCTTATTATTCCCTTTTTTTAAATTTATAACAATGTTTGCTTATTAACTTTAGTTTTTGCAGTTTAAAGACATACCACAATGTTTAAATTAAAAGAAAAATTTCTTTTTTGAGTTATTTAATTTTATTTTTTCCATTAGATTAATTATTAAGATAATTATTTTAAAATTTTTAAAAGATTTGTTGTTGATAAGTAGCTTAGATTTTATTTTATTGCAATATCTATATAATATTCTATGTTTATCAAAATAGATGGATGACCTTTTTGATGAAGACCTGAAATCTGAAATTTCAGATATTTTAATTGGAATTTTTAAATTCTGTGATAAGCAACACCATGACTGCGTAAAAGTTTCAACACTAATTTTGTTTCTGAAAGAGAAAGCTGCAGATAGTGAGGTAATTTTATTGTGCATTTTTGCTTTTTTTTAAAAAAAAAACATATTTTTGTGTAATAGATTGTTAAAAGCTTAGAAATGGTGTGGAGATTTTTTTTTTAGGTTTTACCTTACATAAATGATCTTGTAGAAATTTTGGACAAAAAAGGGATTGATCCACTTATCAATCAAAAGGTTTATGAAAAGGGAATGAAAAAATGGATACAAAAGATCAAACAAAAAAAGTTTGTTTGTTTAGTTAGCTTAATTGATATGTTTATTATTTGTCAAATTTGTTGATTTAGATAAAATGTCTATTGATTTATTATTATTTAGAGAAAAATTATCAATTGCTGATATTAAAGTGATATTTTTTAAAGATTGTTTTTTATTATTGTTTTTATTATTATTATTATTATTATTATTATTATTATTATTATTATTATTATTATTATTATTATTATTATTATTATTATTATTATTATTATTATTATTTGTATTTATCTATGGTTGCTTAACGAAAAGAAGCTATAGAGCATCAATTGTCAGTTTACATAATTAATATTAGGAAAATATTAGTTGGAGTTTTTAAGAGTAACTTATGTTGTTATATTTTGTTTTATTTGGATTGTATTTGTAACCGATTGATTGTAAAAAAGACAGGGGAGGAGTTAAGAAGGCTTGCAATATCACATAGAAAGTCTAATATACATTCTTGTTTATCCTTTAAGAAATATGAAAATTCACTATTTAGAAATTATTAATCAGATGTACCCAAAGTTTAATATGGAAGCAATAAGATTAACATAATCTTTTAAATCAAGTGCTTTTGTTTATTAATTTCTTAAGATATTATAAGTGTGCTTATACTTGTACACAAATATAAAATGGATTTTATGGAGAATGACAATGGTCTGAAGACAACAAGTTGTATCTTCAATGGTATACAAAAATATACTCAGGATTTTGTCATAGGAACTAGTTTTGCTTGCAGTCAAATTTCAAAACTTTCCATTTGTTTTAAAGAATGCTTGTTTAATTAACTGTTTGCAACATTACTATTACTAGGCTGAGTTTTTTTATAAGTTTGTAATTAATAACTATTTTTATTTCTACAGTTTATCTGCTGAAAGTTTTCCACCAGTTCAAAAGTTTTCTGCAAATAAATCCTATGAAGGGAAAAAGGTATTTGTTTTACATTTATATATAAACTATATTAGAATTTTACCAAAACCAAAATAAAACACTTTTTTTTAAATTAATATTTATTTAAATTCCTCGTTTTCAGTATGATCATTAATACATTGTTTCTTTTAGTTAAATTCTGTTTGTTTTGTTTTTGAGTTAACTTATTGTTTTCAGTTCTTTTATTTAAAAATAGTTGCTTTTATTTATACCCTAATTCTGGAATTTTTTCTGCAAAATTCATGACAAACATTTGTTTTTTGTTTGCAACATAGATAGGAAGCTTTAACGATATGATGATAGAAGAAAGAAAACTATCAAATGGTAAATTTAACAAGTAAACAAGAAGCTAAATTTGCATATACACACTAATATAAATTTGAAATTAAAATATATGTTACATGAAAAATTTAAATTGTATTTTATTTTTAATGTTTTTGTTTTTATCAAGTTTAATATAATGGTAGAAATTTTTGATGTTTTTGTAGTCCCAAGTACTTACAGCAACGATAGTACAGAAACTGCTGATTTAAGTTGGTAAGAGGTTTAATTAAAGATTTTATAACAGGACAGATATATATCTTTATTTCATCAGTATCAATTGCAGACTTAATTAGTTATGATAAAGTATGAATCACTTGAGAGAGAAAATAACATTGGAATTATATTACCATATTCTTTCTGGATTAGGGGAATATACTTAGTTACTTAGTAGGAATTTAGAAGGTATCTCAGTTAAGAAAAATCTAAGGAGTACAATCTTTTAAATGCAAAGAGATTTACATCATCTGATTTTACTGAACTAAACCATTATTGGTTGAATTCTTGAATTAATGAACCAATCTGTTTGGCTTAAAACAGAATCTTTTGTGGCTTTGCGAGGCATATTAGCTTCATAAAAACCATAGTTTGAATCTTGGATCAAACTTTTCTTTTTGTTTGCTATGGCATAATAATTAGTTGCTTCCGTGTTTTTTGTCTTATATTACAGTTTTCATGATAATTTTACTTCTATTAACTTAAAGGATCCAAAGCTGTTAATTCAAAATAAGAATATTGCTTTCAAGATATTTGCAAGATATTGCAGAGATATTTCTAACATTTAGCAAGTTGTATTCCATCTTGTAGAAATATTTTTTTGTACAAGATGGAATCTTTTATTAAACCAAGCTTAAATTGGACTTCCATTTGACTTCCAAAAAAAACTAAGTTTCCTATTTTCAGAAACAAGAGGGAGAAATCCTTCTTTTTCAATGACCAGTTAAAGTGAGCAGTTTAAAAGAACTTATTTTGCATAAAAAGAGTTTTGCTTTTTTTTGTACAAAAAGTCAAGCAAATTTTCATGTAGTATTTTTAATTTTCATATTCATAGCTTAGATCAACTAAGAGTAGTTGATTCTAACTTTTTAATTCTTTTCTACTTTCATTAAAAATTTTATGATTAATCTTGCGATTGAGCACTAAACTGCTTCAATATTCTGTGATAACTTTCAGGCTTGTGAAAGAGAGATGAGGCTTTTTCTGGGTTACATTTTTTCATATACATTTCAGTTTACATATGAACTGCTGTCTCTTCTTTTTTTGATCTTCTTCATACTTTGAACTACCAAATATTGCAATAATAAACCAAATATTAATATTATTCCAGACAAAACACTTTTGTTTACTGCAATTTATTTTTTCATCCTTTCATTTTTTCATTCTTTTGTTTTTTCATTTTTTCTAAACATTTATTGACTGACAGCAAAACATAGCTGTCTTTAATGAATATTCAAAATTAAATTGTTGGATTTTTGTAATTTTAGGTTTTTATGTTTAGGTAAAAAATCAGCCTTAAATCTCCCAAAAATTTTTGCTTAGATTTCAGCTGAAATTATATCTGAAATCAAAAAAACACCCATCTCTAATCCTCTTATTGAATTCTTGCTTTTCAAGGGATAGCAGTGACTGTCAACTTCGTTTAGAAGAGTTAGAAATCACAAACAAGCGTTTAATTGAAGAAAATGCAAAGCTGAAAATTAATGTAATATTTTATTTACTTTTTATTAATGCAAGTTCATTTAAGTTTACAAAAGTAGTTTTTTTCTTCAAAATTACATTATCTAACAATAAATTAGTTTTTTATTGGTAAATAAAATGTTTTTAAATTTGAAAATGTTTTTACATCTTATAATCCATGATAGTAGACATGAGGTTACATTGAGCAATAACCATGCATACTACAATATAAAATGCATAAATTAACCATGGTCTTTTGCAATCTATCACATGTTTGTATGAAACTTTAACCATGATTTATTTGAATTTATGAGCCATATTGTTGGGCAAAGTATCAACATCTGTCAATAGTATGAGTCCAGCAACATATGTTGCTAACAGCAATATATTTTCTCATTACTAAAAAGGTGTTTTTAAATTATTTAGCTGCGCATTTAAAATTTCAAGCCAAAAGACAATTTGGGATTTCAATACTTGTTTTTAACATTTCTTTTAGTTAAATACTACAGAAGACCAAAACTTGCTTATTTTGCAAGAAAATGATTCAATACGAAAACAACTAATGAAGTATGTTTTTTTTTAAGACAAATTTTTTTTTCAAGAATAAAATTTTGCATCATTTTATCAGCATAAGTAATTGATAATTTATATAATTATTATGTAATGATTTTTTTTTGTTTATCTTAAATTATATAACTGTCTGACATTTAAACTATAAAATGAATCTTTTTGTAGGTTTGAAAAACTTTCTGAAGATAGTCGTATTACATTTAAGAAACACGAAGAGTTAAAAGCAAATTGTATAAATTTTGATTTTTAGTTTCATTTTTCACAACACTGTCTGCTAGAGTTTTTTTAAAAAAGTTTTTCAATATCCCCAACTCCCCTTTGATTTTAATTTGCTTTTTGCTTATTTTCATTTTTATATATTAGTGGTTGAGACTCAAAATTGCAAGGCTATTTTATTAGAAAAAACACAGTATCTGGTAATTTATTGTTTTAGTTTTAACTTTGCTGTAATTTCTTCAAATATTATTTCTGAAATGTCTTATAGGTCATAAATTATTTAAAATTGGGTTTGAAATTTTAAACATAATTATGTTGTTTTAGGAGAAAGAAAACCAGTCGTTATGTGCAACATTACAGGAGTACGAAAACAAGGTTTTCTGTGCATAATTTCAAGCCTATAATTATGTAAACTTAAAAGAAATGTATTAATCAATACTCAGTCAGAACTTCATTAATTGTCTTGGATATTAAGTGTGAGTATAATAATGTAGCTATTAGGTTTGCAATAAATGTCAGTTTTATGTTGTTTTTTAGATTTTACAGCTAGATATCAGTTTGCTTCAAATAAAAGAAGATAGAGAGAAGTTATCAGAAGAATTGATAGCTCAAAAAGTATCTTAAATATAAAACATCTCATACTCAATTTTGAAATATTTTTTCTTTTGTTCTTATGGCTTGGAAAATTTATTTGATTTGTAAAGTTTAATTTAATCAAAGATTTTATGAAATAATAATGATCCATGGGATTTTAAAAATATTTTAAAGATCCACTTAATCAATTTATTTTTTAATAATTTTTTTTTTGTTTTAAAGCAAATTTTTCTCCATTTCTCCATCTCCATTTCAAATGATAAAAAAGTATTTTTAAAAAGGCTGATTGTAAACAAAGAAAATGTATTTTCAAGTAGAAGTGAGAAAATTAACTTTGGATGAGTGGCTTAAGTAGTTAGTATAAAGTTCAAAGGAAAGCTGTCAGTCATATCACCAAATTGTGGGGTGAAGGTTGCGAATAGGAAAGAATTTTGAGAAACCAAGAAAGAGGTCTGTCAAGTTTAAAACTTCATCAAAAAGTGATCAGGGATATTCATACAAAACTAGAGTACTAAATTAAAAACATTGAAAAATAAACTGGTGTTCCCAACTTAACAATCGAAGAAGTCAAAAAGAGATATGTCTAAAAGACATATAGGAAGCAGAAGCTCCTAGAAAGATCTCAACAGCAATTCAGTGAAAGCCAAAAACATTGTTAAAAAATGCTACGATAAAAGCTTCAAGGAAATCAAAAGTGCATTGGAATGGATGATGAAGCCTACTGCAAACTTGGCTGTTTGATGTCCCCCCCCCCCCCTCTTAAGTCAGAAATTTTATACAATCCCAAAAGGAACAAAGGCTGATGTTTTTCAAAAAGCAATTAAAACAAAAACTTTGGCCATTACTCAAAATTTCTTGCCATTACTCAATATTACTTATGATCTGCCTGTTTTCTTGCATCTTATCATTACTCAAAAAGTGCAATTAAATGGTATCAGAAATGGGAATATGAACTCTGAAAGCATGATGATCTGCCTGATCTTGCATCTTACTTAAAATGTTTAACAAAATGGCTCTAATTTTTTCCCAAAAAAGTGAATCCAGTACATGTGCCACAAATTTGTTCATTTAAAAAATTTTAGGCAACCATGAAATGTTAGTTGCATAAGAAGGGCGAAATTGGAAAGTTACAAAAACTGTCATCAAATACCTCTTAAGAAGTGTATGCAATAAATGGAGAAAATATTGTAATCAACTTAAAGATGATGTTTTCTAAAAGCTTTACTGTATTTGAAAATAAATTTACTTTAAAGCAATTTCAAAAGTTATCAAAAATGATTAAGTGATTCTTGAAATATTTTAAAAATTCAATGGGTCATTATCATTCTGGACAGTCTTTACTTGAGTGAATGTAAATATCTAAGTGAATGATAAATTGTTGGTTTTAAGGAACTTCTTAATCAAATTAATGAGTTAAGAACCAGCAAAGAAGATGATTTAGAGGTAAAATCAGTGTATTAAAAGTATAAAAAGAGTTATGTTTTTTTAGATCCTGATGTATGAAATATTTAAAGTTAATGTCTAACCTTCTATAAGTTTTATTTTTTTCAAACTTAAATGGTTTAATTTACATAGTTTCTTCAATTTATTTGGTTTTATTATCAGAGATTACCATTTAAAACTTGTCTGTAAATATTTTAAATTTATATAGGTCTAATAATCTTTATATATTTTTTTGAAGGAATGTGTGAACAAATCTGACTACATGTCTTCAGTTATAGCTGAACTTTCGCTAGCAAATGAGGTGAGGAAATAATACCTCATATGCTGCCCTATGTGTGAGACATTATTTGTAAAATATTCAACAGGCATGATATGAGTTTTTTTTAATTATTCCAAAATTACACTTTCTTATATGAAATGCTACCATGCATATTTAATAGTTTTTTATGTTGATCTTTAACTTTTACTCCAGAGAGATTGATAAGAGGGTTTTGTTAGGTCAAAATAGTTGTTTGGATCTTCAAAGCAATGTTTAAAAATTATCCTAACCCCCAGCAAAGATATTAACAGATTTAAGATTGCTCTAGAGCTTTTTAATTGCCAGATTATGAATACTTTTAGGTATTTTTAGATCATGACAAGGAAGTAAATCATTTCAGTACTAATAAATCTTAATGACAAACTACTTATTAAAGGTAATATGTAAAAGCCTCTTGATTTTAAAGAAATTGCATGGTTTACATTTTAAAAAAACTGTATAAGTATGAATTAATGTTTATTAACCTAAGAAAATTATCTTGGAAATAAATGAAAGCTAGTGATCAAAATCATGAATTTTGGGTTTAAAAACTAAAATTGTATGATAGGGGCAACTAAAGAACTCAAGTGGTGTAAATTAAAAACTAAAATTGTATGATAGGGGCAACTAAAGAACTCAAGTGGTGTAAATTAAAAACTAAAATTGCATGATAGGGGCAACTAAAGAACTCAAGTTGAAAAAATTATAAAGTTACAAAACTATTACTTGTTTCAGTAATTCCTAAGATTTTTTTTTGCTTGATTTTTTAATCGTGCAATTTTTGATTAATTAAAAATGATATTTAGAAAAGACAATTTCTTTCTCAGTTATTGATAACATAAAAAAAAAAAAAACATTTTATTTAACTTTAATTAACACAACCTTCGAAATTATATATTCTGTTTTCACCTATTTTTTTAACTTTTCTAAATTGATGCACCTATATTATACTGATTTCATTTGATTATATGTATCTGTATTATTACTTTTTTCAGGTGTTAAAGGCACAGAAAATTAATGCTGAAACTGAAGTCTCTGAGCTAAAACAACAAATTAATAGGTAAAGTTCTCATAATCAAAATTTTTACTTTTCACTAGATGGTGTTTAGAATGAAGGATGTTTTTATATTCTTTAACCTAATGTTGGCATTTTTGTAACTTTTTTCCAAAGCATTTTAGAATGAAGCATATCAACATTATTGTTTAAAATGTTTTTTGTTTTGTTTTTGTAATATTGTAGTTTCTTTTTTTTTTGTATAAAACATTTTTTTATGCAGAAAAGAAAAGAAACTGCAATGTTAAAAAAATTTTTTAATTGCGTAAATCCATAATTCTCATCTGTCATATGTTCTACGATGATGAATTAACAGTTAAAAAATAGAAAGTGAGGATGGGTATCTAGTCTTAAATATATAAATATCATTCACACAACAGTTGATATGAGCTTAACACTACACCAATATACAACACCACTACACTAACTCACTACAACATCACTCTAACATCTAATTTTTACTTAGCATTTTCTTTTAGATTTTCAATGGTTCCAAGTTTAAACATGATGAGCACACCGCTTTGCTCAAGCACCAAGATTGAAAGATGGCCTCAATCTCTACAGCAAGAACTTAAATCTGATTTGGTATTGCATATTGATTTTTCAATTGTTTACTTTGTAATTTTCCTTGTAAATTGTAAATTTCCTTGTAAAATTGATGAAATTTAGAAATGAGATGCGGGAATCAAACAAGTTTTAAGGTTAAATTTCAGATTAAGTTAAACTTGGTACCCTAGTTACAGTGACTGAGTTTTACTTGGAGTAGGTTAGTCTGTTCTCATCAAATACTGAACGCTTAAATTATAAACTTGTAAAAAAAGAAAAAACAAAAGTTAAAAACTTCCTAAAACTAAATGAATAATATAAAAATATTTTTGATATGATAAAGACACTACAGAAAAATTTATGATTATATAATCATGATCATATTGTTTTTATTCTTCATTTTTCATATTTTGGGTCATTTTTATACTATCTACAGGAGTATTCAAATTGTGTTGATGAATACCCAGTTTATCATCATTATGAACTGTCTGATGCTAGTTTGAGTTCAAATTCAGTTGCATCTGATTCTACACCACATCCATATTCAACTTTTGCTTTTCAATGTGTAAGTGTTTCTTTAGATAATAATGTTACGCATTGTTCGCAATAACTGTCACTACATTTTTTTGATTATATTTTTATTTGATTATTTGGTTATTTACATATTCTTTTTATAATTTAATTTACTATGATGATTTTATTATAATTATTGTTGTTGTTGCTTTTATTATTATTTTATGGCTTATGAAGTTTTAAATTTATAAAAAAAGCAGTAAAAAAGTTTTCTTTAGAGGAAAAAATTTCGATTAAAAAAAGAGGAAGTTGAGAAGAAGTTGGAAGAACTTATATGCACTGAACCAATAGATTTTGAAGAAACTTCTGTAAGTGATACACAGGGAAAGTTATATTAAAGGATAACAAATCATTTTTTAGATTAATTTTCATTATTAATTTACCAATCACTTTAGAGATGTTCAACGTATTTTTTTTTTTTTTTTGTAAAAAAAAATTTGTTTGCTTTTTCAATAATATTTATTAGCTGAAAACCTTTACACTTCGTAAAATTTCTCAGTGTAGATTTTTAGTTTTTCTAATGAAAGCTTCGTGTTCTTTAAAAAACTCAATCGCCGAATGTTATCTTTAATATGGTCAAATGTAGCACGGTTTGAAAGAAAAGTTACATTTAAAATTTACATTTTTTTTTCTGGACAATGTATTCTTTTATTTAAATGCTGATAAAAGATGTCTGAAACACGAGTTTATCAAATAAGATTTATCAAAAACTTCAATCATGCATCTCATGTGTCTGTTCGCAAATATAGATAATGACTTGTCTTTTTGATATTGAAGAAAAATTTGATAATTTCACACCATTTTGTTAATTTTCTAATAAACAGATATTAGAAAAAATGACTCGAATTTTGCGTATTCATGTTTCGCTTTGTTTCAGATGGTAGTTGAAGATCTAAATATGGAAATAGATTCGTTGACTGAAAAAATTACGGAATTTGCCCAAGGAAGACAGGGCGCGGAAAAAAAGTTAGTTTTTTTTAAAATATTTTTTTGCATAACTTAGAAAGTAAATACCGCTAAAAAATAGAAAAAAGTCTTGTAAATAATGTAAATAATTTATCCAGAGTTTGATAAATATATATTTTTTGACATAAATGAAACTTTTTTTAAATTTTGAGAAACTTCACTTTTGTTTCACAACTGATATAGGCTAATAAGGTTTACTTGTAAAGCCTTCTATGTCCATTTTTATTTATAAGAAATTGATTTTAAATATTATGAAAAATTTAGTTTTACGCATGATCCAAAGCTTTTAAGAATTGACCAATCAGAACACGCCCCTAACGCCAAAGAAAAGAATACTTTTTGGACTAAATTTTGAAGTTTTAGGGCGTCTTGAAAATTAATTTTTCCTAAAGATTTATTTACACTAGACATAGAAGGTTTTACAAGCAAGCCGGCGGTATGTTTTAAAAAAACTTGCTGGAATTTTAAGTCGCAATCTCGACAATCTTTTATAATGTTTGGCGTTTTAAAAAATCTTTTTTTAAGAAAAGGAAGAAAATAATTAAAACAAATTTTTTATTTTTATAGAGCTCAACAGTTGTTGGCTACAATGAAAAAATTAAAAGGTACAGTATCAAAACATAAAAAGAATTTTTTTATTTTTATCTTGAGGCGTAAAATGCCAGCCGGCCTCTGTTCATTTATTCAGGGATCCATTTTTATATTACCTTCAGCCAATCGCCTAAATAAGTCGATTTATGTTTCCCTATAAGTAAGAAACTTTCTTACAAGCAGTAATCAAGTTTTAATAATAAAAACAGCGTAAAAATTAAATATTAATTTAGGCTTGCAATGATGAGAATAAGTAGAATAATTTATCGATTTGAAAATTTCTCAACAAAATTGTTGACTTAATTGTCTTTAAAAGCACAAAAGTATGCAAACAAAAAAAAGAGAAGCAACATGAAAATGGAGCAACAACGTTACGCAAATAAAACATCTATTTACTTTGTCTTTTTCTAACTGTAACGCGTCAGAAATTTAAATTCTTATTATCGATTCGAGAGCAACATGATGTCACGTTTTTTATCAGTCGCTAGAACGGCACTTATAAATCAACCGTTTAAACGTATGTTA
Source organism: Hydra viridissima (assembly GCF_058129835.1). Lineage (NCBI taxonomy): Eukaryota > Metazoa > Cnidaria > Hydrozoa > Anthoathecata > Hydridae > Hydra > Hydra viridissima. Next base: position 7,139,648 of record NW_028324313.1, read on the forward strand.
AACACTTGAATGTTAAGTGGTATTGTGTCAGAACCACATTTTTACCCGTGTTTTTTTTTTTTTTTTTTTTTTCTATTGTTCTTTTGTTGCTGATTTTTTACTTCTATAGTGTCCCCCTTGCTGATACTATCTTCTGCTATTGCCTTTCGACCAACAACCACTACTTCAAATCTACCCTGTTTTTTAATGGTTAATTCATTCGTTTTTTCCAAATTCGGTTTAAAATCTTTAACAAGCGTCTCTTTTCATGGAGAAACTTCTAAAGCACTTTGACGATTGTTTTTTTTTCAATAAGTTTCGGAGCTGAAAATGAACACGTCATTTTTATTTGAAAATGAACACGTCATTTAATTTCCCATCTGCAAATTTAAACTTTTTTTTCAACTTTTTATTTTTTTTTCGTTTAATTTTTATATTATTTTGTTTGTATGACGAGGACAATTGTTTAGATGAAAATACTCAACTTCAAGAAGCGCGGGAGAAAGCTATGATGAAGTTTGGAGACCTGTCAATCTTATCTGTGGAGACTGAATCCAAGTAAAACGTTTTTTTAAATAAAAAGTGCATATTAAAATACAAATGTACAAAATATATTATATTTTGCGTTAATTCGTATTTTAGAAAAAAATTATTAAAAGTTAAAATTTTATATGTTGATCGAAATGGAAACAAGCGCCTGAAATGTCTTTGTTTTCAATTCAATAAGTAAACGAAAAATTTTACATAAAAAATATTTAATAATGTTGATCTTTTGCAACTAGGTTCGAAATAATTTTTGGCGCGAATATTTAGTCTTTTTTTATTGAGGTCTTTTTACAAAGGTTATTGATGCTTTTTTTAACATTAGGATGCACAGTTTAATGAATCAGCTTGGTAACGCACACCTTATGCTAAACAACCTTGAAAACGAACGATCATCCGATGATATCGTTGTGAGTTTCTCCCATTTTTAAGTGTTGCAAAGTGCGACGTCGAAATCAATACCTTGATTTCTTTTAAACTTGTCTCTTTTTATTCGCTTACATTTATTTACATTTCACGTATGACTTAACTCCTTATGGTGGTTTTCACGTATGACTAAACTCTTTATTGTGATTTTCACGTATGATTAAACTCTTTATTATGATTAATTGTCTTAATTGTCATTTAGAGAAAGACAATCGAAGTAGAACGACATGATAGGTACAAACAGTTTCTCTCCTAACAGTATTAAGGGAGTTTGGTTTAAAGTTTGGTTTAAAGTCTTTCAATCCAATCTCTCAAGATACTTTAATGTTCTAATTTTTCACTTATCTGCATGTTAACAATATTGTTATTTTAGTGTTAGTTTTCATCTGATAAAATTAGAGTAAAATTGCTACTGATTGAATTACAGATTAAAATCACTGATTTTTATCAGTAATAGTTTGGCATATATCAGTAAAAAATTATTTTAAGAAATGGGATTTTTATTACAAATAAAATTATCAGCAGCAAAAAATGAGGTCATGGTTTTCCCAAACGCAACGCTCCTTCTTTTTGTGTTACGCTGTCATGGTGACATTCTGTTATCTTATGTATCGTTGTAAAATAGATAGTTGGCAGAATACCTTTTGTATTTAGATCTTCCAACACTTGCGAAATTTTCTCAACAAGTGAAGAAGTTGGTCAGTTAAACAAGTATAAACGTAATTCTTTGTAAACGCCCCAACTTTGAATGAAAAAATGTTTATTATTTAAAATGTTACTAAGTATCACTTTTTTTTTTTTTCTTTTTTTTTTTTGTAGTCTGGTTGAAAGTCTTGGAAATGTGAATTTAGAATCAAAAAGTATATTTATTTGAAATTTAAAAAAATTTTTTATGTCAGCATAAACGCATAAAAATTGATATTTTAATAAACTTCGATCTTAAAAGAGGGATACAGAGGTCTTTACGTTATTAGTTGTTGTTTGCTATTAACGGACACGCTGATGCTTACTCAGTTTCACTGAGGTCGAACATAACATCATGTGGCTTTGTTTTTTTAAAAAATTTTAAAAAATTTTTCTTTCCTTAAGAAATGGCCCTTCTCGCGGTGTCAATACGTGAAATATCTTTAAAAATTCATGTCACCACAATATGGAACAGCCTTCATTGTTTTTTTTAAATGAAATCAAGTTTTTTTCAAATGAAATTAATTTCTTAAGGAAAATGATAATCAAGTCAAATTTTCGACTTGACCATCATTTTCCGTTAATATATATGAAACCGTTATTTATGGGAGAAAATAACGGTTTCATATAGACTATTTGAGAGTTTTTTTAAAATATTTTATTTTTCCAAGAGAAAATCTTTGAAATGGAACAGTTAATTTCTGCACATGAAGAAGAAATAAATGAACAAAAGCAGAAGATTTTACTTGCACAGGTTGCTAATATGTAATGTTTATTTGTTTTTAAAGTTATTCTTATATAATTAACTAATCTAGGCTTTTTGTTGTTGCAATACTCAATTTTTACTTAAGGAAAAAATGCACGAAATGGAATCAAAACACTTAAGAGAGCTTCGAACGCTCTATGAACTGATTTCTAGAAATAAAATAGAGGTTAGTAATTCTAACTCTAGGAGATCGAACGTTTTTTACTATTGATATTGCACCAGAAACGTTTTAGCACCTTCATGAAAGTTTTAAATCAATAATGTTTTGTCCCCAGGAACTTGTTAAAAAAGCGGTTCCTTTTAATTGTTTTAAAAAATGTTTTGATCTTCATTTTAGTTGTGATTTCATGTTTTGCCACAGTGAACACTGATGTATTCACATTAAGAATGTGTTTTTATTTTGTGTGTATACATTCATGTGTCGTTAAAACCAATTACTTTATTATTACTTCAGTTTAAAAACTTTTTTTTTTTTTACATTGGAACTTAAAAATCCGTAAATTTGACTGGTAAGTGTGATAACTACATTAACTGGTCTATTATGTATTATAGTAAAAGTTTTTTTTCCACTCTTTCAGACACCAATTATTACGTATGATGACGTAAAGAACGAGCTCACAAGTTACTTGAAAGAAACTAAACGTGAAATAAATAAGCTATTGGTAAGAACTTTCTAACTGTCGATGGTTCGATTCGGTGAGCAGATTATTTACCAGGATAAGTCTATTTATTGTACTTACAGTCGAGCGCGTTTCAAGAGTCTCATTCACAAAGCATCACTTTCTATTGATTTTCACTCAGTGAATTACTTGAGTCGTTTCCGTAGAAACTAATTAATATTAAGCAGCTCAATCTTCTTACTGCGTGTTATAAGTCAACTTATAATTTTTTATGAAATCAGTTTTTCGATTGAAAAAAACAACAACAAAACAAACAAACAAAAAAAAACAACAGAATATTGAAAAAAAAAAAAAAACAGGGTGAAAATTTCGTTAAGACGCTAAGAGATTTGTATGAAGCAATTTTTTATATAGTTAATCTTAGAAGTATTAATCTAATTTAAAACTTTTAAACTCGCTTCTTCTGGGAGAAAGCTGTAACATCAAAAAAAAAAAAAAAAAATTATCTGGTGAAAGTAAATCTGAAGTTTTAAAAACTGTTCTCTGGCGGAATTTCTTAACTGCAATCGACAGATGATTCTTTTATAAACAGAAGCATAATTCATTTATATAAATATTGTTTTTCGTACTTTTCTATATACTAATAAAACTCAACGGAATTTTTATTAAATTTATAAAAGCTTTCGCTTTCGCTTTCACAGTTCACAAACGACTTTTTTTGTTGTTGTCGTTGCGATTTTATAGGGTGTCCGCGAGTCTCCTGATGGTTATTCACATTCTGCAGATTGTCCTGGTGATCATAATCTACAAGATAGTTATCAATCGCAATCGGATATCTCTTCCGCAACGCAAAAAATATTATTAGAAAATAGTGATTTAAAAAATCATAAATATGCTCAAACTGATATTGACATGTTAAAAGTAAACTTATATTTTGATAAATTCGAAATCTTGGAACGAGGCATCGAAATTTCTGAACGAGACAATATTGTAAATAGCATGAAGAAAGAATTAATCGAGTCTTGCGATAGACGAACCATCGAGGAGAACAATAATATTTCTGACTTTACTGATTTGGAGCGTATGCAACAAAAAAGTACTGATGTAACCGTAGGTGAAAAAAGTTTTCTAGCATCTGAATCTAATGTTGAAGCGTTTGCTTTAAAAGAAAACACCGTTTTAAAAAGTTCTCCTTGTCTTGGCAATTCACCAATTCAATTTAACAGTAATTCACCAATGCCATTGGATAATGATTCATCAGCGCTTATGGTTAATGATAAAAACCTTAGTAAAATCTCTTTTAATGAAGCTCAAAATGAATTAGGTGACTGTATTAAAAACTCATTAAATGTTGGGTTCGAAAATGATTGCGATGACTCTTCCGAAAATAACATTAGGCGTCGACGACATGGAGTTTCCGCAGAACCTGCTCGTGTTTCTTGGAACGCATTGCGCGATTCTTTTAAGGTTTCACAACAAATGACTGAAAACCTGACCAAGAAAGGTGATCAGACTTCATCCAATGTTCAGCGAAATTGTGGTGGGCTTTCTGACGGTATAAGAAAAATTTATATCAAAATGTTGTAATTTTCAATTTACTAAAGCGTGCAACTATGCGTGGCACTGTTTAATCGGTTCTAAATAAAGTTCTTGTTAATAAAAAAGAAAAAATTTTTTAGATACTGAATCTAAATGCAGTGACAGCGTGATTTCAAGTGTTTCAACGCATTCAGCATTTTCTTTACCTGTCATTAGTGTTCAAGACGAAGACGAAATATCAGTTGGCTCTGTACAAACCTTTTCACACAACGGCAAAACAGAGAATAGCACGATAGAAAGCAACGGTTCTCTAAAAGTTCCTCAATTATATGAGCCGTCAAATTTGCCTTTCCTCATTCCATCAAAATGTCAAGTGTTAGTTGAAGATGAAGATCTAGAAAAGAAGTATCAACATGTTGTTTTTTCTTTTAATAGCGATCAGTTTACGCTTCAACGCAGGCTAGAATATCAGGTACATTTTTTTGCCTGAAATCTACGGAATAAAAATTTTACTCTTTCGCTAAAATACAGAAATTTCTAAAGACAGAAATAGAAATATTACGCATTAAACATATAGGTGAGAATTTCTTTTTCTTTTTCTGTTTTTTAGGAACGCGCTAGAGATGTTGCAGAACGTGGTATGGATACGGAACTGGAAAAATTGCGGCACGAAATTAAAGTATTTTTTTTTGTTGTCATGGTTTTTAAAGTCTTACCCAATTTTTAACATTTTTATTAAGTTGAACAAATTGGCATTCAAGGCATGGCTATATACTTTAAATCAAAAAGCAATGATTTCTTTTTTTTTTTTAATCTTTTTTTAATTCTCGTTTAGAAATTGATATCTTTAAAGAAAGGAACTCAAGACTACAAGGTACAGTTATGGCGGTATTTATTGATTTTTCAAAATTTAGGATCCAAGTTTTTTAAACTAATTTTTTTTTTTTTAAGGACGCACTAGCATCATTGAATAAACAATGTGACATTCTCCAAAAGTCTGCCATGAAAATATCTGCCCAATCAGAGCAGCACGGATGTTATCAGCATGTACGTAGACTTTTTTTAAAAAATAAATTCTAATCTGCATATTTTATACAAATCCATTTCAACTATTACCCTAATAACTTATTCAGGTTAACATATTTTATTCGTCATTTTTCTAGGAAAAATTAATGACAAGTAGCATCGAAATAGTAATAGCGTTTGTTGAACATCTAAAACAATCCATTTCAAAACTTAATCAAGAAGTAGCTGAATATAAGTAAGTGACTTATGGTCAAATCTAATACTGCTACATTAAAATGTGATAAATACTGGTACATTAATATTAATGTAGGTGTCTTTAATGGGCAAAAATTAAATTTTCTTATTGCTAGGAGTCGATACCGAGACGATCATTTCGATCGTTCTGATACGTCAGATGTGGAAAAAAAGACACCATCACAAGATGTTATTGATGATGGTGAAATGGATACTGGTAAGAGCATAGATTTAAAAAATACCATGTGTTTATACCAAGACAAAAAATAAATAAGTCTGGTTATGAAGATTATGAAACGCCTTAAAAGTGAACTTTTTTTTATTTCAATTTTGTGATCGTTGATGTCACGTGTATGTCACGTAATGATATCAATTTTAATTGCCTTTTTAGCAAAAGAAGTGGAAGAGAAAACAAAGGTAATCAAATATACGTACAAAACAAAGGTAATCAAATATACGTACAAAATGCTTTTGAAAATAAACATAAAGTTTTTTTTCTTTTTCTTATTAACTACTTTTAAATACTTGCGAATTTTTTTTAGAGTAATAAATTTTCTTCCATCTCTAAGTCGTTGCTTGTGACTAAGCGACTTAAAAGACGAAATTTAGAAATGGACGATCCTTCTAATAAACGAGTGAGTTTCGATACACCTCCTGTATCAAATATAGCATATTTAAGAAAAAGGAGTGGCAACGAACAAGAGTAAGTAATTGGTTGAATAAATTTTTATTTTCTTGGTGGTTTTTTTTGTTTTTTTTTTCCCTTTAATTATTTTATCGCGGTTTCATTCAATCCATTTTTTTTTTTTAAATTTACATCAAATATTTTTTTATTTGCATCAAATATTTTCACTAGATAAAATTGAGATACTTGTTTGTGTCTATTTCTTTTTTTCATTCATGTTTTTTTGGTATTGATTTATCATTGGTTTCGTTTCAGATTGAAAATAACGAAGTTTTATCCGAATTCATTTCTAAATTCTATAAAAAAGCAAACCTCGTTAACGATACTTCTTTGTCTATGCGTAACGTTTTTGTTTTACGCTGTTTACTGGTTCCTAAAAAACGCTTTCGAAATCGACATAATACGCTTCCATGATATTATACTCAGATATATCCCGCACACTATAGTATATCAAAAAAATGAGAACAGTTGAAGCTGAGGATAGTTAAAGTTGAAGATAGTCGATAACTTTACAAGAAGAATTTTTTGTTGAAAAGTTTCGTATGGTTTTTTTCTTCTTATGAAAGAAATACATTTTTCAAAAAAATCTCTTCAGAATAAATATTTTTCATAGTTTATGTCTTTTATTATTTTAATTGTTATACATACATACATACATACATACATACATACATACATACATACATACATACATACATACATACATACATACATACATACATTATCGACAGAAAGTTTGAGGCAGGTTATGATTTTTTCCTTTTAAGATATTCAGTACCTGCCTCAAACTTTCTGTCGATAGTGTACATACATGATTCAGATTTGTAAGGTTTTCTGAGTAAAATCTTCTTTTTTTCAATAGTTCGGCTTTTTCATTTACATCTATCGTCATCATGTTTGTCAATACCATCATCGCAACGTTTGTCTATTTTGTTATTTTTAGCACAAACGTTCAACGAAATTCAAAAATGTAATCCTCAATCAACATATTCTGACACTTCATCTATAATCTCATCATCATCATCATCATCATCATCATCATCATCATCATCATCATCATCATCATCATCATCATCATCATCATCATCATCATCATCATCATCATCATCATCATCATATCATCATCATCATCATCATCATATCATCATCATCATCATTATCATCATCATCATCATCATCACCATCATCATCATTACTTACTCTTGAAATACTTGATGGAGAATATTGATTTAATTATCCGAAAAGCTGGTTCTCAAAGTTTTGTTATGTTGCTCAGCCTTAGACATGTTAAAACTAATAAATGGTAGTAATATCTTTCGAGAGCCGTTTTCTCTTGTAACATTCTACAATAATATATATATATATATATATATATATATATATATATATATATATATATATATATATATATATATATATATATATATATATATATATATATATATATGTATATATATATATATATATACACACACACATATACATATATATACATATATGTATGTATGTATGTATGTATGTATGTATGTATGTATGTATGTATGTATGTATGTATGTATGTATGTGTATTATATACACATACTACAAACATGCTATATTCATATACTATATATACACACTATAAACATAAATATAATATATACTTACTGCTAATCTTTGCCTTTTTTATATTACCTTACATATATTCCCTAAATCTTCTAATACTTTACAAACACGAATAGTACAAGCAAAAAACTTTACAAAAATGTGATTGTTGGAAGTTTTCCAACAATCACTTTTTTTTTCTTTTTTTTTTTCTTTTTTTTTCTTTGAAAGTCGAAAATGTCTAATATAGAACCATTCCCATTATCTTAAATGACTTCTCTTTCTCACTGAAAACTCTAAAATATGTTTTCCTTTTTTTCTCTTTCTATATTTCCCTTCTTCCTCGATATTTTCTCAGCCCTTCTATTTCTGTGTGTCCCCAGATGTTTCCTTAATCGGTTGATGTAGCTCAGACAATTATTTCCACTCGACGTATTCGTTTAGCGTTTTGATTTTGACTTCTGAGTCTATTGTTCTCTAAACAATTGTGTCTAATCTCGACTCGTTAGTAAAAATCATAAAATAAAGGACAGTATTGTCGCGAACTTTACAAATTAAAATATTATCATTTCATCTATAAAATTTGAAATTCTAGCCGCCATCGCAAAAACAGTTTTAAACTTTACGTTTAACTTTGCATGCAGATAAAAAGAGGTACACTTATTATCGTTCGATAAGGAATGTGTTTTTTTTTTAAATTTCTTTGGTTTTCCTTTTTCACAGTAGCAACGTCTTTAAATAACCTTTGAGGCACCAGTTAAAATTTTAGGGAGCTGTACAACAGTCTACGTTAACAGTCTGTTTGATTACATCACTACGTTATTACGTCTACGTTAACAGTCTGTTTGATTACATCACTACGTTATTACGCAGAGGATTGCTACACGTTAGACATATCTGGCGAAGTGATTACGACAGATTGGTCCAATACGCTGTTTTGATTATCTGGTAGCAACAAGACTGTCTGTTCGGTTGAATCTCCAAAGAAACAGTGGTGCCAAGTTGGTCTGTTGCAGTTTCTCTGATAGCTGGTTACAGTGTTGATAGCAGCTTTATCGATGCGTCGAATGAAGTTGTTGCGACAGATTGGTCTGGTACGTTGTTTTGATTATCGAGTTGCGACAATACTGTCAGTTCGGTTAAAGTCTCCAGAGAAATTGTGGTGACAGTGTGTTCTGTTGCGCTACGTTGACTATCTGATTGCTGCTCTGCTGGTATGCCAGTGTTTGAATTGGTAACAGAGTGGTCCGTTATCGTATTTCGATCAATTGTATGTGATGATGCTATCTGTTCGTTTATCGCATTTAAAGATACAGGAATAAATTTTGTCGAGTTTATGATTGCTACGTCTAAGTTTCTTAAAGAGGAACTTGATTCTGGTGATGCGGGTCTCTATTCAGTGACACCGCTTAAGATGACCTCATTGGTTGTCTTTTCATTTGGAAATATGTTCGACCTGCCGTTTGTACTCAAGTTGTACAAGGAATCTATTTTTTTTTTTCCAAAAGAGAAATTTCATTGAAGCCTGTTACAAAAACCACTTTGAGTTTTCCTTCGCTTACTTTTACTGCGTGGTTTCCGTCGCTCAAAACAATCAGCATTTTGTTAGCCAGGTTTTTCGTCAGCTTACCAACATTTGATTCCTCAAAAACGTCTGATCACATTTCTCACATTTCCCATAACCAAATTTTAGATGTGGTTCAAGTTTATAGGGTATACTCACAAATGACAAAAGAAACTCTTGCACCAGTTTGTGCCGTTTGGAAATAAAGCGATTTGAAAAATATCATCTTCTTTTTGAATGTTAACTTAATTTCTCAGCAATTGGCTAGTCACTGTGCTCACTATCAAAATGCTGAGTTGCATTTTGCTAATTTTATTCCTATTTACTTTTAAATGAATTCTTACCTAATACTAATCATGTTTATGGGTCACCACCACCAATTTTTTTTTTTTTTTTCACCTACACCGGCTTTTAAACTCCAGTGGTGTTCTTCAAAAGACTATTATCATAACCGACATTTAAGTGTGAGCATGATAATAGACCAACTATTTCTTTCTTTGACGCAAAGTTAAAACATGGTGTTAAAGTTGTTTTTGAAAATTATCACATACCGATCAAAAAGATTTCAGCAACTGCGCATAAAGTTCTCTCTCACGCCGTAGAAGTAATTTTTATTTACCAGCACCTCTTGGTATATTTTGCAGAAGAGAAAGCAGTCAAATACAATTTAAAAGAATATCAAACGATCGAAAAACGTTAAAAAGTTAAACAAAAAAACGTTAGAAAAAGATCAAGAGGAAACAACTTTAACGAACCCTGGGTTTCGTCAAACCCAGTTTAGTGTGCAGTGGTGTTAGTGTTATCTTTTCTCGGTCAAACAATTGCTCTACGATAATACTTTTTTTGGCCCGTCGCCATCTTTTCTCTCGGCGGCCACTGGCCCCTAATCCAGCGTTAATTTTTATCTCGACTATCCCAAAGGCATTAAACATGGGAACTTGGTAATCCACATTTCTGACCAAGAAAAAAACTAACAATCTTTAAATCCACACAGATGACCCACGTCTTACACATATCTTGGTCCCCTAACCTAACTTTTACATAAGCCAAATACGCTTTTTTAAAAGTCTGTAACAGAGTTTTGATTCTGACCGAACGCATACTCACTAATGGTATGCTCGATGGTACCATTGGAATCTGCACCAAAAATATAACTAGAATCAGTTATGAATTTCAGGCACCAGAGAAAAATTTCATCTTTGTTTCCCAATGTCATTTAAAAAGATTTTATTAGGTCTAGGAATTAATTCGTGCGGTTTTTAATTAAAAATTGAAGGTTTATTTCAAAAACTAAATGGATGAATACATTAATGAAAACAGTGTCCATCGCTAGTCACTACTTTTGCCCATCTTTCCGGCAATTTACGAACTCCGTGTCGAAAAAATGCTTTATCCTTAGAAGTGATCCAATCAGAGACCCATTTTTCGATATTTTCTGAAGAAGTGAAGCGCTGTCCAATCAAATCGTTATTCATGCAATCGAACAAGTAGTAGTCAGAAGGAGCAATGTCCGGAGAATACGGCGGGTGGGGTAACAGTTCCCATCCGACATTTTCCAAATAGTTTTTGACAGGTTTTGCAACATGTGGTCGAGCGTTATCATGCTGAAAAATGAGTTTATCATGTCTGTTACCCCAATCTGGTCGTTTTATGACCAGAGTTTGCTTCAAATGCATTAATTGTCGTCGATAACGTTCTCCATTAATAGTTTCACCAGGTGTCAGAAGCTCATGGTACACCACACCTTTCATATCCCACCATGTACACAGCATAACCTTTGCACAGTGAATATTCCGTTTGGGTTGTGATGGACCTGGTTCACCTGGCTTTACCCAGGCCTTTTTTCGTTTAAGATTCTAGTAATAAAACCATTTCTCATCACCAGTAACGATTCGATGCAAAAATCCCTTTCTTTTCTGTCTTTCAAGCAGCAATTCACAAATGGTCTTTCTTCTTTCCACGTCTCTGTCTTTCAATTCATGTGGAACCCAATGAGACATTTTTTGAATCATATCCATGGCTTTGAGGGGTCTGTTGATTGTTCAACTCTTAACGATTTTGCAAGGTCCTCTTGCGTTTGACAAGAATCCTGATCGAGCAATGCTACCAATTCTGCATCTTCAAATTTTTTCGGCTGTCCTGGTCGCTCTTGGTCTTCCAAACAAAAATCACCACTTTTAAACCGTGCAAACCACTTCTGACACGTTCGCTCAGCTAGAGCATGGTCACCATAAACTTCAACCAAAATACGATGACTTTCGGTAGCACTTTTCTTCATGTTAAAGTAATGAAGAAGAATCCCCCGCAAAAACACTTTATCAGGAACAGAAATCGGCATTATCAGTTAAATTAAAAATAGTGTTGTTTACGCTTAAATCAAATGATTTATTATGAAAATGATGCGCAATAACAGTGATCTTCGCACGCATGCGTGACTAAACGAAACGCTGAGACAATTAGCTTGTTTCGTAATCCCTTGTCAAACTGCACGAATTAATTCTAAACCAAATATTACCTCTGTTATTCAATATATTTCCAAGATTTTATTCTTTGGAATGTTTTAGCTGTAATCGTTTTCAAGATTTTTACAATTTATCAACCTGAGAAAAAAAAGAAAAGATTGTTGTCCCGCGATATTGTAATCAATAATTGTGCGATAGTGGTCAAAACGGCGTGTAATTTTTTCACCCCACGATCCTAAAGTCAAGTGTTTTTTTTATATGCTCGATAGTATTTTCGGTCAAAAATAATATCGAGCATACAAATAAAACATGCCATATTTTTAACAATGAAAAAATACAAAACTTGCCATTAATTATTGTTTATTTCTTTTATTAAATTACATTTCCGTCACATAAATCGCGGAAATGATCAAGCCTTAATTTCAGGAAACAGGCAAAACTGATACTTTTCACAACACACATATATAACGTCATAACTATCGACAATAAAAACAATTTAAGAGTGTTTTTTTTTTTTATAAGGCTGTTAACACCCTACTAAAGCACATATTATCGAAAAAAGAATAAATAAGGCATAGTTTAACAAAACAAAAGTGATTAGATTGAAAAAAATTAGGAGATACTAAACAAAAATTATATTTTTTTATTATACTTTTCTTTAGAAGCAAATCTAAAACTGAAAATTCCAATATTCAATAGAATTTTCATAAATATTAACAAAACTAAAGACTTTAACTTTAAATCCAAAAAAAAACAAAAATAAAATCGAACAAACAAAAAAAGAAAAAAAAAACAAAACAAAACAATCACAATATTATTACTCGACTATTTATCTAATTAATTACATAAATAAATCACAAATTCTTGTCCGTTATTAAACTTTTGAAGTACTTCTTTTACTTTGTGACGCATCGTATGCCTTTCCAGGCGGTATTGAAGAACTGGTAGAGGGGGTGCTCTTTTGACGCTGATTTCTAGTGCCTCGAGTCTGTTCACCATTTCGAACAGATTTTTTGAAATCAAATCTTTTGTCTTTCTGTTTATCAGGAATAATGAGTTTATCATGTTTGGAAAGGGTGGTCGACGTTGATGAGACATCTTCCTTCGCCATTCCATTATTTCCATTCGGTGCGCTTCCATCAGACTGAAAATACTTTTTTGTATCATCTAACATCTTCTGACGTTGAATCCTCTTAAACTCTTCATCATTGGAACTGTGATTTATTGAAGAGTAGTTAGATGGGGATATTTGTAACGGTCTCTGAATAGGACCAGGTGGTTTATTTTGTGAATGATTAAAAGTAGGTGGTCGAGATTGAACATTTTGCTGATATGGCTGCTGAAGAAAACTTCCCACATACTGACTGCTAATGGGATGGGGTGTAACATGAACAGGCTGTATTACACTCCCTCTTGGGGGATGCCCTAGACCAAGAGCATTTGGAAAAACAAAATTTTGGTCAAAGTGATGATTATTCATAATTTGTTCTTGGTGATTTGATAAAGTTCTTAACGGAGGACTGGTACCAGATGACTGACCATGGACAGCTCTGGGACGCACAGGTGCTACTAATGGATTGGCTTGCTGATGATTGGTTTGCCGATGAATTAAGGGTTGTGAATATTTTTGTTGAGTTTGTTGATGAGTAACTGACTGACTAAATACAGTAGAAATTACTTGCTGCGGCATTGGTGTTGCTGAGTGATGATGACTAAGCACAGGAGGACTTTGCATTAGTGGAGGCGTCTGAGAAGTAGGCTCAAAAGGTTTAGCATGAACATGTTTCATGAGATCAGATCGTTGTTGCTGGCTTAAATGAGTTTGAGCATTTGAAGGATCCAACAGCAATGTCATTGAATTTGTTCCTAGTAGGGGTTGTGAAGGTAGGATCCCTTGAAACTGCTGATGATGGTCACGTCGTGCTTGAGATTGAGCAGGCTGAGGCTGAAGCACCCCGACCACGCGGCCTACGTAAGGTTCCTGAATATTAAGATTGACTTCTTGAGGAGACATCACTGCTAAAAAAAAAAAAAAAGAAAAAAAAAAAAGAAAAAACATTAAAAAAAAAACTTAACAAAAGATAAATATCAAAATCAGTCAAAATAATAATTAACTTTTACCTGTCTGGTTGTGTTGCATCAACGCTTGGCGCTGTATACCAGTACTACTCCTTTGGGGTGAAAACGCACTTCCATAAGGCATTACAAGTTGTGAGCTAGAAGGGGATGTAAAAAGAGATCCCTGATGGTGCTGTGCTGGGTAGTGAAGAGTTTTAGTGGGCTGCACATTTGTTGTAGAAACCACCTGCCAAGTCAGCAATGCATTTTGGTTGTTTTGAATTGAAGGATCGATACCAAATAAATGGCTATTAGGGTTACCAACAGGCAAAGATGAAAGAACCATTTCAGGTCGTTGGGACATAGGTGGAACAACCTGATCAATTGAATGAATATGACCAAGTCTTGAAAATGCTAGTTGATTTCCTTGCGTTCTCAATTGGTCACTATAGACAGATTCGTAAATATTTGCCTGTACTTGTCTATCCATATTTAAAACATAGCGACTTCTATTAGACTGAGTTGGAAGGTTTGAGACGTTGTGCTGAAGATTAGTAGATATATAAGCACGACTATCTTCAGAGGGTATTTGCTGCTGAGGTTTCACTTTACAAATGTTTTGCTGTTCTGGTCTTTTATTAGGAAAAGACTGTGATGCTTTTTCTTCAGTAGATTTAACCTCAGTTATTGAAACAGTAGAAAGTTGTTCAAATTTAGTTACTGTAGGAAGACATTCTGTATGAGCAGGTATACTATCTGAAGCAGAGCTAGAACTAACCACACTGACAGTTTTGACTTTGGATGCAGAATCTGACCAAGCAGTTGGTGTTTCATCCCAAGCTTTTTTTGCATCTAAAAGTTTTCTATTCATCTCATTCATCTCTTGAGCAATACTTGATGCAAACTTATTAATATTTGGATCAGGAACTTTACCAGGATCACTAGATGGTCCACACAAAGTTGGTTCAGGAATTTTTACAGCTAAAGATGGGCTTCCTGGTAATGAACGAGTTTCTAATGATCGCTCCTCATCGCCTGTAATTGATTTAACAAGTGACTGAGCAGTCTTTTTGGCATTTTTTTCTGATTCTTTAGACAGAGACTAATAAAAAACACAGTACATTTAAATATAGACAGGCAATCCAATTCTTAACAAAGAAAATTTGCTTACTTTAAAATTTACTTTCAGTATTTTTTTTTTGGTAAAAAATCTTTAAAAAACTCATTTTTACCTTATTTATATTGTCTTGCGGAGTCTGAAACTGATTAGCAAGTTTAACTTCTTTTACTGGTTCTTCAAAGACATCAGAAGATTTATAACTACCAACTGATGTTTGAGTTTTAATGGATGGTTTTTTGGACCCAACAACTTTCTCTTCTTCAGAAAGAAGAGATTTAGTCTGCATTTCTTCTGATACATTTTCATTCAAAAACACTTCATTGTTGTTAAGGGGAATAGGTTTCTCAACACTTTTTGGTGGTTTAATATCACTAGGAAACTTTTCAACCTAACAAGAGAGAAGGAAAAAAAAAAAAAAAAAAAATTCTAATAGTTTACTTGAATATCTGCACCAACATTAGAAGCTTATAATCTGTAAATCCAATTTAAATTAAACCTACTTTTTTTAATCTATCTGATAAACGATGAGATTTTTCATCCCTTTTCCCAGAATACTTTTCCTTTCTTGGTTCAGAATACTTTTTTGTCCTTTCATCACCATTTTTTCTTAAGTTTGCTTGAAACCTAGGTGGACGCTCAGGTAGATATTTTTTACTTGCACTCTTTGGCTCTTTCTTAGGATTTGATCTCACTTTTCTTTGTACTTCATCATTAGTAATTTGAGCTTTATGTGTATTTTGACTTAGTTGTTGCTTACCTTCAGAGGACTTGTTCTTTGCGAAATCTCTCTTTAAATTAGTGTTACTATTATCTAACTCAGAAATCATTGAAACACCATTTCCTGATATTATTGGGGCTAAAGGTGGAGGTGTGACAATTGGAGATGCTGCTTCTGGAGTGGCTTGAGTAGGCATTATAGTTACCTAAATAAAATAGAAAAAAACTTAGTACCTATGAAAACTATTTTAACCCCTTCAGGCCTAAATTATTGTTAATGGATAATAAAATTATTTTTTAAATAAATATTGATAAATCTTGCTTATAGATGGCATTAATTGAATGATTTTGGCAATACAAATACTAATATTTGGTTCATGCACACAGAGAAAGGGACAGAAAATTAAAACAAAAATAATAAAAAACAAAATATTATGTGCATAATTCTGCACATAGGTTCTGAGGGGGTAATTAGATTTCTATTGGTTTTGATTAGTAATAAACATATGTTTATTTTACCTTAATAGCTCCAGGAACACTAACTGGTTTTCCTGTACCCACTGCTCTAGGATCTGGCAATGAAGCAGATGTGGATGTTAAAGTCAAAGGTCTTTGCCATGCATTAGAGCTTACAGAGCCAGCAGAAGAAATTTGATCAGACAAAGGATTACTTTGAGATGTTCTCATTAAAGATTGTGCAGGTTCCCAAACTCCCATCATGTCATGAAGATTACTAGTGGGTGGCTGACTGATAGGAGTGACAGAAGTTACAGGTAGAGGAATATGTGCAGATACTGGCAGCTGTTCGCTAATTGATACTGAGACTTCTGGAACTGGAGCAACAGCTTTCTTTAAAGCAACCTTTTCTTTCCTTGCCAATTTTTGTGCTTTGCTGGCCTCTTTTTTTTGTTCAAGTAAAACCTTTCGTTTTTCTTCTTCACGATATTTATCACGTAACTCTTTTTGGTGCTTCTTTGATGTAACCTTTACAAAACCATCATCTTCTGTTGATTTGATACTAATAGAGTCAAAATTTTTCATATCATCAATACAAACGACACTAGCAATGTTACTTAAATCAAATTCTCTTCTTATATCACGTTTTTTTTCAGCAGGTTTATTCTTTTTTGTCGGAGAAGTAGTTGAAATGCCTTCTAAATTTGAAGCACTTTTTTTGTTCAAAATATTTTCATCCAGTTCACTTGAATCAATTTTATCGGCAGCAGTCTGAGGATTAGCTATGTTACTAGAAGTGTGAGTACTCCCCAACTGCTGCCTATTGACTAAAAAAGAATCTGATTTATCCAATCTCAGCCCACTTGAGCTACTGCTTCCATTACCTCTATAGGAATTGCGCCCTCGGCTTTTAAAGCCCCTATCCTGATTAGATTGAGGTCGTCTTTGTTCAGCAAATTGTTGATTAGTAGCTATTGGCGATTGTTCATCAACAGAACCAATCACTTCAGAACTATTTTTATTGACATTTTCTTGGGTAATCTTTTCTTCTACACGAGAATGAAAATTGGAAGCTCCTCTTCCTCTTCCGTGATTTGTTCTACTTCTATCACTTCCCCTAACTCCTTTTCCTCTGAAGACATCTTCATTTTCATACTTTTGCTGGAATCTAGGTGGACGATCATGTTCCCAAGTTTTTTGATGAGTTTTTTTACCTGGTTTTCTAGTCTTTAAACTAGAACCTTCATCACCACTAATTAACTCTTCATCTGAAACGTCTTCCAAAGAAAGCCGGATTTTATCATTACTTTTATTTCCTGAAGAATGCTCATGACCACGACTTTGCCTACCTCGTCCACGACCAACTCCCTCATAAGCTTCATCTTTTGAGTCAAGATAATTATATGAAGATTTGTCAGTAAATCGGTAATGATCATCAATTTTTCTTGACTTATACTTTGGTGATTTAGGCTGAGGTACAGATATCTCTTTGGTGCAATCACCTTTTGTAAAAGTATCTGACTTAATATCAATAACTTCTTTATTAGAAGAATCTTTTTTTGGCATATCCTTCACTATACCACTATCTTTCTGTTCTTTTGCTTCGGCTACATTTTTTAAATCCTCATCTTTAGATGAAACCTTTTCTGAAGCATCTAATGTGATATTTTCTGTCTTAACCTCTTTGGAAATGATAGAATCCCTTTTGGATGTTTTCAGGTCATCTTCATGAGAAAACTTGTTTGAGTACTTCTTGCCAGAATCTTTATCATAGAATGAGTCCTTTCTGTCATTTCGTCTACTTCCACGCCTGTCTTGTTTGTGGTAATCAGAACTGTATTCTTTCTTTCTGTCAATGTTCCTACTATAAAATTCACGATCTCTCCTTGATGTCTCATATTTTTCATTATCTCTTTTAATTGGTTTTAAAATCTTATCTCCTTCATTTGACTTATTGATTGACTTTTCAGTAGACATTTCTTGCTTCAAGTCTACTAAATCAACTTGCAATTCAATAGAGGCAGATTTAGGTAGAAACTTTTCAGAATATTTATCTACTTTTCCATTACGTTTATAACTTGCATCTCCCCTATCCTTCTTAAATCTGTCATATTCTCCATCTCCCCTATCCTTTTTATGCCTCTCAAATTCTCCATCTCCCCTATCCTTTTTATGCCTCTCAAATTCTCCATCTCCCCTGTCTTTCTTAATTCTATCATGTTCTAATTCACCTTTATCTTTCTTATGTTTATTTTCATAGTCTGTTTCTCCTTTATCCTTCTTAATTCTGGTATATTCTAAATCACTCCTGACTTTCTTAAACCTATCACTTTCTACATCTACTTTATCTTTCCTGTATCTTTCATTTTCTCCATCACCTCTGTCCTTCTTATATCTGTCACTTTCATTATCTCCCCTATCTTTCTTATATCTATCTTTTTCTCCATCACCTCTCTCTTTCTTGTATTTATCATAATCTGCATCACCTCTGTCCTTCTTATATTTATTATACTCTCTATCTCCCCTATCTCTCTTTGGTCTGTCATATTCTTTCTTAAAACCTTCACGATCATTATATCGTGGATAATCTCGTCTACTTTCTCGTCTGACATCATAGTCCTTTTGTGATGATTTTGTCAAGCTTTCTTCATTAGACTGTAAAAGACTATCTTTAGGAATATATTCATTTCTCTTTCTGTAATTATCTCTAGGATGATCACGATAACCGTCATCTCGACTTTTAAAATCATGCTTTTGATTATCTCTTTCAAACTTGTTGTATCTTCTTTTAGAATCATCATCTAGTCGGCCTCTATGATCATTTTGGTGTTCATTTTCATGTTTTGGAAAAGGTTTATTTTGATACGTATCACTTCGAAATTTATTTTCAGTAGGAGATGATCTCTCCTGACCATTAATACTTTCTGCAACAATTTGACTCTTATCAAGCAGTTTACCTTCAACAGCTTTTTTACTGAGCTCTTCTTCTTCCTTTTGTATTTCAATTAATGACTTTTTAGTAGCACTAGATTGGTTTGTCTCATTGGGTAAAACTTTATTCCAAGCGGAAGTTCTAGAGGGTTCCCTTTCTTGAAATTCAGTAGCAGATGCTGATTCACCTTTCTCTTTACCTAATTTTGTTTTCTTGACCTGACCTTTTGTTAATTTAAAATCAGCAAACCGTTCTGAGTCAAACCTTGAATCCTGATTTTTTTCAGTGAGAATAATTTCATTTTTCTTTTGATCTCGATTTTTTATTTCAGCTTTAAAATCTGTTAATTCTTTCAGACCTTTTTTTTCTTTGTCAGGATGCAGTGTAGGTTTACGAACCACTTCTTTGTTAGTAACATTTGACAACTTGTGAGGTTTATCAATTACCTCAGATGAACTTTTGTGTTCTGCTTTCAAAGTTTCTTGATTTAAAGAGCTTGTTGTTTGATTCACTTTTACTTCATGTGGTGTTTTCTCAGGTTCATGTCCAGTTGATTCAACAGAATCTGGTTTCTTAAAAACATCATCTTTAACAGATTCCTCATCTGATTTGTAGCTTTCTTTCCTCTTCAATATTGTACGCATATGAGAATCTAAATTAAAGAAAAAAAAAACAATATTAAAAATGTTTTTATATTTAAAACCAGACCTATTTAAATAAATTAAGAACTGAAATTAACTAAATACTATTCTATAAAATTTTATAGCATACTAAAAATTTAGAGCTTAAAAAATAATCACCTTCAGAACTTATAGAAGTAGCAGACTGTTTTTGAGCTGAAACCTGCCTTTGAAATCGTGGAGGTATATCTCGAGTGTGTCTTGATGAATCACTAGCCTCACTATCACTTCTCTTGTGCAATCCCACATTAACTTTATCTTCTATTTCAAAAGAAGAAGTTTTTTTTCCATCAGCTTCATTGTGCTTTTTTTCTGCTTCTCGCTTTTTAATATCTTCCTCTACTTTACGTAATTTAGCTTGTGCAGCAGCCTTTCTATCAGCTTCTCTTTTATCATCAGGTTTAATTGAAGGACTTTCTTTTAAATGCTCTGCTTCTTTTGACTTGTTTTCAATGTTTCTATCAGAAAGCTCTGACGGTGTAGGCATCACTACTGGGAAAGGATATCGAGGAATGAAGAAATATGGTACTGGTGCACGTGGATCAAAATTAAAAGGCATTCTTGACCATGTTTGATGATTATATGCTGCTGGTTGCATATGAACTTGAGTAGGGAAACTCTGACTTTCAGTCCAACCTTCAGGTGGGGCCTTATTTTTTTCTTGCTAAAACAAGAAGAAAAATTTAGATCTATTTTATGAAGTTCCTTTCAATAAACTTTAAGAACAATTACAGTTGTGACAAGCAGTTTTCCCAATTTTTAAAATATTGTGGAAAATCTTGTGCTATTTTTTATATCTCAATTTGTTACCATACAGAGCACATTATATGCATGTAGGTCTTTGAAAGAGAATTGTAATAATATAAATAACTGAAACAAGGGTTTCACAAATTAGAAACAATTTTTAAAAAAAGTCAGATTTTTCAAAACCTCAAAATATTGTAATAGCAAAAGTATTGGCAACCTAATGGTGGTAAATGTTTTAAAAACTTTTTAGCTGGTTTTAAATAGATTTTAAAAAATTTTTGAGATGCTGACTTCTTTTATTTACCAAGATATATATAAGACTTACGAAAAGGTACTTTTTTAAAAAACCCCTCCTTCCCACACTTAATTTGAACCTAGACATTTAACATTACATAATGTAAAAAATCTCTCTATCTATATCACTAGTTTACTTAATTTTCAAGCAATCAAATATCAATGCCCAAACTCTGCTTCTAGTAATTAGATTTCTTTAAGTTGTTTATCAAGTCTTAAAAAAAAAAAATTTCATATAGAGTACTTTTTAACAAAGCTCAGAGGAAATTTGAAAAAATAAAAAGGTAACTTTTGATTTCTCTTGATTCATCTAGTGAAATCATAGAATGAGAAAAGAACAATGCACACATTTGCATTGCAGAATATTCATAATAATTTAAGAACACTGAATAAAGGAGGATTAGGCAACACATTGTAAAAAGTCAACTTTGCCCTCATTACTGTATTCTACAAACAGTTAAGAACTAGAAGTGATGAGACTTAGAATAAATCATATAGTTATCTCATCAACCAATAATTCTTAGACAATTCTGATTAAAATTCAATGGCAGTCAATAAAAAAAAAGTGTGTTAATTCAACTAAACTGTTTAACTTAGCAACATCACCAAGGAATTCTTATTATCTTTAAGGTATTAAGGAATTCTAGATATCTTTTATTCCTATTAAATTCAATCACTAAACAATCTTTTTAACTGTCCAAAGAAACACAAATCAAAACAAAATGTATGAACACTTAATCCCTAAAATCCCTGACTCACTTATTACAAACAAATTTAAAACTGGAATCTTTATAACCTCATTAAGAATAATATTTTCAAGTACTTTAAAAACAACCACAATTCAATATAAAAGCTTAGAGCCACTCATGCAATAAAACCATTAGTGGTTTGTTATAACCATATTATTCCCATTTTCTCACAAGCCAAAAAATTATGATTTTTAGCATAAGTATTTATAATTTACCTTATTTTCTCACAAGCCAAAAAATTATGATTTTTAGCATAAGTATTTATAATTTTACCTTATGCTCCTCACTTTGATCCAACTTTTGTGAATTTTCTTCTTTTGGTTTTTTTGCTGCATCATCATCAGATTCATCTGATTCATCGAATTTTAACTTTGCATTGTAGTCAACTTCTTCTTGTGCACCAGCCCATCCATTATCATCTTTGTCTGAATCTTTACTGACAGATGTTTGATCTGGTTGAGGGTTGGTATTTAAAACAGAATTTGGAATTCTATAGGCAAGAAAAATTACAGTAATAAAAGCAAAATTCTATCACTTTAAGTAAACATTGGTGTTTTGGTTTTTAACAAATAGTAATGAATAAGTAAAAATTTCTATCTGTCATTTGAAACAAATTGAATTGAAAATAATTTACATATTTAAACAAAGCTATGAAATTCCAGGAAAGTAAGTGATATCTTGCTGACCAATAGCAAGTTTAATATATTTCAACTCCTCAAGACATTATGTAGAATTGCTATTCAATTAAAACAGTTTAACTTATTTTTTTTTTAAGTTTTAAATAACAAATTTATACACGAAAACTTGTCTCACCAAAAGATTAGCTGTTTTAAACAAATAAAGATTTCTATTTAAATTTAACTTGAAAATCTGATTTTATCTTAAAAGACAACTATTGAAGTTAGTTATTAATCATTAAAAACCAAAAAACCAAATGCTAATGCTTAACTCAAAAGCAACATTCAAAATTAATGTACAACAAAAACAGTAGGTTGTATAATAATACAACGTTTTTTATTGTACATTGATTTAACATAAAACAGACAACCAAAAATATCAAACAATTCTGTACAATATCTTAACAAAGCTTCTCTAACATTTTTGATTCTTACAACCAGCTATTTCCATGAATCATCCAATTAGATTGTATGGTCAGTTTATATGATTATTTCATAGCCAGTGGCAAATTTTGTCACCTATGAGTATATTTTTATACTCAAAAATGAATCTTGAAGATTCTGATGAGACTTTGTTTTTTGGGTAAAGCCATCATCAAAATACAATTTATGACTGATTAGATTTCCATGAAAACTTATTAGAGAACTCCATGTCAGACCACAAAATAGTGAGGGTTCAATAGTCAATGACTTTGTACTTTGTGAAAATTAAAATTTTGACCTGTTCAAATAAATTCTACCTGTCAAGTTGACCAGCAAATGTTATAAAAGTAAATGCAAATAGCCTGAATCTCCGTAAAACAGTGACCAGAAAGATTATCATTAGTAGCTTTAAGATAACAATTGAAAAAATTTCATTGATACGATAATGAAAATTTAACTGACGGTTTTGTATACAATCATTGCAATAGAACAATACATAAAATATAAAGTGATACATTTAATAATAAAAATAAAATAAAATAATTATATAAAAAGATTCATGAAAAAAACTAAATCTTAAATACTGAAACAGATTTTTTAGAAATATAAAAAAGATGTTTCAAATTTTGAAATTTTTACTAAATACTATTGAACAATTTAAATAATGAACATGGAAGGACCAGATGATTAGGTATTTGATGTAAGTCCTACTATCAAATTATTGACTCAAGAACTGGTCTTCACACCTCATTTCAGCCAGAAAAAAATTACTCAAAAAGAGTAATATTTTAGAGTAATTGATTTAAAGACAGCTCATTTCAAGTGTGATAAACCAGGTGTTGAATAGAGGAAAATATCTGTTTTCTAAAATTATATAGAAAGTTTTTTCAGTAATAAAAAAAAAAAAAAAAAAAAAAAAAAAAAAAAAAAAGTGTAAAAATACAAAAAGCTTCTTTCATGAGTTTAGCCTAAAGTTGAAAAAACAGTTTTTAAAAACAGTTTTTAAAAGTGTTTTAAAGAGAAAATATGTAAGAATAAAAAATTATCTAAAATATTGCCTGCAACCATGACAACTACCAAAAGTAGATTTTCTTTTAGCAGAAACATTTTTGACAATTAGTGAGGGTCATTTTTAAAACTGTTTGCTAGAATGTGAATGTGCAATTGTCAAATAGTTTACAATTACAAATAAAAATTATATACAAATAGTTAACAGCTAAAAATACTACAATCTTCATTAAAATAATTATCGCTGTTGAAGTCTAGAGGTCATTATAGTCAACAGCAATTTTAAAGGATTAAATCCATGTATGCTTTTCCAACTTAAACATTTATGATATTATTAGTAAATGGTTTAATATACTTAAAAAAAAAAGGGCTTAATTTGTGCATATAAGATGCAATACTTTTAAAATATTATAATGACATTTTACACTGCTAATTATATCAAATAATAAAACTACTGAATACAATAATAGGACAAATTTATCTTACCGTTGGTATAAATTCAGAGGGATTTTTCCAGCAGGACCAGTAGTATATGGCATATACATAGGATGCAAAGGATAGTTATGCATGTCTCCAGGATACATTTGCTAAATTAAGAAACTTTATTAAAAGATATAATTTCACAAAATAGTACTTCTAAATATTTACTCTAATTTGCTATGTCATAAAATCTTATGTAAAGAAAAAATTTTACACAAATTTTAATCTCTTTTTTTTAATTAAAATTATTTAAAAACATTTAATTCAGAAGTTTTTATTACATTTATAAAATAAAAATATTTTAATACTTGCTTACAGACCATGTAAAGAAAAAAAAGTTTTTTGTTGGTCAAAAGAATTCATCATCCAGTTTTGCTGTTTTCTTTTTAGATTTAAAAATCGCTCATTTGAATAATATAGAATTAATCTATTTTCACTATCTGGACAGAAATGCATCAGTAATTAAAGGTAAGGATTTCATTTTTACAAAGTTAGTTCATTAGCCAACAACTGAAGTTAAGTTTATAGGAAGCTGAATACTTATATATTTTTGTATCAATGTAAAAAATTTTCCTTTAAAAAACTAATTTCTTTTCAAGATGCAACAAAAATTTAAAATTGGCTTAAGGATCTAAAAGAGCAACAAATGTATAAATAAAAGTAGCAAATAATGTATAATAAAGTTCACAAGTTTATGCTTTATGCAGCAATGATCCATTTGACCTATAAATCATTCAATTTGTTCACCACTCAATGATTTATTTAATCATTATTTTTCTCTTTTCAATATTTTTGATGCAAAGAAATGTTTTTTTTTTCTTAACACCAAGAACTTTTTAAAAAACTCTGTATTAAAATATTTACAAAATTAGGCTTTAGCATTGGGTATTATACAATATAATAAAAAAAAAGGCTAAAATTGTTACATTATATATATATATATATATATATATATATATATATATATATATATATATATATATATATATATATATATACACTGGCGAGCAAAAAAAAGTGAACAGCGACTGCTTACGCATAAAATGAAAGAGCTCTGGTCAGAAACTCATACAAGCTTGTTTATTTTTGTTCGTACTATCAAAGAATTTACGTTTATCTTTCAAAGAAAACATGAATAAACTTCTAAACATTAGATATGAATACAGTGCACGTTGTCAGCAAAATCTGTAGTTGATATTAGAGCGTGGGTGAAATAGGTCGTATTATCGCTATATTATTATTATAAAAAATAAAAGGAAAAAAATGTCTCCAAATAAAAGGTAATTTTTTTTTATTTTTATTTTGGTTATTATTTATGCCTCTAACTTATTTAAAACGAAAAATCCCCTTTAATTTTGATGTTATTGGATTCTTATGAAAAAAAAAATATTCATTTAGAATACATAGTTTATCATTAAATAAATATTTTCTTCATATATTACTCTAAAAATATTATCATTTTTCTTTCACAGAGGACCTCATTTAACAATGGAACAAAAAGGAATCATTGTTGGAATGAGTGCGTCCGGTAAATCGATACGCCAAATTATTCAAATTATGAAAGCTCAAGGTGTAAACATTAGTGTTGGTGGAGTTCACAAGATACTTTCATGTCAGAAAAACAATAAAACAACAGCTAGAAAAAAAGGTTCTGGCAGACCAAGAAAAATGACGGAAAGAGATTGTCACAAGTTAAAATTCAATGTTTTAAAAAATCGAAAAACCACTGACACATATCGCAGAAACTTTTACGTGTTCTGATGATAAAAAGGTTAGCCGATGGACAATTTCGAGGCGTCTTAAAGATCAGGGGTTCAAAATACACCCATGTAAAAAAGTACCTCTTCTTACAGCACGCCATAAAAAGGCAAGGTTAGCTTGGGTAAAAAATAATAAAAACACAGACTGGACAAAAATATTATGGTCAGATGAATCACGATTTTGTTTGCATTCAGATCGTCCACAGATGTGCATTAGACGTAAGAACGAACAATTAAATCCAGATTGTATTCACCAAACGGTAAAGGGTAATCTTGGAATTATGGTTTGGGGTTGTTTTTCTGCCAAAGGTGTGGGCAGATTGCATAGAGTCGAAGATGGATTACGAATAAATGCCAAAGAATACATTAGTATTCTACAAAAATCTTTGCTGCCCACACTGGAAGAATTAGAAGAGGATGAAATTAAATTTCAACATGACAATGCTACTTGCCATACGTCTAAACAAGTTAAAAAATGGCTCAAGGATAACAATATCTTCCTTTTTGAAAATTGGCCTGCCCAAAGTCCAGACCTTAATCCCATTGAAAATTTGTGGGACTATATGGATAAAGAGGTCCATAAAAATAATATTTCATCTTTGGATGATCTTTGGGCAGCCATAAAACAAGTTTGGGTTACGATACCTGACCGTTTGATAGCAAATTTAATTGAGTCGATGCCGCGTCGATTAAATGAAGTGATGAAAAATGGTGGTGGCCACACAAAATATTAATTTTTTTTTTCAAAATGAGTCGTATATATGTGTATGTATATGTATTTAATATAAGCGATATGTTATATTTTATGTATTATATTTTTAATTGATTAATAATACATAATTTACTGAAAAATTGTACTGTTCACTTTTTTTTGCTCGCCAGTGTATATATATATATATATATATATATATATATATATATATATAAAAAAGCTCTGAGCTTCCATAGCTAAACATACCAAAACCAAATCATACTTTACCATTGGAAAAGAATAACACTGCTGCTGACCACTAAACATTTGTGCTGGATCACCTTTGAATTGAGAGAAATTTGCTGGTACCATCATTGGACCTATAAAAATGTTTATTTTTAAATTGAAAAAAACAACAAACTAAAAATCAACTTTATTTACAAATATTAAATATAGCACAAATAGGAATATTAAAAAAATGTATAACTTACTATTAGATCCATCCATCCATTTCTGACCATCTGAAATAAGATGTTAGATGAAATATATAGCATAGGAATACAAAAACTTTATTTGATTTTTCTAAAACTTTTACCATAGTCTCATTTTGGTACAAAAATTGAAAATGAAGTAGAAAATACAAAAACAAAAAAATGCATAAAAAAAGCATAAGTTGCATCTTTTTTATAAAGTATACTTGGTAGTATTAGGTAGTCTATAGAAGTGATTCTACAAGAACTAGGTACAAAAGCATATCATCATTTTTTTATATAACATATGTATTGAGAATGAAAATTTAAACAATATCTGCTTAGATTTTCTTTAACAATCTTTAGGTACCATCATCACCAGAAAAGAAATAACTTAAAAATGCAAACTAAAGAGCAAGAATACATTTTAAAGTCCTAGAATGGTCAACAAGGAATTACAAACATAAGCCTAATTTAATCAAACACGAAATAAAAAGTGAAATAAAATGAAGAGTTGATAAGGATTAACCCAACAAAAAATGCATTTGGTTGATTTTTTTTTGTTGCTATTTTTTTAAAAAAATAGCAAAAAAAAAAAAAAAAAAAATCAACCAAATGCAAAAAGTCAACATTTTACAAATGTTGAAAGTTAATGTTGAAAAATACTTTTATGTCTTTTAATATCCATATAAATTACTTTTGTGGACAAATAGAATGATATTTATTATTTTTATAATTGTGCTAAGATATTTTCAAGCTAAATCACAATACATATATTCAGATTGTAAAACTGCTAAATAAAAAAAATAAAAAAATCTTAAAGAACAACCTTATCACTGGCTGTAGAAATGAAACTATGAGCTTCCTTACTTATAAATGCTTGGTGGTGGGCCATGACCAGATGATTTGCATCTTGTTCGGTTTTCTCGGCGTGATTTTCTGCTGTGATGTCTTTTTCTACATCTCCCCCAAGTGTAGGGAATTCTCGTTGGAAGTATTTGGTTGCACCTAAATTAGATAAGTTATTTAAGTAACACAAAGGTAAAAAAAATTATTATATGCAAAAAGAACACCCAAATAACTAACCTTGAGGAGGTTGAGGCTGAACTTTGCTCACCCATGATGGTTTTTGGCCTTCTTCTACTACTCCTCCACCAGTTGAAGGGCGTGCTCCAGGCACCACACCTGCATGTGGACGAAGTGAAATTTCTTGATTGTTGGTTGGGTTCTTTACTACAGTTGTCTTTGTCAGGTCTATCGACCCCTAAACAAACATGCATATTTTTAAAAATTGTTACAGAACAAATTAAAAACAAACAAACAAAAACAAGTTATTGATGAATAAAGTAACAACCAAAATATTCATCCAAGTTTATCATTACATTATGGAAAATTGAAAATTTAAAGTAAACCAGGTGCCTGATTAAAACAAATTATCACAATAGATTTAAAGTAGTTAATTTAAAACTTTCTTTAAACAAAAAAGTTTTTTTTCTTTCAGGTATTTGAAATAAACGCACTGCCTTAGTAAAAAAAACTCCACATAATAAATCTTAGACTCAAATAAGCCATTTGAGTCACAAACGAACAACTTCATTTTTAAAATTTTGAGTGTTAAAGCACTTAATTGTGCTCTGACATTTTATATTCATAAATGAAAGATTAAATAAAAACACTCACAGATGGTGTCCCATCCACACTGCTTTGACCATCCTTTTTTACCCATCCTTGACTACCTGTAGGTGGCACTAAATTTACACGAGGATCGTTACCAGAGTTTTCTTTTTTTAATGATGGCAAACTAGCAGGCTGTAATACTCTCCTGGATTGACCAATTTTTCCCAAACTTTGCATACCATGACGAAGACCTTGAACTTTTAAAATAAAATGTAACTTAAAAATATAAACTTTGAAATAACAATTAAAAAACTTTAATATTTCACTTGTATATTTTTTACCCTATGTATGTATGTATGTATGTATGTATGTATGTATGTATGTATGTATGTATGTATGTATGTAACGCATGTAATGTACATAATAAATGTAATGTGTGTATGCGTATGCGTGTATATGTATGTAATGCATGTAATGTACATAATGTATATAATGTATGTAATGTGTGTGTATGTGTATGCATTGATGCATGCATGTATATATGTATGTATGTATGTATGTATGTATGTATGTATGTATGTATGTATGTATGTATGTATGTATGTATGTATTAATGCATTTCAAATGAAAGAGAGCTTCAAACACATAATTATGATAAGTTTATTAATAAAATTCTTTATAAATAATTCTTTAGTATATATTTATACTCACCAGAACCAGTTTTATTATCTACTTTAGATTTGAATGTTTGACTTATGTTGAAAGAAGTGTATTTCTTGCTAGATATCTCTTTTCCTTTATTACTTGAAGTTTGAGACATGTTGCACAAAGAAAGCGTGTATGATGCATGTAGATGCTTTTTTCCAGCACCTCAAAGTGCTGGTTCCTGGAAAATACGAAGTAGTTTTTTTTTGAAAAAAATCAGAAGGATGCGATATACCGAACAAAGATGGCGGATTTAAAATATTTGGCAAATTTTTCTATTAAGTTACCAGTGATATAAAATTTAATTATCACTTACACTTGAAAAAAACAACACAAGACAAGGGTAAATTATTTCCACTATATATCTAGTATTCCAGTAAATAAATCTGATCTGATGAAACAGATATCACTGGATTTATTTTGGGGCAAAAAACACTAGAATTAGAATACAACTCTTTGATCAAAAGTTTGCCAGCGTAGTTTCGAAAATTATGTAATTTATGCAAGGCTGGAATGTTAAGCGCGCGCGTCGATTAATAAAAACAAGAAGATTGTCAGGCTATAGGTAGTTTTTTTTTTCAAAGCATAAATATTGCAATATCAACTTACTTCCTACGAGACTACGTAGTATACAGTATGTAGCTTAAATAGCATTCGATTAGTTAAATGTTAAAATCTTATTTACAAAAAATCGATAAAAAAAAAAATGACTAACAGTCGTAAACGAATTAATAGATGACAATCTTTATTTAATCTATGCTTCTTTTTATAACTAATGTATGAAAAATATTTTGACGCTGAATGTAGCTATATTTTGATTTATTTTTACAATGTTTTAAAATTTTGATTCAAAGAGAGTCAGTTTATTTTAAAAGCTGCAGCCAAGGAGGTTTAATACATTATACAAGGAGTTTTAATAATAATTTTGTTAAACCTCCTTGGCTAGAGACTGGAATTACCGAAAAACGGTTCCTTCGGTTAATTTCGGTTCCTAATTTGATAAGGAACCGATAACTTCGGTTCTTTTCGATTCCTTATTTTAGGCAAGATTCGAAATTTCGGTAAATTTCGATTCCTTATTTTAAGAAAGAATCGAAATAACGGTAAATTTCGATTCCGATTCTGATAAAGAACCGATAACTTCGGTTCTTTTCGACTCCTAATTTTAAGCAATAATCGAAATTACCGTAAAATTTGGTTCCAATTTCGGTTCTTAGCAGGAAATATCGCAAAAAATCGAAAATGCTACAAAGAATCGAAATTGTTACTAAGAATTGAAAAACTTGAATTTTTTTTAATTTTTATTTTCAAAAATACAGTTGAAATACAGTTGAAAAATACAGTTATTCTAAATCAGTATCAGTGAGATCAGTGACACTGTCCTTGCTGCCCTTGCGACTACCACTAGCACTGCTATAAGCTACGCTAGTAGAACTATCACTAGCTTCAGTATTAAATAAATCTTTAGATGCATCATATATAGGGTTTTTTTTCATTGGTGATTTTTTCATTGGTGATTCAAGTACAAGTTTCCTTTTTTTAGCTCTTTGTAGTAGACTTTGAGACTGTGATTCATTTGGTTTCAAAAAACTTTTCATTTTTGTCTGTTTGGTTGATTGGGTTTGTGTAGATGGAGATGGTTGAGGTTGAGTCTGAGAAGGTGATGGTAGAGGTTGAGTCTGTGAAGTTGATGGTAGAGGTTGATCTTGAGAGGTGGATGGTAGAGGTTGATCTTGAGAGGTGGATGGTAGAGGTTGAGACTGATAGCCTGGTTCACCAGGGCATTTTTTGTCCCAGGACCTTATTTTTGATTTGACTAGTGGAAAGTTTTCTTTTATGAACATTATTTTTTGAAAGGTCTCTGGCTTCATATTGTGTCTTTTATCACTAATAATATTTCCTCCTAATGAAAATAGCCTTTCTGAAGAGCATGAAGTCACTGGTGGACACAAGTACTTCCTTGCCATAGCAGCTAGTAATGGCAGTTCCTTTTGATTGACCTTCCACCATTCCAAAACCTTCACATCCTTAGCTGGCTTTTGCATAGACAAGTACCTCTTAAATTCCATCTAAAAAAAAAATTTGAATTTGAATTTACCGCAAAGAATCGAAAAAATATTTATAAGTATCGGAAATATTTATAAGAATCGAAATTATTATTAATAAAAATGAATATCTACCTTTAGAGGAGGCTCTGATGGTCCTGCAAAAGTTGGCGCATCATTTCCATCATTTTCCATGGCCATTCTCTCAAAATCATCCATATCTTCATCTAAGTTTGGCTGTGCAGAAGGTAATGAAGCCTCATAAGCCTCATTGTATTCTCTGGTAGTTGGATGATTGTCTACCAGTTGGTCTATTATTCCATCTAAATGATCTTTGTTGCCCTTGATTAATGTGATAGAATAACCTCTATAAAATGGATCAAACACACTTGCAAGATTAAAGTCATTAACTTCAGTGCCTTTATCTGGAATCCTAGTTTCCAAGTATTCTATAAACCTGGTCATTGCATCTTTAGCAATTCTTGAACCTGGAAAAGAAAAAAAAATATAAATAATCTAAATTGCATAATTTGTTGATAATTACTCGAAAGAATCGTAAATATAAAGTAAATCTTTACTTAATATTAACTTAAATTGCAAAAATTCTGAAAATATTAAAAAGAATCGAAATTACCGAAAAAATTGAAAAAACATTACTTACCCTAAATGTTTACTCATTCCTGATGTACTTCCATGGCAGCAAGTTAACACTGCTTGACATTGATTACAACTTGATTTATAAGTTTTCTTTTTGGTGACAGAATTCACTGTCACTTCTGGTAGTTTGGTAAAGTAATTCCAAATTGCATTACTAACTTGAGACATTGTTGTAAATTGTAATGTTGTTGTTGTTTGTAAGAGTTGTTTGTGAAACAATAAATTGTAACTGATTAGATTTTCACAAAACCCCACTATTTATACTGGTAAAGGGGAATCCCTTAGGGGAGGTAAATTAAATTTGAATGAATTTGAATTTAATTTCGCACGCCATTATTAAAACGTAATTGTAATAAAAACGATTCTTTACAATAAAAACGATTTTTTAATTAATAATTGAAATTTACCGTTTTTATTACAAAGAATCGAAATATCCGAAATAATTGAAAATATTGAAAAGAATCGAAAATATTGATTATAACGGAAGTATATTATTAAAAAAAAGGTGAGTAATCAATTTACGGTTCTTTTCGATTCCTATTCTGATAAAGAACCGATAACTTCGGTTCTTTGCGATTCCTTTTTTTATAAGGAACCGATAACTTCGGTTCTTTTCGATTCCTATTCTGATAAAGAACCGAAACCTTCGATTCCTTTCGATTCCCCGAAAAATACCGAAGAACCGAAGAACCGTTTTTCGGGAAGTTCAGTCCTTATCCTTGGCTGTAGCATTTGATGCTAAAACTTATTTTACACTTCGTGTTTAGTTTCTTTGTTGCCGGCGGTGTAGTTTAATTTGGTAGATAAAAAGTTACATATTTTATAAGAATTGGTTCAAATTTACTTTTATTACTTCTGGTTTAAATAATTATTTTTACGCTCTCAAATATATTAAGAACCGATTTTTACACTCTAAATTTTATCAGGAACCGATTTAAAGAAAAAAGTTGGATTACCAGGCAAATTTTAATAATTTTTTCATTGCCTCCAATATTTTTTTTGCTTAATTTTGATAGCCTTATTTTTTTAAAGTTGGTGAAAAGAGGGGGTGGGATAGGGATAACGCCTCCGGTTAAAAAATTTTTTTTGTCTGTTTGCAGTTAGATTCACCTGGAAAAATCCTAAATTAAATATAAATTAAATATAAATTAAAGATCAACAAAAAAAACTCACTGAGTAAAAATATACATGAACATAAATAAAAATTATGATCTCAGGAAAAAAAGAATGTACGCATCGTCATGTTAAAATCGCTATTTTAGATTATTTGGTTTTAGTAAATGCTGATGTTTCGCGCTTTTTTCTTGATCTGAATTTTAATTAAAATTTTTTTTTTTTAACAAAATAGTTACCAATTATTACTGAGTGGTGTAAAAGCCACGCATTGGCTTAGTTAATTCTTAACTTTTTTTTTTCTAAGAAATACATTGTAATTTGGAAAGTCTTTTACTCTGGTTGAAAAAAAATTATATCTTAAAAATGGCCGTAATTTTGGTGTCGTAATTACGACCTCTTTAAGGCCATTTAGAATTCTGGCTTTAGTGCTAAGATTTCAGTTCGATTATTTGCTTTGAGCTCCTAAATCGTCGATAGTCTGTTCACCTAAATACTTTCCTAAAGACTTCTAGACCCCTAAAGAAAATAGTATTGGGCTAATAAATCCGGCAAATATGAAGGCCAATTGAATGCAGCAATCTGATTGTTAAGCCTTTGGCTACACTGCCACCATTCGAATGTTTGTGCTGTAGATTCATCTTTCTTGATCTGCAGTTTTGGATTGTCTTCAAAGTCCGATCAAAAAAGTATTTAAAGCTTTGTTTAATTATTACTTATTATTATTACTTATTATTGTTACTTACTATTTTTGTATGTATTTAAACTTAATTTCATCATGTGGAATAATTTTTTCATAATAAAACAATAAGATTGACATGTTTTCATGTTCGTTGTAATTCGTTCATAATAAAACAATAAGATTGACATGTTTTCATGTTCGTTGTAATTCGTTCATAATAAAATTATAAGATTGACATGTTTTCATGTTCGTTGTAATTCGTTCATAATAAAACAATAAGATTGACATGTTTTCATGTTCGTTGTAATTCGAATTATGAGCTTTTGGTAGTTACACATGAGTACACATCAATTTCAATTGTTTAATTTATTGCTACCAGAGAAATTTAACGTATAGATTACGCAGTATTACAAGGAAAACAACCAAAAACACAGATACACATTTTTCCCCAAACAGAGCTAGGTCTTATCATTTGATGATAACACTAGCGTGTTATCATCAAATAATAAGACCTAGCTCTGTTTGGGGAAAAATAGACCAACAATTTCATACGGTGAATTTTGTGGCTTCCTATGTCATTGTAGATTTCAAAGTTATAGCACCTAATGGTGATTTTAGGGAATGGTCTACAGTTGCAGTTGCACCGTAAATGTCAATTTTATTTCTCTCAGGTTTTCTCAAACACAAAAAGGTGGGTTGTTTTTAATTTAAATCAAAATAGTGAAACAGAGTAGAAGAATCCACAGCTTTTTAAGAATATAAATGGAGAAGAAGCATCACGTAATAGTAACAACGGAATTTTCGGCTAGAAAAAGTTCCTTATTCATTCTTCAAAACTAAATTTTGTATTATACAGCGAAATGTACAAAACGAAAAGAGAATCGGGAAATGAGAATAGAGCGAAATGAGAATCGGGAAAACGCAAAGGAGGCGAAGTTGTTAGACAACCAAAATTAAATTTTGATAGTCTAATAAAAGATTGGTTAGATTGGAGAAGAGACACTATTAGTGAGCCGTGCTACTAGAGAGATTATGGTGTATTGAAAACACTACGGAAAGATGGTGAGTATTTGTCATTTATTAATGTAAAGCCGGCTTTTTCGTAAAAAGCATATGTTTCAATAAGACAGATGTTGGTCAAACATTATTATCAGAATAAAAAATTTTTCCTAGATTTTTTAGATTAGTTCATTAAAATATAAAACTATAAACTGAATATATTCATGCTGGGATAAAATACCAATGATATTGAACGTTCTTAACCTTTAAATGAAGCTATTCCTAAAAACATCGCAAAAACCTTTAAAATTCATATGAGTAATCGCAAAAAGTAGTTTACCAACTGAGCGCTGTGTTTACACATACCAGAACAAAAACAATTTATAATTTAGAACGCTGCTTAGACATTTTTAAGCACAATGGATGATACATAGATCCACCACTTCACTCCAGAATCTAGTTGACAGTCAGCTAAGTAGCGGGCAGCCGATGAAAGCCGTTCGAAGGCACCCAAAACGCAACAACCAACCTGTAAAGTCAAAATAAACCGGTAAAAGTATTTAAGTATTTTTATCTACTGCCTTGAACATGGAAAAAAAATTAACAGCGACAATTATATAAGAGTATAGAATGCTGAAAAAGAAAACAATAAAGAGGCATTTGGTTAAGAAAATCATCTTGTTTTACCAAGATAATCCACAGTGTCAGAAGTCATTGAAAACAATGGTATAAATTCACAAACTGGGCTTTGAATTGCTTCTGCACCCACCATAAAATCCTGATCTGGCTCTCAGCATTTATTTCCTTCTTTGCGAACTTAAAAATATTCTACGTGGCAACAGATTAGTATCAAACGAGGAAATAATTGCCAAACTTTGAAGCCTACTTTGAAGGCAAGTATATTTTATATAGTTCTACAAGGACGGCATCAAAAAGTTTGAAAAGCTCTGGAATGATTGAGAATCGCTGCCAAAAGAGACTAAATTGATCAATAAAAAGAATTTCCGCCAAATGTTGTTTTATTACTTGGACCAGGGACTTTTTGGCCCATGTATTAATTTACTTGTTCGGTGATTATGTGGTCTTTTTGTTTATGAATTTTTAGTTTGTTCTTTTAGTGTGAATTGAATAATTACTTTAAGATTTTCTAAACAATTTTAATTGTTAACATAAAGTTAGAAAATGAACCAATCTTACACTTTTTGCATCTTGAAGAGGGTTGAAATTTTTTTAGAAATATTTGATTTTTCTGTTAAATACTTACTTTTCTTATGATAGAATGTGTTTAATCTTGTTGAACTTCATATTGTTTAACTTAAAAACAATGCTTGTTTTATGGAATGCTTCGGTAAATATTGCCCTGATACTGACTTCATAGTAGAAAGGAAACAAAGTTTTATGTTCATTGTAACTAAACGTTTAATGTTATTAACAGCGATAGGTTTTTAGGGGTAACTCAGCTAAAAATTTGGGCTTTTTAACACAAACACAGGTAAATAACTCTCTCATTAAAAGGTGTGCAAAATCTTATAACTCTGATACGTGAGATATTACTGGTTCAATTATGTCGCAATACTTCTTAGACAAGTAAAGAGATAAGTGTGAGTAGTGTAAGATACATCTCAAGTGTCCTCCGTTTCCATCTCCTTCGCATTTCCTTTTCCAGCTTCCTCTCATTCTCTACTGAAATTAGCTTGAAGCAGAAATAGCAGACATCTGTTTTGCAGAACGAATAAAAAATTTGTTCCAATTTAAAGTTCTCAATCTTTCCCTACATTCAATATTTTCCACAGAAATGTTTTTTCCGCACATTTTATATTTTTCATGATCAATCGCCTTAATGGCATGCAATTATCTTTCATGGGGAAACTATTTTTAAAGATTAAAAATCTTTAAATTAAAAGGTCTTTAGGTTATTTACAAAATATCTGTATTTTTAGCAAAGCAAGTTTTTTGCATTGCTTTTTTAAGATGCAAAAACTAAAAAAGAACTTTTATTTTTAACTTATCTGTAGCTTTAGAAGATGCTTCAAAGATTAAGATGATGTCATCTATACTTTTGGAAATATTAACGGATTCATAACTGAAATAAGGACCAACTTTAATATTTTAATATAAATATTTTACAAAATATTGAACACTTCTCTAAAATTGAGCTTGAAAACTACTAGTTATTGGATAATAGGTGGTAATACGGAATGATTCCTCGCACTAAATTAAACTAAATCTAAATCATCATTTTGTTTCTTCCGAACTATTTTTTCGATAATATCTTTTATAGCTTGTGATGAACCCCCTCAGCTATACCCTCATATTGCTCAAAATTAGTTTCCAGATTTTGGATAACAATTTCCCAAAAAAAACCCATTTTCCCATTTTATTCCGATAGGTTTTTATTAGTTACGGCGCAAGTTTATTTTACATGTGCTTCCCATTAAGTTTTTCACCAAGACAAATCTAATCTGCATTTCTTACATAAATAATGCAGTTCTTTGACAAAGATTTGTTCTCCTCTATGGATTTCTACTACTAGAAACGTACAAAACTTTCAACTTGCTTCCAATCGAATAATGATACATCTTAGAATGATACTTAGCTGATCTACATACAAAAGATCGAATGTTGAATCTACTAAAAATTTTTTGATGTGTATGACTTTTATGATTTTTTTATGGCTTCATTACAAATTGTCTTTGATAAGTATGACACATTTCCTTTCAAAATAGTGCCCTATTTAGAAATATGATTTTCAAAAATAGATCAAACTTAGCAACAAGATTTGATAACGCCATGTAATTGCCCTTTTTCAATGATCTAAATTTCTCATCAGACCCTCTTTCAACCTGACCAAACCGCTCTATTCACGTTTTCAAAATATGCTCTTCCAACTGATGTATCAAACCTTAGCACAAATATGTATGTTAGCTGTGATGTTTAATGAATATAGCTCGTGATGTTTATATAAAGCACTGTTTTTCCAGTCACAAAATCCCATCTAATGTCTAATGATGATGATGATGATGATGATGATGATGGTGATGGTGATGATGATGATGATGATGATGATGATGATGATGATGATGATGATGATGATGATGATGATGATGATGTTCCAAATCGAGTTAGTGAGAATTTATTTGGGAATAGTTTGCACACAAAACATTACACTGATCCTGTTGACAGTGAATTTAGTAAACCAATTCGAGAAATATGATTTAGAAGTTGCCGTTGCAGTTTTCTTATCGTAAGCTCTCAATTTTCTGATAAATTGATTGCAAGTAAACAAAAAAATAATTTAGAGGGAAAAAAGTTACGAATAGTGGCAAGTCACCCCAGTTGATAGGACTGCGTTACATACAAAATAAAATCAATCATATTGCTAAGATAAAGCAACAAAATGAATTGTCAATTACCTGTAAGTTATTATTATTTTTATTGTAATTGAGTTGCGCGGAAGCTAGGGGAAAACCTCAATGAATGGGACAGTTTTTGCAAAATGCTTTTTAAACGTAGATAAAATTGTTTAATATATATATTTAAATATGTTTGATAACCACTGGACTCTAGCTCAATGATATAGTAAAACAAAAAAATTGGATTTGTATTTGGCTATTGGAAAAAAGAGAGTTTTATTGGAGCATGACATTTGTCCCATTTATTAAGTATGTCTCATTGAATGGGACAAACATAATAGAATTAAAAATAAACGTATTTAATTCAATCATTTTAAAAATTAGTTTATTAATTGTAAATGTAGTTAAATATATAGATACATAGATAAAGACCACACAAAAAATATTTTTAACTTTAAACATTTTAACTCTAATTAAATTTCAATCAAAGCAGAACTTTCTCATTTTACAATATTACCCAGCGTGCACAATGACGTCCTAAGGACGTCTATAAGACGTCCGATTTCTCTCGTCTGTAAGACGTCCTTATTCGGTCTCAGGTGAAAGTCTTGAGGACGTCTTTTTCAGACGTCTTAAAGACGTCTTTTTCAGACGTCTTAATTAGATGTACATCTATTAGTATAGTCTGTACATCCATCAATAGATGTACAGACTCTAAGATTACTTATCACCTTTACATAGATTCTAAGAATCTATGTAAAGATGTACAGAAGTAAAGACTTTCTCAAGAGAAAGTCTTTAGAAAGTCTTTGATATTTTTCCAAGCCCTTTATTTAACAAATTGCATATAGCAATCGAATTTGATATGATTCTATCTAGTCATAGAGAGACATAGAGAGACATAAAGAATTACAAATTTATGAAGGATTATAAATTAAAAAAGTACAACATTTAATTATATTAGAATATAATCATTGTCAATTAATATTAGGATTTTCTCTTCAATCGTTCGGAAGAGTGTTTTATTATTGTCCCAATAAGTTGCATTGCTTCTGCCTTTATAAGACTTTAAAACAGCATCTATTAAAAAGAATAAGAAAAATTCATCAACAAAATCAGTGCATCAGAAAAAAAAGAAAAATTTTTAAACATAAGTTAATTGAATACAATAATAAGCTAAGATCGATACCGGTGGTTGCATTACATAGATTTACAAGCTCTTTAAATAATTTCTTTTTATTTAAACCATTCATGCTGTATCCTGACAAAAAAATTGTCTGTTGTCAGTCTAAATATGCAAAAATATATTTCACTAGCAGTGCTTAGAATATTTATATCTTAGATATTTGTTAGAAAAATTCAAAATAGGATAAATATTTATCCTATTTTGAATTTTTCTTATATAAAAATTTTTCTTTATATGGAAAACAAAAGAAAACGATAATCTATCTTCTGAAAAATATGTATTCGAATTAGAGTCAAAAAAAACTTATGCTGGTAACTAATGTGAGTAGAATATTTTTTATTGCATTAGCTGGATTTTTACCGCCAACTGATGATAACTGTTTTACCGAAAACAAATAGATAATATGATAGGAACAATTTAAGACAATTAAAAAAGAAAACTAAGACAATAACATAAACGAGTAAATAATTACATTCAAGCATACAAAAGTATTGTATTGAATATCCCCGTCAGCAATTGTTTTTTCTAAAACAATAAGTTCGTCTGAACTTTTGCACTGTTTAAAAATTTCTTGTGCATAATTAGAGAAATGTGCAGTTCTATCTATCAACAAGTTCTTTATTTCAGCAAGTTGAAGCATAACTTTTCTCTGAAACTCTAAAAAGTAAAAAAACAATAACTTAAATAAAATTTTACTGATATTACAAACCCACAAAAGAAAACATGAAATGGAAACAAGCAACTTTACCTGCATCTGGTAAAGGATACATCCTTTTGCAACTACCTGCTAAATCTTTTGCAGTTTCGGGCTGCAATGGTCTGCTTGAAGAAGAGGAATCCATAACATTCGGTATATTTAATTCTTTAAAAAAAAGATATAAAAAGTAAACTTAAAAAAAAAATAGGGACATCAGGTCCCCAAAAGCTACACTTTCCTTGATAGTACACAAAAGCATGTAGTACTAACCAGCAGTATGACTTAGTTTTCTTTTCAATAATTTTATCGAAGGAATTGGTATATCGACTATTTCATGCACTAAATATATGTATGTATATATGTATATATATATATATATATATATATATATATATATATATATATATATATATATATATATATATATATATATATATATATATCTGTGTGTGTGTGTGTGTGTGTGTGTGTGTGTGTGTGTGTGTGTGTGTGTGTGTGTGTGTGTGTGTGTATAAATGACTTTTTAAATTTATTAATAAATTAAAATGAAGCTTACTTTTCCTAAGCGAACCAATATCTTCAAAACTGAGTGAAAAGATTATTTAAAAATGCATTTTTATACCAGTAAAAAATCAGACAGATAAATTTTAACTATTTGTCAATTACTTTATTATTGTAATTAAAAAATAGATGTTAGATATAACAGGAAAGGATTGTTATACTTAAAAGAAAAACTAAATAAAATTTATACAGAAAATGATGTTTGGAGAGTTAATTAAAAATTAAATTAAACAAATTAGTATTTATTGAAAAGCTCTCCATTATTCATTAAAAGCTCGCCATTAATCATTAAAAAAATTTAAAACTCTAAAAAATAAAAATATGAATTTAAAAAAATTAGTTATTAACATTCTTTCATAAAAATAGCATTAAAGTAATTTGAAAATCATCATGCACTTATTATCAACTATTATTTATTTATACT
Organism: Hydra viridissima; assembly: GCF_058129835.1. Lineage (NCBI taxonomy): Eukaryota > Metazoa > Cnidaria > Hydrozoa > Anthoathecata > Hydridae > Hydra > Hydra viridissima. The sequence continues at coordinate 7,181,061 of NW_028324313.1, forward strand.
ACATAATATTATATAACAAAAAAAAAATTAATTGCAATGAAATTATTTTTTAAACTATGTTGTTAAAAATTTAAGAAATATTATAGAAAGTTGTGTGTTTGATGATTTGAACATTGGTATACCATCTACATTAATCAATAGATTAATTGTCTTCAAAGAAATAATATCATGAGATGAAAACTCTTCTAACTTACTTTTTATTGAACTTTTGAAACCTATGTAAAAATAATCACCACCACATTTTTTTTTTAGAGGAACTTTTCTTGGTGTGCTTCATAAGGTTCTTGAATCTTTAGGCAACTCTTTGTGACCATGGTTTCTTAATATTACAAGATATGATTTGTTCCTGCCATTGTAAGGTGATGTTCACATGCCCAAGATGAAAGTTCAGAGGCCAAGTTATCTTTATTGTGCACATCATCGTTTTCTGAGATGTAAATGCTATTTACATCGCTAAAAATTGAAGATGAGGGTGAAACCTCGCCATTTATATCCAGTCTTCTTTTAACTATTTCAACTTCTTCTTCAACTATTTCAACTTCTTCTTTATCGGATGGTGAATCGAATAAAATGGTCTCTTCACAAGAGTCGTGACAATAATTAAGAACTTCCAACTAGGTTTCATGGTTTCTTCGCCAGAGTCTTAGATAGTTTGCGTTAGACATTTCAGATATAAATTTTCATTATCTAAATAGATCATTATTAAGATAAACATTAAAATTATATAAAACGTATTTAACTGAATTAAGTTAATTAATAATAACTAGGTTAATCAAGTTTTAAAATACTCCGAATCATGTAAAAAATTAGAAAATTACTTAAAAGATAAATAACCCCCAAAAAAACGAAAATTAAACAACGACCAGCTCGAGCGGACACTTTCAATTGAGTTAGCGCATTAATGCGCTAACTCAATAAGATTAGCGCATTAATGCACTAACTCAGTTACGTGTAAATTTACAAGTTTTTAAAGACGTCTCAAAGACGTCACTAGGACGTCTTAACAAAGACGTCCTGTGATGACGTCTTTGAGACGTCATAATATGGTCGGAGACGTCGCGACCTAATTAAGACGTCCATAGGACGTCCCTTTGACGTCTGTGCACGCTGGGTTATATTTAGTTATTTTTATTTAAGTAAAATATTGCAGTATAAAAGTGTGTAAATAATACCCATTACCCATGGGTATAAAAGTAAGGGACTGCAGCATCCCTATGCTGAGCTTTAAATAATACTTTATTAAATTCATTCAATAGGTAGTATTTTGTCTCATTCAATATGCCCATCACTTTATCCAAAAATGATTAGTCACACCAAAAACACCATTAATTAAGCTTGAATGTTTTACTCACTGTAGTACTAGAGACTGCTATCTATTTAAGTATGGAATTTTATTTTCCATAACTTCAAAAATTGCTGCAAAATCAGAAAAAAAAAAAAAACATTTTTAAAAATTACTTTTTACAATTGAAAACACAATAACATCTATTGTCATTACGGTCATAGAGCAATAGGATGGATGAGTCGGTCAGTTGAGTTCTTGTTTCTATCACTCTTTGTTACAGGAACTTGAATATCCTTACATCGATGCTTCTATAAGAATCTGAGTTTGTCCCATTCAATAATCATAAATAAACCTTAATTTATCTTTAATGCCATCATAGCAGACAATAATTACTGTAATTACTGTAATTTGTGCTTGACCGAAAAGTACCACATTATTACTTCGAAACTAGACTTGCTCAATAAACGAAGTGAACTAACATCAAAGTGCCGCCATGAAAATAAATTTTTAATAAAAAACTTTAATGCCATCATAGCAGACACTCCATAGCACTTTTTTCGTATTTTTTTGTCGTTACGTTTTTTTACGGTTTATAACATCTGATGTTCGCTATTGCGTGAAACTTTATGTAATATAAACCAAGCTAATTATTTAGTTTATATAATAACAAAAATATTATATATATATATATATATATATATATATATATATATATATATATATATATATATATATATATATATATATATATATATATTGACTAGTCTACATGGGTAGGAAAACCGTTTTAAAAAATACACAGTGCTTCTACCGGAGTAACTTTTAACCCGTTATAACATACAAACTCTTAAAGTAGTTGAAGTACATTGAGTAAGCGATATATATCGCTACGTAGAAATCTAAATTCACTTTTGCATTCATCATCAGATATGATTTCTAAAACAAAATTGCTTATAACTCCGAAACGGTAAATCTGGATTCTTAGACAAATTTAAGCAATCGTAAGCTCTCTAATACTAAATTAGGTAATACTCTCTAATACTAAATTAGGCAATAATTTGTTCAAAAAATAAAGCACATTAATAAAACTTCATAAATTAGGTAAAAAGTACAAAAAAAAAAAAAAATCAGATGAAATAAAGAGCTCATAAATATTTTCTAATGATTGTTTACATTAAAATTTTAAGTTGTATGTTATGTGTTAAAAGTCATTAAAGGTTTTAAGTTGTATGTTGTGTTTTAAAAGTCATTAAAGGTTTTAAGGATAGCAAGAGCCCCAAATACGTTTTGGCTCTAGGGCCTCAACTGATCATAATCCGGTCATAATAAGATGCGAAGCACAATTTTGAATGAGAAATACTCCTTATTTTTAAACAAACAAATGTATAATTATTGGTTATAACTGTTTGAGATATTTTAGCAATATTGCTTATAACTGTTTGAGATATTTTAGCAAACCGCAGATGTCAATTAGCTATTATCCACTGGCAGATTCAATTCGTGTAAGTTATTCAAGTATGTTATATAGAATTAATATACTATATAACATACAAGGAGTGATTTTGCTGAAGTACTCGCTTACCATTCTCCAGTACAAGTAGTTATGTTTTAAGTGAATATATTTATCATATGTCGGCAACAACTTTTAAAATCTCTTTCGGCCCCTAACATGTAGGACAAGAATTATCATAGTCTTCTTAGCGGAAGTAAAGTTTTGGTAAACTGTGGTCGGCAAAACTTTAATCTACAAAAACAGAAAGTTAATTTTTGTAGCTTTACTTAAATGATATATTATCCTTCATATTTTACTTGTTTGAAAAATCCAATAACACAGACTTTGCCAATTCAAAGTTAAGACAATAAACTCAAACCCTGTTGAGGCCCCTCAATCCCTATTCTAATTTCCAAGAGACAATTCTGCATCTTAATGAGCATAATAGCATAATAGCATAATAGCATACTAACATAACTAATAGCATACGGATCCAACTCCAAATTTTGAAATGAATTAATGATTGAAATACTTTAAATAACCATGATATGTAGATAAAATAAAAAGTCACTTCTTAAACCAAGTTAATGGAATTCATTTATATATTTTTTATTTGATCAAGTTTAATTTATTATGAAATAGGGAGTCTACGTTCCAGCCAATTTTAATCGCATTACCGACGGAATCATAATTTAGAAGAAATTTTCTGATATTGAAAACTAAAATTGTGTGAAATTGAAAAAATAGGGTGAAAATTGATATTTGGTGAAAACAATATTTAAAACGAAATTCTTATCTGTAAGTTTCGTTTTAATTATTGTTGAAAACTTAAAATTTCTTATCTGCAAATTTCGTAGTTTTATATACAAATAGACCTTGATTTACATATGTTTGCTTCTAGAGTACAAACTTTAATCTCTTTATTATCTACCAAAAATATAAAGCAACAACATCACCATCACCAACAAAACAAAAATATAATCTGTATAATTCTCAATTAATAAAAATGGACCTTTAAACAATTAACTCCTTTTCTTTCGTTTTTTTTTTTTTTTTTTTTTTTTTTTTTTTTTTCATTCTTTTTCTTTCTTTTACTTTAGAATTATAATTGTGTTCTTACAAATAAAATAATAAAATTGTTCCAAATTCTTAAATTTCAGCCAAATTAAGCTTTTTTTTTTTAACCGTTTACTGTCCACAGGATCCATATTGATGCCACCACTTTATATGAGCTCAATGAAAATTTCCTAGACTTTCCATGTAAAATAAAAAAAAAATAAATAAATAAAAATAAAAAAATTAAAAGAAGTAAATCCATGAAACTTTTTTTTTTTTTTAATTAATATAAAGTAATGTAAAGTTTTGATATAAAGTGATTTGATATAAGGTCATAGCTGACTATTTTAGGAGTAAAATTTGACGTTATCCTGAGCTTTGTATCCAGCAAAAATTCAACCTTATTTGAAACATCCGATATGACCAGAACAAAAGAGGACTTTATCATAAGATCTTCAGACTTTAAAAAATTCTTCTTTGATTTTTGAAGATAGAGAGAATTTTAACAGAAGAATAACCTTTCAATAAAAGTTAAAACAAATGTCTATAATAAACTCCTAAATTCTATTTTTAATTTTTTAAAACAATTTTTTAAAGGATATTCTTCATTAGCTTTAATAGCATTCTGGGATTGTTTAAAAAGATGCCATTAAAGTTTCAACGCATTCAAACGATTTGATATGTTCGCCTTAACTCTTGTCTATCTTATGAGTTTAGTCTTTTAAAATGAGTTAATTCTTTTGCATATTGAAAAAGTTGTCATCTAATATATAGAGAGCTATTTCATTTTTTATATCTGGTTAAATACTAGATTTATAGTAATTTCATCAAATCTATTTCAATTTTGTCTTAAAATGAAGTTTTTAGTAGATTTGATAAACCGTTATCAGTTATGGTAATGTTGATAATGGTCAATGTTGATTATACTCATCACCTCTATCTTGCTCTTATACTACCCATAATATAGAGATAAATATAGTTAAATGTGAAGGTTGTTCTGATAATTCAAAAATTTACAGCTATAGATTATTACATGTAGTATGGCAGTATGTTAGTTCTGTACTATACCCTCATATCCCAATTTTAATGGGTACTATATAGATATAATAAAGTATTAATCAAAATAAAGAAATGTATTTTTAAAATATTCAATATTTATTGTATGATCTAATGTGTCAAGTTTTAATCATACTTCAAATTGTAATTATTTAAATCTGATTATTAATACCTGGCACATCAGATAATTAGCAACAGCTAAAACAAATAAATCTGATGTTTTTTTTTTTTATAATACCACCTGTTAAGGCAAGTAATTTAAAATAATATGTCTATTAAAGATGATTTAGCATGTGTTTAAGTGTCTATGTGAGTATGTATCCTGTGCCCTTTTATTAGAAAAGTTGTTGTAACAAAACATTTATGAAAGAACATCAAATAAAAAGATCATTTTGTGCTTAAAAATACCCAACACTTTCATTATAGAAAAATAAACCTATATTTTTGTTATTTTGAAATTCTTTATAACTTTTATATTTGTTGGAAATTCATATATAAAAATACTTAGGAATATTAATAATAACCATTCTTTTAAATTATTTTCAGTATCTAGAATAGTGTGGTAACAATTGGAACCTTTAACAATTTTGTGGTTCACTTAAGAAATTGTTAAAAAGAAAAAGTTTGGAAATACCTTAATTGTTTGATATATTTTGAAATAAACCTGTGTGATTGTGGAGTAAAACAATAATGGCAGGAGGTCCTTATAACTACTCATATATTTTCAAGTACATTATCATTGGTAAGTATTAACTTAAAACTTTTAGCTGTTAAATAGATTTTTTACTTGTTGTAAGGGTGTTTAACATGGATTTGGTTATTTAGGTGATATGGGTGTAGGAAAGTCTTGCCTCCTGCATCAATTTACTGAAAAAAAATGTATGTATGGAGTTTTATTTTTAATATTATATTTAACAGAAAAAATGTATTTTATCAATTTTATCTAAAACTCTAAGAAGGAATAGTTTATTCTTAAGGTTCAAAAACTCTTGGTTTGTTCAGTAACTCTTATTTGAAAAAATATTTTTCAGTTATACAACATTTTCCTAAACTACTCTTTTTGCTTTTAATATCTTAACTTTAAAATACAGCAGTTTAATATATTAACATTAAATTTTTAACATAAATTATGAATAAAAATGTGTTTGATAAATATTAATTTATTTCTTATGATATAATGGCTAGTTGTGATGATTTAAATAAAATAATTGTAAATTATTTATTGAGCTTTATCTCTCAGTTATTTGAGTTTTTATACTCAAAGAGTTATCTTAAATTTGTTTACTTTTTGATCCCACTGCTTTGCCGCTACTATTTTGCTGCTATTTTACTGCTGGAATTTGGTACTGGTATTTTTTTTGAGAGTTCAAAAAATTTATTTCTTTTAGATTATGATAGTAAAGTTTTTAAGTATTGGTTACTAAATTATTTTGGTCCTTGATTTTGAAACTGAAAAGAAATATACATCCAAATAATAACCCATTCTAAAAAAAATTTAATCTCTGTTTTCCAAAATAGCACCTTCAAATATTGTTTTCAATCAGTTTCAATTACCAAGTTATGGAAAAGAAGGAATATTTCTCAAACAACTAATTATATTCTAAATAAAATATCATTTTTTTTCCTACTTACGCTACACTTATTAACTGATTTAAGTTAATTTTAATATTATTAAGCTAAACTTAGAAATGATTTTGTTTCAAATTGTTATTTTTCAAAGTTATGGCTGACTGCCCTCATACAATTGGTGTTGAGTTTGGAACACGTATTGTTGAAGTAGCGTCTCAGAAAATCAAACTTCAAATATGGGACACTGCTGGTCAAGAAAGATTTCGAGCTGTTACTCGAAGTTATTACCGAGGTGCTGCTGGTGCTCTTATGGTTTATGATATTACAAGAAGAAGTACATACAACCATTTAAGCAGCTGGCTAACTGATGCAAGAAATCTTACTAATCCAAATACAGTAATAAAATATTATTGTTTAAAATAGTTTTAAAATTATTATTATTATTTTTTTTTGTTTTAAATGATCTAAAAATGAGAAAGTACTTCCTTTAGGTTATCATAATGATTGGAAATAAGTCTGACTTAGAAGCACAAGTAAGTGTTCTAAATAAATATACTTACATAAATTACCTTTAAACTGCTTTGATTACTCCATCCTTACCTTTTTCCTCACCCTTGTCTCTTCCTTATTGTTGCATATATTATTATCAGAGGCATTGAAGTGTATAAACAGATGTATAAAAGTGACCTCATATATTGTATATGTATGTATTATAAATCTACTCCATATTTTGCTATTTAGCATACATCACTTTCCCTAGATATACTAGATACAGCATGCAAAAAAAGTATTGTACACAAAAATATCCATGTTTTAAAATTGCATCAAAAAACAATTTTCCTGTTAAAATATTTGAATTTTTTTTTCTTGGTATCTTATCAAGTTTTACTTTAAGAATCTATTTGTGTTTTGGTGAATAAATTTCTTGTTGAAGATATTGACTTTTAGACATAAGATCAAATGATGAATAAAATTGACTGCCAAAAGAAAATTATTCTACAATAACAAAATAAGTCATTAATTTTGCTTAAATTGAACAAATTAAACAATCAAACTGGTAAGTAAAATTAAAAATAGCTAAGAAATACATTTTTGGCCTAGAAACAAAGTAAAATATAGTTTTTTAGCAAAATGGCATCAAGAAAACAACATTTGTCTTTCAACAGAGCCTCGGAAGTTGATTTGAAAAAATCAATTAAAATAGTCAGATCCAAAAAGAAACCGAAGTTCCATTTACCACAGTGTCCTCAATCTTAAAGAAGCATAATCTGATTGGAACCATTGCTAGTGTGACTGGCAGAGGACAAAAATGCAAGATGCACCAGTGCAGTTGATTTCAATATCATCATTAGTGTGAAGAAAAAATTTAATATTCAGGAAGACCACAACAACACAACATCTCAAGCAATCAGATATTGCATTATGAAAAAAGTTATAGAGGTAAAGTAGTTCAAAAAAAATCTTTCTTAACTGCAAAACAAATGAAATGTTGATTGTAGCTTACAAAGCAGTACAAAAAAATGCCAATCATATTGGAAAAACGTTTTGAAGTCAGATGAGTCAAAATACAGCCTTGTTTCATTGGATGGAGCCCAAAAAGTGTTGCAAAAAGAAAGAGAAGCTTATACATTGAATTGTTATAAGGTACTGTAAAGCATGCAGGAGGAAATATGATTGTTTGGGGTAGTTTAAATTTTTTGATGTCAAAATGGATGCTTCCATTTATTAAGAAAATTTCAAAGCCAACTTGCAACCATCTACTAAAAATTGATAATGGGAAACAATTTCATATTCCAGCAGGGTAATGAACTAAAATATACTGCTGAGAAAATGAAGCTATACTTTGATACAAATAGCCTCAATGTTTTAGAATGGCCATTCAAAGTCTGGATTTGAATCTGTTAGACCATTTGTTGTATATTTTAGACAGAAAAATTAGCGACCCAATTTTTAGATGCAAAGACTTGAAACAAGTGATACTGAGCACATGGGATATTTGATCAACTCAGTGCCAAATTTTTTAGCTGAGGTCATCAAGTCCAAAAAAAGCCCCACTCAATACTAATTTCATAAAATTTAGTGAATTTTAGATTATTTTTGAACTGTACAATTTCTTTTTTTTTTTTTTTTTTTGTAGTAATAGTAGTAGAAGTAGTAGTTTTGTTGTTAAATTTCTAAAATTTCCATAGTACAAAATAAAACTATAATTTTTTTAAAAATCTTGATATTTTGATATTGATATTCTGCTCTATTCTTTAGATGCAAACTTTGTTATCATTTTTTACCTGATTATTACAAATATTTTAGTCATAAATATGAAGGATAATATTTTTTAAGTGCACAATTATTTATTTTTTTTGCATACTGTATCTTTTTTTCTTTCTTATAGATTTATTGCATATAAGTTTTGTTTAGGTTAACTGCCTACTTAATGTAAAATATTATATTTTTGAATTCACTTTTTACCCCTTAACAGAGAGATGTTACATACGAAGAAGCCAAACAATTTGCTGATGAAAATGGTAATTAATGTTTTTCATAAAATGTATACATAAATTAAACATAAAATATTCATTTCGTAAATAAATGTTATAGTTATGAGTGAAATAAAAAAATTTTTGTTCTAGGTTTGCTGTTTTTAGAAGCCAGTGCCAAAACGTAAAACATTTGTTTCATATATATAATTATTCTTTGATTTTAGTAACTGCTTTTAAAATTGAGTTAGAGCTGATTTTATATCTATTATAATTGTGTCTTTATATCTTATAATTGTGTCTTTATAGAGGCGACAATGTAGAAGATGCCTTTTTAGAAACTGCAAAAAAAATATTCCAAAGTATACAAGACGGAAGGTATTCTTAACTTTAAAATTTGAAAACGATAGTGCCCTTAAGCTTTGAGATGTAGGAACGAATATGGCTTTTTGTTTTTGTGTTTTTTAGTCTCGATCTCAACGCTGCAGAGTCGGGTGTTCAGCATAAACCGCCAAAGAAAGGTGGGCCAAGTCCTTTTCCACAAGAAAATCCACAGAATAAAGACACTTGTGGGTGTTAACATGGGAGTGTTTTTTATGTTGTAAGGCTTAAGAAGCTGATACTGATCTCGCTTTGCCTGTCAAAATGTACTTTTCTTTCTTTCATTTTTCTTACAATTGCAAGAGTTTTTTTTTATGCTTTCGAAATGAGCATAGCGCAAAACGATATCAGAAGTTGGTTTGTTTTATAAGCTTTTTGGGAACAAAATAGGAGTTTAAATTATATCGATGTAAAATGGACTTTATGAGGGTTTTATACATTTGTTGTTATTATCATTAAATAATATTTGTCTTGTTATACATAAAATTATTTTAGTAAAATCTGTCTCCTTATATATTTGCTTTTGGCTCTGTATCATTCCGTGGTAATATATTATATATTAGTGTAAATATATAATATGAATCCAAAAGATCCGGTGCGTATGAATTTTATAGTTTTGAGATTCTACTATTTCTAAAAGTGACCACTGATAAAAGTATTTGACATTCATATTAGCATAGCTGCGTAAAATTTGTGTGATGTTTTTGAATTACAGCTGATCATTCTTAATAAGTTTTTCATGAATGGGACAAGCCAAAAGACTTTATAAGTTTTTTCCTTTTTTTAATTAAATGTGATGTAGCTTTAAATTGTATATTTTAATTTTGATTGGTCAATCAATTTTTGTCATTATTTTTTTTTTTATATATATATATATATATTAATTTCAAGTGTTCACCATAAACTGAATAAATGTCCATAAATTACTTATCAATTACTTACCCGTTAAAGTTTTATGTTATGTTATAAAATGAGCACAGTGGTATAAAGATTTCTTGTAGCAGCTTTCCTTAAAGTTAATAAAATTATTCACCAATAATCTTTTGAAATAGAACAAAGTATATATTATAAAAAAAGTTCTTTTGACTTGTTAAAATCGAAAAATTATAGAAATTAAATTTAAAAAGGTAACTTTGTTAAGTTTTCTTTCACGATTTGTCCAACTAGCTCCTTATGAAACTTAAAAATATATAAATTATCAAAGCAATAGTGCAGAGAAATGTTGCTCATGATAACCCTAAAAGTTAAAATGAACACAGTAAAAATGAAATTGGGACGTGTGGCCCCTTTTTATCTTCAGCAATCTGCTCATTTTAATTTTTTATTTTCAGCAAATTTTTCAACGTAAATTTAATAATGTCAAAAATATATTTACCTTTTGTCAACTCTGTATTGAAAACCATATGCACTTTATTAATTCCTGTTTCATGTACTGAAAACAAACGTAGCTCCGATTACCTAAAACAAACTGCAAATCTGATTATCAAAAAATCAGGAATGATCAACGTTCCTTGACGTATTTCATTTTTCAAAATTGTGATACGTATCTTAATGAAACTATTTTTCACAAAAAATGTCATATTTTCAAACAGACTGGTGAAGACAGAAAATAAAGGATTGATCGGATAATTGCGTGTAACTAGGGAGCGAAAGCCCGACCCGGAGATGGGAAATTTTAATAACTTTAGTTAACCGATACCCAAGTCTTCGGGTCGGGTATTACCCGATTTGAACTACCTGAATATTACCCGCAGAAGTACCCGAAAATCGGGTAACAAAATTACGGGATAATCGGGTATATAGGGTAATAAAACTACCCGATCATCGACCCGAAATTTTCGTGCGATCGGGTATTTTCGTTTATTTTTGTTTGTTTGTTTTTATAGAGGTTTTAAGTTGAAGTAAATTTTACTTCAGATTTTTTTTAATCACTCTTTTGAGCAGGTTGACATGAAACAGAAACCGTTGAAAACGAATTAAAACCCGCATCTTTTTTCGTTTTTTGACCATTTTTCTAAATATTTAAAACCTTTAAAAAATGAGGGGGTCTTAATGTTTAAATGGCTGTATCTTTTGAGCGTCAAAATATATTTTGATAAAATTTGAAGCCGTATTACAATTTATGATGGGATTCAGGATAATATTTTAATTCTTTTCAAAAATTACTTTCCCTCAACCAGGGGGATGTAGGGGTCATTTTTGAAGGGTATTTCTACTCTTTTTTGCAAATCACATGTTTTGCGTCTATAATTGAAGTTACTTTTATTTAGGGACTTATTACAAATGATCTAATATCAAACTAATGGCATAAGCGCGATAATTAGACAAATTATTCTCAATAAATTATGTCAATTGTCTGATAATTTGTTTAAATCAAACAATTTTTTAGAGTATTGATTTATAAAATTTAAAAAATCTAATACAGAAAATACTAAATAAAAACGCTTTTGTACAAAATGAGTCTGCAAAAAGCAAGATCTCATTCAGAAAATAGGACATGGATATGTTTCTGTTGTGTCAATAAAGACAAAAAATGTCTATCTTTGGAGAAGAATGATTGATTGATTCATCTGATCCATGACTTTGTGGACCCTGGATTCAGTCTGAGCCGAAGTTCTCATCCGTCAGGAATATGCGGAAGCTGCAAGACAAACTTGTATTTAAAACAGAAAGGAAAAGCTCTCAGTAAAGCTGTGGAGACTTCCTGGATAAATGGTCGTGATCAAATTAAAAAGTTGGGAAGAATTAAACAAAAAGATGGCAACTGCAATTGTGAAATTTGCTGCCGAGGGGCAAGGTACTAAAAGTAGTAGTACACTTAATCTTTCTGAATTCACCTACGTAGAATCTGAAAAGATTAAATTCGAAAAAAGAAATTCATTTTGCTCAGAATGCTGTCAAACTGTTGGTCCTGGTACTCGACATCCTTGCAGCAAAAAAAAAAAACTGTTCAAAATCATTACGCCTTAATTACTTCAAAGAATCAAAATATCACTGACACAGTTGTTTCTTGTAAGCTAAAAAAAATATCTGTTGTTGGTGATTGTAAAAAAATAAAACTTGTAACAGGAGGTAAACCTCTCCCTGTTAAAGATACAGAGACCGATCACCTGTAAGGCGTGATATAGATCACCTATAAGGCGAACATAAGTAGTGAAACAATCATGAACTTGAAGATAAACCATGATCTTCCAAATTGTGCAGTGTTAGGAATAATGAAGGAGATAAAAAAAGGTGTTGAACGATCTGGAATACAGGAAAACACCTGCTGCTGGAGTTACGTACAGGTCACGCTACTTGAATATGCTGGAGTTACGTACAGGTCACGCTACTTGAATATGCTGGAGTTACGTACAGGTCACGCTACTTGAATAGGTTTTACGATATGATAAAATTTCAGCTCAAGGTCGGTAAAAACTTTTTTAAAAAAGATATTTTTTATTTTACTGACCTATCTATGCTCGTAACTGAAGTTTGTTCGTTTAGAAAAATGGATATTTTAAATTCTGTTGTACGCTTTGGTATTGATGGAGGACAGGGATCCTTAAAGATTGACATGACGATGTTTGACACATCAGTATTAGATTTTCAACCGAGAAACCAGTAGTCAATGTTATAAACGTGTTACGCTCGTGATTTACGCAGTTTCTAGCGTAAAAATAAAAAAATCTATTTCATAAAACTTTTTTGGCGTAACTTACACTGGAAGCATCGTAAGTCACGCTCAAAACTGTACGACAAAAAGTCCAGCGTTAGTTCAAATTTTTGTCGTAATGATATATGGCGCTGTGCAATATCTATATATATTTTTTTGTTTTGATTAAGTATTAGAAGGTAAGTGGCGTCCTCTAACTTTTTTAACAGAAGATAATACTAATAAAACAAAGTTTATTCTTTGCCATTTGAGATTCAAGGTAAAAGTATAATTGGTTTATATTATATTATTTTTAATGAAAAATAAAAATATTTTAAGACTTAGAAATTGTCTATTTTTAACTACCGATTTTGAATTCCCAATTAGTTTGACGACATCAGGCGGTGGCATTAAATTATTCCAGTATTTCCCAAAGCAGGGCCCAAGCCAATCAAGGGAGGGGGAGGGGGCAAAATTTGAAGTAAAATTTTAAATGAAAGTATGGGGGCTCTCATTTCAGTGAATTAAATTTTTGGATATTGAAACTTTTGTTAGATTAGGGGAATTTGAATTTTAGAAATAAGTCCGTAACAAGTAATTTTGAAATCAGAATCAATCATGATCAACAGGCTAAAATTGTCAAGCTCAAGCTTGGCTGAGGCTCAGGTTCAACTTTTGGAGGGTCAACCCGAATCAAGAACTTATTAGAAAGTCACATACATATTGGAAAAGTCTATATTCAACCAAAACATTATGAATTAAAAAAATATAAGTTTAAGATTTAGTTGGTATAAAAGATGAAGTGTTAAACATTTATCTATGATGTTAGATAATTAAATAAGTTTTTTAAAAATTATTACCTTTTCAATTTATAAATTGTTATTGTTATTGTTATTGCAAGACCAAAAACCTTGTTGTTTTGTCCGCCAATTTGAATCACAGACATCTAAAATATTCAACTCATAGAGTTGAAATCTTATGACACACTTTAAACAAATGACGAAAAGATTACGATACGATGCAATACGCTGAAAATTATTTATAACATTGAAAAACTTTGTCACGCTGAAATAGTCGTAGCGTAACATTTCCATCGTAATTATGACATTTCTAGCGTTAGGCTAGAAAAAGTTTTATAACATTGACTACAGAAGTACACCGGAGTCTATAAAGTGATTGTTTTAGGCATAGTTCAAAACGTAAAAGAGAATCATCACAATCTGAAAACACTTTTCCAACTCTTTCAACTCAATCAATTGAAGTTTACCTTGGCTTCTGACCTCAAATTGATCAACATCATCATTGGATGATCAGTAAGTATCTTATTACATTTATATTTTATATTTTAAGTAAGCAATACCTATAAGTTATTTTCTATAATCAAGGGTCACGGTGGAAAATACTCGTGTTGCTATTGTGGTGGGCCGATGGATGAAAAAGGAGTTCAAAGGACTTTCGGATCACTAGCAGATGAATTCAAAAAATACCAATTTGATAACAAACCTCGTATACAGATGCAATATTATAAAAGTGTTACTTATCCATGTCTGTTGGATGAGAAATTGACTGAAGAAATTATCAACATAATTACACCACCCGAATATCATATTTATGAACACCATGTTAGTAAAATTATTGATCTCCTCTTCACTGATAAAAATCTGAAGGAGTTTCTTGAAAAGAAAACGGTTATCAGGCATGGCTATAATAATGGTGGTTTTGATGGACATAACTGTGCCAAAGTTTTAAGATCATTGGACGAAATGACACTTTATTTTCTAATTGAATATCTGGAATGTATTGAAACCTTGAGGAGGTTTAAAGAAGGTACTTCATTGATTTTAAAATTTTTTTTAACACTTCTTAGAACGTTTTTAATTCAATTAGTACAGATAGGGGACTATTGACCTACCAGTCTAAATAAAAATAGAAGACACGAATATGTTAATACTATTATTTTCAGTAAGTTAATATTTGGTTAAATTTTGTTTAATTTAGTAGCTAAATGGTGTTTTGGGATAAAACTCGATATATCCTACAAAGAAAAAATAAAAAAGTTTGTGGAGTCCATGCTTCACTTAAAGGTATATGTCCATGATGTTTTTGCAATGAAGATTTTACTTGAATGGAAGTTTCACATAAACATTTTCCATCTCAAGGAGTATCTCGATAGGAAGAAAATCCCGCTCGGTATTATATCAGAACAAACATCTGAAGCAGTACATAAAAACTTAAACAAGACACTGAAAGCATTCGTTGTGTCTGAGAAAAACGTCTATCACGGTGAAAAGCTAAGTTCAACAGTTCAACGAGATTGTGAGAAGATTTTTCAAGAATATATTTAGATTGAAAAAATACCTATTTCTTTTTCATTTTTGTAACACATTATAATTTTTCAAATACTGTTTGTGGCATTTCATTTGTCTGATTTTGTTATCGGAGATTTACTAATGTTTTGTGTGTGTCAGTAGAGATGGAAAATTTAAGGAGCTGGAATACCCTTGAAAAATGACCTCTGCATACCCCTAATTGAGAGAAATTTTTTTTTGAAACTAAAATCACCAAAAAATGAGCAGTGACTTAAATGGAGTAGGTGGAGTTAATACTCAATTCTCAACAGTTTTTTTTTTAAACATTGTGCTATCACCTTACCTCTTAAATATAAAAGTAAGTAAAAATTTCTTTTTTTAAATTTATTTACTTTTTTTATTTAATACGCTACCACTTTTGGAACGGATAGGAACTACCCGAAATACAGAACTACCCGCAATTCGGGTAACTTTTTTATAAATTCGGGTAATATGTATTTTTTTCTTTTCCTTTTATATATTTTTTCCCTTTCTTTTCAGATGACCAAAACATAAAAAATATGGAAAGCTTTCACTAAGGCCAATGACGACAAAGGCAAGAGAAAAACCGGAAAAGAGGAAAGCCCAGATAAAAAAGGTCTGGGATGAGGATAGTATTCATCAAGTAAGGCTGATCACAGACATCACTAGGTGGGTGGAGAGGAGATGAAACCATTTTCAGGAGTGAAAGCTAAAGCATTCATTCGCATGCTTAAAAGTGCTATCTTAGGCTAATACAATGAAATTTCAGCGCATACACTGAGTTGCAGAGCAATTCTAAAAATCTATAAGTTTATGAAAAAACAATTGTTGATTAAATGCAGAAAAAGATGGACTTGAAGGAATTGCCTTAACATCAGATATCTGGAGTGCCAGAGCAAATCATTCTTACATAAGCTTGACAAGACACTACATAGATAAAAAAATATCCATCTGTGAAGATTCCTTTTCGCAATGAAGTATTTTCCAGAGGACCATACGGCGAATATCATCAGCGTCAAGATAACAGATATGGTTCACGAAATAGAGTTGAATCCCAAAACAGTGAGGTGGATCACCATTGTTACAGAGAGCGCTACAAACATTCAAAAGGGATCAAAAACAAATAGTGACATTGATACCAACATGTGGTACCTCGACCGCAAGATCACTTGATTGTCATGGGTTCACTAGCTGCAAAAGATCGTGAAAAGAAAATGTATATATATGTCCATAATGGAATAAACTTCAAAAAAAGATAGCGGGTTTGGTAAACTATTTTTACAACTCAGGGAAGAGGACAATTGATCTTGGCAGCAAAGCAAAGGCCCTTAAAATAACAACAACTAGATTGGTACAGAACTGTCCAACGCACTAGAATTCAGACTTAGCCCAGCTGGAATCAAAGTTGCTTCTTCTAGCAAATAGTTAGGCCTGATGGTAAGACATCATCTGGCTCAGAATTAAAATAATTGATGCCAGACGAATCTGAGATTAGCAAAGTCAAAACCATCATAAGAATTTTGAAGTTATTTGAAGCATTTTCAAGCTCTGTTTCTGCCGACAAGACAGTGACCATCCACAAGGTTGCAACCATGCTTGTTATAATAAAGTCAAGACTTGAGATAACTCAAAAATTGATGAAGGATATCTTAATCTAAGAAGTTACAAACTGTTTTTTGCTGGAGAATGATTGAAGATTCCCACATTGTGGAAGTGTACAGATGGAGTACATTGTGGCCCACTTCTTGGATCTCCGAGCAAAAGGAGCATTAACAGAAAGACTGAAGCGTTTTGACCTTGCGAGGAACACCCTTGTGAACACACTGAAGGACCTTAGTGATGCACTAGGCGAAATAACATTGGATATTTTGAACTTTTGGAGGGTCAATGCAGGCAAATACCCTATGCTTTCAAGGCTTGCTAGGCAGATTCTGGCTATCCCAGCCTCATCTGCTTCTTCTGAAATAGTGTTTTCAAAAACAGGGAACATTTGCACTGTAAGGAGAACAAATTTAAGTGTTAACAAAATGGAGCAGCGAGTGTTCACGAAAGTGAACAGTAATTTTGGGTAACGCCCGGAACAACTGGCCGAATCCGAGTTCGGTCTCGGGTCTCTTCGTAAACGTGATTTTCATACGGAACAAAAAAAAAAAAAAAAAGAAACGATTACTCGTAGATTTATATTTACTTATACTGAAAAGTAAATACAATCTCTCTTTAAAAAAATTAATTTTATAGCAGATTTCTAACAAACTCTTAATGTCTAACAAAAACATTTAAATAACTTTTGTCTGTTGAGGCACAAACACACACAGTATATGTTATCGATTTAACTGATACTCTTTAAGTAATAATCTTGTCATGAGCACAAAAAGTGTGAGGAAGCCACTACTTTTGGAGGATGATGCTTTTGTGGAATTCGGATCTGGTAATTTAATGGAGCCTCCATCTAATGAATATTTAATAAAGGAAGATAAATTGGAAACTGAAGTCTATTGGTATTTTTGCATAAATAAAAAATATAATTGTGAAGTATTTCATGTGTAGGTATATTTTTATTCGTTTTTGCAATTTTATCATTACAGGTATCGTTGGTATGTTTTAATTTTATATTCATGCTCAGCAGCATTGGGCAACATTTCTTGGAACACTTGGGGACCAATTGAATCAACCGTTCGTGTTGTGTTTGGGTGGGACACAGGGACAATATCATTGCTTTCTGATTGGGGAGCTATCATTTTTGTATTATTTGTCTTTCCTTCATCTTATATATTAGATGTCTTTGGTGAGATTTTAATAAGGGTAGACTTAATTTATAAAATATATCAAAACTCTTCTTTGCTTGTTGTTTGTAGATATGTTTAAAACACATTACATACATTTATTTATATGTATGTAGAATGTGTGCCTGTGTCTATGTGTGTGTATGTATGCCTGTGTGTATATTGTATATTTATTTAAATTTAGGTCTTCGAAAAGCTACATTGTTTTCCAGCTTTTGTTTATTAGTTGGAACTGGTTTAAGATGCATCACTTCTCACCCAAAAAATGCTACTTATCTAATCCATACTGCACAAATTATTATTGGTTTTGCTGGGCCAGTTGGTCAAGGAGCATCTACTGTTATTTCTAGTACATGGTTTCCTCCTAAACAACGAACTACTGCCACAGCAATTGCCTCCCTTGCAAGTTACTGTGGAACTGCACTTAGCTTTTTTGTTGGTCCTCATCTTGTTCAAGACTTTAATTCATTAGGAGTTAAGAAAGGTGATGAAGTATATCCAGATGTTGTGTCAAAGCTATCTGACCAAGTGATGCATTTCATGTATATACAATTTGGGGTATGTGCAAGTATTTTTTTATTGGTACTTTTAACATTTCCATCCAAGCCCCCAAAACCTCCAAGTTTAACATCAAACTTTGAACGTGTTAAGTTTCGAACTGGATTGAAAAATCTTTGTAAAAATCCACAGTTTCAGCTTATTGCTTTTGCATATGGTTTAACAACAGGTGTTTATAGCGCATGGTGTTCAGATTTAGCTTTAAACTTAAAAGAGTTTGAAATAAATGATGAAACAGCTAATAATTTAGGATTTTGGGCAGTTGTTGCTGGTGCTGCATCTGGAATTGCTCTGTCAATGTAAGTCTATTTTAGTGGTATCTATGCAATTGTCTGTGTATAATTTATGCGCCGTAAGATGATAAATGGTTTTATCATGGATTACTCTGACTTCTGTATTCATTTAACCAAGAATCTTTTTTAGGAATGCTTATTTTTTAAATTCTCTCGTTTACCTGCTTAATTGTCTTTACTTAAGAAATGCTAAAATTTTAGAAATTGTTTTTAGAATGGCTGATTTTCTTGGAGCATTGAAGCTGCTTATAATTATGTTGTTTGTTGTCTCAACAGCAGGTTTTGGTGTATTTGCTTTAATATGTGTAAAGATAATACCTAAATCAATGGCCCTTTTTTATTTAACATCAGTTATTGGTGGCTTATGTGTAAATGGTTCTATTCCACTTTTCTTCGAGTTGGCTGTAGAATCAAGCTACCCAGTAGCAGAAGGCATCAACACTGGTGCAATGACTTTTTCTAATAACATTTATTGCATTATTTTTTTGACTCTCCCTTTAATTCCTGGAGTTGGTACAAAGTGGATGAATTGGTTTTTAGTAGCCAGTTGCGGTCTGTGCATTCCAGTTATTATGGTTTTTAAAGAGAGGTACAAAAGACTAGAAATAGATATGCTAAAAAATGAGAGTTCTACAATAAATTGAGTTATCCAGCCATTTCCTCAATGTCTCTTAAAGCGTTTATGTTTACTTGGCAAAGTAAAGCACAGAAAAAATTTTTTGTAAGAAAATATTTTAGATATTTTTATATTGGATGCGAAGTAAGTGCTTCATATATATTTATCAATTTTAGGATTATTTGTAAAAAATTTGCATATTTATAGCTTTTTTGCATTTTATAGTTTATTTTTTTTAAGTTAGTTTTGATTTTTGCACTCTTTTCTAAATATTTTTTGCAAAGAAAACCATTTCGGTAATAGAAACTCAAGTTTTTTTCGAGCTCTGTTTTACCAGTTTATATAGTCTTGATTTTTTGAAAAATATATTGAAAAATTTTTGAAAAAAAAAACCTTGAAAATTTATTAAACCTTGTTGAGGTACCTCAGTTGAGAAAATTTTTATCCTAAAAAAAACTTTCTCATGTCATGCCTTCTAATCTTCCATTCATTTTCCTTAAATTTTACCACTTACATATTATCGATTTTAGGGCGTATGAAACAAATATCGCCCATGATTTCCATCTGGAATTGTATCTGAGATAGTAACTTAGGGATTTAATAAGATACCATTTGAAGACTCCAGGGGAAAAATGATGAGATTCCAAATTTGGCTGAAAAAATTGTGCTAGTGCCATCTAGTAGCATTTTTTGTCGCCTTTCAGAATACTGTATTGCGAAAGGGAAAAACAATGGCAATCCTACGAAAAATGCTTTTTAAAGTTGCCCATCCCATCCCTTTACAGCGTTGCGTCATACATTGTCTCTCTTTCATTTTTTTACTGTAAGTTACTGCTTAAATTAGTATTAATTGAACGTTAATATATATTATTATGAATTTTATTGATTAAAAGAAATTTAAGAATGATAAATACACGTTATTACCGTTTAAAACGCGTTAGTGGACTTTATTCTACTAAGTCTTATATCTCGGAATAGTTATTTTATAAAGTCTTATATCTCGGAATAGTTATTTTATAAAGTCTTATATCTCGGAATAATTATTTTATAAAGTCTTATATCTCGGAGTAGTTATTTTATACGCACTTAACATACGCACACGTTCTTATCTGTTGTAAAAGTTTCTTTTGGCTCATATCTCAAAATAAGGTTTTTGGTTATCTCATCGTTTTTCCCCTGGACCCTTCGATTTCTTTAAATGAACAGAATGCTCTACTTAAAAAGAAATAGAAAATCATCTTTGCGACCTGGATTTTTAACAAATTTCATTTCAGTTCCTGGGTTGTAGAATTTCAGCAAGTTATAACGTTTTACAAAGTCATGTACAAGTTTACAGTTGAGAGTAGGTTTTGTTGAGGAAATCGGATTGAAAAACATTTTATGATTCTATTAAAATTATGTTGGCAAAAAATGTGCTGTTGTTTATCGAAACTTCAGCTGAGCATAACGTTTTGCTGTTTCACAATGACTCCAGCCTTCCAATATTCACTCTTGTTATGTCACGTGATCATTTTAAAAGTTTTCCTCCATGTATCGATGTCATTTAACAAATTTCCTAGCTAAGTGAAAATGTCTTATGATGATACGCTTTTGCATTTAATTATACCCAACTTGAACTTTCTCTGAACATTTCTTGAAGCTTACAGTTTGCAATATTTTTATCATCAAAATGAAAGCAGGTATTTTTCTCTTTTTGCAGAACTAATTTTGTTTTAAACTTCGCTTTTTCACCACTTCTTATCAAACACCTGATTGTGATGGTATTAGAAAATTGATTGTATCTTTGATTAGTACATTCAAATGGAGCTTCATTAGTAGAAAGAGACGTAAAAAAAAACAAAACGGATTTATGTTTGGTAATGTCATTTTTTTCAGATTTTGCATCAGTAATCGTTGTACTACTTTCTTCATCTGTTGATAATGAATTACTCTCATTATAAAGAATGATAATGAATTACTCTCATTATAAGGAATGATAATGAATTACTCTCATTATAAGCAATCATAATGAATTACTCTCATTATAAGCAATCATAATGAATTACTCTCATTATAAGCAATCATAATGAATTACTCTAATTATAAGCAATCATAATGAGTTACTCTCATTATAAGCAATTATAATGAATTACTCTCATTATAAGCAATGATATGGTATAAAGCCGCATTTGGTTTAGGTACTTGGTAAAGTACTTGGCTTTTGCCCTCTTTTTGAAGGATGGGTTAAAAATTTTAGAACAGCTTTGTTGGGTACACAAGATTCAAATTGCAAATTAAAAAGTTCTTTATCTCTTTTTGTAGCCACTTTCCTGCTGCTTTGTTTATATCAAATGGTTTTTCTGTTTTAATTTAGAATGAATCTTTTTTCCTCTTTGTACTTTTTCGTATCCTTCAATCCATTTCAATAGCTTTAATATTATTGTTTTCTTTGTCAAAATTGGAAAGCCAAATTGTTCCAATTAACAGAAAAGTTCATCTGTTATCATAACTATTCTTGTTTTCATTTCCTTCGTATGTTCCAAAAGAATATGGTATCGACCAAAAGTCTCCTTCGGTGGAAATTGGGTGTTACTACTAAGTGTTTCAGTTATAGGTAAATCTCGTCTTCTTGTTGCATTAACAACAAGATTTTGCGTTCATCTTTTCATGATTTTCTTAATTATTTCTACTCGACTTATATCTGGTGTTCACTATGAAATTTGGCCGATTTCTAAATGAAATATCTTCGCAACAACACATTCAACAAATTTCTTTTTTTTTTTTTTTTTTTTCTTTTTATTCATAAATAAACTTAAAGAATGATAAAAACGCATTTTAATGATTTTAAAAATTTTCAATTCAAAATTCTAATTTTTTTCGAGTTTTCTCAAGTTTCCTTTCACAATTGACCAAAAGAACTCGATGGGGGAGGGGAAAGGAGGGCATTCTTTGGGGCGATGGGGCGGATTAGTCGACTTTGGAACAAAGTTGGCTTCTTTCTGTCCATAATACTAAATTGTTTTTTAAGAGTAATGAATGGAAGCTAAATCAGGTCAGAAAATTGTAAAAATATCGTCACTTGATTAAAGCTAGCAATCTCTTTTTCAGATACTCTTGATGTAGATATCCGCTGTCAAAGTCTGCTTAGTGATGAATCGAGAGCATTAGAGGCCATAACTGTAAATTGTAATACCAAATGAGATACTTAGAAGCAAATTTATCAGTCTGAATGTATTTAAATTTACTTTCGACATCTTTGCACACTTATATTTATAGTAAAATTTGCTGTCCGAGAACTTGAATGAAAAGTTTTGTTACCCATAATGAAACGTTGATTTTCTTGAAGCAGTAATTTGTACAAATTTCTTGTATGCTGAAAACCTTTCTTCTCACAATCTAAACTGGGCTTTTGCATTTTTTGTTTATGGTATGAAGAAAAAAACTACTCAATTGAAGCACTTTATGAGCTTATGAATTTGAATAGGATTAAATTTATTGTCCAAATCTCTCGAAGGCTGCATTAGAATCTTGAAATTTAAAACCTTGATATTTTTTACTTTTGATTTGTTTTAAAAGCCCTTCTTTTTTCCAAGTTTTAGTTGCCTTTCGATAGTTTTTGACTGTCTTTAATTTTTTGAACGTCTGATAAGAGCGGCCCTACAAAAGCTAATATATCCTACAATTGATCTCAAAATGTTTTAAAAAAAAAAAAAGCTTGTGGGTTTTTTAAATAAAATTGCAAGGCCTTTTTTGCTGTTTAAAATTTCTTTGCCAGATATTGGGTAGACTAATCTTCGTTTTCATTTTGCACAAATTCAAAAATAAAACTATTACCCTGAAATAGTTCTGGTAAAAAAAAGCAAAATTAATTGAATGCTGTTGTGCAGATGTTTCATTTTGAAATGGGCTGAACCTCATCGTGAACACCCAATAATGGACTATGGTAATAACAAAACTAAACAAGAAATCTTGAAAACAGAATAACATTTTAATTCATTTATCTAATAAAGCAATGTTTACAACGGCAAAAAAGACTGATTGATTGGTGCCTATTCAAATACTAATTTGATCTATTTTACAACACTTCAAAGATGTTTTTAAATTTAGATATACATTTTATCTATGATAGGTATTAAAAGCTGAAGTGGATTGGGTGCTAAATGGTTTTCTTAGAGTAATTTTAACCAATGTGGTTGTCATGATCATCACATTTAAGTTCATCGACCACAGCTCATGAAAATGTTTGAAAAAACATTTTTGCCACAGTCCTATTAAATAATTTCCGAAGATATCATCAACTGCTTCCTATTTGTGAAGAAAGAATTATGGTAAAATGACTCTTAAGACTTTACTTTAAATTCACCCATTGGGTTCCGAATTCATCCATAATTGATTTTTACTATCATTACGAGCATCGTATCTTTGTCTTTTGTTTTAAGAGATAAAGTAAATTTATAGGAAAAACATTTCTTTACGATTTTTTTAAACCCGTTCGTATTATTAGCAGATGTAAAGAATTTGTAAAATGTCTGCGCATTTAATGAAGTAAGATTAGAATAATATGCCTACGACTCATCACTCATTTCTCAACATCCAAATACATTTAGTTGCAGAAGGCCACTTCAAAAAAAGGCATCATTGACTTTTTCGAGCAATTTACTGCATAAATTTCTACTTATTTTTTGTCAGAGTTCTTGGTAAACGTTAACACTGTCTTAACATCCTGCGAAAACTTGATTTATTCTACATAACAGCAGGTAATCTTGCTGAAACAGAAAAAGCAGGTGATATACAGTTACGGAAAAAAGTATCCGGACAAACTATTTTTAGGTATAGTTCTATATTAAATGAAGGAAACCTCATACAGTTATATATATTTTTGTAGCTTTCGACAAGCTCTATATAAGTGTACCATCAAACATTTACTACACTAGGTAGATGTCTTTTTTGGTAAGAAAAACTAAAATGACTGTGGAAAAAAGTATCCGGACAGTTACTTTCTGCTAATTTTTGGTCAAGATTTTCAATAAAGTTCATGATGCAAGATCTTATAAGTATCCTAGTAGCTTAGGATAATATAAGTAAAAATGATAAAAGCCATACTTTCTATTTCTGTAACATTTAGAATCCGTTGACAACCGTTACCATGGTGAAAAGTAAAGAATTGACAGAAGTTGCTAGGAAAGAGATTAAAGTGCTCTCAAAAGAAGGCAAAACGGTTCGAGATATAACAACAGCTTGGTATGCCCAAATCAACTGTTTAAGATACTCTGGATAATTAAAAAGCATGGAGTACTCAAAAGTTTGCCAAGATCTGGACGAAAACGAAAAGTAACTCCAAGGATTGATTGAAAAATTCTCACTTTAGTTGAGAATTCTGTGAGACCAAATGCAACAGATGTTGCGAATCAACTCAGAGAATTCAAATTCATCAATATAAGTCTCGAACTGTTAGAAACAGGCTGCATGAGTATGATTTACATGGTAGAGCACTTGCCAAAATACCGTTACTTAACAAACAACATTGCAAAGAGGTTTGCGTTTGCAAAGAAGTATCAAAACTGGACCGTTGATGATTTGAAGAAAGTATTATGGTCGGACGAAACCAAAATATGCCTTAAAGGTTCAGATGGTAGACGTTAGACATAGAGAAGACCAGGTGAATTATTGCAACAAAAACATGTTAAAGCATGGCAAGTATGTCATGGCCTGGGGATGCTTCAGTTGGAATGGTGTGGGGCGCATTCATGTTATAAAGGATACATTGACTTCCCCTAAGTATGTTAGAATACTTTCAAATCATATGCTACCATCTGCTCGAGAGTTATTCGATGGAGAATTCTTATTCCAGCAAGATGGTGATTCAAAACATACGGCAAAAAATACTAAAATTTGGCTCCAGGACAAAAAATCGAGGTGTTAGATTGGCCAGCACAAAGTCCAGACTTGAATCCCATCGAAAACCTATGGAAAGTAGTCAAAGAAGAAATTGGTAAGCTCATATTGACGAAAAAAGACGATATCGAGGAAGCACTCAGAAAATACTGGAATTCTATAAATATAACGAGGTGTAAGAGTCTGGTACAAAGTATTAACTAATAAAGGAGGATGGACTAAATATTATAGAAAAAAATTACAAAAAAGAAAAACTTTTCGTCCGGATACTTTTTCCACAGTCATTTTAGTTTTTCTTACCAAAAAAGACATCTACCTAGAGTAGTAAATGTTTGATGGTACACTTATATAGAGCTTGTCGAGAGCTACAAAAATATGTATAACAGTATGAGGTTTCCTTCATTTAATATAGAATAATACCTAAAAATAATTTGTCCGGATACTTTTTTCCGTAACTGTAGCAGGTTTTTCTAAACCTAGAACACTTTCGTTTAAAAAGAGGAAACGTTGTTAAGAAAATTTCTCCAGAGAGAACTTAAGAATATAAAGATCCTGTTATAAATACCTGACCAAAAAAAATCGCATTTTTTATTTGTAGAAACTTATTCCATTCTTTTAAAAACTAATTACAATTCATTAAACTTTTATTAAACATTTGTTGGTTGAAATTTCGACGCTTCAACACAACCTTCAAATTCCACATTTGCTTCATTCTGCATTCAACATTCTAAACTTCAACGTTCAGTAAACTGATGGCTCTCTCTACTTGAGTAGATACATCCTAAATGGATAAGCTAAAGATGAGCGAAAATTTAAAATGATTGAAAATAGCTTCAGAGAATTCAATCATCAATAAAACAGCGCAAACAAATTAAAAATGCACAAAGCCTTTTTCATATAACGAGAAAGATCATAAACTCGACAGTGTTTAATTCTGATTTAAAATAACAAGAGAAAAGTAACATGAAATCAACTCGAGTCAAAATCATTAAAAAAAAAAAAACTATAAGAATTTTTAATGTAAACAGTGATTATGTAATTGATGAAATATAAAACCCAATTATTATGTTGTTTAATAGATTAAAAAAAACAACTAATTTTATTCGTCATACATTGCAACAACGATATTTCTTTTCTTTGAAAGTAATTAAGTAGCAAGTGCTGGATAACCCCCAGGGCAAACCTGGCATGTACTTTAGCGCATGCCTACAAATTTTTCTTAAAGATTTTTATTTGAATAATGTATGATTTATTATCCGTTTGATAATATTGCCTAGATGAAAATTAAATTAGTGTTTTATCTAAAAAATATTTCCAACATTTACATCTTTTCGTTCGGTTACAGCAAAACCATAATTTCTTCTTTTAAAAAAACTTCAAAAGATTTAGGTTTTTTTTTCTATGGCACAGTTTTAACATCTGTGTCATAGATGTTAATATTAAGCATAAGAATAAAGAAAAAGCCTTCAAAAATTAAGACTTTAATATTAAGTAAAGAATAAAGAAAAGCCTTCCATCTTATTTACAGACTCTGTTCAACGTCACACAAAAGTGGTTCTTTAAAAAGATCATTTCACCAATTGAAAAGGTACAACCAAAATTGAATAGAATTCTGTTAAAGGAACAGAAAGTTAATCTAGTTACTAAGTTATATATTTGGTGTTTATCGGGTATTTTCTCGCTTTTCAGTGAACGTTTAATCAAAAATATTTTTTCACCTGATTCATTTCAGTTATTCTGAAGGTATCTTGGATTAAAGATTAACTCTTTAACTGATAGATTAAGCGAGTGAAAGTGACAATGGATTTAGGGGGCTCTTCTAGTTGAACTTCGTGAATTTGTCTATGCGGGCGCAATTGGTGTTGTATGTAAGGATCGCCAGTATACGGTATACTAAAAATTTAGTGTACAGTCTACCGTATAGTATACCGTAAAGTATACTGTAAAGTATAACGTAAACAAAACTTTTTACTAATTTTTTTTTTTTTTTTTATTACTATTATTACTATTTAGTTCAGATTAGAGAAATCTGTAGAATAAACAATCTTAAATCTTAAAAGGGTGAAGAGCAGCACAAACAGCCTCGTATAAAAATATAACAACTTAACAAATTAAAGTTTTTATCAAGTAAATCTAAAAAACAAAAATTGAATTGAAAAAAAAACAACACTTTAATCATGATAAGTCAAATAATAGACATGATCCAGTAATTCAATTCATTAAGAAAATATAATTATCAAGCCAGTCCAAAAATATTTCACAAATAAAAGTAAACAGGTATACTAATCTGTATACTAACTTTTAGTATACCAAGTATACCGTAAAGTATACCGTAAAGTTAGTATACCGTATACTGTAACCGGCGATCCCTAGTTGTATGTGAGGTGTTTCATGTCTTTATGCATTCATAAAAGCCAGAGATAGGTCCAGTTCTCGAAGTAATATTATATTAACGTGTTAAAGAAAATACTGTTATGAAAACATTCATAAAATGAAATGACGATGTTAAGCAGATACGAGTTGATTCTGAGTTAAACTCAATCTAATAATTTTTTAACATTTAACAAGTATATATTTTCAGGAGAGAACAAATACAAAAAAAAAAAAAAAAGTAATTAAAACCATTGAAGTAACTTCATAAATTATGATTGGTTAATCTTTTAAATAGTAAGATTACATCATGAATAATCGAGAAAACTTATTGCTTCAAATAACAATTGAGATTACCTGATTTGTAATAAACTTTAAACGAGTATCATTAAGCAGTTCATTGACCGATCTGGTATTTATTTCAGGGCGCAAATCATCTTAAAGAAATTATTTCAGTCTTAATTATAGAAACAACGATAACTATAATAAAAAAAAAGATAAATCACACAAATATCATCTTACCATACTTAGCTAGTGCAGCAATACAAGAAGCAAAATTCTCAGCTACTTCACTGTTGTCTTTGTTAAAACTGAAAAATTATGTTTAAATATAATATTGTCCATTTTCAGAAATAGAAGTACGAAAACGTATTTTTTGCCTATTATAACAAAAAACAACATAATTCTTTTTTTCAAAGCGATAAAAGTTAATCTGACAAAAAAAATAAAAATTAAATAAAAACTCACATAAACGCATCGCACAAAATTTTGATCCCAGATGTTTCCAAATTATTAGTTAAAAACTCATTTGCACAAGATTCTAAAAAAGTAAAAATCTTTTAATAAAATCATAACAATCAATTTCACCATCACCAATCTCCATACCTCCTACTTCAACAATACTTGATATTGCTAATAATGCATTCTTCACAACTTTGGGTACCTAAAGAAAAAGATAATAGCTACTAATAAACCCTCAGTTCTTTCTTTTCATATTGTAAATATCACTTTTCATTTCAAAAAATTTTCTTAAAAGAATGTCAAAATGTTATATGTACAAAAACATTTTTTGCAATAAACATTTGCCTTTGATTTCAAACTTATGTCAAATTCTTCAGCCTTTTCCACACCAAACACCTCCCCCAATTTTTGTACAAAAAACCAATTTTCTAACTTTACTCTAGAATTGTGTTGAAAGTAATAACATGCAAACCTTATTATGTTTATTGAGAGTCTGAAGCAATAGACTAATAACTGCAAAGTCTGCCATGCTATCAATAATTCCCTCTAAAAATGTTTCACAAAAATCTATACACCCATTATTAATATACACCCATTAGTAATATACACACACTTAACCGCAAAATTAATGCACCACTTATAAATTCGTCTTATTTTGAGAAATACTAAGCATTTCCCGGATTTATCAATTACAAAGTTGATAATAACGTTTATTGTTGCGCCTTTTGTAGGTTTTATTTAATTTCTAGACAAAATTTAAGCCGTGATCAATGTGTTGCAATTGTTACTTTGTCCAATGAAAGATTTTGTGGAACCTTTAGCACTGTACATTGGAGATGGATCCCTTTTTATGCAGGATAATACTAGACCACATATGACACATATTGTTACTGAATGCTTAATTAATTTTAAAATTCAAGTTTTGGAGTGGCCAGCTCGCAGTCCAAATATGGATCCAATAGAGCATCTTTGGGACATAATGGGACACCATGTTAGAAGCTAACACCTACCACCTAACAGCCTAGACAAACTGCAATAAAGTCTTATTATTATGTGGGAAGATATCCCTCAAGAAACGATTAGATCTCAAATTGAAAGTTTATCACAGCACTGTCAGGCTGTAATAATATCTAGAGGTGCTAACACTAGTTACTGATAAGTAAAATATTTTTCCATTTAAGCTGTATTAGTGTGCATAACAACAATAATTTTTTTAATTTATTTTGTTAAACGAACCATTTTTTTGGTTTCATTTTTTTTTCACTGTCCTCAAAGTGAATTTTATTATTATCATCGAAATAATTGTATTCATGTGTTTTATTCTTAATAAGTTTGTCAAAATATATATTAATATTGACAACAAGTAAAATAAATTGAAATGTATAAGTGATGCTTCACTTTTGCAGTTAAGTGTGTGTGTGTTATATATATATATATATATAACACGCGCGCTCTCTCTCTCTCTCTCTCTCTCTCTCTCTCTCTCTCTCTCTCTCTCTCTCTCTCTCTCTCTCTCTCTCTCTCTCTCTCTCTCTCTCTCTCTCTCTCTCTCTCTCTCTCTCTCTCTCTCTCTCTCTCTCTCTCTCTCTCTCTCTCTCTCTCTCTCTCTCTCTCTCTCTCTCTCTCTCTCTCTCTCTCTCTCTCTCTCTCTCTCTCTCTCTCTCTCTCTCTCTCTCTCTCTCTCTCTCTCTCCATATATATATATATATATATATATATATATATATATATATATATATATATATATATATATATATATATATATATATATATATATATATATAGAGAGAGAGAGAGAGAGAGAGAGAGAGAAAAGTTAAGGTAAACTACCTTCCATTGATAATGCCCACAAAGCAGAGCAAGCGCTTTTTGCAAGTTCAGCATCAGCAATATGTGTATCCAAAGCTTGACGTATATCTCGCAATCCTCGCTCCTCTGACAGAATTTTTACATTTTCCTCTGATAAAGTTTTATTAAAATATAAAAGTAAATATGTTACTAAATATCATATAAATAACAAATTGTAAAAAAAGTTTTGATAAAAAAAGTTAATAGTACTATTTTGATAAACAAAATTAATAATAGTAAAATTCATAAATTACCAACAATAGCTAAACTCCATAGAACACCACAGCAGCAAGTAGCAATCTCAACACTATCAGGAAATGATCTTAATGCTGATAAAGTATCTTGCACTCCTCCAAGTTTACCTATTTCTTTAGCCAAATCTTCTATAAAAGCAAGCTAATAGTATAAATTGCTTTTTTTTAATCAAAAATACTGTTTGCATAAATATTTTTGAAACAGTGATTTGTAGAATTTATCTCTTTTAAACTTATGAATCAAATGCCACCGCCTAATTTTCATTTAAATTATAATAATAATATATAATATGATATACTTATAATGATAATAATAACATAACATGATATACATATAAAATTATACTAAAACTACATACATATAATAACAATATGTACACTATATAATACACTAAAATTAATACTCTGTAGAAATCTCAAAGTTTCATTGGTTATTTCAAAGAAAACTTTTTAAAAAGTTTAAACTTTTAAATTTTTGATGGTAAGTTCTTATATAAAAAAAAAGAACTTTGCGAAAAAATTTTTTTACTGAAATTATAACATAAAATAAACTTCGAAAGAAATTAGAGGGTTTAAAGTAAGCTTAAAAGTCATTTACTTTCAATAACTTATTTTCTTGTCAAATTAAAAACTGGCTATAAACAGGCAAATATAACACTAACCATCAACAGATAAAGCCAGAAGTAGGTTCATAGCGGCAATTTGCAACTCTTCAAAAGATGGGTGAGACTAAAACACAATAAAGTATGAAATTTAAAATCCATATATAAATTTAAAAAAGCAATTAAAATAAAGAAAGAACTTTTATATATCTTATTTTTCATTTCAAATATAAATAACTGTAGTCTAAACCTTCATAGCAAGCATAACAGGTGCTATAAACTGTTTGCTGAAAATTTCATCTCCAATAGCAGCTAAAATGTTGCAAAATACTCTTATTATTACTCTCAAGAACTACAACAGTAACTGCTTTTAACTATAAATTAAAAATGAAAAACATACCTAACAAAAAATTTATAAGAAAATGCATCTTTCAGGGTGAGACAGCAATTGCAGACTAATTTTTTGAAAGTTTTCATAACTTAAAATATTCATAAAGTTTTGTGTTTTTTGTCTTTTATTGATGCCTAACAATGTAGTTTTGAAAACAAAGTGAACAAAATTTTTATTTATTTGAAAACTTTAAAAATGAAAGCAAAAACAACTAGTCATAAATTTGATCTACACAGGTTTACATACAAGAGAAGTGATCAGAATATATAAAGTGCCTAAAAGTACAATTTACAAGGTAAAAAAATGTGATATTGCTGAAAGGGCCCAGATGCCAACTCCTGTGAACAAAAAAGTTAACAAAAAGATTCACTGAATGACTTGAGAAACTTGTTAAAATTTAAAATAGGGGGGGTCCAAAATTAACTTTTTTTAGATTTTTTGTAGTTTAACCACTTTTTCTTAATTAATTTTTTATGCTGATTTCGAATTTCACAATTTTTTTACTTCATTATCAATATTTAGCCTTCTACTTCAATTTTTTAAAAAAGTGATTTTTTTCACAAAAGAATTTACTGTTAAATTAAATGAAATCATTATTATTTTCAAATATAAGCGATGTAAAACACATAGTAAATTTTTTTTCATTTTATTAATAAAATATGTAATCATTATGCCTATTTATAAATAACACAAAAAATTAGACATTGCACATCATTAAGATAGTCTAATATTAATAATAATTTGTTTCGATCTCTATTGAAAGTGCAAAATAACTTTGTGGAAGTCATCGTAGGTGATTGTGGATTGCTGTGATGACTTTCCAAGTAGAACCTTCAAATTAGTAGCATATTCTTCTATAGACATAAGATGGCGCTTTTTTGTATTTTTATCAAAAATCATGATTTTAAATAGAGCTGATTTCCGCGGCAATGACCTACTTGTATCTCTAAAATAAATTACTTCATTCTTCAATCGTTTTTGGCATTTTATCAGATCTTTCTCTTTTTCAATATATTCACTTACATCTGATCCACAAGTAAATGGGCCGCCTTGTAGTTTTAAACAAGTTAAAATAGAATTTCTCCTGGACGCCTGATGTAAAGCTTGTTGTTCTTTTTTAGTTAAGCCGCTTTGTCTCAGCTGAATCTGTCGCTGGTTCCAAATATATTCTATACTTTCAATTTTTCTAACAATAGGACCCATTTTCCGAAATAGCTCTAAATTACTTGAATCTTCATTTCTTAAATTATTTGAATATTTAAGAACATTACCACGTGAAACTGTTGAAAGTGACGGTTTTTTTCGAAGTCGATTGCTATGAGTTCCACACTGACGCTCAAGTTCAATATTATTTGTAATTGCTTTATCAACTCCAACGACTTGATTAAAAACGTAATACTCATCAGGTAACCGTTCATTGTTTCTTTCTCCAAACCCATAATGCTTTCCTCTTTGGTGTTGAAGAACTATAGCTAAACTTTTCCGAACTATATTTGCTAGAATAATGCAATCATCAAAGTTCTTTGATGAGTATTTTCGAACTACATCAACAACTTCTAAGCCATAATCTTCTTTAATGAGATTTTCAAATAGTCTCTTTGATACTCCTTGAACACATGGCTCTTTAAATTCAAAGAATTGTTGATTTATGACATCATTAGATAAGCTTGAATGCATCTTGCTAAAGAATATTTGCAGTTTAGAATGCGTGGCTTTACCTTTAGTTTTACAGAAAAATGGTGAAATGACTTGCATTCCAAAAGCTGCTACCACGACTAAAGTAACTATAATGTAATCAAAATTCATAGAATCTCGGACTAAACAAGCAAGTTTATTTGTAATATATTCATGTTGGTCCAAAAACTCCTTAAAGTCATCCCAGTGAAAGCAAACTATAGAAGAACATTTCGAAAGACATTCAAATCGAACATCTTTAAATTCAAAAAGAAAAATATCTTTGTTTTTACGCTGCATAAAAGTTTTAAATTCTTTATAATAATTCCATGGTTTTTGAATGAAACTCGGACCAAACAAGTTTAGTACCCATGAGAGAAAGGTTAAGGACAACGTTTCCGTACTTTTGTTAATAGATATATCTAACAGAAAGCCTTTGAAAAGGTTATCCATATTCATTTCATTTTCAATTTGATTTAGAACTTTTTCAATAGCTCTGTCAAAACCTAAAGCTGTATGTGAAGTGCAAAACAGTTGACCAGCAGGAATTTCTCTATTGAGTATATCAGCTGTGACTTTAGATATTCTTATATTATGAACAGTACTGTCAGTCATATGAACGTCTACCTTCTGGTATAGTTATTCTGAGGTGTATTTTGAGGCTTCCTGTAACATTTCGAATGTTGTTTTTATTCCATCTGCAATATTTGCTGTAGTTTCTGAAGCA
The DNA here is from genome assembly GCF_058129835.1 of Hydra viridissima. Lineage (NCBI taxonomy): Eukaryota > Metazoa > Cnidaria > Hydrozoa > Anthoathecata > Hydridae > Hydra > Hydra viridissima. Next base: position 7,215,069 of record NW_028324313.1, read on the forward strand.
ATTGCTAATGTAGGCAAAGGAAAATAATATTCTCGGTTAATATGTAAACCAGAAGGTGCAAAGGTCCCAACATGTTTTCGAGTGGTAGAGTCAGTTGCGTGAGTTATTATATCGCCACTATTTTTAGCTTGAACAACTCTGTCTGCAATCAAGCCAAGAGAATACGCGTGCATCTGTTTTAGTTTTTTACGAATGGCACTGCGTGTTGGGAGTGTGTTAGAATCAATAAATGTGTTCTCAATAGCTTCACAATTATTTTTATCGTACTTTGATGTACGGTCAGTTTCATCTGGAATTTTCCATTTTGTTTTAAAAATTCGATTGCCGATTACTTTCAGTGCAACTTGCATTTCCCTCATCGAGAATCCTTCTCCATCTAACTCTGCACATGCATGGTAGATATCACTTAAGACTAAGTTTTTTGATTGTCGCACATTAGGTGGAACATAAGTATTGTGAGAACTATCTTCAAACATTAATTTTGATTTTGATCTCGTCATGTATGGCTGTTTTGGTTCACTTACATCAACAAACATCACTCTCTTTTTTTTAATTGGTTCAGTGTCTTTTTCAAAGAACTGATATTCATTTTTTGTTAATTCTTTTTCAAGAAATTCATCTTCATCTTCAAATTCACTTAACTCACTATCATCATTATCAACGTACATTGTCTGATAAACTGCTGTTTCATTTCTAATCTTTTTCTCCATTTTTCTTTTTTCATTAACAACTTTTTGATGGAAAGTTTTATCAACATTTTGACAAGTAAAATTTCTGTTACCACGCATGTTTTCTAGATACGAGTAGTCTTCAGCATTCATTGAAATACCGAAAAACTTCTCTAGCTTTTCACGACGTTCTGGATTAAAGCAGAAAACGTCAAAAAGTTTTTTAAGGGATTTGTTCATAGAAATACATCTACTTAAAAAACTATCACCTTGCTTGTTTTTGTCAACACCTTTTAAGTAGCGATATTCATTGATTTCACATTGCAGACGTTTTAAAATGGCCTGATATGATATTGTGTAGATATTACGCTCTGTCCAATGACTTTCTACTAACTTTGCAACTCTTCGACAAGCACTTTCAAAAGATACTTTATTGTTGACTTCGTTAAAGACAAGTGCAAGAACATCTCTGAGTAAAGGCAACTTTGTATGATAAAATTTATCAACTACAGGGAGACTTTCTAAAGGAGTTTGTTTATTTTGATTTAAAACTAGTTTGTTATTACGTCTTGTTACAATTTTTTTCATTTTAATTGATATCTAAATTTAGTTAACAATAATAAGCTATTTTTTAAGTATATAAAAGTTTTACGTTTTAACAAAAAAAGTTTTATTACATTTTTTTTTAAGACGCAACTATTATTCATTTTAATTAAAATTTATCCAATCAAAATTTAAATTGCATAAATTTTAAAATAAAGTTGCGTAACTTTATACGCAAAAAAACCGCTGCAAAGATTTTTCTTTTATATGTTTTTTTTTTTTTCTTTTATGTATCTTTAAAAATGTTTAAATAGAAGTAGAAGGCCAACCACAAAAAAATAGAAAAAACTGAATTGTTTTTAAAACTTTTCTACAAAAATTAATTAAGAATAACTGGTTAAACAAAATATATAGAATTTTGGACCCCCCCTAATTAAAAAGACCATGAAAAGGGTTCTAAAGGGCAAATATATTGTCAGACCAACCAGTCCAATTTTAACAGAAAGACTCAAAACTCTCAGATTAGAGCAATCAAAAAAGCTTCTAAATTGCTTAAAGAGCTATGAACAATAAATGACAAAAATGTTCTCAAATAAGAAGCTATTCACTGCTGACTGTGCCATCAACAGAAGAAACGATTGATTTATTGCTCAAAAAGGAAACAATGCCCCACCTGTGTACTATAAAAAGCATCCTCAGTAAAGAATGATATTAGGTGTTGTTGCTTCTAATGCTCCAAACTATGGGACCAAAAAAACCCAGCAGTTTTTAAAAGACAATATGGTTAGTGTTTTTTTCAGCCCAAACACTGTCTACCTTAATTAGATATCTGTTTTTGAAAAAATGGATATCTAATTAAAGTAGGCAGAGCAATCTTGAACTTTTCTTTTACAAATATTACTCAGAAATAATTTTTTTTTAACTCTAAATTTAAAATAAGTCCTCTTTACCCTGTAGGACAATCAAAATACACAGTTAAATGTAAACCATGATGAAATAGTGAATGAATTATACTTACTACATATTATACCATAAAATAATTATCTAGCATTCCAATAAACTTATTTTAAAAATATATATATATATTAGACTTTAAGAAAACCAACAATTAAAAGAGTGAAATACTCTATAATTTGCTTGCTTAAGACAAGAGTAGGTAATAGTGAATATAGGCATTTTCATTAATAACCAATGACTCACTATGTTTCATAGTTTATTCCTCTAATCTATCAATAATAAATTGAATAATGATCACTCTCTTAGAGGGATCTATTTGCCTTTTAAATACTTCCAATAAATTAATAAAAGCAATAGCATTGAGAAAATAAGTTTAATGTGAAATCTTAAAAAAAAAACTAATAACCTTTGTTAGCTAATATAGCAAGTAGTGTACATGCCTTTAATTGGATCATATTTTTAGCAATGTGTTTTCTCATAACTTGTATTATAAGTTTTTTCCCAACAATGCTTATGGTAGCATCTTGCTTGAACAGCTGAAGAAGAGCATCAAAAGCATCTAGCATATAATTGCTATTTAGCAAGTTATTTTCCATGTATGTTACCACAGCTTCTACACCATCTTTCCTGGGTGCTGGGTTAATAGATTCCAAAACGTTTTTTTGAATATTTTCTTTGCTAATAATGTTAGATTCACTCAATGAAAGGCATTCTTGAACATAGGGTAGTTCTAGAAGTTGGCTGAGCAAGACAAAAAAAAGAAAAACTTCAACAATAATTTGAAACATGACTTCATAATGAAATACTAAATACCAAACTTTATTTCTAAACAAAAATATTTATGAGCTTTACTTTGCTGTTGGACGTTGTTGGTAGTTTCTGCGTAATAAGGTACGTATAACTTGACATAAATCAGCTGTATAAATCTAAAAATAAATTAAATAAAAAACTTCTGTTAATTGTATAACTAGAAAAGGTTTTTAAAGAATATTTTTGTTAAGAAAAAAGTGAAAGAAACACTAAACCTCAGCTATATTCATTAGTGCCTCTTCTAAAACATGTGGTAATGACTTCATCTCAAATAAAATACCTGATATTTCAGAAGACTAAAAAAGAAAACAAATCATACACGCCTTTGCAGATAAATTTCTATAGATAAAATTTCATGGACTTGATAAATTTACAACTTTTGCAAGGATTTATGAGTATTTATTTTTGAACTGCTAGACCTTTTTTAAAAATGTATATTATAATGCATTAGAAATTTTAAATTAAAAGTTGGAACTTCAAATAAATTGATAAGTTAACTATTTATATATTTAAAAGCTCTTATTCAACTCAGAAAAAACATCAGAAAAAAACAAAACGCACATCTAAAAAACTACATGATGCCATTTCAAGCAAAATACAACCCAGACTCCATACATCTGAACGCTCATCATAGCTTTTCCAATTAAAGATTTTTTTATACAATTGTAGAGTTAATATTGCAAATATTTAAGATAACATCTTGAAAAGATCTGAATTAGCAGTTTTTAAAAAAAACAACTAACAGTAGATGACTGTGTTCTTCTACAATTAACTTGGAAATGTTGGAGTAACTTTATTTCTCCAAACAAAAACTTTTAAACTTTCAAACTTTATAACAAAGTTTGAAAGTTTAAAAGTTTATGTATACAAAAGGTATAGAAGTAAAACAAATCAAAAAGAAGTTAAAGGAAAGATACGGTCTTTCTAAAACCTCAGGAGCCATCCAGTTCATGGTTCCTAATATAAATACATACATACATACATACATACATACATACATACATAAATATTTTTTAGAAAATTTATTAGAACCAACCAACAGTTGTACAGGCTTTTGTTCTTGCATCATTCATAAAAGTTGCAACACCAAAGTCACCTAACAGAAATTAAAACACAGCTACCAGTAATATTCAACTCAACTATATTAGGGTGTTTTTTTTATATTAGGAAAAAAAAAATTTTTTTTTTATTTCAACTTGGCATATGAGCTTATTTTAGGTCATTTACTAATATGAAAACATATAGAAAAAATCAATGAGATTAAATAATATTAAGAGACCTCTCAAAAATATTATAGTTTTAAAAACCTTGTTATAGATGGCAATTTTTCAACTAAAGTTTTATTTCTTATTAAACTTTGAAGATAATAAAATTGATTTTTATTCTAAGTAATAAAAATGTGCATTTATTTCTAAAACGTAATCTTCTTTTGTGTAACTTTTTTTCAAAGATTTTTTTTTACCAAATATCTGATATTCTTTACTTGGAATGAGTTGCTGCTGCTTTTCATCTTAAGTAAGTGACATTAAAATCAGACACTGATCTCACTGCACATTCAGTACAATCATTAACAAAACACACTAATAGAACTTTCTTTTTTGCACTGTTGCAGTCTTGTAGGTGTGGCCATGTTTCTGGATTAATAACAAGAAAATCCGGAATTAGTTTTGGTGAATAAAAAAGATTTGTTAAGGATTTTGTAACAAACTCTTTGATCGGGAAAACTGAATATTTTTTTATTTTACCTGTCTTAAATTTTTTTCTGGCCTATGTAAGGTCTTAATCATAAAACTTTTGTTATTAATAAAAACAGAATCAGAAAAAAGTGCCATACCAAAGAGGTCTTCATTTAAGTACCAGACATCCTACCTTTTTCTTCAAAGCTTCTTTCCCACTTTGCTATCAATTTTTTCAAAGAGCTCTATAGTTTTGAAAAAACAAAGGTCAATGTAAGGAGAATTGCCACTATTTCGTGCACTGAGCCAACACTTTACACACACAGCTACATTGAATAAGTAAACTATTTTAATGCCTGTAGTTTATGAAAACTCAACTTGAACTGTTCATGAAAGCAGAAAATCTTATGACATGCATCTGGAGAAGTAAAATGTACAAGATTTAGTTTTGGTACCAACACCTCAAGTAACTTTATCAACTACAATTGCATTCTAAGTGTTGCTTTTGCATGATTTAAACTTGCAACAAGCAATAAATTATTGATTAAACACAGTTTCTCAAATTTTCAGTTTCTCAGTTTTTAGATATGAATTTGAATAAAGCCTATAGACAATCTTTCATTTTCAGTTGTATATTCTGTAAGGCGTTGCTGATAGCAATTCCTAATATCCAAATCTTCACTGAGTCACTACTTGTTTCTGTTGATGTTAATTATCTTCATACAAGTTTTTAGAGAAGGAGTAATCATATATATAATATATATACACACACACACATCTTTTTAAAAAAAAAACTGAAACATGTTCTTCATACAGCCCTTTTAGTTTTATTACAAAATTTGGTTTCCTAGTTGTTGGATTGTTTGATTTTGAAGTTGTTGAAATATTTGATTTTGAAGTTGTTGGCTGTATGCCAATTTGGAAAACCTCATTGATGACATTTAAACAACTTAATAGAAATCTCAATTTGAAATTATAAAACAGGTAATACAAAACCTATCCATCAGTTGAAAACTAGTTATATTTACTCACATTAAGAACATGAATCTGTTGTCCAACTAACCAAACAATTGTTGAAAATTGTGTTAGAATAATTATCTATAAACCAATTTCATGACAAATTAAACAAACTATTATATTTTGAGTTACTATTTAAAAATATGTTATTAGAGTAATTAATAATTAAAAACTAAATCAAAATTACTACTCTATCTATTTACCAAGTGTAAATTAAAATTTCAAAGAGAATTAAAACAAAAATATTACATTGTAATAAATATTTAGATAAAAAAAAGCTAAAAATAACCAAAAAAGTTGTCAAACTTGCAAAAACAAAAATTGGTCTGAGAGGTCACTCACACCAAAAGAGAAAAAAATTTTTTGAGGTCATCAAATCACAAAATTTAAGCTCTTATGCACAATTATTTCAAAAAAATTTTTTTTTTTTAAAAAAAAAACACCCTAAACTACATTTAAATTTTTTAAGGAATAATATCAATATTTTAATGAATAATGTAAATATTTTGCAAAAAAAAATTACCAAAAATATTCTTTTTAAAATTATAGATAATATTGATTCTGAGTTTTAATCAAATTCTGAGGCATTAAATGGAAAAGGAAAAATAAAGAAAAACAAAAAAACAAAAAACAAAAAAAACAGCAACAGGAAAAAATACCTAAAGCAACATCTAACTCATTTGTGATAAATATGTTACTTGGTTTTAAATCTCTGTAAAAACAAAACTAAAATTATCCATGGAATAAAACAGTCTACAAACCATCAACACAAGAAGTTATGCTTTCATAATAAAAACCACATACATTTAAATAATTCTTTTTAAGATTTAAGAAAACTATCAGTAAGCATGACAAAAAAAAGGATAGTTTTAGTATTTACCTGTGAATAACTTTTTTATTGTGAACAAACACCAAACTCTCTAACAACTGTCCAAACCACTTTTTTAAAATCTTTGTTGTTGTTAAATAAAACAAAAAGTAAAATCAGAACCTATTTCTACTAGTTAAATGTAGCCAAATGTAGAAAAATATTTAAGAAAGTATCAGAATTGAAGGGAAATATTAGAATATTTGGGTAGATCTTTGTTGGAGGTTGTTACAGCTGTTTAATTTATATTCCAAATACTATTTGCAGAGGCTGAAAAATTATTAGGAAATGTCAGGATATCTTCTTTCTCAGAACTTTATTTCTAACTTAAGCTTTTTACTTCAATTTTCCCAATTAGATTATGCAGTTTTTACCTGCCTGCTTGAATTCCATCCAAGATTTTGCAACACTAACATTGTTTTTATTTGCCAGATAAAAAAAAAGCATTTTTACTTCAGTTACATTTAAAGAAAAACAGATTTCAGATGCACACAAAAGGTAGGTGAGCAGTTCTTTTTCAAGCATGTCTGGCAATATTAATCTGTTTTTAATGTATCACATGATTATGTTAAATATCTCCTATTGCTCATCAAATGTTATGTTCTTACAATGTCTTGCAAAAATGTCTTTTGTTTTGTTTTTCTTTGAACTTATGTGAGTTAAAGCTCAATGTTTGTTGGCTTGAAATGTTTTTATTTCTGTCATAATCAATAAAAACTATAATCAAATCTCATTATATTTAAGTCACTCATATTGAAAACCTACATTTTCTGAAATATATCTTCAGCTCTGCCTTAGTACTTTAAGGTTATATTGAATTTCAGATATATCAAAAAAGGAACAATGATCAGAAGAAGTTCAATTTAATAGTTAGACTGCAATTTTTAATAACTGTTCAATAATGTCACTAGATTTGGGTAAAATTTTCCTTTACAAATTTGAAAACAAAACAAAACAAAAAACATTTTTACTACACGCTTCTCTGGTCTGGAATAAAGAGGAAATAATTTGTGATTAGTATTCAAATTGTTATCTAAAGGTCTTCTCTATCCCTTTTCACAATAATCAATGAGAATGCATCTGATGACCAATCTTGCTCTCCCTCATGTACAAACAAAAGCCTTTTAGATACAAATACCAATAAGTGTTCTTATTTTATACTTATTTTGTAGAAGAACTAATTTTATTTAAACTAAGTTCTTAACCAATTGCTAATAGCAATTTTGTGGTGTGCCTTAAAAAGAGAAAAAACTAGTATTTTATGGAAAAAAAGAAAAAAAACAAAAAAAAAAAACAACTTATAATATACAATGATCTTTTAAAAATTATCATAAAATTATAATAATAGTATTTTTAAATGAAATATATTTAAACCTTTTCTCCTAATGGCTCATACTTTGATCGTTTTTGTTTTAAACACTTTTCCAGGTCTCCTATAAAAAATATCTAATTTTTGTAGAATATATATAAAAAATTGAGTTTAGATTAGCATAATAGAAACGATTATTGAGAGAAATTATTCTCAGATTTAATTTTAACTTTAACATCTTACTGTCACAGTATTGTAAGAGTAAATTAATAACTTAATTATTAAAAGTAAATTGTTAACTTAATTATCAAAAGTAAAATTTGAACTCATTTATTTCAAACTAAACCTCAATATTCAAATCATTTATCAAATTCATTGAAAATTTATTTTCTTTTGCTTTAAAGTTTATCGCCTAAAAAAGTTTAACTAAACACCATACTGTTAAATAAAAATTGTCCAAACAATACGGGCTTAATTCATTCAATTAGAATCTCTGCTACATCCTTAATATTAATCTTCTTTAAAATAGCAACATACAGTTCACTCTTCACTAAAGTTAATATTTCAAGAGATAAGTTTAAAAATTCACTCAAAAATGTTGTTCGATAAAATCAAATTAAACAAAAATCATCTTTAAAATAAAAAGTATACAGCAAATGGACACTTGATGTGTAAAATACAAACCCATTTTATAATACTGCATTACAATGCACACAAACATAGCAGCATTCTATGAAATAAGTTAAAAAAGAATCATAATGACCTTTTCTAAATAAAAAAAACAAAAAAACAACAATAAATAAATGACACAAAAACTTAAGATATATTTAACAGGTTTATACTCATAGGTTGATAATGCACACATACAAAAGAACTTTAAACTTATAAGCTCATTTATGTTTTATTGCTAATTGGTTTTAATTACAAATTTAAAAAATTTCAGATGGTTCATCTGCATAAAGATTAATGGGATGCAAACCAAAGTTCTCAACTTGTGGAAATTTTAATTAAAAACACCCAAATCCAATATATTTTTATTTTTAAAAATTCTTTAAATTAAAACAAAACAAAACAGATTTACTCTTCAATCTTCAAAAATATTTATTTAAGCTACTCATCTTGATTAAATCATTCCTATTCTTGACAAAAATATTATTTAAAAGAAGAAAAAAAGAGATTGATATAGCATTATTTTAGCTAATAAAAAGATAGCAAACAACTTTACTATGCCTAAGAAAACAATATAAAGTGGGTGGTGAAAATTTAGTTTAGATAATAATCAAGCTAAAAACAAAATTTTCTTGCAAAATATTAAAATATTCATCCATGAGGAAACATTTAAGAAAAAGTAACTTAACTTGCAGAAGACTAAATTTTTTTTTTTATCTTAAAAAATTTAAGTTACACAATAGCAGTGGCTTAAATTATAAGTTTTAAAGATACAAAAATTATTTTAAATATTCAGGAATTATGATGTTTTTTGCAAAATTATAAAAAAAATACTTTAAAAATTGTTGTAAAATTTTTAAAATACATTAATTACCTCTCTGTCCCATGTTACAAAAAACTCTTTGTAACCACATATATAAGGGTGTTTCAATTCTTGTAAAGCCATTGCCTAGGTAATTAAAACAAAATCAAAGTATTTTCAGGTATATAAAACACTAGTATCATACTTTACTAAATTGAATAATAAAAAATCAAAAATAGACCAATACAAGTTTAAAAGACATACATAATATATACCTGCTAAAACTCCATCATAAATAAGTTCTTTATTAACATAATACACTTACTTCCTTAAATGCTTTATTAGCTTCAGTTTCATCATTGCATTCAATCTAAAAAAAAAAAAAATAAAGTCTAACTTAATGAGTTTGTTTTACTATTAAAGCCCTAGACTGAAAATTTGAATTTTGTAAAGAATGAAATTAATTCTTACAAAAAATTAGAAACTCAGTATAACTTTATTAAAATTCTCAAATTCATTCTACTTCTAACCATATATTTTAAGTGAACCAAATTTAACAATACCTTTTTTAGGACATACATTAGTTTATCAACTTTATTCTCCACCAAGTACACCTCACCTTGTGCACCTTTCCCAAGCTTTTGAAGAATCTAAAGTATAAACTAAACTTGTTTAACTATTTGTTTAATAGATCTAATAGAAAAAACTGCTTTTAGGTATAAATTTTAGGTATAATGAAATTTAAATCAAACTAAGATTTTTACCTTATAATTATCCATTCCTTCATTACTTCCTATTAGGAGCAGACAACAATTTTAATCTATAGCTATATATATATATATATATATATATATATATATATATATATATATATATATATATATATATATATATATATACACACACACACACACACACACACATTTACATACATTGAATGTACTTAGACAAGATAAATACATACATTATGTATGTATGTATGTATGTATGTATGTATGTATGTATGTATGTATGTATGTATGTATGTATGTATGTATGTATGTATGTATGCTATCAAAGTAATTCTTCTGTCAGCTTAGTGATAGATATTAAAAGTTTCATTGAATTTAGGCAAGCTTACGTCATATGTCAATATCATTTATTTGCATAAAATACCTATCGCTAACAACCTAGAGCAGATATTAAATTATACATTTTGATATAACACTTATCAAAAGCATTACATAAAAAATTGAACTTTTTATGTGGAGAAAAATTCTATCCTAAAAGTAAAATAGAAGTAGTGAGAGTCACGTAAACAATGGGAGCAGTAAATTAGATAGGTTTATTGACCACGAGCTGCGATTTGTGTTTACATATAAATTAGGGAAACCTCCTTTTGTTTAGTTGTCTCAAAATGGTTCGAAAATCGTTGCCTAGCAGTAACTATTTACTCATGAAATAATGTGCAATGGGCCAGAATGTGCTAAAAACCAGCAAAAAATTTAAAAGAACAAGTTACATTTATCTATTTAAAGACAAATTAAATATCAGAAACTGTTGACCAATATGATCAACCGAACCACTTAGATTAAGAATATAGCATTAAATTTTTGAATGTTACAGCTGAAAAATAGGATTTTTGGTTCATGGAATTTAACTCCGGCAAAAAATTGAGATTGGAGCACTTGACAACTTCACAAATTCTTAGGTTTGAAATTTGATTTGCATTTATAAAATTGAAAAAACTTTAACCGAACAAACATTTATAAAGTTAAAAAAAAGTCCACTGAATTTTCAAATTTGAATTTTAAGTTATGAATTATTTTTGTGAATATACTAAACATTTTTCTCTTCAAAAAAAAGTAACGAACCGACCTTTAAAATGAAAAGTAACTTATTTTTTGCTTCTATGTAGCGTTTCAAAGCCTTGAGGTTTTTTTTCATTTTTATTTATTTTTTTATCATAAAAAAAACTTACCATTTTTGACTTTAAGATACCTTTAGAATACCAAAACATAATTTGAAATATGCAAAAATGTGAATTCTTTATTACTAGGAAATGAGTATTGATTATTAAAGCCAAAAAACATCAGTTTCCAATTTTCTTTTTTTGAATATTTACTTAACTCTGGCCCACTATGCAATTTCTAAATGCCCTATTTACTCAATAGCTTTTTATATTTTATGTTAAATTTTTTATACAAACTGTTCATAAAATTCTTTAAGTTTCAAAGAGAAAATCTAAAAAATACCCTGGATAAAACTTTGACTGCAAAACTTCCGAAAATCAACAGAGCTTGGAGGAATTGTAAAACCTAAAGCTCTGGACGAACCTAACTACTTTTAGGAGATTTTACTCCGAGGAGAAACTGACCTCGTGTAAGCAGCAAAAGAACCTTTCAACAGAGTATTTCAACAGAACGTCAAACTTGTTTTAAAGAACTTAAGATAAGTTTTACAGATTGTTAATGGTCTGTAGTCGTGTTATCAAAAAGCACTCTAAGATTTTGGAGTGGTAAATATATTTTATGAGGAAAATGGTTTTAAAGTTTAGAAGGTATTTTGAAAAAGTCATAACGGTGAATTTTTTGTGAAACAAACAAATTGAATAACTTTTAAAAACAAACAAATTTGAATAACTTTTAAAAACAAACGCCCAATTTAAGTGGTACGATGGATTGGTAGATAATGCGATGAACGCCACTTTTTTATTGTTCATGAAATATTTATAAATCCCAAATTCAAATATGCCGCAAAGTGTGGACAGTTTTAAGTACTCGTCAAAGTTTGTATAACTCACTATGCCAAAAAAATTGCAGAAAATCAATACCAACGTTTCTGATGATGTTGAATCTTCCAATGAAGAAGTTGCAGAACTAGTCAGTTATAAACTAACTACACGATTACAATAAATTGCACCAAGGATGATCAGAGAATGTTTTGAAGCCGGGAATAATGTAGCTTACGGAAAGAATAAAAACTATTAGATTAAACCTAATAAACATTACCGTGTTTGGAAAAGTAGGAAGTGCAGAAACCAAAAAGTCTATAAACTGTCTTTTTATAAAAACAGAATCTTGGGTGTGGATGTTATGTTTCATGTTCCATTATCATATAACACAAACCTTTTGTCTTGTATCACCTCCAGATGGTAAGTAGTTAGACATTATAATACTAAATCTATTTTTTGGCGAATTTTCAAGCAGTGCATAGGAGATACTAAAGAAACAATCATATAAATGTTTAAAAAAGTTATGCCTTAAAAATGCTTTTCAATAAGCTCATGTCCGTCGGAACTGGAAAAGGAGAGTGAGCAGAATTTCGATATTTTTTAGCAAGGTCAACGTGCCCTTTTTTATTTTCGTTACAAATAAGTGCTTAAAATATGTTTAAAATTTACCTTATATATTTATAATTAGTAGAAAAATAAAATTTTTGTAATACAATTTGTTCCATGTTTATTAAAAATACCTATCTTTAAATTTATTGATGTAAATTTGCGTGATTTTCAATTTTATTATTTAACTACTTTTAAATGTAAATAGTACACCTTTTTTTAGTTTGTCTAACTTTTCCGGATTACGAGAAAATTAAACCGGGGGCCAATGCTATAAACAATTCGAAGTTTTTTTCGAGAAAAAAAATCTTTCGTAAAAACGCAATTTTTCACGTACGAAAAAAAGTTCGTAATCTCGAAGAATTTATCGCTGTTTGTATTTTTTTCGGCCATTGCTATAAAGCATAAAACGTAAACGTCACTGAAATTCACGAACTTTTTTTATCCTTAATATATAGTAGTAATATAATTGTAATTTTTATTGTAACTTTTATTTATTAGGCCTACTTAATGAATTTAATTAGTCATTAAGTATGCTGTGCTGTCTATTCTATTTTTATGAATATTTTTAAATTCTAGTATTTGGTGTTTAAAAAATCTGTGTAAAATTAAAGTAGAAACATGAATTTAATTTTTTCGGATGAAGACTTAGATTTCGAAGTTGCAGAAAATGAGCTTCGCCACCGATTGCCTCGAGAGGTTGGTGTTTAAAACATTACTTAAAATTACTATATATATATATTTTTTTAATGATTTTTTATCGAACAAAATCAGAAATCATACTAAATAGGCGCAGAAATTATATTTTTGTTTTGTTTTTCAATATCATTTTAGTTTAATGGTCGCTTTTTTAACGAAGATGTTTCTGACAACGTTTTTCGAGAGCAGTATCGAGTCCCAAGAGCTGTATTAGATTTTTTAGAAACTAGGCTTAAAGATGATTTGCAACATTATACTAAGCGAAATAAAAGCATTTCAGTACTTTTCCAAATAATGGTATTTCTTCATTTTATTGGCACAAATATTTTTTTTCATGTTCTCAGAGACTGTCATGGAATCTTTACCAACACAATTTATAGTATTATACAGTGTAGGAGAAGCTATTTTCAATGTTAGTGTATTAAGTTAATAAAACTATTGGAAGTTTTACAATGTCATATAAAGTTGCTTATTATTTTTATTTTAGTGTGAAAATTAAAAACTAAGTTTAGTAAAGAGAAAAATTGTTATCTTATAAGATTAGATTCGACAAGAGATCATAAAATGGCCGAATGATTGCTCCACTCTTCCACAAAAGTTTATGGAAATCGGAGGTTTTCCGTGCGTATGTGGTGTTCTGGATGGGTCTCATATACTCCTTTCTAACCCTCCTCAAGCAGATGAAGATTCTCTAATCAATCGCCATCATGTCCATAGCATAAATGCAATGGCAGTATGTGGACCCGACACGTCCATATTTTATGCATCGACCAACAGTCCAGAAAGGTGGCATGATGCACATGTAAGCCTGTCACTAAGTTATATTTTACAACTGTTAGTTCACTAATGCTGGGTATTCAACTAGTACGTGACATTCTTCGGTATGTTCATATTGAACATACTATTTGAACTATTATGATTGCTAATTAAAATGTAACTTAGACTAACTAATATAATGTATTATAATGTAACTTACAGTAAATTTAAATATTGTGATTTTACTACTATTAGGTTCTAAGAAATTGTAACCTATGGAACAAGTTTGAAATTGGAGAGCTTCCATTTAATGGAGCTGTAATTTTGGCTGACTCTGCGTACCCATGTCGAGAATGGTTAATTCCACCTTTTCCTGGTGATCCAGACGGAGCTCAAAAACGTTTCAACAAAGCACAGAGAAAAACTAGAAACATAATTGAGCGATGTTTTGGCATTGTCAAAAACAGGTTTTATGCTTTGAAAACTGGAATTCGTTTGCATAAGGTCGAAGATGCCTCTAAGCTTATAATGTGTGGATTTGTTATCCATAACTTGTGTATTCAACATGGAGACAACGGTAATGACTTTGAAGAACGCGAAGAAGAACAAGTTGATGAAAATCTAGCTCAAGAAAATCAGAATGATGGAGCTTTGAATAGACGATTACAGCTACTTAACTACTTTACTTAAAAGTATTGTTTAAAAATTCATATACAATTTGCTCTAGAGCATAGGATCTATCAAAATAGTTTGGACATGGATCATAGATTTGTGCCTAAATTAGTTGAATTAAAATTGGAAAAAAATTCACACAATGACTTTTTAATAAATGCAAGAAATTTTTATAAAATATTAGACCATAAAAATATATGTTTATATCTGTTTTTATATAGTATGTGTATTTTGTTTTTTTATAGAACACGCTTAAAAAAAAATTAGGAGATTTGTTAGCTTTTGTCGTTAGGAGCAATTCTTATTAAGAGTATTTTAAAAAGGTAAAAAATGCTTAATAGCATAAAATTAAGATATGATCGTATTAATATTAAACTAGATTACAAAATAAATTTAAAATATGAAAGATATTGTTTTGTTTAAATTTTAAAATCAACCACTAGCCAATGCAATACCTTATATATAGTTATATATAGTTGTGATGCTTGTATCTATTTCACATCGCAACAGCATTGGTCTTAATGTTTGTGTGAAGTTTTACAGAACTTATTACTGTAAGGTAATGGTGATAAAAAAAATGAAATAACAAGAACAATTTCAGGTTGAAGTTATATTTTTATTGTTACTAAAAAATGTAATTGGTCATGGCTTTACAGTTAAATACCTTCAAGGTGAATGTTTAAATATAGTTATACAACATTTTTCGAAATTTAACATAAAATTATGATGTAGCTCTTCTCTTAATGCTCAAGAATTTCCTCCTAAAACAAAAAAAATTTGTTAATGATAAAGTTATACTAAATACAAGCTACAAGTTATACTAAATACAAAAAATTTGTTAATGATAAAGTCATACTAAATATTATTACAAATTAATTTTAAAATACCGTTTCTGTATTTACAAAATGTTGCTGGTTTGAAGGTTGCAATTTCTCATTCATTAGCTTTGTTGCTGTTGTGTAATATATTGTTAAAGCCTTTTCTTTTCGAATTTGCTGTTGTCTGAGAGCAACGTCCAATTTCAGAAGTTTTACTCTTAATTCTTGTTCTTTTTTTAATCTTTCTTTTTCTAACCGTAAAACACTTACTTTCAATTTTTTAAAACTTCCATCTACCAGGAGACTTTCTCTAGCTTGTTTTCTTTTTAATTTTTTTAATGCCCCCCTTGATGGTTTATTTTGAATTGAATCTAAAATTTAATTCTAGGTGTCAAAACAAGATCAGTTAACTAAAATAATAAGAAAGGTGGTTTAGATTCCTTTAAAAATAAGAAGTTTTTAATGGTTTTGGAAATACTAGTTGTGTAAAAATTAAGCACAAATTGATGTTGTCTGTTATATAATTATAAGTCTAAAACCTACAATTAACTAAATTAAACAACTGAGATTTAAAAAAAATTAATTTATAAATTGCATTACCTTGAAGTATCTGACAACTGTCACTAACAAGAGTGGTATTGTCTAAATTAGGGGAGGACATACAATCAAATCTTGCATCTAATATAAACAATCAATTAACTCTATAAACTATAGAAATAGAAATATATATATATATATATATATATATATATATATATATATATATATATATATATATATATATATATATATATATATATATATATATATATATATGTATGTATTTTATAACACAACTAGTCTTAACCAACAAAGAAAAATATACCAGACATAGACGAAATAAAAGAAGCTGTATCAGAAGATTGTTTCAAAGTAAAGTTTACTTCTTTACTTGATGAAGAAAGGGTGGCAGTGGGAGTGGAAAGTTGGTTGGGAGTGGATGACAATGCATCATTTGTTGTACAAAAAGAGATATTAAAATCAGGAACATCGATTCCAGATACATTTATTGACTTCCTGTCAATAATGTCTAAAACAACATTATCTAATTCTGTTAGTTGTCTCCCTGCAGCACCTTAAAAAAAAAAAATTATATATATATATTTGTATATATAATATATATATACAAAAATATTTAATTATATATATATATCTATATCTATATATATATATATATATATATATATATATATATATATAACAAAACTATACCTGTTTTTAGACTCTTAGCAAAATTTTGCATTGTAGCTCTTCGCAAATAATTCCACTCTCTACTACGTAGCTGGTTGATATCTTCAATTTTTGCCCCTAAACTATTTAAATGTGACATTATGTCTTCCCAAATTCTATTTCTATGCCTCATAGTAATAGATGGACCTAAAAGTAGATGAAATAAATAATCAATATATAGTATAATATAGTCTTATATAGTAAAATACTAAATATTCTATAATAATATATTATTTTATAATAGGAATCATACCTAAAAAAGCTTACCTATATATATATATATATATATATATATATATATATATATATATATATATATATAAAATATAATGCAATTATACATATTTTTATTTAAATAGTTTGCTAATTAGAACATACCAAGCTTCCCAAGAAGAACCTCTTTGTTTTCTCTAATCTTTATTGCTAGTATCATTTTAAGTTCTTTAGACAGCTTTTTATTTTGTTGTGTATTTGTGTATTATTTTGTTGTGTATTTGTGTATTATATGGCATATTTGTTGACTATTTATACTTTTCTTTAGTCAAACATTATGAAAAATTTGTTTAACCAAAATTACTATCGAAAACCTAACAAGGAAAAACAACAAGGAACTGAATAATCGATTAAATGCAGATTTTAAGTAATTAGTTTATTATGGAGTTACCAAAATCCTTTTCAGTTTTATCTATAAAATATCTACATAAAAACACAAACAAAGAATGTTCAATGATTTTGAAGCGCTAACGTTGTTCCAGCAATGGCCGCCAAAAATCACGAAGAAAATATCTAAAATTGAGATCAAAAATCTATCTGAAGTTTTTTTTCGAAAAAACGCATTTTTTATCTGAAAAGGCGATTCCCTTGTTCGTTTATAGCATTGGATTTAAAAACGAAGTTTTTATCTTAAAAACGGAATTTTTTGAATGTTTATAGCAATGGACTTTTTTTTTCTTCGCTTTTTACGGTAAAAACTTCGTGTTTTACGGAAAAAACTTCGTTTTTTATGTTTATAGCATTGGCCCCGGCTAAAAAGAGAACCCCATTCAATCGTTTCCCTTGGCGATAAATGCATGTGCCATTACGGTAAAAGAGTAATGAAAATTCTATTCGTATCTTATAACTGTTACACTTTTATACCATATATAATAGCTTTTAACATTTTCAAGCTCAAGTTAGTTTAAAAGTTATCATAGATACGTAAACTGCCTTTTTGGATTATCATAAACTATATTATAGTTATTAAATAAAAGTTCGTCTCCTATGTAATGAGGAAAAATGCGACTTTATAAAGTTCATGCAAAAAAAAAAAAGTATATCTTCAGCCCAATTTTTATGTGTGTGTGTGTGTGTTTTTGTGTCTTATATAATTGTATAGCATGTGTATGTTCATTAATATAGTTCAAAAATTTACAATCTTATGGCAGCAGATCAGTGTTTACGTTTCAAAACAAGTGTGCTTCGTTCTACTAGTGCTCCACCATTTAACTTGTCCAAAAAAACACTTACCAGTTCAAGGTATGTTTTTTAAGTTGCAATGTATATGCCTAATATTTTTATAAATTTTAATAAAGATTTTCCACAAGTTTTCCAAATTATTCTGGAGGTTATTAAAATGTGGACTATTTATGAGGACTTTCAGAGACATTCTACATTGTTTTAGGCCATAATTTGTTACCAGAGTCTCAACTAGCTTTGCAAGGTTTTTGGCCTTGTGATTCCTAAAAAATCCCCTAAATACTGAAATATTAATTCAAAGCTACTTTCCCTTTAATATTTTTTTTGAGAATTCAAAATTTTTTTATGTGGCCTGACAAAGATAAATTGTTTTGTAATGTTCTTCTAAATAAATTAACCTCAATATTTATCATTGATGTTTTGGTGGACCACACTTAGCAGTTTTTTAATTTCAGAGCTTCTCCCGTCTTTTTCTATACTCACTGAAGGCATCATGCTTGTTGAAAACTGCCTTATGGAAAAGGAAACTTCTCCAAAAGGATCCTGGTTTCTCAACATAATCCTTTAAAAATTTCAATTGTTTTTCTGATTATTCTTGTTGATGTATGGTTTCTTGAAAATGTAAAAGCTTTTTAAGTCATGCTTTTTTAGTACTCTTGCAATTGTATGCAGACTGGCTGCTGTTCCAATTTCATTTTCAATCTCTTAATGCACACTTAATGAGGGATCTATCTTTCCTAGAGATAAGTTCCTATTTTGTTCCCTTTCCAGTCTTGGATGATCCAATCAAGAATCAGTAAAGGCATGTGTTTCTTCTTATTTTCCATCTTAAAAAATTTTGACAATTAGATTAATGTAGGGTACTTAACAGTTAAATATAAATTAGTTTTAGATAGTTACCAAACTTTTCTGCATGATTTTTAAACACAAATTTTAATCCTATGATTAGTTTTGAATGATGAATTATGTTGCTTATTTCAAAATCCTGCACTGAACTTTTACAACAATGTTTTTAATTGTCATTTGAAATGGATTCTGCATTCCACTTAACGCTCTATCAAATACACATATAAGTTTTAAATTGGTCAATTTTTTGTAAAGTTATTGAGACTCTAGTGAATGCATGTTGACCATATGATTAATTTTGAAAGATACTGTTGATAAAAAGAAAACTTTCTCAATAGTGTCTTTAATGGCCCTGGTAATGTTTTTTTAGGGCCCATACAGATTTACAACTTTCAGGTTGGCACACTTCAATTACAGGTTTGCATCAAGATGTTTACAACCCTTTACATTCTTTGCAAATGTCAAAAAATCTGAAATCACAGAATAATAATAAAAACGAAAAGTTCAAGTCACGGAAATGGTATTTGAAAGGAAAAGAACCTTCAGTACCAGATCCAGAATTTACATTTCATCATTACACAGATATTAACAAGTATATGGAAGAATATAGGGAAATTAAATTAAGTAAAATTAGACAAAAATATAAAAATTCATATGTAGATGAAACAAATAAAGTTACTTCTCATGAAATGAATTCAGAAAAATATTATTCAGAAGAACCAAAAAGGTACCTTAAGTTTTGTTGTCCTAACTTTTACAATTTATTATTATTATTATTATTTTTATTACTCTTTGTTGCTAATAATGCTTTATCAGTTTTATTTGCTTTGAAATTTGCTCTGAAACTTGCTTTGAAATTTGGTTTGAAATATGTATTCATACGTGAAATTTCTTTATTTCATAGTTACAATTTTCAAGACAGCACAACTCATAGAGATATTAATTGTTTTTCCTCTCCTACGAATGATTCAATTGATAAGAGAGAAAATTGCAGCAAAAATGACTTTATGAACAATACATATCAAAATATTAGCAAACATAACAGACCGAAAAGTGAGGTAAGGTTATTAAAAGAAACTCATACTATTTATGAAATATGCAAAAATGTTACCACAGGTTTTTTTTTGTATATATACGCACTGAGATGCTCGAATGAAATTGACACTAAAAAATATTTTTATGAGAATCCAATATGGTAGTTCATGAGTTACATTTTATATGTAATATTCTTGCCAATATTTTTTTTGCCCTTAGAATCAATACACCATTTTCCATAAAATAGAGATAATTTCTAATAATTATAATTAAAAATTATTAGAAAGTAACTAGGTTCCATTTTTTTTATCACAAAAATAGAACCTAGGTACTTTCTAATACCTAGGTTCTAGTCTTGTGATCAGAAAATATTAAGGTTTTATTTTTTGATCACAAAATGTTATGCTAGATCTTCCAAACCAAATAGTGTCCTTATTATTATGCTAATTATACATTACTAAGTGTAGTGCCTGTCACAAAGAATCATGCTGTTGAATTAAATCACCAATGAACCCTTTTACTAAGCTAGTAATAATGACTTTATTCAGAAAAAGTAACAGTATAGAGTTATTGTTGGTAAAAGTTGGTTAAAAATTCCCTGCCAAATTATCTAGTTAAAAAATGTAAAAATTAATTTATGCAACCCACAATAATGGATTTTGTTCATGTTAAAATCACTTTTAAGTGGCTTTAAAATATGACAAGCCAAAAGTTTGAAGTTTGCTCAACTCAAACAGCACCACTGTTGAAATGTTTGTCCTTTTTCTCAAAAATAGAAGCAAAAACCACCATTATGGATTCTGTTTTTTTCCTCTAGATCTTGTTTTGATAAAGTCAAATTGTTAAAAAATGGTGAATAACTATTTTTGAGGGGAACGAATTAAAGATAATCTTTTATCCTTATATGTAAACAGAAATTGTTTAAATTTTAAATTCAAGTTAGTTCTATTGGTTTAGTCCCATGTGTACCAGTAATAACGGGTCTATTTTTTCTGGTTCAGAATTTTTAGCATCCATTACTTAAGATGCCATCCTACCATTGACGAAATTATTTTTGACTGCCATCCTAACATTCATTTAAATAATTAGTTCTTCAAATAAAAACCCTTGAAAATGATTGAAAAAATCTTTGAATTCATTATATTTGTTATTCACATACATGCATAAAATTGCAATCTTTTCTTCATTCACCTATATAGGGTGAATTTTAAATTATAACCTTCCAAATTTTAGCATTTTACACCAAGAAAATTTTTCTTACTAATTATAATGAAAATACACAACCTCTAGTGTCAGAAAAAACAAAGTAAATATTTTTCCTTTGCAAATAATAAAAATTTTAAAAATGTAAACCATAAAAAATT
Source organism: Hydra viridissima (assembly GCF_058129835.1). Lineage (NCBI taxonomy): Eukaryota > Metazoa > Cnidaria > Hydrozoa > Anthoathecata > Hydridae > Hydra > Hydra viridissima. Next base: position 7,236,621 of record NW_028324313.1, read on the forward strand.
ACTATTTACAGTTTAAAGTAAAAACAGAAGGCAATATTTAATATTTAAATACTTTTAAATAAATATTTACTCCTTAGAGTACAAGTAAATGCTTTATGTTAAATATATAAAATATAAAGAAACTATGTTAATTAAAAATTTATGAAATCATATTTTCTCAGTTTAGCACTTAAATCTATTTAAATTTTATTTTTGAGATTGAAAAATAAAAGACATTTATTGTCTTGAAGTTCTAAATTTAAGAATTTTGTGGGTGACATCATTACTAATAAAGTCCTACTAATTTAGCATCTATAGAGTTTATAATCTTGGCACAATTCATAAGAAAAGACTGCTTGTGTTAATAGTTAGTGTTACCATATTTAGTTGAAGGTAAATAAAGACTTAATTGCTCAGTTTTAATTTAAAATAACTAGCATTCCCTCAAGCACCAGCTCACTAACAACCTTTTAATATTCATAGTTTTTCTAAAAGAAGTAATTAATATTTCCTTCTATGGGTAAGGAGGGGAGGTTTTAAACGTAAAAAAAGGTCCTACGTCACTATGAACTTGTAATACTGGTTATTTTGCTCCTTTACAACAGTGTATGGGACTTTTAAGTCATAATACTTTGAGCTAAAATGGCTTGAAGATAAACCGAAAATCCACGATGATAAATTTATAGCGGAGTACTGGAAAGTAAAATTTTTCATTAATTCCGAACCACCAGAGCATGTTACTCAAACTTTGGGGATTTTCTTAGTTTTATGTCAATTAATGGCTAAGCAAATCTAAATTTGTGCGTTGCATGACCTGGATGAGTTAACCAATGATCATCATACACTAAAATATTTCTTTACGTTTTTTTTGTGAATTTTTTTATATTCCTGATGGAAAAAACGTTGAATCCTTCACTTAGGAATATTTATCGACTAGAGCACTTATCAAATTATTTTTATAAGTTTATTCTCAACTTGTTATAACGAATGTCTATCTGAAGGACCAAAAGTCTGAATAAGTTTGAGCTTGTAAGTAATTAAAAAAATATCTTGGCGTACTTTTTGTAGGTGTCTTGTTAAATGCGACATTCAAGTGTATATATATATATATACACATGTATGTTTATATGCGAGAAACTTATTTATATTTTAAAATTTTAAAGACTTGTGTTTGAAGGCAAATAACAATTTATTGCAGAAAAGAATGCCACTTACATTACCAAAGTTTAACGGATGTTTTCTACCCAATCCTTCAATTACGCATCCTCACACATTTGAGCCAGATTTTTTTCTACAATGTCGAAAATTTAAAGATATGCCGGTTCGAAATACCGCTGAGAGTGACAGAAAAGCCAATTATCATTTAACAAAAGTTGTTCATTAAGTCCGTGAATCTATTTAAAGGTTGCTTAACTCCTAACGATTTTCAATTTGCGTTCAAGTTGTACACACCTTTCTTAAACGAAATGTCTGATGTTGAATCTTAGAGCAGCATTGGGAATATTATTGGCAGAAATAAAGACGCTATCGTTTTTTCTTCATCTGGTTTACCTATTTATTGCCCAACGTCAGTTATAAATATCCGATGGTGATGATACTGTTGTTGGATTGCTGTTTGTCTTGTTTATAAATGACATTATTATTGATATTTTTTTCTACCATTACAAAAATAAGTGGATTATGTAATGGTTATAAAAGTGCAAGGAACCAAAATAATACGTACTAAACATTAAAAAGTTTATGAAATTTGTATTTCAAACTATAAATAAAACTATAAATATTTTGGATTATACAAAGTGCTTTTTACAATAACGTTGTAAACATAATTACACAATAAACGTTAAATTTTAATGGAATTATTTGTTAAAGTCTTCTCGCAAAGTTTCTATAGCCCACTATGGTCCATGATCATGTCGTACAAAAAGTGACAAAATGTTTGATCTTTAAAAATTCGCTTAAAACTAAAGTTTAGTAGAAAAACAAAAATTTTATTTTCAGGTTTAAAATAATGAGGTTTTAGGTTTGAAGTTCAAAAAGTGGGGAAAATTTGATGCTTTAGAGCATAAATCAATCAGAGCGCTTTTAGATATGCAGACTGTTACACTTCTTATAGACTTATCAAATTTCAGGATATACCTGTGAAATATAAGAAATATAATAATAACATGAAGTATAAAGGATTAAGGTAAACAACATAAAATTAAAAACTTCAAAAAGAAACAATTTACAGGGTTTTTTTCTTTCGAACACCTTTTCGAATATTTTCGCCCAGGTTCGCTTACCTTGAATCTTGCTGCAACAATTGATCTCCCTCTTAAAACTTATCCCAACTTCCCTTCCTTATACCCATACTGTTAAAAAAACTATAGCAAACGGGTCAAAAAATCAGCTATATCAGCTAAAAGGATGCGCTTAAAGCTGCTTAAAATGCACTGTTCTAAAGGTAAGCTGATGGAATGCACGATATTATACTTTATAAGTGTTATGTCTGGTATGATAAGCAATTATCAAATATGATTCTGATAATGGCGAGGATTTAATATATTCACACTGCAGTTTATCCTCAATTAATACTAAAAACACTGCATCATTTACATGTTAAACTACATGTTAAAACCCTTTCTCAATACTTTTTATGCTATATAGGATATAAGTCTTATTACCCCCATGTGAAGGTACTAAAGCCAATTTAAGATGTTAAAAAAACTAGTAATAACTTATATTTTAATTACTGTTGCAAAATTTATTTTATATGAAAAATAATTTCAATCAAAATTTTTGTAAAGCATTTTTTATTAATATCCTTCAGTATGTTAATATTTTTAACAAGAATGATTTTAAGACATTCCCAGACAGAATATAATGTTTTATTTAACAATAAATATTCAAATATGGCTAAAACAACTGTGGCAAAAATAAAAATCACCTTTTCTTTTTCCCTTATGCTTACTCTAAGCCCAAAAGTTATTTTTCAAAGTAGGTTGAATTGGTTTTAAATGCAAGATATATTCTTATAGTTTATTTTCAGATCATTAGGGGAATGTTCCCTTGAGAAAATAGTCCTAGAATTTCACGGTCAACGTAGGTAATCTGACCATTTTGGAAAATTTTCATCGAACATTAGTCGAATATTTTTTTTTTAAAATTCAAATATTCATTAAAAAATTTTGAGTAAGTTTATTTTCTCTCAAATCTCATTAGGAACATCGATTAGTACTGGTAGATGTTGGAGCGTGAAACTTGAAAACATGGGAGTCAGAATATTATGAGACCAAATAGAAAAATAGTAACGAATAACGTGCGCATTTTCCTAGAAAAAATTCTTTTCGAGGTAAGATTTCCATAAGCAATAAGTTTCGTCAACGTTAATGTACCCCCTCTTTTTTCAATCAGTCAGCAATTTTACCAAAAAAAAAAAAAATATTAATACCAAAAAATATTCTTAACATAGATCTATTCTAAGAAATCACATTCTCTTTATATTCAATTCTCCCTAAAACTGGTAGCGCCATTCCCTTTATTTGTTGCTGTTGCTAACCGAGTAAGCCCATTTATGATTTGGAGCCGACTGTTGCTTGCTTCAGCCTCTGCACGACCTCTGCCAACGTATAAAATCATTATGAGCAAAGCTTGAGTTACGTTCTTCGAATTGTCTAGTTCACATCAAAGCAAGGAGAAAAAAGAAGAAAGGGAAAAAAAAAAAAAAAAAAAAAGAAAAAAAAACTACCGAAAAAATCAACAATAAAAAATTGGTTCTAACAAATATGAGAGAACAAGCAGATTTAAAATCGATAAAAACCAAATTTCACACTCCAGTGTACAATATTTATTAATAGATACAAATAGTAAATCGAAATTATTAGAAGGTTTGTTATCCTAATGGCAAATACGGAGGATAATTTAATAACCTGTATACGAAAAGCAGTTTAGATGATTTGTCTCAGTTAGTCGCTTCTAGGTGAAAAAGTGCGACAATTGTGGTCACTCTTTTTAAATTTTTATTGTAGGATAACTTGTTTTATAAAGAATTTTTAAAGACTTTTTAAAACATATATAGAATTTACTTTCGAAATCATTTGGAAAAAGCACTTTGAAACCTAAGAATATTTTCTTGAAGCCGCTTTAATTTTGCAGTTTACATTTATAACACTAAAGATTAAAAACTTAAGTTTAATTGAAAATTGAACATTAGTTTCCAATCTTTAGTGTTATAAATATAAACTGGTTGAGCTTTTTAACTTTTAACTAGGCTAATATGAAGCGGGAGTCGTTGACAGACAGCTATAACACAGTTGAGTTAACTTGCTCACGAGCTGTGAAAAACAGCTTTTATCTATGACAAGTTCATCTCAATTTGGCGTGAAGCAGATACTTGAGTAATGGAGATTTAAATCTTCATTATTTTTTTAATATAAAAAGTTATGCTTATAAAGCTATTACTAGTAATTTTGTCTTCAGAGATTGCTGCATTTAAAGGTATTATTTGAGCATTGTCTTATTATGTAATTATTTTACCAATTTATCATCCCAGGTTTATCAATAAAAGGTAAAAATCAATAGCTGTTTGTATTAAACTTGCTAGATGTAGTTTTACTCGAAGCCTAAATGCAAGATTGTATATAATACGATATTTCATTTTATTATGCAGCACCAGATGAGCAAGAAGACACTGAAATTTACAAGAAATCTCTGAAGAGAAAACTGTCTCCTTTCATTCTAAAATTGACCCAAGATGTGAAAAAAAGGTAAGAATCAAAGAAAAAAAAAATTAAATAGGTCGATGGCAGTGCATCCCTGTCTCCAATATCATTAACCAAACTGATGGAGATTTCACTAATAAAAAGTTGAGCATTTATGTCATATCGAAATTAAAAATTGTCTTGCTCAAGGATCTCTTCTTAAAGTTGAAATAGAGAAAGGCAGAAGATGTTTTTATAAGTGCAGTTAAAAGTTTATTTAAAAGGTTTTGATTAAGATAGGAAAACGCCAAAGATTGTAATACTTTGTAAAGATTGTAATATAGTGAATAAATAAAGTTTGGAACGAAAATAAAAGTTCTACACCATTAAAACTTGACGGGTAAATAAAAGAAACTTTGTTCCATTAAAACTCCAAGAAAGAAAAGTAACACCTCCATTAAATGGACGGGATTTTAAAAATTGGGTAGAATAAGAAAATTATATTAAATAACATTTAAAAAAATGTTTTTTTTAGTTACAAAGAAAATTTAAAGCACGGAAACAGTTTTCTTACCGAAGAGGTAAACGACATTAAAAATCATTTTAAAAAGCTGAGTATGGAAAATAAGGATCACATCAAACACACAGCATTTCCATTAAATATTAAAAAAAGAAAAACATCACGAAAATACAAAGTAGATGTAAAAAATGATAAAAGACAGTTAGATGAAGGAAATATTTATGATATTTTAAACAAAGTTCTTGAAGAACCCAACTTACAACTGAATCCAATAACTCATCAAAATGCCGAAAGCTTTCATAAGTACATAGAAGACACCAGTACAATGAAAAATGTCAACGAAGGGGAAAACTCGGATTTTCTGTGTGATATGGAAAATACAAAGTTGGCGGAAGGACAAGAGCTGTCGTATTGGTAAACAATTATTCTTGCAAGGATTTTTTCATAATTTTTTTTTTCCTCTCGATTTTGGCATTTTCACTTGAAATTTGAATCTGTGGAAAGCTCGAAATCTTCTTCATGTGCATAAGAAATGATTTCAATAAATACTTAAAGAATAGTACTTGTCGTATTAAAGACTTAAGAATGAAAGCTAAGAGACGCGCAACCTAAAAAAAACACTTATTGAATTTCAGAAAATTACTTTTATCAGATAATAGCAGTTTTGTTAAAAAAAAATATATATTAAAAAGCCTTTGTAATTTAGGAACTCTAATAACTGCAAACCAACTTTGGCAATAGAAAACAATTACGGCATCGGAATGGGAAACAATTTAAATGTAAGTAGTTGCATTAAATATAAAAACATTTCAAAAAAAAAGAAATAAATTTGGAACATAACCATCTATTGGATTCCCGTACAAACTAAAGAAAAGTTTGAATGAACGATCGATTACTTAAGAAATTTAAGAGATATAAATCTTAACATACAAACACAAATATGAGTAAATTAAACACAAATTAATCATATAAAAAATTTACACCATGAAATGATAAATACGAGGATTTTCGGATATAAATCAAAACTAACTCCGTAAATAGAATTAAATAAATAAAAGTTTAAGATCATAACAAAAAAAATAAATTCAATGGGATTTAGATATTGTGGGAAAGCAAAAATGATCTGGCAAATCAAAATAAAATATTAGTAAATGGGGTAAACCCTTGCAAGTTCCGCGAAACTTCTTACCTTGATCGGAAAAACACAGAACCTTCAGAACATCTGGACACAATAATTGTAAATAACAAACAAGAACCATGTGAAAAAAGAGAAAACTTCATAAAAACCAGCGCTCCAGAAATAAACAAAATGATGTATGAAAACGAGTATAATAAACAAAGAATGCCAATAACATATCGCACTTCAGAAACTGGTTCCGAAAATATAGGATTTATTAATTCAAGAATAAATAAAATAACAGAAAATATCGACTTTGAAAGACTAACATCACCGGCATATAACGAAATCTCTAAATCGGGAAAAACCAATGAAAAAGTTGATACAGAAAACAACAACTTAAACATGAAGACAAAAGAATCGGAAGGAAGCGCGTTCGATCAAGTCGGAGTGAGAGCGCACAACGTTTTCCGCAAAATTCACGGGGTTGCCGATTTGCAACTGGATGCGCAGATGTCTGAGTCCGCGCAGAAATATGCCGTTTACTTAGCAGGCATACAAACGTTGAAGCATGCTGAGCTCGCAGACGAAGGCGAAAACCTGGCGTATGCATGTCGCTCTGACGGAAGGGAAATGACTGCTGCAGAAGCGGTAAAGGACTGGTGAGTTTTCTAAAATGCTCTTTGATTTTCAGCGCTAAAACGCGTACGTGCTTTGAACTCGAGTTAGGATGCGTCGCTCCAGGCCAGTCTAACGCGGAGAGAAAGCGTCGCTCGTTTTCACTTACTCACCGTTGTGGCGGTGCTTAATGAAAGGGCGTCGGCTCGAAGGCATTTTGCTGTGTTTTACGGAGCTGTTGTGGACTTTTTTGATGTTCGGTTGTTTAAAAGACAACTGTTCATCTGCACAGTCACTTCAGCCCGGCGTAAACGCTTCGCCGCGCAACTGCTTCGGCCGCTTCTTGCTTTGTGAACGAAACGCGCGTATTAACGCCTGTAAATCGAAGCCCTTGAATGGTTGAACTGGAGCGAGTTTGTTGTGTACTGAAACAGCGCGTGACAGTTTCGGACTGCAATGTTTAGGTACTCTGAGGTGTGCAAGCGAGGATACACGTTTGGCAGCGAGGGCACTTCCGGTACGGGACACTTTACTCAAGTAAGTGGATACGCTAGTTTGACGATTTTTACTTTTGTTCTGTTTGTCTAACACCGCATTTGCCTTTGATTCCGCTTGATTGCTGCTCGCTGAGAAGGTATGCGGGAAAAGTTTGCAGGCGACGAGATCGCCACATTACTTGCATTTCGTAAACTAAGACGTCTAGGCCATAGAGTGTTTGTTATTGTTCGACGAAGCAATTCTGTCGGGCAGCTCGTTCAGGAGCAGTTGTTATCGGTACAAGCTTGTTTTTAGGTGGTGTGGAAAGGTAGCACATTCGTTGGCATGGGTATGGCGGTCTCAAACAAAGGCGGTATGCTTTGCACGTACGTTGTTGCGCGATACAAACCGGCTGGAAACGTAGCGTCGCAATACAAAGAAAACGTGCTGGCTGGATCCTTTGCATCGGAGAGTCCGTGCAGCAAGTTAGACAGTTTAATGATCAGTGCAGCGCTAGGCGGCGCTTTGAATGGTGCGTCCGGTGCAGCTGGTGGCGATTCTGAAGCTGGCGCAGCCAATGTGGAAAACGGCGCGGCCTTTTCAAACTCGAAGACGAGCCCGGGAGAATCGGAAGGAAGCGCGTTCGATCAAGTCGGAGTGAGAGCGCACAACGTTTTCCGCAAAATTCACGGGGTTGCCGATTTGCAACTGGATGCGCAGATGTCTGAGTCCGCGCAGAAATATGCCGTTTACTTAGCAGGCATACAAACGTTGAAGCATGCTGAGCTCGCAGACGAAGGCGAAAACCTGGCGTATGCATGTCGCTCTGACGGAAGGGAAATGACTGCTGCAGAAGCGGTAAAGGACTGGTGAGTTTTCTAAAATGCTCTTTGATTTTCAGCGCTAAAACGCGTACGTGCTTTGAACTCGAGTTAGGATGCGTCGCTCCAGGCCAGTCTAACGCGGAGAGAAAGCGTCGCTCGTTTTCACTTACTCACCGTTGTGGCGGTGCTTAATGAAAGGGCGTCGGCTCGAAGGCATTTTGCTGTGTTTTACGGAGCTGTTGTGGACTTTTTTGATGTTCGGTTGTTTAAAAGACAACTGTTCATCTGCACAGTCACTTCAGCCCGGCGTAAACGCTTCGCCGCGCAACTGCTTCGGCCGCTTCTTGCTTTGTGAACGAAACGCGCGTATTAACGCCTGTAAATCGAAGCCCTTGAATGGTTGAACTGGAGCGAGTTTGTTGTGTACTGAAACAGCGCGTGACAGTTTCGGACTGCAATGTTTAGGTACTCTGAGGTGTGCAAGCGAGGATACACGTTTGGCAGCGAGGGCACTTCCGGTACGGGACACTTTACTCAAGTAAGTGGATACGCTAGTTTGACGATTTTTACTTTTGTTCTGTTTGTCTAACACCGCATTTGCCTTTGATTCCGCTTGATTGCTGCTCGCTGAGAAGGTATGCGGGAAAAGTTTGCAGGCGACGAGATCGCCACATTACTTGCATTTCGTAAACTAAGACGTCTAGGCCATAGAGTGTTTGTTATTGTTCGACGAAGCAATTCTGTCGGGCAGCTCGTTCAGGAGCAGTTGTTATCGGTACAAGCTTGTTTTTAGGTGGTGTGGAAAGGTAGCACATTCGTTGGCATGGGTATGGCGGTCTCAAACAAAGGCGGTATGCTTTGCACGTACGTTGTTGCGCGATACAAACCGGCTGGAAACGTAGCGTCGCAATACAAAGAAAACGTGCTGGCTGGATCCTTTGCATCGGAGAGTCCGTGCAGCAAGTTAGACAGTTTAATGATCAGTGCAGCGCTAGGCGGCGCTTTGAATGGTGCGTCCGGTGCAGCTGGTGGCGATTCTGAAGCTGGCGCAGCCAATGTGGAAAACGGCGCGGCCTTTTCAAACTCGAAGACGAGCCCGGGAGAATCGGAAGGAAGCGCGTTCGATCAAGTCGGAGTGAGAGCGCACAACGTTTTCCGCAAAATTCACGGGGTTGCCGATTTGCAACTGGATGCGCAGATGTCTGAGTCCGCGCAGAAATATGCCGTTTACTTAGCAGGCATACAAACGTTGAAGCATGCTGAGCTCGCAGACGAAGGCGAAAACCTGGCGTATGCATGTCGCTCTGACGGAAGGGAAATGACTGCTGCAGAAGCGGTAAAGGACTGGTGAGTTTTCTAAAATGCTCTTTGATTTTCAGCGCTAAAACGCGTACGTGCTTTGAACTCGAGTTAGGATGCGTCGCTCCAGGCCAGTCTAACGCGGAGAGAAAGCGTCGCTCGTTTTCACTTACTCACCGTTGTGGCGGTGCTTAATGAAAGGGCGTCGGCTCGAAGGCATTTTGCTGTGTTTTACGGAGCTGTTGTGGACTTTTTTGATGTTCGGTTGTTTAAAAGACAACTGTTCATCTGCACAGTCACTTCAGCCCGGCGTAAACGCTTCGCCGCGCAACTGCTTCGGCCGCTTCTTGCTTTGTGAACGAAACGCGCGTATTAACGCCTGTAAATCGAAGCCCTTGAATGGTTGAACTGGAGCGAGTTTGTTGTGTACTGAAACAGCGCGTGACAGTTTCGGACTGCAATGTTTAGGTACTCTGAGGTGTGCAAGCGAGGATACACGTTTGGCAGCGAGGGCACTTCCGGTACGGGACACTTTACTCAAGTAAGTGGATACGCTAGTTTGACGATTTTTACTTTTGTTCTGTTTGTCTAACACCGCATTTGCCTTTGATTCCGCTTGATTGCTGCTCGCTGAGAAGGTATGCGGGAAAAGTTTGCAGGCGACGAGATCGCCACATTACTTGCATTTCGTAAACTAAGACGTCTAGGCCATAGAGTGTTTGTTATTGTTCGACGAAGCAATTCTGTCGGGCAGCTCGTTCAGGAGCAGTTGTTATCGGTACAAGCTTGTTTTTAGGTGGTGTGGAAAGGTAGCACATTCGTTGGCATGGGTATGGCGGTCTCAAACAAAGGCGGTATGCTTTGCACGTACGTTGTTGCGCGATACAAACCGGCTGGAAACGTAGCGTCGCAATACAAAGAAAACGTGCTGGCTGGATCCTTTGCATCGGAGAGTCCGTGCAGCAAGTTAGACAGTTTAATGATCAGTGCAGCGCTAGGCGGCGCTTTGAATGGTGCGTCCGGTGCAGCTGGTGGCGATTCTGAAGCTGGCGCAGCCAATGTGGAAAACGGCGCGGCCTTTTCAAACTCGAAGACGAGCCCGGGAGAATCGGAAGGAAGCGCGTTCGATCAAGTCGGAGTGAGAGCGCACAACGTTTTCCGCAAAATTCACGGGGTTGCCGATTTGCAACTGGATGCGCAGATGTCTGAGTCCGCGCAGAAATATGCCGTTTACTTAGCAGGCATACAAACGTTGAAGCATGCTGAGCTCGCAGACGAAGGCGAAAACCTGGCGTATGCATGTCGCTCTGACGGAAGGGAAATGACTGCTGCAGAAGCGGTAAAGGACTGGTGAGTTTTCTAAAATGCTCTTTGATTTTCAGCGCTAAAACGCGTACGTGCTTTGAACTCGAGTTAGGATGCGTCGCTCCAGGCCAGTCTAACGCGGAGAGAAAGCGTCGCTCGTTTTCACTTACTCACCGTTGTGGCGGTGCTTAATGAAAGGGCGTCGGCTCGAAGGCATTTTGCTGTGTTTTACGGAGCTGTTGTGGACTTTTTTGATGTTCGGTTGTTTAAAAGACAACTGTTCATCTGCACAGTCACTTCAGCCCGGCGTAAACGCTTCGCCGCGCAACTGCTTCGGCCGCTTCTTGCTTTGTGAACGAAACGCGCGTATTAACGCCTGTAAATCGAAGCCCTTGAATGGTTGAACTGGAGCGAGTTTGTTGTGTACTGAAACAGCGCGTGACAGTTTCGGACTGCAATGTTTAGGTACTCTGAGGTGTGCAAGCGAGGATACACGTTTGGCAGCGAGGGCACTTCCGGTACGGGACACTTTACTCAAGTAAGTGGATACGCTAGTTTGACGATTTTTACTTTTGTTCTGTTTGTCTAACACCGCATTTGCCTTTGATTCCGCTTGATTGCTGCTCGCTGAGAAGGTATGCGGGAAAAGTTTGCAGGCGACGAGATCGCCACATTACTTGCATTTCGTAAACTAAGACGTCTAGGCCATAGAGTGTTTGTTATTGTTCGACGAAGCAATTCTGTCGGGCAGCTCGTTCAGGAGCAGTTGTTATCGGTACAAGCTTGTTTTTAGGTGGTGTGGAAAGGTAGCACATTCGTTGGCATGGGTATGGCGGTCTCAAACAAAGGCGGTATGCTTTGCACGTACGTTGTTGCGCGATACAAACCGGCTGGAAACGTAGCGTCGCAATACAAAGAAAACGTGCTGGCTGGATCCTTTGCATCGGAGAGTCCGTGCAGCAAGTTAGACAGTTTAATGATCAGTGCAGCGCTAGGCGGCGCTTTGAATGGTGCGTCCGGTGCAGCTGGTGGCGATTCTGAAGCTGGCGCAGCCAATGTGGAAAACGGCGCGGCCTTTTCAAACTCGAAGACGAGCCCGGGAGAATCGGAAGGAAGCGCGTTCGATCAAGTCGGAGTGAGAGCGCACAACGTTTTCCGCAAAATTCACGGGGTTGCCGATTTGCAACTGGATGCGCAGATGTCTGAGTCCGCGCAGAAATATGCCGTTTACTTAGCAGGCATACAAACGTTGAAGCATGCTGAGCTCGCAGACGAAGGCGAAAACCTGGCGTATGCATGTCGCTCTGACGGAAGGGAAATGACTGCTGCAGAAGCGGTAAAGGACTGGTGAGTTTTCTAAAATGCTCTTTGATTTTCAGCGCTAAAACGCGTACGTGCTTTGAACTCGAGTTAGGATGCGTCGCTCCAGGCCAGTCTAACGCGGAGAGAAAGCGTCGCTCGTTTTCACTTACTCACCGTTGTGGCGGTGCTTAATGAAAGGGCGTCGGCTCGAAGGCATTTTGCTGTGTTTTACGGAGCTGTTGTGGACTTTTTTGATGTTCGGTTGTTTAAAAGACAACTGTTCATCTGCACAGTCACTTCAGCCCGGCGTAAACGCTTCGCCGCGCAACTGCTTCGGCCGCTTCTTGCTTTGTGAACGAAACGCGCGTATTAACGCCTGTAAATCGAAGCCCTTGAATGGTTGAACTGGAGCGAGTTTGTTGTGTACTGAAACAGCGCGTGACAGTTTCGGACTGCAATGTTTAGGTACTCTGAGGTGTGCAAGCGAGGATACACGTTTGGCAGCGAGGGCACTTCCGGTACGGGACACTTTACTCAAGTAAGTGGATACGCTAGTTTGACGATTTTTACTTTTGTTCTGTTTGTCTAACACCGCATTTGCCTTTGATTCCGCTTGATTGCTGCTCGCTGAGAAGGTATGCGGGAAAAGTTTGCAGGCGACGAGATCGCCACATTACTTGCATTTCGTAAACTAAGACGTCTAGGCCATAGAGTGTTTGTTATTGTTCGACGAAGCAATTCTGTCGGGCAGCTCGTTCAGGAGCAGTTGTTATCGGTACAAGCTTGTTTTTAGGTGGTGTGGAAAGGTAGCACATTCGTTGGCATGGGTATGGCGGTCTCAAACAAAGGCGGTATGCTTTGCACGTACGTTGTTGCGCGATACAAACCGGCTGGAAACGTAGCGTCGCAATACAAAGAAAACGTGCTGGCTGGATCCTTTGCATCGGAGAGTCCGTGCAGCAAGTTAGACAGTTTAATGATCAGTGCAGCGCTAGGCGGCGCTTTGAATGGTGCGTCCGGTGCAGCTGGTGGCGATTCTGAAGCTGGCGCAGCCAATGTGGAAAACGGCGCGGCCTTTTCAAACTCGAAGACGAGCCCGGGAGAATCGGAAGGAAGCGCGTTCGATCAAGTCGGAGTGAGAGCGCACAACGTTTTCCGCAAAATTCACGGGGTTGCCGATTTGCAACTGGATGCGCAGATGTCTGAGTCCGCGCAGAAATATGCCGTTTACTTAGCAGGCATACAAACGTTGAAGCATGCTGAGCTCGCAGACGAAGGCGAAAACCTGGCGTATGCATGTCGCTCTGACGGAAGGGAAATGACTGCTGCAGAAGCGGTAAAGGACTGGTGAGTTTTCTAAAATGCTCTTTGATTTTCAGCGCTAAAACGCGTACGTGCTTTGAACTCGAGTTAGGATGCGTCGCTCCAGGCCAGTCTAACGCGGAGAGAAAGCGTCGCTCGTTTTCACTTACTCACCGTTGTGGCGGTGCTTAATGAAAGGGCGTCGGCTCGAAGGCATTTTGCTGTGTTTTACGGAGCTGTTGTGGACTTTTTTGATGTTCGGTTGTTTAAAAGACAACTGTTCATCTGCACAGTCACTTCAGCCCGGCGTAAACGCTTCGCCGCGCAACTGCTTCGGCCGCTTCTTGCTTTGTGAACGAAACGCGCGTATTAACGCCTGTAAATCGAAGCCCTTGAATGGTTGAACTGGAGCGAGTTTGTTGTGTACTGAAACAGCGCGTGACAGTTTCGGACTGCAATGTTTAGGTACTCTGAGGTGTGCAAGCGAGGATACACGTTTGGCAGCGAGGGCACTTCCGGTACGGGACACTTTACTCAAGTAAGTGGATACGCTAGTTTGACGATTTTTACTTTTGTTCTGTTTGTCTAACACCGCATTTGCCTTTGATTCCGCTTGATTGCTGCTCGCTGAGAAGGTATGCGGGAAAAGTTTGCAGGCGACGAGATCGCCACATTACTTGCATTTCGTAAACTAAGACGTCTAGGCCATAGAGTGTTTGTTATTGTTCGACGAAGCAATTCTGTCGGGCAGCTCGTTCAGGAGCAGTTGTTATCGGTACAAGCTTGTTTTTAGGTGGTGTGGAAAGGTAGCACATTCGTTGGCATGGGTATGGCGGTCTCAAACAAAGGCGGTATGCTTTGCACGTACGTTGTTGCGCGATACAAACCGGCTGGAAACGTAGCGTCGCAATACAAAGAAAACGTGCTGGCTGGATCCTTTGCATCGGAGAGTCCGTGCAGCAAGTTAGACAGTTTAATGATCAGTGCAGCGCTAGGCGGCGCTTTGAATGGTGCGTCCGGTGCAGCTGGTGGCGATTCTGAAGCTGGCGCAGCCAATGTGGAAAACGGCGCGGCCTTTTCAAACTCGAAGACGAGCCCGGGAGAATCGGAAGGAAGCGCGTTCGATCAAGTCGGAGTGAGAGCGCACAACGTTTTCCGCAAAATTCACGGGGTTGCCGATTTGCAACTGGATGCGCAGATGTCTGAGTCCGCGCAGAAATATGCCGTTTACTTAGCAGGCATACAAACGTTGAAGCATGCTGAGCTCGCAGACGAAGGCGAAAACCTGGCGTATGCATGTCGCTCTGACGGAAGGGAAATGACTGCTGCAGAAGCGGTAAAGGACTGGTGAGTTTTCTAAAATGCTCTTTGATTTTCAGCGCTAAAACGCGTACGTGCTTTGAACTCGAGTTAGGATGCGTCGCTCCAGGCCAGTCTAACGCGGAGAGAAAGCGTCGCTCGTTTTCACTTACTCACCGTTGTGGCGGTGCTTAATGAAAGGGCGTCGGCTCGAAGGCATTTTGCTGTGTTTTACGGAGCTGTTGTGGACTTTTTTGATGTTCGGTTGTTTAAAAGACAACTGTTCATCTGCACAGTCACTTCAGCCCGGCGTAAACGCTTCGCCGCGCAACTGCTTCGGCCGCTTCTTGCTTTGTGAACGAAACGCGCGTATTAACGCCTGTAAATCGAAGCCCTTGAATGGTTGAACTGGAGCGAGTTTGTTGTGTACTGAAACAGCGCGTGACAGTTTCGGACTGCAATGTTTAGGTACTCTGAGGTGTGCAAGCGAGGATACACGTTTGGCAGCGAGGGCACTTCCGGTACGGGACACTTTACTCAAGTAAGTGGATACGCTAGTTTGACGATTTTTACTTTTGTTCTGTTTGTCTAACACCGCATTTGCCTTTGATTCCGCTTGATTGCTGCTCGCTGAGAAGGTATGCGGGAAAAGTTTGCAGGCGACGAGATCGCCACATTACTTGCATTTCGTAAACTAAGACGTCTAGGCCATAGAGTGTTTGTTATTGTTCGACGAAGCAATTCTGTCGGGCAGCTCGTTCAGGAGCAGTTGTTATCGGTACAAGCTTGTTTTTAGGTGGTGTGGAAAGGTAGCACATTCGTTGGCATGGGTATGGCGGTCTCAAACAAAGGCGGTATGCTTTGCACGTACGTTGTTGCGCGATACAAACCGGCTGGAAACGTAGCGTCGCAATACAAAGAAAACGTGCTGGCTGGATCCTTTGCATCGGAGAGTCCGTGCAGCAAGTTAGACAGTTTAATGATCAGTGCAGCGCTAGGCGGCGCTTTGAATGGTGCGTCCGGTGCAGCTGGTGGCGATTCTGAAGCTGGCGCAGCCAATGTGGAAAACGGCGCGGCCTTTTCAAACTCGAAGACGAGCCCGGGAGAATCGGAAGGAAGCGCGTTCGATCAAGTCGGAGTGAGAGCGCACAACGTTTTCCGCAAAATTCACGGGGTTGCCGATTTGCAACTGGATGCGCAGATGTCTGAGTCCGCGCAGAAATATGCCGTTTACTTAGCAGGCATACAAACGTTGAAGCATGCTGAGCTCGCAGACGAAGGCGAAAACCTGGCGTATGCATGTCGCTCTGACGGAAGGGAAATGACTGCTGCAGAAGCGGTAAAGGACTGGTGAGTTTTCTAAAATGCTCTTTGATTTTCAGCGCTAAAACGCGTACGTGCTTTGAACTCGAGTTAGGATGCGTCGCTCCAGGCCAGTCTAACGCGGAGAGAAAGCGTCGCTCGTTTTCACTTACTCACCGTTGTGGCGGTGCTTAATGAAAGGGCGTCGGCTCGAAGGCATTTTGCTGTGTTTTACGGAGCTGTTGTGGACTTTTTTGATGTTCGGTTGTTTAAAAGACAACTGTTCATCTGCACAGTCACTTCAGCCCGGCGTAAACGCTTCGCCGCGCAACTGCTTCGGCCGCTTCTTGCTTTGTGAACGAAACGCGCGTATTAACGCCTGTAAATCGAAGCCCTTGAATGGTTGAACTGGAGCGAGTTTGTTGTGTACTGAAACAGCGCGTGACAGTTTCGGACTGCAATGTTTAGGTACTCTGAGGTGTGCAAGCGAGGATACACGTTTGGCAGCGAGGGCACTTCCGGTACGGGACACTTTACTCAAGTAAGTGGATACGCTAGTTTGACGATTTTTACTTTTGTTCTGTTTGTCTAACACCGCATTTGCCTTTGATTCCGCTTGATTGCTGCTCGCTGAGAAGGTATGCGGGAAAAGTTTGCAGGCGACGAGATCGCCACATTACTTGCATTTCGTAAACTAAGACGTCTAGGCCATAGAGTGTTTGTTATTGTTCGACGAAGCAATTCTGTCGGGCAGCTCGTTCAGGAGCAGTTGTTATCGGTACAAGCTTGTTTTTAGGTGGTGTGGAAAGGTAGCACATTCGTTGGCATGGGTATGGCGGTCTCAAACAAAGGCGGTATGCTTTGCACGTACGTTGTTGCGCGATACAAACCGGCTGGAAACGTAGCGTCGCAATACAAAGAAAACGTGCTGGCTGGATCCTTTGCATCGGAGAGTCCGTGCAGCAAGTTAGACAGTTTAATGATCAGTGCAGCGCTAGGCGGCGCTTTGAATGGTGCGTCCGGTGCAGCTGGTGGCGATTCTGAAGCTGGCGCAGCCAATGTGGAAAACGGCGCGGCCTTTTCAAACTCGAAGACGAGCCCGGGAGAATCGGAAGGAAGCGCGTTCGATCAAGTCGGAGTGAGAGCGCACAACGTTTTCCGCAAAATTCACGGGGTTGCCGATTTGCAACTGGATGCGCAGATGTCTGAGTCCGCGCAGAAATATGCCGTTTACTTAGCAGGCATACAAACGTTGAAGCATGCTGAGCTCGCAGACGAAGGCGAAAACCTGGCGTATGCATGTCGCTCTGACGGAAGGGAAATGACTGCTGCAGAAGCGGTAAAGGACTGGTGAGTTTTCTAAAATGCTCTTTGATTTTCAGCGCTAAAACGCGTACGTGCTTTGAACTCGAGTTAGGATGCGTCGCTCCAGGCCAGTCTAACGCGGAGAGAAAGCGTCGCTCGTTTTCACTTACTCACCGTTGTGGCGGTGCTTAATGAAAGGGCGTCGGCTCGAAGGCATTTTGCTGTGTTTTACGGAGCTGTTGTGGACTTTTTTGATGTTCGGTTGTTTAAAAGACAACTGTTCATCTGCACAGTCACTTCAGCCCGGCGTAAACGCTTCGCCGCGCAACTGCTTCGGCCGCTTCTTGCTTTGTGAACGAAACGCGCGTATTAACGCCTGTAAATCGAAGCCCTTGAATGGTTGAACTGGAGCGAGTTTGTTGTGTACTGAAACAGCGCGTGACAGTTTCGGACTGCAATGTTTAGGTACTCTGAGGTGTGCAAGCGAGGATACACGTTTGGCAGCGAGGGCACTTCCGGTACGGGACACTTTACTCAAGTAAGTGGATACGCTAGTTTGACGATTTTTACTTTTGTTCTGTTTGTCTAACACCGCATTTGCCTTTGATTCCGCTTGATTGCTGCTCGCTGAGAAGGTATGCGGGAAAAGTTTGCAGGCGACGAGATCGCCACATTACTTGCATTTCGTAAACTAAGACGTCTAGGCCATAGAGTGTTTGTTATTGTTCGACGAAGCAATTCTGTCGGGCAGCTCGTTCAGGAGCAGTTGTTATCGGTACAAGCTTGTTTTTAGGTGGTGTGGAAAGGTAGCACATTCGTTGGCATGGGTATGGCGGTCTCAAACAAAGGCGGTATGCTTTGCACGTACGTTGTTGCGCGATACAAACCGGCTGGAAACGTAGCGTCGCAATACAAAGAAAACGTGCTGGCTGGATCCTTTGCATCGGAGAGTCCGTGCAGCAAGTTAGACAGTTTAATGATCAGTGCAGCGCTAGGCGGCGCTTTGAATGGTGCGTCCGGTGCAGCTGGTGGCGATTCTGAAGCTGGCGCAGCCAATGTGGAAAACGGCGCGGCCTTTTCAAACTCGAAGACGAGCCCGGGAGAATCGGAAGGAAGCGCGTTCGATCAAGTCGGAGTGAGAGCGCACAACGTTTTCCGCAAAATTCACGGGGTTGCCGATTTGCAACTGGATGCGCAGATGTCTGAGTCCGCGCAGAAATATGCCGTTTACTTAGCAGGCATACAAACGTTGAAGCATGCTGAGCTCGCAGACGAAGGCGAAAACCTGGCGTATGCATGTCGCTCTGACGGAAGGGAAATGACTGCTGCAGAAGCGGTAAAGGACTGGTGAGTTTTCTAAAATGCTCTTTGATTTTCAGCGCTAAAACGCGTACGTGCTTTGAACTCGAGTTAGGATGCGTCGCTCCAGGCCAGTCTAACGCGGAGAGAAAGCGTCGCTCGTTTTCACTTACTCACCGTTGTGGCGGTGCTTAATGAAAGGGCGTCGGCTCGAAGGCATTTTGCTGTGTTTTACGGAGCTGTTGTGGACTTTTTTGATGTTCGGTTGTTTAAAAGACAACTGTTCATCTGCACAGTCACTTCAGCCCGGCGTAAACGCTTCGCCGCGCAACTGCTTCGGCCGCTTCTTGCTTTGTGAACGAAACGCGCGTATTAACGCCTGTAAATCGAAGCCCTTGAATGGTTGAACTGGAGCGAGTTTGTTGTGTACTGAAACAGCGCGTGACAGTTTCGGACTGCAATGTTTAGGTACTCTGAGGTGTGCAAGCGAGGATACACGTTTGGCAGCGAGGGCACTTCCGGTACGGGACACTTTACTCAAGTAAGTGGATACGCTAGTTTGACGATTTTTACTTTTGTTCTGTTTGTCTAACACCGCATTTGCCTTTGATTCCGCTTGATTGCTGCTCGCTGAGAAGGTATGCGGGAAAAGTTTGCAGGCGACGAGATCGCCACATTACTTGCATTTCGTAAACTAAGACGTCTAGGCCATAGAGTGTTTGTTATTGTTCGACGAAGCAATTCTGTCGGGCAGCTCGTTCAGGAGCAGTTGTTATCGGTACAAGCTTGTTTTTAGGTGGTGTGGAAAGGTAGCACATTCGTTGGCATGGGTATGGCGGTCTCAAACAAAGGCGGTATGCTTTGCACGTACGTTGTTGCGCGATACAAACCGGCTGGAAACGTAGCGTCGCAATACAAAGAAAACGTGCTGGCTGGATCCTTTGCATCGGAGAGTCCGTGCAGCAAGTTAGACAGTTTAATGATCAGTGCAGCGCTAGGCGGCGCTTTGAATGGTGCGTCCGGTGCAGCTGGTGGCGATTCTGAAGCTGGCGCAGCCAATGTGGAAAACGGCGCGGCCTTTTCAAACTCGAAGACGAGCCCGGGAGAATCGGAAGGAAGCGCGTTCGATCAAGTCGGAGTGAGAGCGCACAACGTTTTCCGCAAAATTCACGGGGTTGCCGATTTGCAACTGGATGCGCAGATGTCTGAGTCCGCGCAGAAATATGCCGTTTACTTAGCAGGCATACAAACGTTGAAGCATGCTGAGCTCGCAGACGAAGGCGAAAACCTGGCGTATGCATGTCGCTCTGACGGAAGGGAAATGACTGCTGCAGAAGCGGTAAAGGACTGGTGAGTTTTCTAAAATGCTCTTTGATTTTCAGCGCTAAAACGCGTACGTGCTTTGAACTCGAGTTAGGATGCGTCGCTCCAGGCCAGTCTAACGCGGAGAGAAAGCGTCGCTCGTTTTCACTTACTCACCGTTGTGGCGGTGCTTAATGAAAGGGCGTCGGCTCGAAGGCATTTTGCTGTGTTTTACGGAGCTGTTGTGGACTTTTTTGATGTTCGGTTGTTTAAAAGACAACTGTTCATCTGCACAGTCACTTCAGCCCGGCGTAAACGCTTCGCCGCGCAACTGCTTCGGCCGCTTCTTGCTTTGTGAACGAAACGCGCGTATTAACGCCTGTAAATCGAAGCCCTTGAATGGTTGAACTGGAGCGAGTTTGTTGTGTACTGAAACAGCGCGTGACAGTTTCGGACTGCAATGTTTAGGTACTCTGAGGTGTGCAAGCGAGGATACACGTTTGGCAGCGAGGGCACTTCCGGTACGGGACACTTTACTCAAGTAAGTGGATACGCTAGTTTGACGATTTTTACTTTTGTTCTGTTTGTCTAACACCGCATTTGCCTTTGATTCCGCTTGATTGCTGCTCGCTGAGAAGGTATGCGGGAAAAGTTTGCAGGCGACGAGATCGCCACATTACTTGCATTTCGTAAACTAAGACGTCTAGGCCATAGAGTGTTTGTTATTGTTCGACGAAGCAATTCTGTCGGGCAGCTCGTTCAGGAGCAGTTGTTATCGGTACAAGCTTGTTTTTAGGTGGTGTGGAAAGGTAGCACATTCGTTGGCATGGGTATGGCGGTCTCAAACAAAGGCGGTATGCTTTGCACGTACGTTGTTGCGCGATACAAACCGGCTGGAAACGTAGCGTCGCAATACAAAGAAAACGTGCTGGCTGGATCCTTTGCATCGGAGAGTCCGTGCAGCAAGTTAGACAGTTTAATGATCAGTGCAGCGCTAGGCGGCGCTTTGAATGGTGCGTCCGGTGCAGCTGGTGGCGATTCTGAAGCTGGCGCAGCCAATGTGGAAAACGGCGCGGCCTTTTCAAACTCGAAGACGAGCCCGGGAGAATCGGAAGGAAGCGCGTTCGATCAAGTCGGAGTGAGAGCGCACAACGTTTTCCGCAAAATTCACGGGGTTGCCGATTTGCAACTGGATGCGCAGATGTCTGAGTCCGCGCAGAAATATGCCGTTTACTTAGCAGGCATACAAACGTTGAAGCATGCTGAGCTCGCAGACGAAGGCGAAAACCTGGCGTATGCATGTCGCTCTGACGGAAGGGAAATGACTGCTGCAGAAGCGGTAAAGGACTGGTGAGTTTTCTAAAATGCTCTTTGATTTTCAGCGCTAAAACGCGTACGTGCTTTGAACTCGAGTTAGGATGCGTCGCTCCAGGCCAGTCTAACGCGGAGAGAAAGCGTCGCTCGTTTTCACTTACTCACCGTTGTGGCGGTGCTTAATGAAAGGGCGTCGGCTCGAAGGCATTTTGCTGTGTTTTACGGAGCTGTTGTGGACTTTTTTGATGTTCGGTTGTTTAAAAGACAACTGTTCATCTGCACAGTCACTTCAGCCCGGCGTAAACGCTTCGCCGCGCAACTGCTTCGGCCGCTTCTTGCTTTGTGAACGAAACGCGCGTATTAACGCCTGTAAATCGAAGCCCTTGAATGGTTGAACTGGAGCGAGTTTGTTGTGTACTGAAACAGCGCGTGACAGTTTCGGACTGCAATGTTTAGGTACTCTGAGGTGTGCAAGCGAGGATACACGTTTGGCAGCGAGGGCACTTCCGGTACGGGACACTTTACTCAAGTAAGTGGATACGCTAGTTTGACGATTTTTACTTTTGTTCTGTTTGTCTAACACCGCATTTGCCTTTGATTCCGCTTGATTGCTGCTCGCTGAGAAGGTATGCGGGAAAAGTTTGCAGGCGACGAGATCGCCACATTACTTGCATTTCGTAAACTAAGACGTCTAGGCCATAGAGTGTTTGTTATTGTTCGACGAAGCAATTCTGTCGGGCAGCTCGTTCAGGAGCAGTTGTTATCGGTACAAGCTTGTTTTTAGGTGGTGTGGAAAGGTAGCACATTCGTTGGCATGGGTATGGCGGTCTCAAACAAAGGCGGTATGCTTTGCACGTACGTTGTTGCGCGATACAAACCGGCTGGAAACGTAGCGTCGCAATACAAAGAAAACGTGCTGGCTGGATCCTTTGCATCGGAGAGTCCGTGCAGCAAGTTAGACAGTTTAATGATCAGTGCAGCGCTAGGCGGCGCTTTGAATGGTGCGTCCGGTGCAGCTGGTGGCGATTCTGAAGCTGGCGCAGCCAATGTGGAAAACGGCGCGGCCTTTTCAAACTCGAAGACGAGCCCGGGAGAATCGGAAGGAAGCGCGTTCGATCAAGTCGGAGTGAGAGCGCACAACGTTTTCCGCAAAATTCACGGGGTTGCCGATTTGCAACTGGATGCGCAGATGTCTGAGTCCGCGCAGAAATATGCCGTTTACTTAGCAGGCATACAAACGTTGAAGCATGCTGAGCTCGCAGACGAAGGCGAAAACCTGGCGTATGCATGTCGCTCTGACGGAAGGGAAATGACTGCTGCAGAAGCGGTAAAGGACTGGTGAGTTTTCTAAAATGCTCTTTGATTTTCAGCGCTAAAACGCGTACGTGCTTTGAACTCGAGTTAGGATGCGTCGCTCCAGGCCAGTCTAACGCGGAGAGAAAGCGTCGCTCGTTTTCACTTACTCACCGTTGTGGCGGTGCTTAATGAAAGGGCGTCGGCTCGAAGGCATTTTGCTGTGTTTTACGGAGCTGTTGTGGACTTTTTTGATGTTCGGTTGTTTAAAAGACAACTGTTCATCTGCACAGTCACTTCAGCCCGGCGTAAACGCTTCGCCGCGCAACTGCTTCGGCCGCTTCTTGCTTTGTGAACGAAACGCGCGTATTAACGCCTGTAAATCGAAGCCCTTGAATGGTTGAACTGGAGCGAGTTTGTTGTGTACTGAAACAGCGCGTGACAGTTTCGGACTGCAATGTTTAGGTACTCTGAGGTGTGCAAGCGAGGATACACGTTTGGCAGCGAGGGCACTTCCGGTACGGGACACTTTACTCAAGTAAGTGGATACGCTAGTTTGACGATTTTTACTTTTGTTCTGTTTGTCTAACACCGCATTTGCCTTTGATTCCGCTTGATTGCTGCTCGCTGAGAAGGTATGCGGGAAAAGTTTGCAGGCGACGAGATCGCCACATTACTTGCATTTCGTAAACTAAGACGTCTAGGCCATAGAGTGTTTGTTATTGTTCGACGAAGCAATTCTGTCGGGCAGCTCGTTCAGGAGCAGTTGTTATCGGTACAAGCTTGTTTTTAGGTGGTGTGGAAAGGTAGCACATTCGTTGGCATGGGTATGGCGGTCTCAAACAAAGGCGGTATGCTTTGCACGTACGTTGTTGCGCGATACAAACCGGCTGGAAACGTAGCGTCGCAATACAAAGAAAACGTGCTGGCTGGATCCTTTGCATCGGAGAGTCCGTGCAGCAAGTTAGACAGTTTAATGATCAGTGCAGCGCTAGGCGGCGCTTTGAATGGTGCGTCCGGTGCAGCTGGTGGCGATTCTGAAGCTGGCGCAGCCAATGTGGAAAACGGCGCGGCCTTTTCAAACTCGAAGACGAGCCCGGGAGAATCGGAAGGAAGCGCGTTCGATCAAGTCGGAGTGAGAGCGCACAACGTTTTCCGCAAAATTCACGGGGTTGCCGATTTGCAACTGGATGCGCAGATGTCTGAGTCCGCGCAGAAATATGCCGTTTACTTAGCAGGCATACAAACGTTGAAGCATGCTGAGCTCGCAGACGAAGGCGAAAACCTGGCGTATGCATGTCGCTCTGACGGAAGGGAAATGACTGCTGCAGAAGCGGTAAAGGACTGGTGAGTTTTCTAAAATGCTCTTTGATTTTCAGCGCTAAAACGCGTACGTGCTTTGAACTCGAGTTAGGATGCGTCGCTCCAGGCCAGTCTAACGCGGAGAGAAAGCGTCGCTCGTTTTCACTTACTCACCGTTGTGGCGGTGCTTAATGAAAGGGCGTCGGCTCGAAGGCATTTTGCTGTGTTTTACGGAGCTGTTGTGGACTTTTTTGATGTTCGGTTGTTTAAAAGACAACTGTTCATCTGCACAGTCACTTCAGCCCGGCGTAAACGCTTCGCCGCGCAACTGCTTCGGCCGCTTCTTGCTTTGTGAACGAAACGCGCGTATTAACGCCTGTAAATCGAAGCCCTTGAATGGTTGAACTGGAGCGAGTTTGTTGTGTACTGAAACAGCGCGTGACAGTTTCGGACTGCAATGTTTAGGTACTCTGAGGTGTGCAAGCGAGGATACACGTTTGGCAGCGAGGGCACTTCCGGTACGGGACACTTTACTCAAGTAAGTGGTTAATCTTCATTTTCTGTTTTTAGTTTTTGTTTTTCAATTGTTTTTCTAATATTTTCTTAGATGGTCTTTTTTCTGTGGTTTTTTTTTTTGATCCTTCTTTTATTGTATATATATATATATTTTTTAATTTTTTTGAAGGTTGTTTGGAGAGGTAGTAAATATTTTGGGATTGGTAAAGCTAGCTTTGTTAAAGATGGATCACTTTGCACTATTTTTGTTGCTCGATATAAACCGAAGGGAAATGTTGCGATCGCATTTGAGGAGAACGTTTTACAGGGATGTTTTAGTTTTTCTGAATCGTGCAACAATCTTGTTTCTGAGGATTTTGGAGCAAAAGTTGTTGACATTCCAGTTGTTTTCTCTAATGAAGGTGATAAGTCTTTATTCGAGGGAACCTTTCGTTTAAACCATACTCTATCGTTGTTGTTTGAAAAGGGGGCGTTACATGCAGCGATGACTGAGGCTTTGAAAGGTCATGCTCGCACTTCTGATGATGATCATAAAAAGTATCTTGTAAATGTAAAAAATTTTAGTTCAGTTTCTTCCAATGGTGCAGTCGCTTCTTCATCTAGGAGTGTGAGAAAACATAAGTTGCATGCTGATGACATGTTGCATCGAGTGAAATCTTTCCTTCAATCAAAATTTAAGCGTCGGAAAACGGGTAAAATAATCCGTAAAAGAACTAGAATATTATTTCACTATTAGAGATATTACCAAGTGTATGTTTTTATTTAAGTGCCTTGTTTTTATTTTATTTTGATAATTTGTGGTGAAAAATGTTAAGCTATTTCTAAAACTAATGCCTTTTTTTTCTATTAATTACACAGGCAACGATAAAGAAATTTTCAAACGTGTTTTGCCTATTATTATGTATTTTTGCTGAGTCCGAGAAGGGAGCATATTCATGTTGGGTATGATCCATTTTTTAATAGCAGCAGCATGACTAAGTTAAATCGGACCAATTTGTTTTAAGCTTTTATCATTTGCGTCGCGGTTCATAATGTAAGGGTCTTTTTCCGAATAGTTTTTTTGGGTTCTACTTTTCGAGTTTTGGTCATTAGATAGTGCTTCAGAGCCATTAATTTTATGCTATTACTATCTGAGGTGTAAGACATAAGTTAGGTTGTAGCTTCCAACCATGATGAATTACTCATGTCTCCCCCTAGTAAGGTTTGAAGTTAGAAGCACTTTTACTTACAAAAGGCACTTTTACTTGTATTTTTACCATAATACACCTTCAAGTTGACCACCGTAAAACATCGTGGTGGCACCCATCTCATTGAATACTGTGGTATCAATTGTCCCAATTGAGGCAGTGCGAGTGACTGAGGTTTGATGGGCATTGACAGAATTAAGTAGCTCCATTCCTTCGTCGTGGAACTGTCCAACGAAGACAGTTCGTTAGTCTACGACCGGAATTTGTTGATTTCCAGTGTTGATAACTAGCAGTAAAGGCAAGAGAACAACTAAACATTGCGAGTATATGATTTGTCTCAGCAGATACTTCTCTGTTACTTTCTTTAGCACTCAATATGTTTCCTCGAAGAAGTGGCTGAGAAACATACCCTGAATTTTACAAGAAATTCCACCAAATGTAATGTCAACTTTGGTTAGGTTGAAGGCAATGAGTGTTTTTTCAGGTTGTCTGCCGAACGCTGTAGAGCTAGAACAAATAATAAGTACAAATCTCAAAAATTGGTATGCGATGTTTACGTCGAAGGTCCAATTTGTCTGAGTAAAATCACAGTTTACACGACTGTGGCGGACAATACAATCGATAGGCAAGGCGAAGTTGCCAGTGGCTTCCAGGTCCATGTACTTTGTGACCTGTAATTTGTCAATGATACAAGAAGCGTTAATAAGTCTTTCAAGAACACAAAAAATTGAGGGCAGATTCCGTAGAGCCTGGCATCATTCCCCTGTTCCACCTATCGAAAAATGGAAACAAGCAGTATTTTTTGGAAGTCTAAGTTGCTTGCTAGAGATTTAAGAGCAAAAAATATACTTTTAACAGCAGAAGAAGCAGCTCTAAATTCTTCTGTAGTAAATGATGTTCGCGAAAACATAATTCCTTTGATAGATATTAGTAACAGTGATATTGTTCCAAAAGAATAAAAGCGGTAGAAACAATGATGAAGAAAATCGGAGAAAAGATGCTGAAAAAAAGACTCCGAGCAGCGTGAACCTATCATAAGTAAAAAAAATTGAGACCCTGAATGAGCATAAAAGAGCGGGTAAAAATGTGGATCAAGAAACATGAAAGAAATTGTAAAGTGGTACAAAAGGAAAGAAACCGCAAAGCATGTTGGATCTTCTTATTGGTGTACGGACCCATTTTGACCAACTTCGTAATCTATTGAGATTTATTACCAGTGACCATGAGACACTGCGAGAAAGTATCTTTACCCAGTTTTCGTTTGGTAACTCACATTCTTTTTCGCCTTTGTCATTTCTCTGCTGACTTGTATATGATGGCCAATAGCATTCATTAATTATCAGCCACTTTTCTCGGACCACTGCCACTGTATCGCCCATATCTAAAAACAAAACTGTTGCAAATTTTATATTAGCCATTATAAAAATGCAAAAGTTAAAAAAATCACAAACTAATAGATTTAAAGTATTATTCCAGGTCTTTTTTCACAAAGTAATTTAAAACTGTGTTGATAAAGACAAAAACAATATAAATATATATAATATTGTCACTACTACAATATGCGGATTCTGGCTCATTGATACTTTTCCATACTTAATGAATTCAAGATGTTATTATATTTTTATCTCATTGTTAATATCATGCCGGAACCTGCAAAGAAGTATAAAACTGTATCTTTTTCGTAATTTATTCTAGACCAAAGAGTTTATCATAGTCCATAAATGTAAAGCACGGTTTTAGTTTGTAGTGTCCAATGGCTAGGGTATGAATACCGTCTTCCAAAATGACTCTTTTGTCGTCGTTAGCGCTGAGAGCCACTTTGTTGATTTCTTCGGTGTAAATGTCATGGTCATGTGATCGTATAACGTTCATGGTTTGTTATTTTTAAAAAAAATTTATTCTTTAAAAATTTCACCACAAGGTATTGATAACTTCTTGAAAGTCAAGACCTTCATTCAATTTTTTCAAGACGTAAAGGCACAAATGACCACAATAAGAAGTGTTACCAAATTGTACTCTTTCACTGTTATAATAAACTGGACTTTTCAAGTAGTCGACCAGCTCAACAAGAGGAGGCTGAGCATAAGAGTCGAAGCTGTATTTTCTGTCTCCGTCTTTATACCAGCATACCCAATGAAACCCATCCGTGCTTGAATCTCCCGTATTCACAATTCCACATTCTTTTTTTCTTGTCTTTTTCGGTAACTCATCCCTGACAAACACGCCTTGAAAGTTTTTTAATTTTAACTGTTTAGCAGACTTTATCAATTGAAAGTTAGTTAAAGCTTCATTAGGTAAAACAATTCCTTCTACGTCAATCCATTGAAAGTTGATCATTTTTTTAATTTCTTAAAAAGTTTATCCGAATTTTTTTAACAAGCGATTTTTCATAGAATAGCGCCTAAAAAGGGTATACTATTAAAGGGTGAGTTAGGTCCGAGAAGCAAACCAGCGCCGATAGATTCATATCCTCTTCCGCTTTTAACGTAAACTCCGTCTTTGAATGATCCTCCTTTAGGCCAGGGTGTTAAAAATAATCCGTTTCCTCTGTGCGTTCCCATTTTCATTCCATTTCCATTCTTTTTCAAGTAAACGATTCCTCTTCCTGCAATTTTGTCAACCATAGCAGAGCCAGCAGAAGAGCCTACACCTGCTAGCAATCCGGTGGCTAGAGCAGGAACTACTCTTGTTGCAAGAGTGCTACCTAACATACCTAATAAAGGTAGAAGAGCTCCGATGAATCCGCCTTCAATGGTTGAGTTGTATGCAATTTGTCTTTTGCTCAATTTAAGAGTGACTCCTTTACCAGCTTCATACGCTTTTCTAATTTTGTTCAATTGCGCACGAGTGATAGCGAGAATATGTTTACCGTTCAAGTCTTGATGAGAAAGCTTAATGCTAGTATCGGTTTTATCATGCATAGCTTTTTTAATTTTATCAGATTGGCTCTGCGAGATATTAATTTTGATATTTTGATAATTGCTCATTTTTTTATGTATTAAAAATTATTTATTTCACTTCTCGAATATGATATCGCATTGTAATATCCTCTCCACGAAAATCAACCAAATCTCCATTCTGATCAATGATACGAGTAACCATTGTTGAAATTTCAAACAGTTTAACAGGAAGATAAATCAAATGCATTGGTCTCTCGATGATTTTATAGCCTGGACTAACATTTGGATAAAACGAGTAAATGCAATTTAATTGGGTTCCATTAATATAGGATGATCCGATCACGTTGTTAACGATTCTGATGGTGTTAATGCTTGAAATTCTAACGATATGATCCGACTCGTATTCGGAATTGGAATTTAATTTTCTTTTAGTAAACCCTAAAACTGAAGAGATGCTATTCTCCACATTAAAGTCAATCAAATAATTCAAGCCAAGTTTAATGGTTGATTTTAAAGTATTAAGATTGATTCCAATTTGAAGGTTGTTTGGAGAGTAATTAATTTTATTTGCAATAATATAACTTCCACGTTGAGCTGTTTTTATTGTGTTTAAAATAGACTTTTGCAAATACTCATTGATGCCTTTAATCTCATAGTTTCCTAATGGAATGATAATGTTCTCCCAATTAGCTCCATTGTTCATGCTGTATTTGAAAGAATTGTTTTTACTGTTTACATTTGGAATGCTGTTGTAAGTCTCAAGACCGAGAAAAGCCAACTTTTTCCTTCGTCAAAAACGATTTTATCCAAAAAATCAGTGGTGATAACACTTGATTTTCCATCTACATCGATGATTATACCTGACATTTTTTTAAATAAGAATTATTTTTTAAATTGTTTTAGAAAAATAAAAAATCGTCAAAACCGCTTCGGTACTTTCCCTCGTTCTTTTTAGAAGAGAGATCAATGACTGCAAATCCGTGAGGTTCATTCCAGCAATGATTGCAAAAGGCTTTAAATTCTTCTATTTTCATATCGCAGGAAACGTGATCTTGATAAATGTGATTAACGCTTTTTTGGTCTTGTTTAAAGAGGCAAATAAAGTTAGCATTTTCTCTGATGGTATGTCTTGGAATCTCGAAATAATTTTGAGCGAGGTAAAAGCAGTCGACGTTGGAATGTCTTCCTCGGATGTAATATTTTTCACACTTGTTTTGATTGGTCAATTGCAAATCGTCAAAGATCATCAAATTGTTTTTGGTTAAGTCTAAGGATTCAGGTTCAGGTACATCATCAGCCGTTTCAAAGAATTGACACTCCATATCATCATTGTCGGAATATTTTTTTGAAATTTCCTCAATAACATCTTCAGGGTTTAAATTCAATTTTTCCATTTCGTCTTGTACATCATCCGTTAACAAATCAACAATATCCTTTTTAGGAAGTTTATTTTCGAATGATCTTTTGAGTATTTTGTATTCAGGTTGAAAAAGGGATTTGCCAAAGACTTGCAAGCGGCTGTAATCTAGCCATCCAGGTCTTAAAAGTAAATTGAGTAGCAGTGTTGTTTTTCCGCAACCAGACTTTCCAACGATGATTCCGCGTATACTTCTAGGTAAAAGCGCGCTGTTGTTTCTTTTGGTTTTCCCAATTTTACATGACAATTTCATCACTTCCATTTTTTATATTTAAAAGGTTTTTATATATGTTAAAAATGTACTGCGTTAAGTGTAGAAGAGAGACTGAAACCATTCACTTGAAAAACGAGATCACAAAAAACAACAGACCTATGTTGAAAGGGACTTGCAACTCTTGTGGGATAACAAAATGCAAGTTTGTTTCATCGCATGGATCATCTTCGCATGCGGTCAATGGAGGAGACTTGGTGGAATCGATCAACAATTTTTCAAAAAAAATAAAGCTTCCATGGGCAAAGTTTCCAGGAGAAATGCACGTTCCAGGGATGAACTTTGCAGGACCTGGCACCAATTTGGATAAAAGACTCACTTCCACAAACATGTATCAAGAGTGGAGCAAACCGGTGGATAGAGTGGACAATGCCGCATATCACCATGATTTAGCTTACAAGTATTTTAACGACAAGCAAAACAGAAATTTAGCAGATCGAATGATGCTTGAAGAAATGGATTCTATACAAAATCCTACTCAAAAAGAAATAAGCGAGCGAAAAATCATCGTTCCCATCATCAAAGCCAAAGCTAAATTTGGATTGGGTGTGAGTGATTTGAAATGGACGGATCAGCTTGCAGAGGAGCTTCATAAACCGGTGATTCATCATTTTAAAAGAAGAAGGGTGATTGTGAATGACATTGATGAAATATGGGCTGCTGATTTGGTGGATATGCAATCGTTTTCAAAATTCAACAAGGGTGTAAAATATTTACTCATGGTGATCGACGTGTTTTCAAAGTATGGATGGATCGTTCCGTTAAAAAGCAAAACGGGTCTTGAAGTGGCAGAATCGTTGAAAAAGATTTTTGGTGAAAGAAAATGCGTCAAATTGTGGGTAAATAAAGGAAAAGAGTTTTACAACAAGCACGTGAGAGCGTTGGGTGTGCAATTATACTCCACTGAAAACGAGGAAAAAAGTTCTGTTGTCGAGCGATGGAACAGAACGATGAAAGAGAGAATGTTTAAATATTTTTCAGCCAACAATACCAATAAATACATTGACGTATTAGATGAGATGGTGAAAAATTACAACAACACAAAGCACTCTTCTATCAAAATGACACCAGTGGAAGCTAGCGATGAAAAGAATAAAGGTAGGGTATGGCGGAATCTGTATGGAAAGGATCAAACATTACCAGCAAAACCGAAATTTTCCATGGGCGATCAAGTGCGGATTGCAAAAAAGAAGTCTCATTTTGAAAAGGGGTATACGCCGAGATGGACCGAGGAGGTTTTTACAGTGTCAAAAGTTCAGTATTCGAATCCGCCTACGTATAAAATCTCTGACGCTAACGGTGAAGAAATTCAAGGCACCTTTTACGAGCAGGAGATGCAAAAGACGCATCAAGACATATTCAGAATTGAAAAAATCATTCGCAAAACAAAGAGCAAGTCGTTAGTCAAATGGTTGGGATATCCAGACTCGTTCAACTCATGGGTAGATAATAATGAATTGTTAAGTTTGCAAAAATAGACGCGTCGTTTTGTATGACAAGAAAAAAATTTTGAATTTTGAGTTAAATAAATTTCTTTTCATATAAAAAATAACAATGAGTATGTTAGATAATGAATTTTTAGAAGATCAGCGCGATGAAATATATGAAAGCGAAGACGATGATGTGAATGCATTAGACGAAGCTATCATATTTAGTTGGTCTAATTCAGAAGACGATGATTCTGATGATAGTTCTGACGATGATTCTGTGGCTAATCCTGTAGTTTTAGATTACAATGATCCTGAAGATTTACCTTACAATGAGTCTATGTTGGGTGATCCTGTAGTTTTAGATTACAATTCGATGAGTGTTGAAGAACAAAATGAATATGATGATTATATATATAATGAATTATTAGAAGATATGCGTAATGAAACGGGAGGAAACAACTTTACCATTTACATCGAAGATGATGAAAGCGTAGAATACATTAATGAGGAGGAGAAAAGAAGAAATAGATTAAAGATTAAAGCGTTGATTAAAGGTTTTAAAAAAGATAAATATAGAGTGTGCGCTTCTACTGCTTAAAAAACGATAATCATTTTATTCTTTACATGTGAGGAATAAAATGATCTAAAAATTTATTTTTAATATGTAAAAATGCATGCTCCTCACAAGTTTTTTAGAAATGTTGTATCAGCAGAAGTCCACAGTTTGGATTTGCAATTAAAAATTTTGGAAGAGAGGGTTAGAGAGTTGGAGGAAAGAAGACCAAACAACGTTATTGTGTCTACGAACACGTTAGATCATCCACCTTATTTCAATGTTAACGAACAATATGAGATTTTTGCCCAGAAAGACATTAAATTTGCTGCTCTCTCACATACAACGATATCTTTATCCATTGGGCTGAATTTGGAGAAAGGTGTTGCAGTGATAACATTAATGAATAAAATTACTGATCAATTGAATTATAGAAAAAACGAAGTTATTATTTCAGAGTCTGTAGATGATGTTATTATAGACGTGAATAGTAACAGCAATTCAGATGTCATTATTAAAAAAGGAGAAAAACTTTGTAAGATTAGTTACATTGATTTAAAATAGTTTTTTTCGCTTAATAAAAATGGAAATATTGAATGAAAAACTTTATCCAGTTCTTCCATCAGCTCCTATAGATGAAGGAGGACATGTTTATAGGCTTCAGAAAATAAGCGAGATTCAGAAAGAGATAGAGAGTGAAAAAGCAAAGCGAGTTCATCTAAGCAAAAAGTACCATCGCGTGTTTAGAATCATTTCGAATGTGGACAATGTGATGCAAGGATTATGTATAGCACTAGGTGCGACTGGAATAGGGCTTTTGTCTACGATTATTGCCAGTCCAGTAGCGATTGCGTGTGAAGGTGTAGCTATTGGAATGGGGTTTTTATTCATTGTAGGAGGACAAGTCAACAAAAAACTAGCATTAAAAGCGGAAAAGCATGAGAAGATCAAAGTGTTGGCTGAGTCGAAATTGAATACGATTAGTGAACACATTTCCAAAGCGTTGATAGACGGGAAAATAAGCGATTCAGAGTTTCAATTGATTCTTGGTGAGCTTCAAAAATTTAAATCCTTGATGGAGGAAATACGAACCAAAACCAAAAAGGGAATAGATGAAGTTACTAAAGAAAACTTGATTCAAAAAGGTCGAGAAGATGCGATTCAAACGTTTAACAATTTGTTTAAAAAAGGATCAACGTAGTCGTAAAAACCAATTTATGTTTTTTTTCCACGTATTTTAAAAAGATGTTTTTCTTTAAAATACAAGACCTAAATAAAAGGGATGAAATTGTGAAACAAATTAATGACAGAAGAAAGAGAATTTATCAGAACAGCATCAACGACAACATTTCAGATGTTAATTTTCAAGCTGATTTGAGCAAGCTGTTCAAGCCGATCATAGAGAGCAATGAAAAGATGATCAAGAGCCTGTCAGTCGATCAAAAAAAAAAAAGGCCTTTCGAAGTGAACAAAGTTGGAGATAAAATGTATATTGGAAAAATGGAGGTTGAAATAGATGGAGATGATATCATTGTCGGTGGTGAAAGGTATGAAGGGACAAAAGGTCTTTGGGAGCTGATGACTGAATTAACAATACCAAAGAGCTATACCGATGAAGATTTGCAAAATTATGAAAAAATTTTAATGGATAGTGATGCTATAAGATCTGATTCGCAACCGCATAAACCGAAATCATCAAGAAGACCAAAGTATCAGCAACTTATTGCTCCTATTTGGGAAAAAATGATGCGTATTGAAAAAGGTAAAAAAGGTCGCGGTGTCATTATTCTTCCAGGCGACCCTAATGCGTTGGTGGAAAAGCTTGAATTGAGTATTGCTGCATGGCATGCTGGAAATAAAGAGTCGAGAAATGTGGCTGTTGCTATTTGCGATGAGCTGTTGAGACAAGGAGAGATTAATAAAGAGGAATATAAATCGTTAATGAAGACTATTGATAAAATTATTTAAAAAATTGTTTTTATTTAAAAAATGCTCATTGTGAACAAAAGAAGATATGTGAAAAAGAACGTTGTTGGAGGAGGTGGTATTGTAGACATGATTAAAAATTTCATAAAAAGAGCAGCTGCGTCAAGTGTATCAAAAGCAACAGTGAATTCGCTTAAAAATGCTGCTACAAGTAAAATTGGACGAGAAGCGATTACAGCTGCAAAATCTGCTGGGACAGAGTTAGCCCTTTCAGCCATCTCCGCTGCTAGAGATGTAGCTATTGATAAAGGTAAAAAGACCATTGAGAAATTAAAGACTGGTTCATCTATTCAAAGTAATAAAATGTCTAAAAAGAACGCGATTCGAATCCAAGACCTGGTGAAAATGGGACAGGGTATGAAAATAGTATGAAGATAGCATTCTATTGCGATGACTTGTTATAAACTTGCAATGTCTTGCAATGAGAGACATTTAAATGAATTAAATAATTTTTTTTATTATATAAAAAAAATGATAAGTACTGAGCGATTAAGAGTTACTGAGAACCCAGAGTATGATATTGGTATTGAAAAAGTTGATTTTTTTGAGTACCTTCCAACCAATCTCGATTTAAATTCTTCAGGTACGATTACTTTTGAGATAGACTGTCAATCGATTCAAACAGTACCATCAGAGGCTTACATTCTTATTGAAGGAGTGTTGAAAAAGAACGATGGAACCTTTTACGATGCTAAAGACAACATTGCACTGGTGAACAACGCTTTGATGTATTTGTTTAATGATGTGACTTATGACTTGTCGGGAGAGCAAGTGGAAAGAGTGATGTATCCAGGTCCAGCCACCACCATACTTGGATTGATGAAATATCCTTATGGATTTCAGTTTGCTGATGGATTAAAGCAAATGTGGTATATGGATACGTCAAATCTTGTTGGAAATTCAGGATTCAATGTTAGACGAGACCACTTGTTTGCAGACACTACATCCGTTGGAGCTTTTTCGTTTAAAATTCCGTTGAGACACATTTTTGGATTTTGCGAAACCTATGACAAAGTTGTTTATGGGTTTAGACATACCATCACCTTTACAAAGAAAGAATGCGATGATGCGATTTACAGAGCGGAGAGCGTTAGTGCAGGAATGATCAACCTTAAAAAATTCAGACTTTATATGCCTCGCGTTGAATTAGATATTTCGAAAAAGACTGATTTCATGAATTTAATAGCTCAAAAAATTCCCATTCAAGTGGCTTATAAATCAAACAAATGTGAAAGACAGCTTATTCCAGCCGGTCAAACAGAATTTACCTGGTCGCTTGGAAGAGTCACTGACAAAAGCATTCCAAGATTTATCTTGTTCGGACTTCAGACAAACAGAAATTCTAGTCAAACAGTTAATCCATCACTATTCGACCATTGTGATGTTAGCAATTTTTACGTGACTGTTAATGGAATAAAGTATCCAAATTACAATTACGACTTGAATTTTGGAGAAAAGAGAGTGGTCATGGCTTATTCAGATGCGTTCTCTTTTGATGAAAAATATTACGGTACAAATGAACTTGTTTGTCAATCTGGGTTAAGCTTGCTTGAATATATAAAATTATATCCGTTGTTCTTTGTGGATATCAGCAAGCAAAAAGAAAGAGTGGCGTCGGAAACAGCTGAATTAGTGGTAAACCTTAAATTTCGAACTTCAACTATTGCAAATACCGTTATTTTTGCAGTGGTGATCTCTGACAAACTGCTTAAATTTGTTTCAGACGGAACCAACATGACTGCTGTTTATTAAGTTTATTAAGATGTCTTTTCAGGAAAAATTGAATTGACTTAAAAAAAATCTTGTTATAATAAAATGAGATATACAACATCGTATTTGAAAAATTTGTTGAATGAAAACGGCGTTAGTAAAACAGCAGATGATTTAATAACGTTGATGATGCTTGCGGTTGAAAATAATTTGATCAGTAAAGATGAGATTTTGGAAAGAGCAAAAGAAAAAAAAGTAAAGCCTCCTCCAAAAGAAAAAAAACCTGTTGATCCAAAATGGGAATGGCTTAGTTTAGTTAAGAAAAAGCCCATCACTGTGAGAATAACCGACATAGAAACGGGTGAGGTGACTGAATACAAGTCTCTTTACAAAGCGATGGCAGGGACTGGACGTGGATGGAGATATTTAGAGCGTCGAGATGGAAAGGTGGATGATGGAATCAAGATTGAATTTTTAAATTCTGAAAAGCTTGAAAAACGTAAAAAGCAGCAAAATTGATTTTTTAACTTTTAACATGTTAAAAAATTGACTTAAATAAAATTCTTGGCGTAAATAAAAAGATGGAGAGGAAGTATGTGATTGAATTTGATACCATGGGTCGTGCGCATCTGTTTTATGAAGAAAAAGAAATTCATGCGACTGGATGTGAATTTACTGCACATGACGAGTGGGGAAGAAAGTATACGATTAGATTTGATGAAATGGGTCAAGCACATGTATACGACTCAATAAGCGAAATTTTTGCCAATTATCTTGTTTCATAAGTTTTTAATTCTCCCGCGAAAAGAATTAAAAAACGGTAAAAACTTTTCGAAGAAGAAAATATGCTGAAAGTGTGCCAAGATTTAAAAAAATTGAATTGACTTAAAGAAAATCTTGGTACAATAAAAATGAGTATCTATTCTTCAAAACCAGAATTAATTGCTAAAGAGCGAAAAATTGAATGCACCGAAAAAAATTTTCTTTCCCTTAATAAAATGGGTGATAAAACTGATGCTAAAAAGCAAAAAGCAAAAACTTTCGCCAAAGAGCGAAAAATTGAAAGTGACATAAAGAAAAATCTTTCCGTAATAAAAATGGAAAGTAAAAGTGTGAAAGAATTAAAAGAAATTGCTAAAGAGGAGAAAATAAGAGGATACTCTAAAATGAGAAAGGAGGAACTTATAATGGCTTTGCAGCCTCCTAGAGTTGTCTCTGCTCCTGCTGCTCTTCGTAGACGAACGACTGAGGCAAGACCTTTGCCTGAAAGACCTACCGTGGTGAGGTTTGTTCGACCACCTGTAAAAGTTTCTGTAAAACCGACAAAAGTTTCAATAAAGCCGACAAAAGTAAGGTTTGTTGTTAGTCCTGAAAGACCTGTGCCTGCCCCAAGACCTGTGCCTGCTCCAAGACCAAGGTCTAGCGACTTGATTTCATTCGAGCCTTCTACTCTCTTGCAAAATCAGGTAACAAGAGATGAACCCTCTATTCTTAACACACCGGTTGTTGATTCAACAAACGTTATTACACCTATACCTGTTCCAGCACCAAGACCTGGTTTATTTTCAACTCTGACGAGAGTTACAAAAAGTGTAGCATCCTATGTTAAAACTAAGTTTAATGATGTTAAAGAATGGATAGAGCCTTACGTTCCTGAAGTAGTCAAGAAGAATGTGAGCGAATCAGCAAAACAAATCGATAAAAAGATACAGTCTATCAAATCTCTTGTATCAAAAACAGTGTACAAACAGCCCTTGCCAAAGCCAATTATAGTAAAGTTTAAAATGACTGAACATTCAGCGGAGAGTTCTGTGAGGCAATTTTCTTATAGACCTTCTTCTCGATATCAAGACATTGCATCCTTTTTTAATTTGGTGAGAGAGTCTGCCATTCAAACCATGGAAGGGGAAAGAAACACCAGAGTAAGAATTATTTTAACGTGCAAAATGAAATCTGTAAGCATGATGACTGGTGAAGAAGTGACTCGGGAAGCGAGCTTTTCATCAAGATCAGAGATTATTCTAGCAACTACAAATGTAAGAGAGCTCATGGGTGAGATGGAAAAAAAAGTATTGGAAAGTAGTGTTAAATACAATGCTTTAGGATCTAATTCTACCCTGTCTAAGATTTTAAGGATGGATATTAACTTTACTGATTACGAGCCTATCAGCGGTTCCTCCTATATTGAACTGTCTAAAGAGCTGAAAGACAAAAAGGCGATCATCAACATGGAAAACGAGGACGATCAATGCTTTAAATGGTCAGTCGCTCGAGCGTTGAATCTGAAAAATAAAAACAACGAAAGAATTGACAATGATCTTATTTTAAAATCAGAAGAGCTGAATTGGGATGGAATGGAGTTTCCTGTCAAGCTTAATAAAATCAACAAGTTTGAAAAGAATAATCCAACTATTAGCATTAACGTCTTTGGGTATGAAAATAAAAAACTTTATCCTTTGCGAGTATCTGAATTTGCTGATCGAAATAACTGTGTTGATTTGTAGTTTATTTCAAACGAAGACACTGACCATTATTGCGTGATTAAAAGTTTGAGTCGGTTATTGTCAACACAAACATCAAAAGGTAAAAGAAAACAACATTATTGCAGAAATTGCTTGCAAGGCTATGAGCAGGAAGAAAAGCTTCAACAGCATCAACCTTATTGTTATGATAACACCTCAGTAAGAATCGAACTTCCTAAAGAAGGGACGACTGTTCAGTTTAAAAACTATCAAAAGGGTATGAAAGTTCCATACGTTGTCTATGATGACTTTGAAAGTTTTATCAAACCCTTCGATGACAACACTGAATATAATAATAAAGAGTCGTACACCAAACAATACCAAAAGCACATTCCAAGCTCCTTCTGCTATTATATCAAATGCTTTGACGATAATCTTTACAAAGAAAAACCAGTCATGTACACAGCTGAAAGCGAAGAGGATGACGTAGCTCAAAAGTTTATAACCATGCTTGAATCAGATCTTATAAAGATTCTTGACAAGATTGATATAGTAAAAAAGAAAGTGGTTACTGATAAGGATGAAAAGAATTTTGAGGTTGCAACTCTATGTCATATTTGCAATAAAGATCTTAACGATGATAAAGTGTGGGATCATTGTCATTTGACTGGAAAGTATCGTGGAGCTGCTCATAAGAAATGCAACTTGAATTATAAACTTCCAAAATTCATACCCATCATTTTACATAATTTGTCTGGTTACGATAGTCATTTGTTCATCAAGAAATTAGGTGGAAAGCTTAATTGCATACCCAACAATGAAGAAAAATATATCAGCTTCTCGAAAAAAATCAAAGTGAGAGAATTTACTGATAAGAAGGGTAAACTAAAGGAAGTATGGAAAGAATTGAGGTTTATTGACAGCTATAGATTCATGGCTGGTAGTTTAGACAGTTTAGCTAAAAATCTAAACAACGATCAATGCAAAAACGTTGCTCAATATTACTCTGGAGAGAAGTTTGATTTATTAAGAAAAAAAGGTATTTACCCTTATGATTGGGTGGACTCGATTGAAAAGTTCTCCGAAACGCAATTGCCTCCTATTGAAGCATTCTATTCCAAACTGAATGATGAGGAAATAAGCTGTGAAGACTACGCGCATGCACAAAACGTTTGGAATATATTTGGATGTAAAACGTTTAAAGATTACCAAGAACTGTACAACATGTCTGACGTCTTGATACTTGCCGATATCTTTGAAAATTTCAGAGACACTTGCATGGAATATTACAGTCTCGACCCTGCTTGGTATTACACCTCACCTGGTTTGGCTTGGGATGCCATGTTAAAGCTAACTGGAATTCAGTTAGAGCTTCTGTCTGATATTGATATGCTTCTCATGGTTCAAAGAGGGATACGCGGTGGAATTTGCATGATCAGCAAACGACATGGAACTGCTAACAACAAATACATGAGTGATTATGATCCTTCACAACCTTCGAAATTCATTCAGTACTTAGACGCTAATAATTTATATGGATGGGCTATGTGTAAACCTCTTCCTGTTAGAGGGTTCAGATGGATGACTGAGGATGAACTTTTAAATTGGAAATCCATGCCTTGTATTCTCGAAGTCGACTTGGATTATCCTAAAGAGCTTCACGATTTACACAACGACTATCCTTTAGCTCCTGAAAGACTAACCATTGGAAAAGTGGAAAAGCTTGTTCCTAATTTAAACAACAAGGAAAAATATACTATTCACAATGAAAGCCTAAAACTATATGAACGACTTGGATTGATCGTTACCAAAATTCATCGTGGTATCACCTTTGAAGAAGAACCTTTTATGAAACAATACATCGATCTCAACACCGCATTAAGAGCAAAAGCTAAAAACGAGTTTGAAAAAGAATTCTTCAAGCTTATGAACAACTCTGTCTTTGGAAAAACCATGGAGAATATTCTAAAACATGTTGATATTAAACTTGTCACCACAAGAAAAGAAGTTCTAAAATTGTCAAGAAAACCTAACTATGATAGAAATACCATTTTTGATGAAAACCTTGCAGCGGTTCACATGAAAAGAACAAAACTCTTTTACAACAAGCCTGTTTACTTGGGACTGTGTGTTCTAGACATAAGCAAAATTCTCATGTTTGAGCATCATTACGACTACATGAAACCTAAATACGGGGATAAGCTGAAATTACTCATGACCGATACTGACTCACTCTTTTACGAAATCGAAACGGATGATTTTTATCAAGACATTGCCAACGATATTGAAGCTAAATTTGACACGAGCGAATTCGCGAAAGATCATCCTGCCGTTCAAAACTTTGGATTTGATATTGGGTTTAAAAATAAAAAGGTTATAGGCAAGTTCAAGGATGAAGCTGCTGGTAAACAAATTAAAGAGTTTGTTGGACTTCGTCCTAAGCTATACTCCTATAAGCTCTTTAATGAAAAAGAAGAGAAAAGATGCAAAGGGGTTAAAAAGAAAGTTGTTGATAAACACATCACTCATCAAGATTATAAAGACTGCTTAATGAATAAGATGGAAAAGCTTGCAACCATGAACGTTATACGATCACATGACCATGACATTTACACCGAAGAAATCAACAAAGTGGCTCTCAGCGCTAACGACGACAAAAGAGTCATTTTGGAAGACGGTATTCATACCCTAGCCATTGGACACTACAAACTAAAACCGTGCTTTACATTTATGGACTATGATAAACTCTTTGGTCTAGAATAAATTACGAAAAAGATACAGTTTTATACTTCTTTGCAGGTTCCGGCATGATATTAACAATGAGATGGAAATCTAATAACATTTTTACATTTTAAAAACACAACACCATCTTGAATTCCTTAAGTATGGAAAAGTATCAATGAGCCAGAATCCGCATATTGTAGTAGTATTGTCTTAATGATTGCGGTCACTATGCTCATAAGAGTGCAGTAAAATAGTAATCACATTATTTATGATATATAAAAAAAAGATGTTTAGGATATTTTAATTTTTTTTTTAACATTTACTTAGTTTATCAATTTAAAAATGTATTATGTGACTGGGTACACTATAAAATATGTAAATAGTTTTAAAACATTTACATGAATATAAATATTAGTTGTGCAGTTTTGTCCAATTCTAAGCTTAAACAATTTGAAAGATTTGATAAAAAGGGATCCATTTACAACTGCATTATACTGTGGAAAAAGTAAATTAACTTCTACCAATATATATCTGAGAGGCTTTAATAATATGCATGCGCTTATACATTTGACGCCAGATACCAAAGCATTTGGTCCTAAGCATAATATTTCAGCATTTTCATTTGAAAACGATTTATTACATATAAAGAAACTTGTGCAAAGTCCTCAATTACCTTTGCAATAAATAGATGAGTTTTTGAAAAAACAGCAGTTATTGGATCCGGCATGTCTCTCATGGAGTTTTAATGTCACCTAATTGGATTGCCAGAACTGGCATAGCCGGCACATACGAGAAGTTACAAATTTGCGATGCCAGTACTTACATAGTTCAATACGAGCGCTGCTACTTGGGGTATTAAATATTCAGGCAAATATTTATTTTAGCAAAAGTAACACTGACAGGTCTTTTTATCTTTTTATTTATTTGCTCTAACTTAAAATACAACTGCCAGTGATACAAAAAAGCTGACACTGACTGATATAGTTTCTGCTCCTAAAACTTAGCAGCATATCTTTAATTAGTTTCTGCAACATAATATTTAATTTGTTGACAAGTCGATTTTGAAGCGCTTTTAAGAAGAATAAGATTCTTTGTCGGTGTTGAATATTTAATAGTCGATGCGCTGATACTTGTTGTTGTTGTTGCTGTTATTATGTTTATTAATCTTTCCAGTTATGAAACATCCCTTTTTTGAAAGCAAATTTCGCTTTAAAAAATCTTTATTTAAATAAAATAAATTGAGTAGGAGAGATATATGAGCAAAATTCATGAAAATAGTAAAGTAGTTGAAATAAAAAAGCAGCAATTTTTATAAAAATTTTTTTTACAATTAATTTATTGGTTCACTGGGTTTAACATGAGATATCGATTTTATTGTCAAATTATATACTTGTTAGAATGCAAAAAGAATTAATGCACCCTTTTTTTTTAAGAAGAATTAATGCAACCTATTTTTTAAAATGAATTTAATACACCCTATTTTTTTAAAAAGAATTAGCGCACCCTATTTTTTAATCAAAAAAGTTGTGTAATTGAATTACCCGGAAGAAGTTACGTAAAGTGGATATTGACATATTTTCCTTATAATCTTGTAAATATAGTTTGAGCGGATTTTTTTGGATCTTGTAAATATAGTTTGAGGGCACTTTTATGGATTTTGAGAAGTATAAATTGTATGCGAATATTATGTGGACAGAGTTTTTAAGAAGAATCGCAACGTTGCATTCGCTGCGAGAAAGCTGCATGCAAGCATGGACCTATAAAGGTGACTTTCCACTCATCCGTTTTAGCTACGGGAAAGGGAAAAAGATGGGAAAATTAATCACGTGAGCATGCGCAGTGAGTAATTTTCAAAATTAAATTACAAACTGCGCATGCTCACGTGATTAATTTTCCCATCTCTTTCCCTTTCCCATAGCTAAAACGGATGAGTGGAAAGTCACCTTAAGAGATGGACGTGTAACCTTATTGTTTTTTTTGCTAACAATGCTTGTTGCGCATTGTTACAAATCTTTTGTTTTAAACAATAGAAATTAAATTATATTAAATTCTGTCGGATTCGTCGAAATTTTTGGTCTCGTCTAACCAGTCACATCAACTTCCTTTTAGTTATTCAAGATAACAGCAATAGAATCAGATTTTTAGCTTAATTTTACATAGCTAGATATTCTTAATATTTTAAGAAATAACGCTGATGATGATATAGAAATTGAGATCATTTACTTAACTACTTTAGTACATGTATAACTAGAGGTGTAATAATAGAAAA
Source organism: Hydra viridissima (assembly GCF_058129835.1). Lineage (NCBI taxonomy): Eukaryota > Metazoa > Cnidaria > Hydrozoa > Anthoathecata > Hydridae > Hydra > Hydra viridissima. The sequence continues at coordinate 7,279,884 of NW_028324313.1, forward strand.
TATCAACTAGTTTTGTAGCTACCTGGAGCACAATGGTTTCATGTCCAGGGAACTACTCCATCTATTATGTTGCTGTAGACTTCCAGTTTATGAATATTATAGAATTTTCTTCTTTTATGTTTAACAACAGAATTATATACAGTTAAGGATAAATAACTTATACATAAAATGAATGTAAATACAATAAAGAAAAAAGTTATTTATCACAGTTTTAAAGAATTTAGCAAAGCCAATTTATGGCAAACCGCAAGAATAACTAAGTATTTAATATTAACATGGTATGATTTACCAGCTATATATAAACTAATTTTTATTTGACAAAAACAAATAGGTTATTATGTGCTTTTTATGACATGAAATAATATATGAAATATGAAAAACGAAAGCATGAAATATCTGGCCGCATTCTGCAAGATAATTGTAAATTTTAATAACTTTTTATAAGGTTTTGCATTATCAAATGAATTATAAAAAATAATGCACAGTGGAATATATATTATGGAGCTTATAGAGTAGTCGAGGCAAAAAATGGCGACATATCGGAAAGAATACTCAAAAAATACACAAAATTAAGCCTGGTGAATGAAAGACCAAGGAGTTGAATGAAACCAAGCCTTGACTAAAAACTTTATTTAAGCTTTTTTATATTTCGCTATACTTTTTTCAGTCATTTTAAAATTAACCTTATAGGGGTATTTAATTATTGACGGAACTTTGTTTACACGAAAAAAGTTCCCAAATTTACAAATATTTATCATGGAAAAATGATGAAAATCTGTTCGTGCCAACAACTAATTTCCATACCTTGGTGTAATTTGTTTATCAATTTTTTGACGCGTGAAGTAGTTACTTTATCCTGAACAGTCTTATTAAACAAATTCTATAAAAGTTTAAATTAATACCACGTGATCAGAGTTTCTGTTTTAAAACTGTAGGCAGCCATTTTAATAGATTTTTTTGTTGACGGGTGAAAATTTAGAGTTTGTCGGAAACTCGAATGGCTCGCTGATTTTTGCGGCCTTTTTGATGTAAAACAATAGGTTGCACGTCCATCTCTTATAGGTCCATGATGCAAGCTACTTGAGACTTTTTTTTCAGATTTTTTTTGTTTTTGTTTCATTTTCTGTAGAATATCTACTTATTTTCTTTTTATTTTATAAACTAGAACGTATTATACAATTGATATATTAACTTGTAATAAAAACATGTAAGAAAAATATTGTTTTATGTTTCAGTGATGAAAGTAAAACAGAAGAAAAATCTGTCAAATTCTATCAACAACACGCATCATACTTTGGTATCAATTCAAAAATGGGTAATTCACTAATTATTGTTGAACATGCTGCGTATTAAGAAGTTAACTTATATTTCAACGGTCTTTAGATAATGCCAAAATCGTTTAGAATATTTCTGGCATTGTTCAATTTATCAGCAACAACTGAAATTTGCTCTTTAAGTAGACCCCATTCGTCACGCTTTTCAACTTCGATATTGTAAAGAATGGACAATAACGCAGGAAATGCCTTGGTTTTAAAAAATGAGTTCCGAACAGGTGAATAAACTACGTGTCTATATGAAAAAAGAAAAATGAATTGTGTAAAAAAGTAGTCAGAAAATTAACTGCGCAAAGGGATAACTTAACTATACAGCTATTCACGAAAGTTTAAACGATTGCAGAATTTTTATCAAGTATGTTTGGTTATTGTTTAATAAAAAAAAACTGTAAAATAATATCGAATCAATTTTTTTTATTTAATAAAGAAAAAGTAATTAGCTTTAAAATAAATATGAACATATTATAAAAACTTTAATATTTAGTTAGAAAAAAAAAATTACAAAAAATCATATAGGTAAAATAAGTAGCACAAAAGTTTAAACGAATTGCAACATTTGAACAAAAAATGAAAAAAAAAAAAGCAGAATTAATATTTAAAGTGTCCTCCTTGTTTTTATAGCAAAGATAAACTCGTTTATGCATTGATTCAACTAATTTCATGCACATCACACGAGGTACTTTTAGCTAGTACTCATTCAAAAGTTGCTTCAACTGCTGAGTTGATTGAATTTCATGGTATGTCAGTTGATTGTCGATTCAAGACCAAATATTTTCAATTGGGTTGAGATCTGGTGATCTAGGGCACCAGGGCATCACATTGAACTTTTTTTTCAAAAAATATTTTTTGATTGAGTGAGCTGTGTCAGCTGAAGCCCCGTCTTGTTGAAAGATAAATTTCTTGCTTCTGACATACAAGTGTCTGATTGATGGAACTAAATACGTTTCCAATGTGTTCTTGTAAGTGTATTGATTAATTCAGCCTTCGTACAGCTCACAGAAGCCTATACCTTTGTGAGAAAAACATCACCAGATGCCAACCAAACCTCCACCGCCTTGTCGACGATGTTACAAAAACCTGTCTGAATATTTCTCAGTTGCAAATCTTTTGACATAGATTCTTCCATTGCGGTTTACTACTTGAAAATTAGCTATATCACTCCAAATAACTTTTGCCTACTGTTCTACAGACCAGTTCAGCCTCTCTTTGGACCACACTCGTCGTTTACGTTTATCCGTGATTGAAAGAATAGGTTTTCTAGCAGCTATGTACGTTCCAATACCTTTGTCCAACTATGTTTGTCTCACGAGCTCTCTGCTAACTTTTTGATTATTTTTTGAGTCGTTGAAGATTTGTGCAAGCTTTTTGTAGCTGAGTCTGGGGTTTTCTCTGCTCATTCTGAATATACCACTTTTGTCACGGTTGCTGAGTTTGGATGGTCTCCCAGTACGCGGCATATCGGAGACGTCCTTGGTAAGTTCCCAGGTTTTATTGCTTTTTCGAAAGCAAGATTCAGAAACATGAAGTATTTTGCCTATTTAAACGTTTGTGTGATTTTTTGTCTTCGCCATACCAATAACTTGCCACTTGATCCCACTAGAAACTGTTATTCGACCCATTTGCACGCAATTGAAATTAATTTGAAATTCACAATATTTCAAGTTGATTTTTAATGAATTAAAAGCTGCCTGATGATGTTGTGATGAATTTTTTGATTGTAAACCACTTACTTTAACTTTATTTGAAAATAAAAAAAAAATTTCGCACCGGATTAATCAATTAATTAGAAAATAATTGATCCTAAATAAAATCGTTTAAACTTTTGTGACACCTCTTAATTTGTATCAGCTACCTTTTAATGAAATTTCTGAGTAAACAGTGATGAGTCGAAACCTACTTTTTTTTATTTTATTAACAAATAACCTATTTGCCAAATTGGAAAAAAAATTACTTTGATATCTATTTCCGTTAGATTTTTATTCAAGAAAAACCGAAGATTAGATCTTAAAATTCTGTTATCGTTTAAACTTTTGTGAATAGCTGTATAAATAGTAATATTATAATTGTATAACAAATTTGTAATAGTTTGTATACTTTGCAACTGTATTATGCAGTAAAATAACTTTTATGAAATAAATAGATTTAATAACTCAAGAACAATTTAGAAATGATCAAGAAAAAAATGTCGTTAAAACAAAAAAAAGATAAAACAAAAAAAAATTTTAAAAATCATACTTTGAATCAGCTCGGTCAAGGATACCTTCTTGTACAATTAATGCTCTTTCAAAAGCCATCATTTGATCGTTTGCTCTTCTCACAGATAGAGAGCTAAAATTGAAAGAATTTGTGAGAGGAATCCAGATATCTTTTATCTGAGTTTGTCTGACACTCATCTCACACATACCCAAAATCAGTTAGAACTCACACAAGTGTGTTAAGATGAAAATAAAAAAGGATTTCCCTACTCTGCAAGTTTTAAATCTTCAAGTTTATTATGAAAGTTTTCTGCTGCTTTTACCAGTCCTTCAGCTGACGTCTTAACTAAATCTTTATAATAAAAATAGATAAACCTAGTATTATATATATATATATATATATATATATATATATATATATATATATATATATATATATATATATATATATATATATATATATATATATATATATATATATATTAAACAATTTACGTTAAATGTAATAAAGTATATAATAATGGATGCTGAAGCATATATTTATATATTTTCACATAAGTTACCATAATTCATTATGAGTTACTAGATGCATTATTATGCATCATATGCTGAAAATTAAGTGATAGCATACTAAAAACAGCAAAAACCTTTTTTAGGACTATTGATATTTATACAAATAATATTTTTATATTTTTATAATATTTTTGATAAGTTGCAAATAAAGAAGCAAAATAATGGGAAGAAAAACTGTTACTTGTAACACAATGCTGAAATTTTTACTACAAAATGTCAAACTGTTACTTGTAACACAATGCTGAAATTTTTACTACAAAATGTCAAACTTTAAGTGCAATACAAAACTTTAAGTGATAAAACTTTTTACAACCAGAAAGAAATTCAAGAAAAAGTATAACAAATGTTCTTACCCATTGATATGTGCCGAGGCTCAAGCATTTCTCTGAATGTTAACTGGAACAAATCTACCTCTTTAAGGATTTTCTTTGCATACCTTGTCAAGTTAAACTTTAGTAGCTGGTCATCAGCCATTTCCAGTGTAAATTGAAGCCATAACTTAGTAATAGTAGCATGGTAACGCATATCTGGGTCAATGAATGTTGTCATGTAGTAAAAATTGTCATAGATAGTGTGGTATGTTGGATACTGCGATCTTTTAGGATGCAATTTCTTTCATTCAAAAAAAAAAAATTCGTTTTACATCAAAAGATTTGGCTTCATTACCATTAAATTATTAGTTTTACTTTTATTTAAAATGAAAAAAAAAAACATTAAAAAATCAATAATGACTTACCTCATTAAATGTATACCTCATGTCAATGGAAGGAATGCCAATTACAGAATAGAAATAAACATAGTCACTACCAGATTCCAAATCTGAATATCTGTAAAAAGGTACTTGAAAACTAAAGCTATTTGTATTTAAGTAAAGATTTATAAATGCACAAGATGGTAGACAATTCCACTTCAAAGAGGGTCATTTAATTTACTAAATCATTTAAATCTTAAGTAGAAGAATTTTCAACTTCAAAAAATGAGAATCCAGCCTTTGTCAATTTTCTATCTTTTTGAGACGCATTAAAGATATCTTAAAAAAGTTACTATTTGATTTTCTAAATTTCATTGAATATTTTCCAAGGTTTTTTGTTTAAATTAAGATGTTTAAATTTTTGCTGTTTGGACTGATTTTTGAAAAGTAGTTTTGAAAGAACGTTTGAAAACTAAATCAAATTGTTTAAAGATTTGCTGCTTGAATGTTTGAGAAGTAAACTGAGTTTGCACAAAGATATTTAGCTTAAATTAAAACCAGAAACTATACAAAGAGTGAATTAACATTTTAAATCTTGTTCTATGGTTAACTGCTCCTGATGTGCATTTTAGCTTCTGTATCTCAAAGAAATCTTGTTGAAAGAATCAAATCAAAGAAACGTTGATGAGAGGTTTAATTAGCCAAATGTTCAACAACTTTTAGTCCTAAAAATATTTTTCACATAAGTTTTAATTTCATTGAAAGTAAGTGAAATTCCGCTTATCTGATGGGCACCTAATGCTTAATGGGCACCTAAATATGGATAGAAGTTTGTCCCAAACTAAGTAATAATAACAATAATTTTAATGTCAGAGATTTTGAAATTTAATAGATTCAAATAAAAAAATAAAACTGATTAAGTTTAACAAAGAATTGAAACACTTGCTCAATTTAACTAAATGTAATTTGAATTAAATGTAGTTTGATCAAATGAAATTTCAGTAGAAAATTTTATAAATGGAATAAATTTTTTTAAAAATTGCAAGTTTTACTGCTGCTTAATTTTGTTATAAATTCAACTAAAGTAAGAAAGGAAATTTCTTACTTTAATGGAGTTTATAACAAAAAAAATTTTTTTTAATTTAATTTTTTCTGGAAATTTCTGAATATTAAATGACTGTGTAGGGAAAAAATGTGATTTTTAGCAGCATATTTAAAACCATCTGTGCATATGTAACTTGAAATAATAATAGTATAATAATAGGTAATAAATAGTAAACAAATTTAAATAGTTGAACATCAACAAAAATCCAACTACTGCACCAAGTTTCAAAAATTTATAAAAGTATTTATAACCTTGGTTCAGAAGGATGACTTGGATTTGTTAACTTGTCTCTCCAGTTTGAAAACAAGCTTTTTTCTCTTTTCTTCATCTCTTCATTTTCAAACAATGTTGTGTTAACAACCAATAGGTTTCTCTTCCTAGCTGATTCATCCACATAATCTGGATCTGTTGTCTACAAAAAATATTTATGCAAAATTCACAAATTCCTCGAAAAAAATATGATAATTAAGTAACTCAGTAAATAACTTTTTGTAAAGAATCTGTGTATACCGATTTAGTAACTTCAAACATTTTATCAATTATTGAATGTGATGACTTTGCCCGAAAAGTGTAACCACCTAAAGAAAAAAAAAGCAGTTTTTTAAGGAAAAAACTAAACTTGTTTAACAAGATATGTAATCATGTATCATAATCATACTAAACAACAATACAATAAAGATTTTCTACCTGAAACAGCTATATCAATATTTAAATAAACAACAGCTCTCTCCGACAGCACTGAATAATATTCCTGAAAACACACATCACTAGTTTATTATTATTATTTTTAAATATCAATTTGAAAATATATATTTGACCATACTGTATCTCTTCTTATAAAAATAGCATATACTAGGAAAAACAATGTAATTAAATAAATGTTGAATTTTACTTGAGCCCACTCAATAGAACCCATCAAGCCATATTCTTCTGCATCCCAATTGCATAACATAATAGTTCTTCTTGGACGCCAACCTAGAATTAATATACTGCTCATACAGACATGGTACTTTAAAAAAAATAGGCCCAATAAATTTCGTTTATAGTATAAGGGTGGTATTCATTTACGTTTATCATGCCTGGCCCTTAGTTTGTATGTGTAATTTTTTTTTGTGGGTCATATTGGTGGCTTTCCAAGTTTTTCTCAATCCTTCCATTTCTGTATTTATGCATCAACATTTTAAATCATCTGTTGTTCCAGGATAGAACATAATTTTTTTTGTACATGCTTATTTGTGTTTTTATGTAGACATTTGGGTCATAAAAAAACCTATAAACAGGTTTTGCCAGTTATCTTTTGATTTATTTAAATATATGTCTCTTGTCTTGAATCATTAGTAAAAATCCTAAAAACTATAGCATTGTCATAAACCTTTAAATTGAGAAATTTTCATTTTATTGATGTAAACATAATTATATTTCTTATTGTTAATACAAAAGCAAATACAGTTTTTTCAGGAAACCCTTTTTTACAACAAAGTGGATGTGTCATTGATATATAGATAGCATTATAGATTTAAACTGTATGGAAAAAAAGCTTAAATAACTATTTGTTATGTATCAGGCTTAAAACAAACCAATTAATTTTGTAAAAGTGGGCCTGGTGAAAACCATTAGAATTATTAATTAAAAAGTTTGACATAAATAAGTAACTAAAATGTATGATATAACTTGCCCTCAGCTAACATCAAAGAAAGAACTCGAGCTGTCTCCATTAAAACTGCTGTTCCACTAGATGCATCACCCCCACCAAAAACCCATGCATCTCTATGATTACCAACAAGAATAATGCGATCTAAATAAAATAGAACATATAATTTTAAATGGCATCTAAATAATACCAGGATGTAGTCATCCACATTTAAATGAAAGAAAAAGTTGGATTCCAAGCTAAGATTAACAATTAGCAACAGAGTGTTCAACGGATTCCAACTCCAAACCATATAAGGTATTCTTTCTCTTCTTACTTTAGCAAACTTTTACTTAAGGTTTTTTTTTACCTAAGGTTTTTTTTCTTTCTCTAGTAAAATTTAGAAAAATTTTAAGTTTAAAATGAAAGTATATCTTTAACAATTTTAATCACCTGGTTCGACCTCTCCTTTGATTGTAGCAATAACGTTGTAAATAGGCCGAACTTCTTTTGGTGTATCAACAATTAATCGAATTTTTCTTAGAATAAAAGGCTGTGTCATAAAATTGAAAAAAATGATAGAATTATTTAAAATATGATTTGATGAAAAACCAATACCTTGGTGTCTTTGAAAAAATTCTGTATGTGATATTTAATCCTCCGGCCCATTCAGGCTCAAGAGCATCATCACCATCCATAATTCTAATATGATATGATAATGAAATCTCAAAAGAATATGAAAACATCAATAAATAAATATATAAAGAATAATATATAAGTAGATGAATACATATTTAAATACATATATAATTTAATACAATGAATTACCCACAAAACCCACAAATTTGCCAGAAAATCTGTTCAATGTTTATGTTTAAGATGAGTACAAAGAAACTTGACACCTTTAATTATTAACAAATCAAAAACAACTTAAAAGGTATTTCTAATTTTTTTTTGAAGGAAAAGCTAACTAAATAATTAATTCATTTTTGTATTTTGTTTATTTTTTTAACTTTGATTTGAAACTTAAAAAGAAGCTGAATATTTTTTCAGTATTTAACATCATCTCCTTATCTTGCATTGAGTAACTTTTTTTGAAGCTGCTATTCATTTTTTCTATTAAATCTTCTTCATCTCGAGCTAGTTTCTTGCTTTTCAATAAGATTCTTTAACAATTGACTAACATCTTTCAGTAGCTTGCTGCCCAACTTCAAGAAATTGCTTTCTTAGGTTCTAATTCAATGCCATTTTGTTCATAATATTCTAATGAATTCTTAGGGTAGTGGATTGTGCCCAATATAGGCTAAAATGCTGCTTGCATATCATGCTATTTAATGAATAAAAAAAGACATTTCATTAAACATTCTTCTTATAAGTAATATACACTTTTAAAACCACAAGATCAGATTGCTTGCCATACAAGGAACTTGGGAGCAAATTTATCGTTTTGAATGTACTTGAATTTTGTAACGGTTTTCATTGTCTTTAATCATGCACAAGTTTTCTCAGCTTAACTCCAAAGCAGTCCATTAACAGAAATTAAAGCCTATTGCTTTAACTTCTCTGCCAATGCTTTGCTGTAGAGTTTTCTTTTTATGATATGCTTTATATTCTTGAGATTTAATTACTTTTCCTATCAAAGCATGAACCTCTTACATGTTTTTAAGACATACTCATTGGTCATGGGATTCGACTGCTTGATGGCAAAGGTTTCAGAGGTTTAATACTGTTTTGGGGAGGTGTACATGTATTTGACTCAACATGTGCCCATATAATGTAGTCTAGAGGGTTTATATCTGCGGAGCATGGTGCCCACAAAACATTTTCTTAAAAATCCAGCATGTTTTTTTCAAAGCTGCATTTAAGTTTTTTGCAAGATCTTCCTATGACTTACATTGATTTTCATTTTTTGATTTAACATATGTTTACTCATTTTAACCCAATAAAAATGACAAATAATATTTAACACCAATTCAATCAAATGTCAACACATTAGCTTCACTGTGCAAAACAATTAGAAAAATATGCCAAGCAGTTTTCAAGTAATTAATGATTAAAGAGTGCTAATTTAATTGCGTTCAACTGATATCAAGAGGTCTTGATTATGAATGTAATTTTATGAAAAATGTATGATTATGAAAACCCAATAAAAATGATATTAAGAGGTCCTGATTATGAATGTACACATAAAAAATGGTTATCACAACTTTTGCATTATAAAAAGAATTTTTAGTCCTTCCTAACCTTGATTTAAACAATAACATGACTTTAGTACAAAAAACAATATAATAATGAATGACTATTAACAAAACTTGTTTATTAAAATTTTACAAAACATATCAAAATGAACACTTGCGATCTGATTCTGGACTCTTTACTTGGTTAGAAAAAAAGAGTGCAATTGTTAAAATGAGATTGCAACTTTCACAGATATAAATTAAAGGCGTCTTCATAGAGAAACAAATGAGAAATCACAAAAAAAATGTGATGTTGATCAGCTTCTCAGTGATATGGTGCTAGAATTATTTAGTTAGTTCAGAAGAGATAATTTAAAAAAAAAGATAAGTTCATGTCATTACTCCCTATGAAAATTATGATAATACAAATATCTGTAAAAGAGAACTTCATTGAAAAATTGGATAAACTTGTAAATGTTTTTAAAAAATACTTTGTTTTCGTCTCAGTTGTGAAGAACAATGTGAAAGGGAAGCTCACATCAAGTACACCTGTGAAAAAGGAAACAAACTCCCGATATCTTGTTAAATATAATCAAATTGATAAAAAGTTTATCAGCAAAGAGGTCATTTTTGTTGATTCACAGGTTTGAAACTAATGAAGGATGAGGAATTTGTAAACAAAATGAAACTTAAAGAAAAAAAGCTCAGAAAATTTTCAAAAATAGGAAAACTTTAAATGAAGTTTACAAAAAGGAAAAATAAAAATCAGAGTGAAATTTTGTTTTTAACATTTTCACATGTTTTTCTTAAATATGGAAACATTATTTTAAAAAAAACATTTTCAACATATTTTACAGTTTATAATACTTTTCTTTATTGAAATATTTTAAAGATCATCACATAACAACCTTTCATAAAATCCTAACTTTCGTCATAAATAATTACGATTGACAAAACAATGAAAGCTTGTCTAACTCTTCTTATCTATTTTTCCTCCTTTTTTTTTATAGTTATTTTTACTCATAATGATTTGTTTTTTGGAAATGTATTTTTAAGTAGTAAACCAGCAAACATTCTGCCTTTTTCAAAATTTTCTATGAACTTTATTTATTATATCAAAAATTTTGTGAATGAAAGTAAATAGATTTGAAAGTCAAACTCATGAAAGCTTGTCTAACTCATGTTCTTTATTGATATACATACTTTTTTAAACTACCTAATAAAAATTAGATAGATAATTAATAATAAGATATCAAGTTTTAGTAATAATTTTTTCAAATTCTTGAAAGGAATTATCCTACATTTTTTTTTTAAATGATGAAAAAATTTAGTAAATAAGTAATTAAAAAGTTTAAAATTTACAAACCCTAATATATGCTCCGCATCTTGATAACTGATAGGTTGAACAGGGATCTTGGTGAAATATGAAACATCTGAAACTCTTATTCTGTGCATCCCCTCTACAACATAACTTTTTTTTCACACACAAAAAAAGCATCCATTATTTAATCATCCTAATTGATGTTGGACTATATAAAAAATGAATATAGCATGCATTTTTTACAATTTTTCTAAGGATTTTATTCTTTTATGAACCAAAAAATTAACCATGGATTAGAAAGTTGTAAGCTATAAAAAATAAATCCTAATTTGCCTATTTTAAATTTTAACTTATGAATTACATTCCTTTTTTTGTTTTGTTCAATTACAATTTACTGTTCTGAAGACATTTAGGGGATGAAATATTATTAAAATGACTTGTATGCTCACTATTATGAATATACTTCTGATATTAGAGGTATTCAGGTTTTCATCTTGCACATTTAAATGGAACTATGAAACTTTACTTATATGATAATGCAATTTAAAAAAACCTCAATCAATACCTGTTGAAGGATATTTTGGGGTCAGAGGGTCTCCTTTAACATTTGCAATGTTTCCTCGAGGTATGCTTCCTGCAGGAGCATTCCAACTATAAGGGTAAGTTTTTACACCAGGATCATTTGTATCTGAAGGATCACCATACAATATTAAACCAACTGCACCAAGCTTTTCAGCAATACGAACCTATAATATGAAACAAAATTCATGAAAACTTATGAAAAAGAACACTTTACATTATCAACTAGAAAGAGGCAAAATTTAGAAAAATTAAAACATTTAAAAACAATTCCTGTGTTAGAGAAATAAAATCAAATTCTGTTAAATAAAACTGATATTGGTTATGTGACATTCAGCTCTTCGCTTTTGATTAAAAATAAAACAAAATTTACATATTTGTAAAAGGTGCAATCTTAAGTAAAAAAATTAATTGATAAACAAAAGTTATCTTTTTTTTTTATTGGCATTTGTTTCAACAAAATTATGGTTGAGTTTCGACAATAAAGTTGAACTTTAAAATGCCAATATGAATTGCAACTCATTAAGATTAAACAAATTGAGAAACTGGTTGAAATATAGAATATTTTATAGAAAAATCACAGATACTCCTAAAAAATTTAAGTTTATTTCTTTTAAAATAAAATAACTTTAATTTATAACTTTCATTTATTACCTGCTATTTAACTATTATCTGCTACTTTTTTATTATCTGCTACTTAACTTATACTTACCTTTTCACCTCTAAAATTTGTTCCATACTTTGCTATGACCACTTTGTTCATAACACTAATATTGCGCTCAGCTAGCCTCAAATAATCTTTCACATTGCCATAGTTTACATAAACATACTCAGCCTAAAAATATAACATACACCCATAACTTAAAAAAACTTATTCTGCAAAATGAACAATGTGGTTCTATTTAAAAAGCATAAATAATAAAAGCAAAAATTCCAAATCAAAATACATAATTAAACATACATAAAATTAAATTCCTAGCAATCAAACATTGTTAGGTAATTGATAGGTAAAAAACTGTTTGGAAAAGTTAACAACAATGGTTTTCCAACTTAAAAGCCAACTTATGTATACCTCAACATCTCCAGAAGCAGAGTAAGCATTAAAGGGGTATACTGATAGATTCGATCTTTCTTCCTCAAAAAATGGTTCTTCAACAGTATTAGCAGTATATAGCACATTTTGGTTTTGATCAAGAACAGTTAAACTTGCAGGTGAACGTGGATAAGACAAAAGAACCTCATAACTTTTTATTTCAACTTTATCAAACCCATGTTTATCCCACTCATTCTTAACATATTCCGCTTGCTGCTTTCCAATTGGTGTACCAGCCAAATGAGGTTCCTTTGTAAAGTATCTATAAAGAGTTTTATTGACACTTTTGTTGATATTCTAACTTTTTTTAAAAAAAATTTTACTTTGTTAAACTAAAAATTTTAGGTTTAATGAAATAGAAACTCTAAAGTGATTCTTATTTATTTTAAACAACTGTCTCACTTTTATAATATTATTCAATTTTTGTTTTGATTGCTTGTCAGTTGTGTTATTTCACATTGTTTTATTACATTTATATAGCTTTACACCCATCGACGCCCCCAACCCTTTCTCCCCCCCCCCCCTCCCTCCTCACCTACCTACCATTCATTTTAATTTTTATGATTTGAATTTAATCTATTAAGGTACAAAAAGGGGTTTAGGGGAATAACTCTTGGAAACCAAAGGTTAACTTCAAACCACAAAAATATAGGCATTTTTTTTTGGAAAATCAAAAATACAAAACCATGCAATTTAAGACTGAATAAACCTCCTACCTAACCAATTAAGACCTTTTTTATTTCGTGACTCAATCAATTGGACTTACACAGTTAAAAGTACTTACACAGAAATTAACCGGCTAATCAACAGATCGACGTGTGGGAATATCAATTTCTATAAAATTATATTTAACTATACTTAAGCAAAATATTTTGCAATAAACAACTGAACGATAGGTGGTCAAAAACTGGACCAAAAATCTTTCCCTGATATTATAATTTGCTCGATAACACGTATGATATTGAAAACTGGATGTTCTGTAAAATATCTACTTTTCTGTAATTCAAATAACGTTTTTAAGTTTTCTTTAAAAACGTGAAAATGCTCAGCCTTTTGTCTTTGCGTTAATAACAAGGAATAACGAAAAAAGTACAAATTCAATAAAAGCCTTTTGAAAGTGAATTTCATATATATATATATATATATATATATATATATATATATATATATATATATATATATATATATATATATATATATATATATATATATATATATATATATATATATATATATATATATATATATGTATATATACACATATATTTAGAGTTGCAAAGTCATAAAATTTCCTTAAAAAATACACTACAGTATTTTTTTCTGAAACTAGTACCACCATTAAAACCTTTTGCAGTTTTTCTTCATTTCTTAAAAATGTTGCGTAATAATTGTTTAAACTTTTTTTCAGAAGTAACAAACCTTGATTCGTATTAAAATTTGTTTAACCAAAAGCATTCGCTATTTTAAACGCATTAAAACTTCTATAATTATTAAGTTCAGAAAACTCTGTTTTGAAAGGCTGATTGAAGAAGTTTGTATTTTATTCGTTGCTATTCTTTATTAACGGAAAAAGCTTAAAATGTTCTATTTTCGCTCGGTCTGCTAAGTTGAAGTTTTTACTTTTTTAAATAAAGTTTGTAAAAGTTAATTAATCTAACTTAACAAAAAATACCTGGACCAATCACATAACAACGATTAAAAACAAAAAGTCAGCAAATAAAACAAATCAAATTAAAGGTAATTATCACGAGAAAATCACGAGAGGCAATTGCTCTGTGAATACTTTACTTAAAAATTGCTCTGTGAATACTTTACTTAAAAATTGCTCTGTGAATACTTTACTTAAAAATTGCTCTGTGAATACTTACTTAAAAATTGCTCTGTGAACAGTGGCGTACCTAGGGTAAATAGCGCCTGGGGCAAACACCGATCTCGCGCCCCTCTTCCCCCACATAAAGTGCTTAATTACAATTTTTTAATAAATGATGACACAAACTTTATTTTATATAATATATTTATTTTATATGATATATTATTTCTTAATTTATTTTATATAATTCTCGCTTATTGTATCGCAACCAAGCCTCTTTTGCGCCCCTTTCAGGCTGGCGCCCATGGCACGTGCCCTACCTGCCCTACCCTAGATACGCCACTGTCTGTGAATACTTTACTTAAAAATTGCTCTGTAAATACTTACTTAAAAGTTGCTCTGTGAATACTTACTTAAAAATTGCTCTGTGAATACTTACTTAAAAGTTGCTCTGTGAATACTTACTTAAAAATTGCTCTGTGAATACTTTACTTAAAAATTGCTCTGTGAATACTTTACTTAAAAATTGCTCTGTGAATACTTTACTTAAAAGTTGCTCTGTGAATACTTACTTAAAAAACTCTTTTAACGTACTGTTTCTAACTTGCTTTAAACCGTTTTGATGATACAGCATGTCTTCATTCGCAACATCTGCCGGAGATCGATCACGAGATTCAAAGTTTCTTTTAATAGGCAATTGATCGCCTAAGTCTCGTCTGTGATTTTTTCTGCCTGATTCTGTTTTTGTTAAGTAGGATTGGAAGCCGAACCCAGCAAAAAAGGCAAGTATAGATGCCAGAAGCAATATAGAAAACGTAAAAAACCTTTGATTGCGTTTTGGATTTGGATGCATATTAGTTAATAATACTTGTGTAATTTTTACAGTAGATATTATATAGAAGCTCCTACATGTAAAAAAATCCAAGATTTGAATATTGTATTCAACAAAGAATTCTTTAACTAATAGTAAGTAAACTCTCCAATATTTGTTCACAAGATCCGTAGCAATATTTCAAACTGTCATTTACAAATAACTTGTAATAGATCAAGAATGAATTAAAAAACAAAAACAAATATCATGTTTATTTATTTCTAACGAAAATAAAATGATTTTTATTATTAGGTCTCACTTTCGGCAAGCATTGCACGGTTCATTTGCTCGACATATTTTTCTGGTTCGAAAATTTGGATTTCAGCTGACTTAAATCCAGACTCCAAGGGCATATCTAAAAGATAAAAATATAGATCAGGTAAAAAATATAGAAGCATAATATATATAAATACATATAAATATAGAAACTATATATAAAAAAATATAGATCAGGTATAGAGCAAACTGCGGTTTGCGAGCATGAAATTCTTTTAATTGATTTTTAAGCCATAAAAATCTTAAATAAATCAAATAAATCAGTAAAATAAATGAAATAAATCAGTGTTCAGCCTACTGCAGTATCTCAAAATTGTTTGATATTGTCGCATCATCTACTAGAGCACCATCATCATTATACTGCATCATCTACCTTCAACTTTACTAACAAATTCAGCGGCACAAAACGTATCAACTAGTTCACATTAAAAGCAAATTCAACTTTCTTTTTTAGATTTAAGAAGAGGAAAATATTTACATCCCATTCTTTATCTTGCAGTTTTCATGACACTCTTTTTACCAGTAATTTTTCTGACTGGCAACATTTAAAAGAAAAAATAAAATTATTAAAAAATAATATATTAAATAATATATTAAAGATATTGCTGTCGTTATGATCATCCATGAAACCAACCTATGCAGTTTTTTATAAAGCTTTAAGCCAAGTATCTTGTATATTTAATCAAGTGAAATGAGTATCAAAATAAATGAGTGTCAAATATTACATTTAGGTAATTCGCTTCTGTGAGAAGATTTGCCAAACATATTTACTTTAAAGAGATCTGTTAAACTTTTTAGAAGTGCTCTTGAGTCCTCATTGTTTACATAGCATGCTGCAAATTTCTGTGAATGGTTCAAACGTAAATTAGTCATTTATTGATTTTTTAGAATCATAGGAAAATGAATAATCAAGCATGTCCAACTTCTGCGTCTGTTGGAAACTGCGGAGCTTTTCAAACCGAAAAAGTGGTTTGTAGTAAAGTAGTTTGCCTACCTTTTTATGATACACACTTCATCTTCAAGTGTTCTCTTGCACAGATATGTTATCATTTAGACTTACTTTTCTCATACCATTAAAAGTTTACTCATCATAAAACTTACGTTTTTACTTCATCTTAAAACTTTCATTTTGGGGTTTCAAAATTTTTTAAGGATAAAAATTGATGCATTAAAGAAATTATCACGGTAAGAATAAATGCTTGTAAAGTTTAAACGCGAGCGCTTTAGAGATGATTTATGTTGTAATTA
This sequence comes from Hydra viridissima, assembly GCF_058129835.1. NCBI lineage: Eukaryota > Metazoa > Cnidaria > Hydrozoa > Anthoathecata > Hydridae > Hydra > Hydra viridissima. The sequence continues at coordinate 7,296,787 of NW_028324313.1, forward strand.
TAGATATTAAATATTTATTTTTATATTGTCACTTTTTTAATTAAAATTATTTTAAACTTGAATTAATTAACAATTTTTGATTTTAAAACTCATAAATATTGATGCTCAAATGTTTTGTGTATAATGTAAAATGGAGATAAGTTAAGTAAATTCAGAATATCATTCCTGCTTTTTCAACGTTTTGATGACATAATTTTACCGCAGAATAGGGTTAGTAAAAAATATTTAAGCAGAATATTCAATTACATCTTATCGGGAGTTAGAGGATTTGCAGGAAACACATTAGAAACTTAATTTGCCGAATGGAAAATCAGTTGTTACTATTATTAATCCATTGTTTAACCCAGATAATCTCCAATGCTTCATTTTTGTTTCGTTCAAAAGTATAAACTAGAAATTCTGTACAGCACTTGCTAGATTTTTAGATGAAGCAAAAGAAACGATACTCTGCTGGATGATGATCCGATCAATCTGCTGAGTGATAACGTGATCAATATTATGTTGATGTTACAGCAAACACAACTGGGTAAAAACTGCCGCTGCAGTGATTTTTTTTTTTAAACTTGAAGGAGAGTTTTTTTTTTTAAATAAAACCCAACGAAAAAATCCGTGCTTTGTATTAATCCTTTGCGTCTTTTGGGGATTAACGTGTTTTGGAGATAAATATTGGCGTTACAATGACTTCTGTTTTTCGCTTTTGTATTTAAATACTCTAGTTATTGTGAAGCACAGAGTATTATTAGTTCTCATTTATAATTTTTTCTTTTGATCATAGGAAACTTTATTTTAAAAATAGATGATTTGGTTTATTTACTTTGTAATTGATAATATTTTCGGATATTTGTAGTAAACAATATTCAGGTAAAAACGGAAAAGAAAGTTTTTTTCGGAGTTTACGGTTTATTTTATAGGCGTCTTAAAGCCCCATAGTTTCTTTAACGTTTTAATGTACAGAACGTAGACAAAAACTACCACTCAGCCCATTCCCCAGCGCCTTTTTAGGCTCCCGTCCACACTTTGATGGGTGCCAACCTATAGATTGGCATGGCAGCTGTGAACCTCTTACCCAAGATAAAAATGAAGATCCAAATTGTAAATAGTAATATTTACAACATATTAGTTTGATCTTTTTTAAATTACTTTTTCTAAATCTTTTTTTATTTCCATAATATTTCCACCCCACCCCCACCCCCTCCTTTCCTTTTATTTTCATATCACCATTTATCATAAAAAGTTTCTCCATTTCTTTGAAGCTTTTGTTATAATCGCAAATGTTTCGGACTGGAAACAGGGGGTGTCCTTATAACACTAATTTGGATAAATCTTTGCACTTAGAAAATCGATAACAAGGATTGCAAAATTGTTCTAAGTTCATTTTAAATTTCTGATAGAAAAAAAAAAGTAACTTGGAAAGAAAAAAACCCGAGCTTAGGTTTGGATGAACTCCTAACGTAAAGTGAAAAAAAAAAAAAAAAAAATGATATAGGATCTTCCAATTTTTTTCTCATAAACATTATTTTTCAACACATCGTACAATAAAAAAAGTTCATGCAAATGAAACCTTACACCGGAAATACTGAACTTTTGGTTTCTGTTTGAAAAATATGACGCATTATATATAAATTGCAAAAATATCAAAAAAAAGAAAAGAAAAGAAAAAATAACGTTGAAATTTTACGGCTAAAATAATTTTTTGTCAAAATTATTTTTTCCATAATCTTTATGAAATTTATTTAAGGTCTTTTGGAATGCTGACCATATTGTCCCTAATAGCATGTACAGTGGTAGCAATTCAAGGTAAATAAATCATTTTTTAAGGTCAAATAGATAAACGTTTAACAAATTTGTATTTTTTCTATTGAAGAATCTTTACCACAGCAACGAAATCTCAAAAGATTCTCGATTTTCGCACGTAACAGATAAAAAAAAAAATTTGCCATAGTCATTATAAAAGCTGTAATTTAATTATATAACTTTACAAAATTTTAGGAAATTAGTAACCTACTTTTGTTTCTAAACTGAACACTTTTATCTAGGTACTCAAGATTATAGAAATTCTGGCGTTCAGCTATTTGTTGCAGGTTGTCAACGCAATAAAATGATTCCACATCCAAATAGTTGCACAAAGTATTTTTATTGCAAAGGGGTTGGATTCGGTGTAGAAAAAGAATGCTCTGTAGGTGAAAACTTCGATCCAGATTTCGAGACTTGCGTGTGGAATCAAATTTACAAATGTCAGGGTGAGGGGGAAATGACAGAACAAATAATGTTGTTGATCGTGTTTATAAAGTTTATATTTGATTTTATTGTTCGGCTCTCGGTTCAATCAAATACTAATATTAATATCTTCAGGAAACCATAACTTAATGTGCAATTTTTTTTTAGAAAAAAACATTTGTGAAGGAAAGAAAGATGGAGTATATTCAAATCCAGAGAAATGTGATAGTTTCATCAAATGTGTTGGAGGCATGACGTTTAATCAAGCATGTCCAACAGGTTTATGGTACAACAATTTGAAAAAAAGTTGTGACTTTCCCCAAAACGTTAAGTGTAAAGGTATTTATCACACAGCAATCCATTTGCTAGAAGTATATTAAATATGATTTAACATATCTTAAAAATTAAGCTCAACTATGAAAAAACCTTTTTCTTTAAGATTTTATTTCCGTTACGAAAGTTTCTACTGCTAAAAAATTTTAGTGAAAAAGATAACAACATTGTCTCCCATAAAGATTCATGAAGAAAACGCGATTGCTCGTGATTATTGCAAAGATAAAAAAAATGGAAACTATCGCGATCCTCGCACTTGCCACCATTTTATAACTTGCTCTAATGGACAGATCTTCGAAGCTAAATGCCCAGCAGGATTATTGTTTGAACCAAAATTACAAATATGTGATTGGCCAAAAAATGTCAAATGCAACGGTAGTATTTTTTTTATTAATTAATCGAAATTTATTTTTCATTTAAATTAAAATTGGATTTGAACTTATTTTCCCAATTGCAGTTTTTTTTTTCCAAATAAGTGACCCGTGATGTATAATCTATGTTCAGTTAGGCAACGAATTCAATTTCAACGACCCATTTGCCAACTCCCGATCCCCTTAGGCTTAATTATTTTTAGAACAGTTTTTGTTCAATAAACTCCACACAACTTATTTCTTTCAACTGATTAAAGAAAAGTTTGTTATTATTGCTGGTCAATAATGTATTAATTGAAAACGATAAAAAAAATGTTTTTCAAAACATTTCTATTAATAGACTCATGATTCTACTTGTTATTGCTGTTTTAAGTTTTGTAATATTACCGTTTCCGTTGTTAGGAATTAAATCTACCATCATTAACCCTTGTGTAAATAAACCAAACGGCATGTATCCAGACAACCGTTTCTGTGAGGCATATATTGTTTGCTATCCGGAAGGCGTTTATTACATGAAATGTCCTAAATCTTTATGGTTTAATCCTGAAACAAATAAGTGCGATTACCCTGAAAATGTAGACTGTATAGGTGATTTATATTAATTTTTAATATTTTTTAACAGTTTTTTTTTTTATTGGTATAATTTAAGTGTGTATATATATATATATATATATATATATATATATATATATATATATATATATATATATATATATATATATATATATAAGTATATGATATATGTATAGTTATATTTAGCAAACAAGCGAGCATTACAAGCGGCTAATTCTTCCCTAAAATCTTCAATATGTAATGGAAGAATAGGAATCTTTCCCGAACCTGGCAGTTGCTCTGCATACTTGGTATGTCAAAGTAATGGAAGAGAAACCACTAAATTTTGTCCACCTGGTCTCCATTATCATCCAAAATACATGATTTGCGTACACAACAGCACTTATCCTTGCGTTAATGGTAAATAATATTGTAAAAAATTATTGTGCATGCAAAGATAACTTTATATTATTTTTGGTCTTATAATGAATTGATATAACATGTATACAAATACTTAAAAATTTTTAATAGGATCGGCAACAGAAAACATTTGTGAGGGTAAGCAGAATGAAGCACTCCCAAATCCGACTGCATGCGATAGTTATATAGCATGCCACGGAGGCTTGAAGTATCAGATAGATTGTCCAAAGCCACTTTGGTTTAATAAAGATAATGGGCAATGCGACTTTCCCGAGAATGTCAATTGTACAGGTAGATAATATATATATATATATATATATATATATATATATATATATATATATATATATATATATATATATATATATATATGTATGTATGTTAATATATGCTTTTATATATATATATATATATATATTAATATATGCTTTTATATATATATATATATATATTAATATATGCATATATATATATATATATATATATATTAATATATGCATATATATATATATATATATATATATATTAATATATGCATATATATATATATATATATATATATATATATATATATATATATATATATATATATATATATATATATATATATATATATATATATTTATACACACATATATTTGAAAGTATGTAAATACACACATATATTTGAAAGTATGGAATGGAGGAGATTCAAAAGACTGGACAACATCAAGCTCAGCACCAATAACACCAACACTGATATCTTCGACAGAGGAAGAAATTCCATTAAAGGAAATGCTTCCAAAGGATTTTTGTAATGGAAAGGCACCTGGAAATTATGCTCATCCAACAAAATGTAATGCGTTTGTTGCATGCACTGGGGTATCTTATGCAATCCTAAACTGCCCTGATGGGTTGTGGTTTAACGAAACACAAAATATTTGCGATTATCCCAGCGACGTCAGATGCCTTTGTAAGTGATAAACAACTTTTACATGAAATATCGAACTTAGACTTGCAAAATGAATAGAAAAAAAATAGAAAAACTAGGTGAAAAAAAAAATAATAAAAGGTGAAACTATAATAACCAACAGGTTTTGAAGAGAAGCGTTTTTCTCGTTTTTCTTGTAAAGAAAAACTTTGCGATTTTGTAAATACAAACGGCGATTAAACATTTATATTTTTTATTTGCCTTATTTTCTATACAATTGCTTATATGTGATTGGTTGGGTAGCTTTTGTTTTGATATGTTACTAAAACATTAAAAGTATTTGATACAGATTTTTGGTCATTTTATAGCAACTGTGTTTTTTGTCACTGAATTTAACATAATAGCTTACTTCTACAACACAATTTTTTTTTTATTTTTTCTGAAGTGGTCAACACAGAAGCAGACACTCGAACATTAGAAGCAGTAATTACATCAACAGTGGCCAGCGAGGCGCTGTCAAAACTCTCTGTAACTCAAACATCTCAAGCACAATTTACTGTTTATCCATTTTTTTGCGTGGGTAAACCACCAGGAAATTACGCTCATCCAATTAGATGCGACTTATTTATAACATGCACTGGGATTTCTTTTGTTGTACTTAGCTGTCCCAGTGGATTGTGGTTTAATGAAACACAAAACATGTGTGACTATCCTAACAACGTCGATTGCATTTGTAAGTTCGTATAACTTTATATTACATCACACAACTTATTACAGACTACATTACAACCACTATTTCTCATTATTATATTTATTAAAAGTACGCACAGTTTTGCAGGTGTTGTCAATCTATATATGTGTGTGTATATATATAAATATATATATATATATATATATATATATATATATATATATATATATATATATATATATATATATATATATATATATATATATATATATATATATATATATATATAGCTTGGAGTACTGATAGTTCTAAAGAAACAACAATTGAAGCCTTACCGCAAATAACCTCTCAAGCGACATCTCCAGTTTTGAAAACAACTCAAATATCGAAAGTTACATCTTCGGAAGCAACACTTTCGCTAGTTTTCTGCGCAGGAAAAACTCCAGGAAACTACGCTCATCCAACGAGATGCGATGCTTTTGTAACATGTACTGGTGCTTTTTTGACTGTTCAAAGCTGTCCTCACGGATTGTGGTTTAACGAAACGCAAAATATTTGTGACTACCCTAGTAACGTCAATTGTATTCGTAAGTTAATTACAATAAAATTAAAATAATTGAAACTTTGTTCAAAAGCAATTAAAGTTCGTATGTACACGTTACATTTGTACTTTATTCGTATACGTGGACACTTCAGTAAGTTGTATTTTTTCTTAAAATGTTATGCATTTGTTTTTCTTTAAGTACTCCATTTCTAAGAGCCATAAACACCAAGTTTTTATGTTTTCTAATTCTTTTTTTTTTATGATTATAATTGTGCTGTTTAACAGCATGGTCAACTGAAACATCGACAACTTCTTCTGCTGAAGTCACTACGCCAAGTTTGCCTCTAAACATTTGTTATGGAAAAAAGTCCGGGAACTACGCACATCCTAGTAGTTGTGGAGCGTTTATTACATGCTCCGGAGATCTTGTTTTAGTGCAAAGTTGTCCTCACGGGTTATGGTTTAATGAACTGCAAAACATTTGCGATTATCCAGAAAATGTCCAATGCGTCCAAAATATTCGTAAGTAGGTAAACTGTTTGAAAAGGGTATTTTGAAAAAAAAAAAAAAAAAAAAAAATGAAAGAAAGAAATGAGATAATTCTAAAATACTTCTGATAATATATGACAGTTTTAATGCAACTTGTTCTCGCATCTATGTGATTTGCCGCATTTTGGAAGGGGTTTCTACAATTTTTCGTTGGAAGTATTTATTTATAAAGCTTATCTAAAGTAACTCCAACAACTTTGCTATAGTCTAAAAATATTTTAGCGAACACTCAATCAATTAACTGTTATGGGAAAATAGCTGGTGCGTATGCCACGGATAAATGCAATGAATACTATACTTGCACATCCGATGGAATTCCATTAAAGAAAACTTGTCCGCTACACACAAACTTTTTTCCTAAGACAGGAACATGCGTCTTATCGTATTCATTTTCCTGTGAAGGTAAGATTTTGTTAAAACGAACTCTTTTTTTTTTTTTCTCCTTGAGAGCGAAGTTTGAGAAATAATCTTTACAACTTGTAAAATATTGAGTTTTTTTCTTTTCAATTCTGAAAATCAGAACCAGCATTTTGTGCCACTCGTTCGAATGGGAAGTACATTAACCAATATAATTGTTACGGGTATTATGATTGCATCAATGGCCGCACGATACCGAGAAATTGTGATTACGGCTGGCGTTTTAACGGCATTGCTTGTGTGGATGCATCTCTTTATGTTTGTCCGACTTGATAGACCTAAATGCGTGAAATTTGTTGTTTGCAAATTTGCTTATTTCTTATGTAAATCGTTAAATTCATAAAGTTCTTATAACCTATATTTCAGCTTATTTCTCTCTTTTTTACACCACTGGAAAAAACGCTACACTCTTGTGGTTTTGAGATATCTGATTTAACAAAGCTACAATTGTTTTTACGTTTTTATGGTTTTTTCTTTTAAAGTTTTCTTTTTTTTTTTTAATAAGAATTTAGTTAGAAGAAAACTATGTAGAACTATCTATCAGACAAGAGGGCAACAACTTAAGAATTTTAAAAGTTTTTTAGCAAAGCTTTTTTTAGTTACTTTTAATTATTGATGCTCCAACTCCATTAAACCAATCAAAGAAGATCTAAACTTCCATCAAACCAATCAAAGAAGATCTAAACTTCCATCAAACCAATCAAAGAAGATCTAAACTTAAACTTTGGGATTTCAAGAATGCCCAAAATCTTCTAACACAGATTTTTGTGCTTGAAGGTAAATATCCCCAGCTAAAGAAGATAAGAATAAACATTTATACCTAATTAAAATTAAAAGTATACCGATTGATTTTTATCTTCCACTATGAAACTCCTCAAGTCATAATACCGTGCAAATCTTACTTGTAAACAACAACCAGTTTTAAAAACGTTAAATTTAGTCTTGTAATATCTTTAATGTACCATCTGAAGTTGTGTTCTGTAGTTAAGTACATTATTCATGAAAAATTTTCTTTTGTTAACATGATAGAAAAAACATTATTTAACATGATAGAAAAAAGAGTTTTGGAAGATTTATAAAAATTTGCCTCCTAACATTCTTATGTAAATTTGCATATGCAGATTTGAAATATAAATAAGAACAACATAAAAATAAACCTAAAGTAGTCTATAAATCGAGAAAAAAAAATAAAAGAATGACAAACGAGACTTTTGGGTTGTCAAGACATACGTTATTGAGGCCGAATTTTTTTTTTGAGTTATGAGTTTAAAAGACTGCTTCGAAAAAACGTGTTGCATGTTATAAAACGATGTTTTGACCAAAAACCAGATTTTGACTGAGAATCAGATTGAAAAATAAATATATCAGCTTATTTACTTTGGTTAGAAATACAAACTTGAGTTTTTATTAATCTTATAGTAACAAACTCTCTGTGAGTTATTATGGTTCAATTATTAGAATTGTAAAAATCTTATAAAATATAAATGTTTGTACTGAAGTAAGTTTCATAAAACCTTTTAGAAACTTTCATTGAATAAAAAACAGAATAGATATCAAATTAGGTATACTCTGTCAAGTAGGTATTAGCTATCATAAAGAGTACTTACAACAATTCTAATTTTTGTTTGCTCACTTTTCACTTTAAAAAAAGAAAAAAAAATGCACATGCATTTAATGAATTGTTAATTGAATCTTTAATTACTTTTTGATTTGTTTTTTGCACCATGCTAGTAAATTTTTGTCAGACTCACTTAGAACAACGACCAGATTTTAAAAAACTCTAAGAAGCTTTAAGAAAATATGATATTTAGCCTTGTAATACCTTGTAATTGTCTTGTAATAGATCTCTTTGTAATTGTAAAAAATTATCATCTTAAAATGTAGGTCTAAGCAAGAAAAAAAAATAAAGTGCAGGTTTTCTTTTCTTACATTTGCTATCTTGTGTCGGAACATCGTGAGCAAATCGTTTTGAAATCTAGTTAGGTATTTGAAGGATTAAAAGAAACTACAATTTGAAATTTCCGAAAACGGTGAAACTAATGAGAGCACGACTTTTTTTCTAACTATTTAGCTGAGCATGCGACTAAGTGTTTTGAGTCTTTGATAAGAAGCTGATCATGAACACATAAAAACGCTTAAAATAGAAAAATGCAAAAATGTAAAAGTTGTGTACGAAACAAGATTGTAATTAAAAGTAGATAATATTAAGAAAATTATTAAAAACTTCTGTTAAAAGTTTAAGATAATTCTTTATTTTTTTTTTTTCGTTCATTCAAAACAAACTTCTTTTAGACGGTTTCAAATGTTTTGGTTCACGGTTTTTTGTTTACAAAATGAAAACGACAAAGGATTTTGTAAAACTTTTTAAAATATTTAGATTCATTCAATAGCTACAAATAGAACAACTTACTTAAAATTGACACCATTTGCTTTTCAGCACGAGCGAAGTCATTCGCAGCAAGCACCTCACGAATGGGGAAATTATCCACTACTCGTACGAGAACCCGCTCTAAAGACTCGATACTTTGGCGTCGAGTAAGCTATACCCTCTAACACAGACTACAACCTGGAAATGAACTTTGCAATGTTGATTTAAATCAAGGGCCTCAGTATTAAATTCAGGGGCCAGAGTAAAATCTTTTTGAAAAGTCCACGGCTTGTTTGCAAATGATATCATGTGGAGAATTTTCAAAACTTTCCCCAAAATGTTGGATTGATACACTTTCGCAAAGTTTCGCTAGTTTTTTTCACAAAAATGGAGACCAAACATCAAAGAAGCCGGTTGGCGATCTCTCTCAACTCTCGGAAAAGAGTTCTTCTAACTCTCGAGATGACAGAGCATAAAATATTTTTCTGTTTATTGAACGATTCCTTTACCACGAACATTTCCTCGTCAGTAAACAGGATTCGCTCGTGTCGTTGGTTTAATGCTACAGTAAGTGATTACTGTCTTTTGCATACACTCGAAGCCCCAAATCATGTCTTAGAATGTGGGAAACGGATTGCTTCAATTAGTCCACCAGTATCCTTAAACAACTTTATGGTACGATACACAAAATTACGAGTGGCTTGAAGTGGTCGCATGGTTCGAGAGATTATCGTCTCTTTCAATGCCACTTGTCTTTAGACCAACTATAACCACACGATTATCGTGTGAGCCCCATTCCATAATTCTAAACAACTGGCTTTAAAACTTTTTTTAAAGGAAAAAAAGCATTATTGCTCATGAAAAATAACCGCCAAGACGAAGTGAATGCGTTGAATGTTTCACTCACAGTAAAAATATTTAGTCGTGTATCATAACATTTGAGGCTACTGATTAATTAGAAAGTATGATGGTACAATTTAATACGCCACAAAAAAGTATGTAAAGAAAATTTTGCCGATACTTCTTAAAATTCAAAAAAAAAGAAAAAGGGCTAAACATTTCAGTGGGATATTTTACATTACCTAATGAAACCATAACACATCAACAAAATATTAAGAAAATGAAAAATTCCAATTTTACACAAGCGTCTATATTTTTGGAAAGTAAGATTGAGAGGAATCAAAAAACAAATCTCAAAAAAAAAAAAAAAAAAAAAAAATTGCCGCGAAACTTCTACGGGTGTAAACGCGACTTTGAGAGATAATTTGAAGTAGTATTACACAGCAAAAATAACGAAAGGAAAATTTGGGGAACAACAAAATAAAAATTACCTCAAAAGTAAACGGTAGCAAAACTTAGTTACCTAACATAATAAAAGATTCATTTAAATTCTAAATTTTTACATCTTTAAAAAATGTAACTAACCCCCCGATGACCTCCAACGATATGACGATTACAGCAGGTAACGAAGATTCTAACTCTTAAAAATTACGATGAGGGGGTTTGACTCTATAAATGTGTTTGAAATGGAAAAGTTCAATACCATGTTCGTAAAGACAAAATAAATTCCAAGAAGAAAATAACACAAAGTTAAATCATTTTCAGCTGATTTAATAAACGAGCTACGGTTTGGCTTTACGCTGCTGACGCATATCAAACACAGTCATATCGTCATCATCATCGTCGTCGTCTCCTTCTGAAAGAGGGTGCAACTCCATTCCGTCGGCTCTATTGTTTTTTAATACGCCATATCTAAAAGAACACAAAGTTCATATTCTGAAACTACCTTTTAAATTTCTTTTCATTTTAATTATATACATTTACAGGATGATCAGACCAAGTGCAGACAAATTTCTATTTAAATAACTTCGCAAAAATAAGGAAACATGATTTTTTAATTTTTGCATAAACAAAGTACATCGCTATACAAAATGAAACTCTTAGAAATTAAAAGTTATTTTTCGATTTAACCTCCTTTAGCTTTTATCACTTGCCTTTATCTCTCAGAAACCTCATTATATGAAGAATGGACGGTTTCTGGTGAATTTTTGTCCCACCATCCCTTGCTTTAATTTAGCTTTCAACGATGTTACACTTTGGTGAGAGGATGAACATAGATAGCTTTCCAAAATATTCTAAATAGCAAAAATCCATCGGATTTAAATCCGGTAAAGAGGAAGACCATAAACTCTTTCCCCGAAATCCTGACATTGTCCTTGCACAACGTTTTGAACAACGTTTGCGGTATGAGATGTGGCTCCGTCTTGATGGAGGGTGATGCCAGTCTCTTTAAATGTCCTATTGATCCAACCAATCAAATGCTCTTTTAACACTTTCAAGTGAACATGTTGGTTTATTTTTACCTCCTCTTCAGTAAAGGGGTGTTTTTTTGCCTGTTGAGGTTACACCTGCCCAAACCATTACAGAGGCTAGTTTTTAGGGCTGATAAGCTATATGCTCATTCACTAAAATGCCTTCTTTTCGCTGTGCGTAAATCCGGTTTATCTGATAGCTCATTGCTTGTACTGTAAACTATTTCTAATCTGTCCACAGCACTGGAGGTTGCATGCCATCCTTAAGTTTATCCAAAAGAAGCTTTGCTCCACTCAACCGTTTGGCTTTGGTGGTTTTTGACAGCAGTTGAGCTTTGCCCTTTTTGAATACTGTACGTTTTAGATCAACTTGGTTTGTATCGTACCATAGCTGACATTTGCTGCTGAAGCAAAGTTTCTTATGCTCCTCTTTGGATTTCTCCTTTTTTTTTTGTTAAGTGTTCTCGATAAGGCTGGGTGTTCTGATTTTTCAATTCAGGGTGGTTCCTACCTTTGGAAGAGCAGATTCAGTTTGTCTGAGACATTTTAAAAGTTTATAGACATCAGATCGGCTAACATGAGGCTTCAAAATCTTAAAAATCTCACTAGACATTTTTCCAGTATGAAACACAGCTTAGAAACTGTCGAGTTTATTCTCTACATGGTGAGTTTTTTTTTCTAAATTCGATCTGCAAAACGTATAAAAATACTAAACATGAGTATGAAGTTTTATCTAAACACAAAAATATAAATGAAAACTCTACTAGAGTTAAATAACCAACTTTAAAAAATTGTCTACACTTGGTCTGATCACCCTGTAATAATTATATTACTACTTATCAGACGGAAAATCGAAACTTATTAGACGAAAAAATAGGAACTCTATAAGAGTTAAATAACCAATTATAAAAAATTGTCTAAATTTAATCTGATCCCCCTGTATGTATCAGTGATCGCAGCATGCAACTTTTATCGGGTTAAGATCAGATGGAACTTTTAGACAGCGTTAGGAAGAGAGAGTTCCAATAAAAAAATATTTGTGAACTATAAATATTACGGTAACCAGATGTAAAGCAATCGGCAATGTTTCCTTTTAAAAGTGTCAGAAATTGTTTTGAAAATATATTAGGTTGGGGAATTAGTTCGTAGCCTTTTTGTATTTCCTTTTATTTTACGATGAGTTTTTGCTGTTTGACAAAGTGTATAATATTCATTTGATAGAGCTCTTTTTGTTCTACAAACTGTACTAATCATCTTTTTGAGTAATTTTTACTATTTAGGATAGAAATGGAATATCCAGGAAGTAAAAAGCAACATTTTTGAACGCGTGCTTTTCTTTGCTTTTTATCAAAGTTAAAAAGCTGTTAAAGCAGCCCGGGACATTTGCGACGTATACGAAGGTGTCAAAGACGAGTCTACAGCACGGAAATAATTTGCGAAGTTCAAAAATGGCAATTTTTACATCGATGACACGCCCCTCAGTGGAAGACCATCTAAATTCGACAAAGAGCGACTCAAAGCACTTTTGAAAGAGGACGGTCAACTGGGCGTCTCACGAGCTTAACGAAAACAACAAAGAAATTCGCCTTCAAATTTCCTCTCAACGCCCGCCATCGAGCAACATAACGCCCGCCATCGAGCAACATAATGCCCGCCATCGAGCAACACGCGGTCATAAAGAGCGCTTTTTGTACCGACTCGTCACAGGATTATCATCTTTTTCGCTCACTGTCAATATGAGGAGCGTTACCTTCGACAATGAAGATGACCTTAAAGACTGGCTGAACAATTTCTTCGATACAAGACCGGCCAACTTTTGGCTGAACACTATTGAGAAATTGGTCAAGAGGTGTAAGGAGGCCGTAAACAACAACGGCGAATAGATAATTGAATAATATAGTTATAAATATTAATTTTTGTTAAAATATAAGTGCTTGATAAAAACGCTACGCACTTATTCCCGAACCTAATAAATCAAATGTAAGTATTGGACGTATGAATACAAAATATTGCTGATATAATAATTTACGTTTATATTATATTTTTATAAAATATTGTTAATGCAAATAATATGAATACAAGGATTGCGTTAGAACACTATAGTACCCCCTCCCTATTTTTTATTGCATATTATGAAAGGTCATCTTGTAAAATGAAGAAAATTTGTATCCATTTTACTTTCTGCACACTGCTTAAAGTTGAAGAAAAAAGAGCTAAACAAAACGTTAATAATCGCTATCTTCGCAACGCCATTACCTTGTAATAAAGTAATATGCAAACTGATCGTATCGATTAAATTTCAAACGATGTTGAATGGATATTAAACTCAAAATAGGATTTTAATGAAATAATGAGAATAAGTAGTGTAAGTCTGTTGAATAAAAACTCATATTTGATCAATCACCCAGGACCAATTAGAAGTCTATGATGATTTTTTTAAATAGGAGAACCACGAGTATTTTTTAAAACTCTTGTAAACAATTGTGACAGTCTTACTAATGATTCCAATCATATACCAATAGATTCCAAGTTCAAAAGTCTGGTGTGATGATTGGAGGGCATTTTAGGCTGGCCAGGTTTTGTAATTTTATTTTTATTTTATTTTGCATATTCAGTCATTCTATGAAATCTAACTTTAAAGTAACTCTGTCAATTAATCGACTTTGTCTTATGTCAGTTGCATACAGAACTAATGCGGATGAAGAAATGCCAATTTGAATAAAAGCATACATCTCCACTGCATAACTGACAAAATTTGTTTAAAAAATGGGAATATTATTTATTATGCACATAAATTCTTTAATATGCACATAAATTCTTTAAGAGTTCTAGAATCTTTTGATGATCGATTTTGTCTTATGTTATTTACTGAGCCTCTTTGTGTCATTTTGTGTGTCACAGGAAATCTTGACAGCTGCAGCTAACACATAGCAGTTTCAACATTGTTGCCGAAAAGAGCAATTAAGATGCAGCATGTCAAAAATTGTACCATAAATGAATATCTTGAATTTATAATTGGAATTCAGTTTCTTGCATGTAATTGCTGAATAACATTGGTGTCCTGGAAGAGATCCGAAATATGCAGCACAATAAGTTTCATTGTCAATAATCAAACAAAATTTTTTAGCACATGATTTTTTATAGAGCAGCTTTGAACATCGAGTTGCAAGATTTTCTTGCTTTTTTTCACGACGAGGAACTTTTTTCTTTTTATAAGATTTATAGCCACAATTTCTCTTAACTCTTTGTATAGTGGAGACACTTGTCTTAAATTTATTCACTAAAGTTCGAATAGAAATCTCTGGTTTTCTGTCTAAGGCATCTTTTACTTTTTACCAAGATCTCGTCTAACAAAAAATATTTTTTTCTTCCTGTTCCTGATTTTCTTTTGATTGTACCAGTGTCCTTAAATCATTTCACAATGCTCTGCACTGTTCTCAAAGCAATCTGCAGCTCTTTAGAAATTGTTTTGTTGGATTTTAAACAAGAAAATGCAAAATTTTTTTTCACTTCTTATCTTGATTTGATAACATTTCAATTAAAAGTAATTGTTTTGATAACAGAGTTGTTTAAAATTTGAATAACATTAATACAATGACATTTTAAAAAAATTAGCTATTTAAAATTGTTAACTTTTTATATAATTATTTTTTATAGGTATATTTTACATCAGAACACGCGCAGATTTTTTCTGGTACATGTCTTACAACCTAGTAACTGATATGATTCCAGATTACTTGTCTCATTGTTTCTAAAAAAAACTTTAAAATTATCTACTTCTCTAAGTTAGCCTTTAATGTTAAGTAATTTAAAATTATCTATTTCTCCAAATTAGCCTTTAATGTTAAGTAATTTAAAACTATCTATTTCTCCAAATTAGCCTTTAATGTTAGGTAACTTAAAACTATCTATTTCTCCAAATTAGCCTTTAATGTCAAGTAATTTAAAATTACCTACTTTTCCAAGTTAGCCTTTAATGTTTGGCTATTTAAAAATACCTACTTCTCAAAGTTAGCCTTTAATGGTAATAAAACTTAAAATTTTGAATTAAAATACTGAAAAATACTGCAAAATGTTGCAACATTACAGTAATAACACAGAATAAGTATTTGACATTCATCTTGAACATTCATACTTTATTCACTTTTATTCTGTGCTTATAAACAATCTTATTATAAAAGTAACAAAAAAAAAAATTTATGCCAGATGGTTACATAGTTGAAAAGTAACATCAATATGTAATCATTTGGTGCAGGCCTAATCAAATTTCAAAATTAACCTTTTTGTTTTGGATTTTTTTCTGCGAGAGCATACTGCACGTATAATTAAATAAACTATCACCAATGCTGATACAGCAGATATCTGAAAAAAAAAAAATCTCTTGAGCTATTTTCATCTTTTACTCCACTCAACAAAAAAACTCTCAATTTATTATGAAACATTTCTAAATATTTCTTGCATACATTCCATAATTGCTTCATAAAACCTTATTAGTCAAAAATAAAATAATTTAAAACTTTTTAAAATGTTTGTAGTACAAGAATAAGTATCTTCTAATAAAACTGTGCTGCATCAAAACTATCAAGAGATTTTCATAAAACTAAAATGTTTATAGTAACTTATTTTTTTCCATATTAGAAATGTTTTTATTGGCATATATATTCCCATGTAGTATATCATTAGTAAAATATTCAAGATGTAGAAAACTTAACATCTTTGAGCATAAATTAAAAAAAAAAACTATCCTCACATATTGCCCTCACATATTGCCCTGTGAGGATAGCATGCAAAATCCATACAAATCAAAAAAATTATCCTTACAACATATATTGTTCTCATTGCTATATGTGGAAGAGATGTTTTATCTGGCTTTATTGTACTTATTATACTGTCTACAACTTTTGGTGACGCTGATGGAATATTGGTACTAGTCTCTAGAAAAAAGCACAAAAAACAATAAATATAGGTTCATTCAAATTTGTGTTCTGAAATCTTTTTTTTAGATTTTCACCACCTGTTTATTTCTACAAAAAAAAAAAAAAAAAAAAAAAAGCTAAACATTTCAGCTTTAGAACTTTAGAATGTTTAAAATTTTAAGGATCTTCAGGAAATCTTCATTATTTCAATTTCAGAATAGCTATTTATCTAATTAGCACCACAAATGGCTTCAAAACAGGTGGAAACAACTGTTGAACTCAATTTAACCAAGAAAATATAAAAACTAAATATTTGTAAATTGTTGTGAAAGTTTGGTGCTAGGAGAAATTTAGGTGTCTCTTAATCAGTAAAAAGATTTTGTGAGAAACTGATTGTCTTAATTATTGAAGTTCATTTCTAGTCCCCAAGGAGGGTTTAAAAACTAATAAAAACCAATAAACTCTTAGCCTCCAATTGTATGACTATTTTAAAAATGCTCAAACTTAATCTTACTATTTTTAATTAATTAATTTCTAATTAGTCTTATCTAATTAGATTTATACCTGGACTTTACAAGAAAGTTTAAATAGTGAGCAAGAAGACCTTTTCACATGTAAAATGGCTTTATTTAGGAGGTAAAATTAAAAAATAATTATTTATTTAGGAGGTAAAATTAAAAAATAATGATTTATTTAGGAGGTAAAATTAAAAAATAATGATTTATTTAGGAGGTAAAATTAAAAAATAATGATTTAACACCAAAAATATTTTGTTTTTGATTGATTCTAGTTTAACATGTTAACTGTTTGAAACTAAATAACACGTATTGAAAACAATAAATGATATTTGAATGAGTGAGTTCAAAAACAGTTCAAGTCAAAATTTGACTGTTTTTATTATGTATGTTAAATATTTATATTAACTAAACATCGCTCCATGAAAAAGCTATATCAAGGCGAAGAAGATCATTTTTAAAAATTTTTAAAACTGTCTTTTGAAACTGCAACAATTATTGTAAACCAGCCATTTCAGTTATTGATTGCTATTTTTGAAACCTATTAAAATCTATAAGAATTCAAACGTGAATGTTGACTTTTCAACTTTTACCTATTTTAGATCAAAATGGTGTATTCTTGTTGGTTTGACATGATAATTGTTATGAGTACCTGCCAAATACCAAAATGGGAAATTAAAGCTTTTCTGCAGAAAGATGAGTGTTTGAGACATTCTTAAAGAACAGTTGAAAAGATATGAAACAAAATTTAAAGACCAAGCAATTCTTCACAGATTGCAGTTAGGTAGAAAAAAAAAAAAAATTTTGATAAGTTTATTGAAAATCTTACAAAAATATTATCTGATTTAATAGAACACCATTATACATCCAAAAAACAAAGTGAATGCTTCAAATACAAAAAGCTAAAGCCTTGTCAACATAAATTCATTATAAAAGTTTAATTAAAAAAGAACATAGTTTTTGTGTTATACTATTTTTAAATATCTTTACTTGCTAAATGGAGTAATGTCATTTTGCCTATAAAGTCCATTAGACTAATAGAGTTTGAACATTATTCAAATAATCTTTTTAAATAGATTTTGGAGGCCTGTAATTATTGAAATACAATTTTTGAGTCCACTTTTAAGGAATTTTTGACTAATATTTAAACTATTTTTAAGTTTCCACATGTGACACTGTATATTTTCAGAATGTATCCACTTTCATATGACTTTATGCTACTAGAAAAATTACCTGCATTCAAAAATAAATAAAATAAAAATTTGTGAAGACGTAAACCAAATGGTATCTGAAATAATGACAATCACTTGACAATTGAAGAAATTTAAAAGTGGAAATTTTTTAACCACCCTCAAAATTTGAAAGACTCATAAAAGGGAAAAAGATGCAGTAAAGCTCAACTTTTCAGGAAATGTTATTTATAAAAACAAACAGAAAGTGTTGTGTTGAAGTTTAGAAAAGATTTAAAAACATCAATTCCTGATCCTGATTGAAATGGCCTGGAACTAACCTGTAAAAAATGATTAAATAAAAAGTTAACAATATTAAAGTTAGTCAAATACTTAAAAATTTCATACAGATAAATAGTTAAAAAGTTCAAAGGAAAAAAAACTTACCAGAAGAATTTTGTGCATACAGCATTATGTTCAAAATGAACCATATTACAAAAAAAAGATATATTGATGCTTGATCCATTATTCATTAATATATATCAATCATGTTGTTCTGTAAAAATGTCAAAATCTTCAAAAAGGTTTGTATCTGAGAGTTCAAATATCAATACCTAGAAAAAAATTAATGATATATCAAAAAAAAATATAAAAAAATATTGTTAATAGAAGAATCGTTTCATAAAACATAGTAGAAAAAGAAATGACCAAATAAACTTTCATAAACAATTCAAAATTTGTTTTCATAATTTTTTTTTTTTTTAAATTAGTTACCTACAGAAAAATACCACTTTGGAAATATTTAGTTAATGTCTGGTTAGATAGAAAAACAACAAAAAACACATACAAAAAAACAACAAAAAAAACAACGCATCTTTCAAAGAACTCTAATGTTAAACAAAAAAGTATTCATGACTACAATTTTGATTAAAAGTATATAAATCAGAACTAATTGTGGACCAAAGATAATAGTTTTAAATCTATAATTGTAAATCTAATAATTGCACTAAAGATAAGTAGAGGTTAAAAAAATTTGTTTACATCAATACTTTTTGGTATATTTACCATAGATGTTTAAAATATATGCACATAGATGCAAACAAACTCTTTTGGTTGAAGTTACTTCTCACATATTTTTTTTTTTTTTTAAAAAAAAAAAAAACTAAGATTTATATCCATGTTTAAAACATGATTTTAAAATTTTTTGACTTATCTATTGCCTAGTATAAGTTCTAGTAAATAAATTATTTATCATTGAATATCATTAAAAAAAAAAAAAAAAAAACAATTATAACATCAAATCAAAATGTGAGATTTTATATACACCATAGTACAATGGGTGATAAATATTTATAATCAATATAACAAACTACTAAAAATAGTGGTAAGAAAAATTTCATTATCTATAAGAAAAAAATAGAAAAGAAACTCAAAGTGAACATTTTATTCTCTTAAGGAACTTTTCCACATTCTTTATTTACAACATAATAATTAATCTTAATGAAATAAATTATTTTATCTTAAAATATTTTTAATCTTAATGAAATAAATTATTTTAAAAGATCAGTTACTGATCGTGCTAAAACGCCTACCCTCTCAAAAACTTAGTACTTGTTTGCTCCATAACAAAACTATTATGAGATAATATCATATCTAAGATATAAAAGTTTTTTAGTTAGTTGGTTTATTGTAATCTAAGGTTGATAATTTTCACTTTAAATACAAAAATTTAAATCTAACTTTAAAATATATATAAAAAAAACATAACTTGAAAAAGAAATGTTTTATGCCTTAATACTTTTAATGGTCAAAAAATCATTATTGAATTACCCTCAAAAAAAACTGAAGCATGTCGTTACGTGTAACAAAAAAAAAAGATCCTTGTCACTGAAAATCCCAGATTAGCGTCCCCAGGACACTTTTAAAAACCATATTTAAAGGTTGGGGATTCAGTTGTTAATACAAGAAAATTCTCAGAATATTAAACTCATAAGTAAAAGGAAAGTTTCACTCCCATGAAAATATTACATCTTTTTTATTTTTCATTCTCCTCGAGGATATTTTGTGGTAATCTGAGCAAGCTCCTAGCGTCGAAAACATTAAAAGAAGTTAAACATATCTGCCCTATGACCTAGCCAGCACGCTTACATTGGTCCAATCTATCAAATAATGTCTGAAAAAAGTTTAAATCGGTCCAATACTTTTCCAATGTACTAAAATAAAAATATAATTTTATTAATGTAAAGTTCAAAATTAATGTTAATTCAACAATTTGACTTAGATCCGACGCGTTTGGTCGATCAGTTCAATTTCGAATTGGCATTTGACACGGAGTTTTTAAACGTTTTGCTGATAAGTTTGCTGATAAGTTGTTTATAAAATAAATAAAATAATTTTGCTTCTATATATAGTAGGGTAAATCATACTAAATGATTTTATAATTATTATTTTTTTAAAATCATTTGAAAATGAAATTCGGTATTTGCTAAACATGTTTACATATACTTTTAAGTTAACAATGGACAAAGAAAAAAAAGATGTTATCACATTCTGTGCGGGAAACGACAACAGTATAGTTGCGTAAGGTTGTGGGAACTGACTAAACTCGGATTACGAATAACTAATCAACTGCGGGGAATGGCAAAGAGTGGTTATTCGGTAAAATATTTTTTTAAAACGTACTACTACTGAATCTATGACTGGTTGGCTCTAGTCGTTCTGGATATTACCAGTACAGTTAGTTAAATATTGGAAAGTTAATACTGTTTCACAACGTTCTCTGCTTTTGTTGTTATATTTTTTTGTAAAAATCTCTCTATAGAAAAATATAATATTTCTTCTCAAATTACCTTATTGCAATAATTTATTTACATATATAATATTTTTTATCATTCAATAAAAGTCTTGCATCCATATTATTATTTTTTTTTTCAAATATCTTTTTGTTTTTATTTATTATAAAAAACAGTAAGATATATTTAAAAACAAACAGTTTCTGAGGAGTTCAAACTCTTTAACGACAAACGTAATTGTACGAATAAAATTGATAGACTGCCCATTTTTCATAATGGATTAGAAAATCGATTTAATTAAAAGTTACCCTAACAAAATTGTGTTAAGCTACCGGGACGTTTTTTAAAAAATTGCATATTTATGTCTAAATGTTTCCTGATTAGCTTTAACCACGCGTACTGTGCTGCATACACATGCACTTTATAAGACCATTTTTTATTTACTACCACTCACTATGGATTTGATAAAACTCAAATGAGCAGTAGTCATTGTGTGTTTCTTTTACAATAAAACAACATTTATGCCAAAGGTAAGCAAATTCGATATTTAACTATTGCATAATGACTGCTCGTGCGAAACGGAAAAAGAGAAGTACCAAAAAGAATCGGGTTTTAAACTCGGATCAACAAGAAACAACCGGTTTACAACAAATATGATCAACTGATTTGAAGGAACATAGTGAGAGCTGGTTAAAATTAAAGAAAGAAGAGTTTTAAGGATGGAGCATTTGCATTTTGCATTTGCATTGAACTCGTGTATAGAAATTGTAATCAAAGAAAGTAATACTAATTTCAAGTACTTTCATTATTTTATGAAACAGTAATATCAAATGAAAATTAGTTAAAAAGCGAAGAAAGTGCGAAATAACTCAGCAAACAACTAGGAATGAGGAAAAATTGTTCTGATTTCAATAAAACGAGACAAACGAGCTATGTAGTAGTGAATACTTATCCCCAGTAGGTATTGGACGTCCTTAGACGTCCACCGGACGTCTAAGGACGTCCAAAAACCGAACATAATTTAACCTGTCTACAGTGTCATTTTTAGGATTAGATAAAGAGACAGAGGAGTTATAAAAGTATTACCAATATAGCCTTAGCTAGCAGGCAAAGTGAATATTGTAGATTCTACTTTTTTGACTCACGGGGAATCCTGAGGATTCTTTCAAGAACCTACAAATGGGTTCTTTGGCAAGACCTTAATGTTATGGTTTTTCAAAGAACCTTATGAATATGAAAAGGTTTTTGGCATAATACTTCCAAAAAGAATCTCTGTATGTTAAGGTTCTTTATAGGAATCTTTACAGATTGCCAAGCGAAAATATTTATAAATGTTTCATAGGCTTTTAGAACATTTCTTAAAAAGATCTATTATTCTGTTAGTATACATTAAATTAACAAATTAGAATATTTTATTCTACTAGAAAATGATCAATTTACTCTATTGAATAAATTCTTATAATAACTGTGCATTTTGATTGATTTTTTACGTTCCTTTAGACAAAAATTGAAAAAACATAATACGAATATAAGGTATTCATTTCTGAATCGATTTTAGCCAATAAACAATCACTCACTATAATTACACAAAAATGACTTAATTGGTTATTATTCAGATAATATGTAATTTTAGCGAACTTATTCAATAACAATGATACAAGGCTAAAAAAATGACTGAGCTAAAGTGGCTATAAAAATGACTTTATAAAATGAAAACTATCAGCAAATAAAATGAGCAATAAACTTAACGTGTATTGACAAGGAAACACAACAACCACACAGTACTTAAGTCTTTTTTTATAGCTATCAATTTGCAATTCTGCAACAATTTTAATTACAAAAAATAGTTGTCAGCTTAATAAAAATTTGATAAAACTTATTGTAACAAAACATTTGCCATGCCGTAAACATTTTCAGGTATTCACTTTCTGACAAATTCAGCAATACATTTTCACTTTAGTAAATACTGGATATTATACAAAAAAATCTAAATATCCAAAATGCTATCGCTAAAGATATGCTATTTCCAAGCTCATCGCATATCACTTCACAACTAATAAATCCAACTGTTAGATGAACCAGGCGTCAAATTACTAGAAGGTAATGTGTCTCGTGTTGTTGTTGTGTTATGTTGTCATCTTACATCGGAAAAACCATTGGTTTTAATAATAAGCACGAAATCAAGCAAATCTACGAATCTGGAATACAGAATGATCGCTAAGGATTGCAAAACGATTGTGTATTCAACCTGGAGCAAAATGTTAACTGCAAATGAAGAATGCTACATCACTTAAGATGCTGTAAAAAAAAAACAAAGACATTAGTAGAAATTAGTCTATAGAATCTTCATCATTTAACTGCTCAACGATTAAAATATATTTATTATAAATTAATAAATTTTTATTATAAATTACAAGAAGTAGTGTTTTATTCCATCTCCGTTGTATGCAACTTAATGGTTTAAACGATTTTATGTACCTTGGAAAAATTACTGTTACTTTCAAACTGTTTTTAACAATGGTGGATGGTAAATGATGATAATAAGGTTCTTTATAGAAATTTCGAGAACCTCAAGATTTTCTAAGGAACCTTTAAGTAGTATCGGAAGTAGTATCGGGTTTTATACAGAGGCTCCAAGTACACAAAAGTTCTTTAAAGAACTTTTAAGAACTCGAAATATTTACAGTATACGGTATAGTGCAGCATTTCGGGAAGCAGCTGCTTTTATGACAGGATTTACTAAAGAAGTCACTAATCTAAATACATAAAAAACGAAGTAATAAAAGATTTATCTTTTAATCAGCTTTATGGCTAAAAAATAATCTCTACCATTAGAAATGAAAATACACCCAAAGAAATTCCAGATGTATAACAACTGCCTATAGACTTTGTACAAGCTCTGCTGAGAGAATGTAGAAGAAAGTATAGACGATATAGATTTAAAAGTGAATTCTAAATTCACTTTCTTATTGGTAGTTTAATTGAATGAAGGGTTAAACAATTTAAAGAAACAGCAAGCAAAGTTTATTCAAAATAAAAAAAAGGACAATTTTATAAGGGGGCAGGAAAATTTCAAGACAGATAATGTCTACTAAATGGTCAAAACAAGATTTGAATAGCGTGATATGTATGCATAGGCGCCGAGTCCACGGGAGCAACAGGGGCAGTGCCCCCCCCCCCCCCCCCGGAAGTTTACACTAATAATATATTATCACGGATCATTACGGGGGCGAATAGATACTCTCGCCCTCATGATAATCAGTGATAATATATTAGTAGTAATTTCCGGGGGGGGGGGGCACTGCCCTTAAAAAGTTTTTCTTATTATTCCAACTATTTTATTAGCTTTAGATGAAGCAAGAATCACTTGATTTTTCCATTTCATGGTTTTTAAGAAAACAACTCCAAGATCTCTTTCCAAATCAGATCCTCCCATGATATAATTTCTACACTTATTTTTACTATCATTGTGCATCAATAAACATTTCTCCAAGTTAAACTTCACTAACCACTCATTTTCAAGATCATTTTGTAAGTTTAAAAACCTTTTTCTTCTGAAGAAAATATCAGCTTATAACTTTGTATCATCAGCATACATAATAGTTAGACTTTTAAGCAGCTTAGCCAATTTAAAAGCAAGACGACTAGATTTCTATTACAGGTCTATATTTTTCTCTCTCTCTCTGCTTTGTACAATTTATGTAGGTTTTCCGAATTCTCTGTGATCTAATTTCTCACGCAATTGTAGCGACATAAGTACAATGAATTACATAATGAATTATACAATAAGCTATTACAACAGGCAATTCATTTATAAATATAACAAACAATAAAGGGCTCAATACCGAGCCATTAGGAACACCACCAGCAATTTTTTAAGAAAGCTTCAATCCACTTTAGAAACAATCCTTTAATACCATAACGTTCCAGCTTTAGTTATAGTCTTTTATGAAGAACGGTGTCAAAAGCTATAGATAGATCCAATGTATTTCATCAACTGGGATCTTATTTGCTCAACAATGTGGTATAAAATCCAACGTTTCCAATAGATTTGTTGAATAAGATTTACTTTTCACAAATTCATGCTTCTCTTTGAAAATGAGTTTATTATCAGATAGATTTTTTTCTAAACATGACCTAAGAATACCTTCTAATGTTTGGCATGGAACACCTTTCTTAACAATGATATAATATCGGAAGATCTTCACTGTTTGGTTAGCTACTATTTGATAAAGATGCTCTAAATATTAATGTTGAGGGAACACGGAAAATTTATTAATACAACAAAATATATTAAATCAGCTCCACCTGTTTTTGAAATATTTATTGAGCTTAATCCTTTTATCTAATTCATTAAAACTTATCACAGAATGATTAAGTGAAGGTTCAATAGAAGGGTTGAGTTCAGGCAATGGACCATCATCTTTAACCACAAACATATCCTGAAATTTTTAGTATATTTCTTTAATATCGTTTGTCATATCCCCATTAAAATCTCGTAACGACTTGATAGAACTCTTAACATTCTGCTGTCTATTAAGATATTGATATACCAAATAAGGAATATGTTTTGCTCTATGAACTAGTTGCTCTTCGCATACTTTTCTAGAAAACATTATTTCTTTTTTCAAATCTTTACATACTTTTTTGCATCTTTCAATTAAATTCTTTTCTAACCAATTAGATGCACATATTTTATATCTAAGTTCTCATTTCATCCTAATCATTTTTCTCAGGTTGGAGTTGAACAAAGGTGAATTTTACTCTTTTTTTTTCAACTTTAATTAGTACAATCAAATTACACGTTTCAGTAACATAAAATATAAACAGGTCATTCATTTCTTGAACCGAATTGCTTTCAAAACATTTAAATTAATTTACGTTTTCGAAAATTCTAGATATACCTACGTAATCTCCTCTTCTGTAATGGAATTTATATTTTGAATGTTGATCAAGTTCAGTTTCTCTTACATGAAAGGTAAAAGTTAAAACAAGATGTCCTTTGCTGATGTATCCCAAGACTGAATTAGAAACCACACGTAACACACTCGACTCGCTGGTTGTGAACAATAGATCAGGCGATTTATTAGAGATTTCATTAATTTTTTAAAATGCTGGAATAAAACTGATGTATTCTAGTATCATTCATAATCAGTTTCACCACTCCATCTGTCCATTTAATTGATGCAAAATTGAAATCTCCTTTAGTTAAAAGATCTATAAATCCTATTTCATTTACATAACTAGCAGCCCTCTAAGAATATCAAGTCAATATCAAACATCTCAACAAAACTGGTCTACATATACATACAATTAAGTAATTATCAGATCCCAATACAAAAACAGTCGATACTTGTTCGAGCTTGCTCTTAATGAAATATGAATCATTAGGCTCATAGGACTTAAAAATTGTACAAAAAAAGAAAAAATTAAATTATCGAAAAAAGTTTTTTGATGACTGTACATATTATTTACACGTTTAATATGTATATTTATACATAAACCTTGTGTATAATATCCATAGATACTGTGACTGTGTAAAGTCGTCCGTTTTTTAATCACTTTTTGCTTCTAAACTTTAAGATTTAAACAAACTTTTTTTAAAGTTCACATTAAAACATAAGATAAATAAAAAAGGTAAAAAAATAAATTTCAAATTGAAAAACAAGGTATTAGACTATTATGTTCTTGTGTAAAATAAAGAAAAGCTAAATAAATATAATAGAAAGTTATAACACCCATCATCATATGAAGGTTAGCTACTGAATTTCATGATTTGATTAAAACAAGGAAAATAGTTTAAATAACTAATTATTTTTATCATCTAATTAAAAGCTAATTGCATTCAATCTTTTTAAATTACAAACCGTAAGTTTTTTTGATCTTAAGCTAGATAATTTTTCATTTGGTAGCATTCTTTTAGAAATAAAACATTCTTATCTGTCTTAAACAAATAAAGAAATAAACAAAGAAAATGAAGAAATAAACAAAGAAAATGAGGATTTTTGCATGTTCATTTTTTGAGAACATTGGCTGTTAAGAAAATAATTTTTCTCTACGATCCTTTAACCTTCCTACTCATAAAGAATAGCTAGACTTAAAAGAAGTGAATAGGCCGAAATTTCGTACAATCATTAAATAAAAAATATTTTCTTCCGTAACTTCAGGTCAGTTTTTGCCTTACCTTTTTAGTGAAGAAATTTTTTCAGTTAACCAATACTCATTTAAAAAAAGTTTTATCAACAAGTAAAATTATTTATCTTAACAACGACAAAAAACTGAGATCTTGTTTTTACCTAAATTACCGGACTAAATTGATAAATCTTGTGAAATTTCTTTTTCATAAATAAATAATAAATAGATGCCAGGTTTACGGTATTTTTGGTGATACTTTAAAACGAAGTTTTCTTGTCATCGTTGTCACAATAAAACTTTAGTTGTCACAATGAAACTTTAGTTGTCACAATGAAAGTTTAAATTCGTCGTCCTCCTTTGAAAAGAGCAACAAAAAAGATTTTTCAAGAAAAAAAAGAAAGGCTTCCTGCAATTAAATATTCATAAACAAATCTAAATGCTTCTCCAGAAGAAGAGAAAGCTATCATAATAACAAAAGTTAATTTTAAATCCAACTTCTAAACAATAATAGTGAATTAATAAGTGACGAAGATGCTTGTTTTGTATTTATTTATTTTTGGTGGCTTTAAAAGAAATTTTAATTTATAATTTTTGACTTGATTTTCAGTTTTTGAAAAAAGCTTAAAACATGATATCACCAGCTTTACATTCCCAGAATTCATTTGTTATAGGTTTTTTTAGCTTTGTTTTTTATATGGTTTTATCTGACAACTTATTTTACAAGTCATTTAAACCAGTGAGACAAACTGAAAAATCCTATGAAAAGCAAATTTCTTATTTATATTGAACTAACACACCAATTTTACAGTGTTTATCAACTGTCACTTTTGAGAAATGATGTCTTTAATTAAGTTTAAATCCCTGTTTCATACTCAGCCATTTGCTTAAAAAAAGGGCTTGATGTTTTGTCAGTTAATTCATAAATAAATATTTTTAGATACAAAATTACTACTTTTATTATACTTAAATATTGGTTCATATAATATTTGGTTATACAAAGACGAATGATGTAATAGATAATATTATTATCATAATTTTTTTCCTACGTAAAAGACTCACTTATAAAAAAGATTTTTTAAAGTAACGTGATAATTCAACTGTAGACTATCAAATAAAAAAATCTTCTGAGACCTTCGGTACTCAAAAGAATCCAAAGTATTATTGAAATAAAACGTATTACTCTTAGGGTCGAAAAAACACGTCTTAGTGGATATATTGTTTTTTTGGGCTTTCATTGGATGTTTCATCTCTATGATTTTGATGAAACTTTTAAAAAATTGTGATTTTTTCTTTAAATCGCTTTGACATTTTTTCTAAAAAAATAGTTCAAAAATAAATGACGCGGAGTGCAACCTCAGGTGAAACTGATTGTTTGCAACCAATTAACTTAGTTTAACTTTAAAATTTTGATCTATATATATATGTAATGCTAAAGTAATTTTAAAAGAACAAAACTCTTTTTTCTTTTATGCAAATATCTGGATTTTTTTTTACCTGTGTTATACTTTAGGAAAGGGTTATTTATAAATGCTATTTCAATAAATGATCTATTATTCTGTTATTGCAATTTCAATCCCCAATATATGAAGTTCCAAATCAGTTTTTTTATATATATAGATCTTATAATCTTCATTTCAAAAAGCGTTTTTATGGGATGATAAATATTTTTGACAAAAAATAGAAAGATCGTTTTTTTTTAGGTATTATGAATAATTACTTTAAATTATTGTTATCCTTTTCACTTTTCGTTGGCTTTTCTTCAAAAAGACTTAAATATGTTTTCTATGTTTTTAGAAATGAGGACAATTCAAATGGCTGAAATAAAATGCATTTGTCTATCTTATATCAATTGCTGCTGTTTTTGTACGTCAACATCAGTTATGCATGAATGAATTCCTAAAGTGGTTCGCTTTGTTAAGTCCAAACTTTTCTGCTGAACTCGTTGTTTTTCAAGAGTGGCATTGACATTGGTTGTTTGTGAATAATAGCAATAATTTACTAAATGGGAAATATTCGAAAATAAATATACATATGTACATATTATAAAAATATATACATATGTATATTCTTTAATATATATATGTACATATTATTATAATATAAGCATTTGAGAAATTAACAAATGATTTTTTCTGAATAAGTTTATTGATGTAATAAAATAAAAGTAAAAATATTAGACTTTACATTTAACTTTATTGTATTGATAGAAATACGTTAGACAAGTTACAATTTCGTACAAAACTTTAATTCTTTAATCTTTGTGCGATAAAGAATATATTTTTTTACCAGATTTTATTTATTTTCACCTTTAAATATTTATTTGCTTTATGTTTAATTGCTTAGAAAGTAACTTAACTTAATATTTATACCATTTGTATATATAATAGTGCAAAAACTAGACATTTAGCAGTAACTGAGTGTTTTAGAGCGACTTTATATTAAAAAAACAAGATTATCATTTATATCAGTTCTACAAAAACTATCGGTGCGTCAAAGACTGCCACAAACGTACAGTTATGTGTGTAGGGGAGAGTGGGGAGAAGTGGGACGCGGGAGAAGTGGGACGCCCCTATAATTTTATTTTGCAGCAGCGCCAAATTACTATTATTTAATGTAAACGTATAGATTTCATGTGCTCTTTTTATTAGACATCGTTTCTCATCCCTGCGCGCGGTGAAAACCCCTTTTTTTGAAAGTACCCCAAAAAATTACTTTTGCTGACAGCCTTGTAACTCGTGTATGTATTTATTTTAGACAGTTATTGCACTTCTTTTTATTTTATAGGGAAATGCACTTATCATCTAACATTTAGTAATTAAATTTATATTTTAGCTTTAACTGTGTGGCTGTAATTTTAGTTTTATTTTGTCTTTCCTACATAGGGGTGAAGCGGGACAAAGAAAAAAGTCGCTGTCCCACTTTTGCGTTATTTTGTTGCGGAAATTTCTAGAACATTTTAGCTACGGTTTTTTATAGTTTTCAAAATAAAAATATTGAGACGTTTAGTTGAAATATTTAATTTTAGTTTTAGTTCTTATACAGTTGATTTAAAAAAAAATTTAGAAAGAGAGATCTTTATTAAAGTTAAATTTGATTTGATTTATCATTATTATTTGGAGCAAATTGAGAGTTCATTTTACATCAATAATTTGAAAGCATATGTTAATAAAGTTGTTATTTCCTCAAATGTCCCGCTTCTCCCGCACACTTGTCCCACTTCTCCCACACTTGTCCCACTTTACCCCAATAGCAGGGTTCCTTTTAAACTAAAAAAATATATACTTTATTAAAACATTCTGTCAATCTTAGGGGATGCATTTGGTGCCCCAAATATTGTTTTATTTATTAAGACTAGTTTGGTTCAGTTCATACATCAAATAAAAAAGATACTGCAATTATCTTGAAAAAAAAAATCGTGTCCCACTTCTCCCCGCTCTCCCCTACACTATCGACAGAAAGTTTGAGGCAGGTACTGAATTTTTAGAAATAAGTGAATAAATAAACCTTTTTAGGACTAATTTTTAATCTAATTGTTATATTTATAAAAACTAAATATTGTTAAATGTATGTATGTATGTATGTATGTATGTATGTATGTATGTATGTATGTATGTATGTATGTATGTATGTATGTATGTATGTATGTATGTATGTATGTATGTATGTATGTATGTATGTATGTATGTATGTATGTATGTATGTATGTATGTATGTATGTATGTATGTATGTATGTATGTATGTATGTATGTATGTATGTATGTATGTATGTATGTATGTATGTATGTATGTATGTATGTATGTATGTATGTATGTATGTATGTATGTATGTATGTATGTATGTATGTATGTATGTATGTATGTATGTATGTATGTATGTATGTATGTATGTATGTATGTATGTATGTATGTATGTATGTATGTATGTATGTATGTATGTATGTATGTATGTATGTATGTATGTATGTATGTATGTATGTATGTATGTATGTATGTATGTATGTATGTATGTATGTATGTATGTATGTATGTATGTATGTATGTATGTATGTATGTATGTATGTATGTATGTATGTATGTATGTATGTATGTATGTATGTATGTATGTATGTGTATGTATGTATGTATGCATGGATGCATGCATGTATGTATGTATATACTCATAAACAATGATTCCGTTTTCTAGATTGTAAAAATAAAACCATGTATAAAAGTTTCATTTGCGTTGATCCAGCTAAAAAGTACAATCCATTTCCTCCGATTTATTTGCCTAATAGGAGTTGGCCAGAAAAACTAATAAAGAAACCTCCAATATGGCTTTCGACAGATTTACGAGATGGAAATCAATCACTTGTCAATCCAATGAATATTCAAGAAAAAACAATTATGTTTGAACTGCTGGTTAAGTTAGGTTATAAAGAAATTGAAATTGGGTATCCGTCATCATCACAAGTTGAGTATGATTTTGTTCGCAAGTTAATTGAAGAAGACAGAATTCCTAAAGATGTGACTGTTCAAGTGGTCTGTCACTCCCGCACCTGCTTGATTAAGCTAACAATAAAGTCTTTAATTGGGGTTAAAAATGCTATAATCAATATTATAAACGCCACTTGTCCCTTGTTTTGAGATGTGGTATTCAATATGTCGCGTGAAGAGGTTGTGCAACTCGCAGTTAATGGTGTTAAAGATCTCAAATTAGAACTAGCCGCGTTGTCTACAGATGAATATTCCCAAACAAACTGGCGTTTAGAGTTTACACTTGAAACGTTCAGTATGACCGAACTTGAATTTTCTAAACATGTCTGCGAGGCTGTGATGAACGCATGGGATGCAAGCCCAAACAAAAAAGTAATTTTAAATTTTCCTTCGACTATTGAAGTAGCAACTCCAAATGTATTTGCTGACCAAGTGGAATGGATGAACAGTAACTTATCGAACCGTGAATCAGCTATATTTAGTGTACACACACACAATGATCGAGGCACCGCTGTAGCGGCCACTGAGTTGGCAATTCTTGCTGGGGCTGAACGTGTGGAAGGCTGCTTGTTTGGCAACGGTGAGCGCTCGGGCAATGTATGCTTGGTGACCTTGGCAATTAACCTATGGTCGCAAGGTATTCACCCAGGACTAGACTACTCAAGCATGGATGACGTCATTCGCACCTACGAGAAATGCACGGGGTTAACTGTTGGTGAACGCCACCCTTGGGCTGGTAAGCTTATTTTCACAACTTTTGCGGGATCTCATCAGGATGGTATCAAAAAAGGGTTAAGTTGTCAAAAAAAAACGCAAAGATAATTCTGAGGGGAAAACAGTTTGTTGGGAGGTGCCTTATTTGCCCATAGATCCCTCAGATATTGGAAGGTCATATGTGGTTCGAGTGAATGCGCAGTCAGGAAAGGGCGGAGTAGCTCATATACTGGAAGAAAACTATAAAATCTTTTTGCCACGTGTTTTTCAACAATCATTATCTAAGGATGTGCAATTACTCGCAGATAAGTTAAAAAAAGAGCTATCTTCTGAACAAATATATGATGTATATTTTTCGGAATATGTTAACTTGTGCCATCCTTTGGTCTACGTCAATTTGGTTATTGGAAAGAATGCTGCAACAGTTTTAAGCGTTCTAGTCAATCTTAATGGGGTAGATATGACAATTGATGGTCCGCTAGGTGATGGTCCGCTGCAATCTTACGCATTCGTGAATGCGTTTAATAATAAATTTAAATCACAATTTTCCGTTCATTTTAACTCAGATCATATTTTTTCTGAAAAGTCAAATGAAGAAAAAGTAATGTGCTATGTGCAGATAACCGATCCTAACCATATTTCTGCGTTAGGTGTTGGTGTTCATAGTAACGCTTTGACAGCAAGTTTGTTGGCTGCGATTAGTGCCATTAATCGTAGTAATATTTTTAGTATAATATCAAATGTTTCCAAGTAACCATTAAGCAATCTATAAAAATTTATTCAGAGCTGTGCTTTTTTGTATGTTTAAGTAGCTAAACTATGTGCATAAATAAATTTGCTAATGAAATGTTCTAATATTTAGATTTGCTTTTAAGAAATGTAATTATTCAAACTTCTCTTGTAGTTGTCTTAAAGAACCTCTTAAAGAACCTTTTTATCCAATGCCAATTTGATGTGATACGCAGTCAAAAAAAGTTAAAAATAAAAAAAATATTGTTTGAAAATTAAAGAACATTTGATGAATTTTTGTAAAGGGCCAATAAACTATTAATGATTATTAAACCTCCCTTTTTCTGCGCTTTGAACGCGTCTTTTCTGCGGCTGGACTTTTTGCTATTTAAGCTTAAAACATGTTTGCACTACTCCACATAAATCTTATCTTTTACAAAATAAAGTTTGACGATGTGATTTATTGCACTTGACAATCTATTTTCGACAACAATTCCCATACCTTCTACTGCAACGAATGTTTCCAGTGCAATTACATTTGGATGAGTATTACAAAAAGGGAACCCTTTGTGGTCTCTAAGGTTTTCGGTGTGAAATTTATTTCATGTATTATACAAATCAAAAGATTGGAACTTTTTAAAAATTTTCCGAAAATTCAATAGCTTATTCAAAAATATTTTTTCAGATAAACAATGCTGTGTAGTTTTGTTATATGCATGCTTAACTAACATTTTGAACCACGTGATTTGTTTTAGTCGTAGCTTGTTGTTATTTTGGCAAAAATTTCAAAACATCAGAAAAATTAACGAGTTAACGATTAAAAAAAGCGCTCAGATTGCTATTCTAAGTGAACAACAAATTGACAGTGACAGCTATTGCTGCAGCTTTAATGTAACACAAAATGCATCATAAAAACATTGAAACAATATCGTGATTTTAAAAACATAGTCAGAACCAGACGACCGAATTGACTACGATGGTCGATAATTGCATTCACCATTATGCAAGAGAATATCCATTTGCCAACGCTTCTAAAATTTCATCTAAGCATTTCTCACTGATTTTTCACCAAGTGGTGAAAATTAAAAGACGCTTGTGCAAACAGATCCATTTAAAGAGCCCTGTTCCAGCAAAAAAAACCTCGTCTTTCACTAAAAAGACACAAATTAATAAACAAACAACTTTTTTTGTTGTTCTACAAACGTTAGAACCCACCCCCACCACACCCCCACCTTCTCAACAATGTTTTAAAAAGCGAGAAATTAAATCTACAATTTTTTTTTGGTTGCATAACTTATGTGCTCAATATAAAAATACGGAAGATTCACAGGAAAGCATTCTAAGATTCTTTTTTTTTGGAAGCACTCAAAGAATATATAAAGCGAATTCCATCTCTCGATCTATTTATATTAATAAACTTTAATATAAATAAAACCTTTTTACTTTTTAAGAACTTTTCAAGTTCTAAAAAAGTAAAAAGTTCCCAATATGCAATTAAATAAGTAACAAAATACGAAATAAATATCTTAATATGCTATTAAATAAGTAACAAAATACGAAATAAATATCTTAATATGCTATTAAATAAGTAACAAAATACGAAATAAATATCTTAATATGCTATTAAATAAGTAACAAAATACGAAATAAATATCTTAATATGCTATTAAATAAGTAACAAAATACGAAATAAATATCTTAATGCAGTGTCAGCAGTACTAGTAAATAATATCATGAATTAATCTACATAAGTAGCACGTTACAAAAGTAGCACATAAATGGCATAAATAAAATATCAATTAATGGTCCTGCTTTACAATCAAATTCTTCCAGAATTTATTCAACCATCGGACTTTAACATGATGAGGCTTCTCCTCCCCTTTGAATCTTTTGCTACAGGAAAATGTACAGTAAGATTGAACTATTAAAATGTTCAACAAAAAATACTTTTCTCATTATGGAATAAGTATTCACTGGTATGTTTATTTAAAAATTATGCACCGAGCATGTTTTGATGTGATTGAAACCACAAATCCTCATCAACATAAAAATATCAATTTTTCAAATGTCTGTCCACAAAACTAAGACCCATTTCTTATTTATTCATGCAGAATATTTATGACAAACTCTTTTCTGGCTTTGACATACCGTTTTTGTTTTTTTTTTAAATAAAGGTTCACTTCTAGGTGATCTTTAAAATAAATTTCCTTCAACTAAACGTCCTCTAATCGCTCGTGAGGTTATATTTAACTTTAAGTTTATTTTAATGGTGTTGCTGGAGATGAACAGCTCTTTTTTAGCTTCACGAATAATTTATTTATCTTCTTAGTAAATTTTTTTTTTTTTTGCGACCTGTAGGTTGCACACTTTTTTGTGGTTTTAAAGCGTTGTGAACCATTCCAAGACAACGTTCAGTTCTTTTTGAAATCTCTCTACATGACACTGCACTGTTTTTAAATTGTTGAATTATTATTCGCTCAGCCGAGGTGCAATATGATTTTTTTCTCATGTTGTATGAATTATTATATGTTGTATAAATAAATATATATATATATATATATATATATATATATATATATATATATATATATATATATATATATATATATATATATATATATATATATATATATATATATATATATATATATATAAACTCAAAACTCAAATTTTAAATGAGTGCGCTAATACTTTTGCACGCTTAATTTCAGACATTTTTCCGAGTAGTCATTAAACTTCTAATTAACTCATTAAAAAAAACAAGCAGGTTGACAATATTTGACATTATAATTTAATTTCATTACTTTTACCTTTCATTTAAAAAAAAAATTAGTTCAAAATTTAAATTACTTTACAATTTATATTGATTTGAAGTTGTCCATAATAAAAAAATTACGAGTGCGCTAATACTTTCTGGAAGCACTGTATATATATATATATATATATATATATATATATATATATATATATATATATATATATATATATATATATATATATATATATATATATATATATATATATATACAGTGCTTCCAGAAAGTATTAGCGCACTCGTAATTTTTTTATTATGGACAACTTCAAATCAATATAAATTGTAAAGTAATTTAAATTTTGAACTAATTTTTTTTTTAAATGAAAGGTAAAAGCAATTAAATTTGATTATAATGTCAAATATTGTTAACCTGCTTGTTTTTTTTATGAGTTAATTAGAAGTTTAATGACTACTCGGAAAAATGTCTGAAATTAAGCGTGCAAAAGTATTAGCGCACTCATTTAAAATGTATTAGCACACTCGTTTAATTCCTTTGAGAAAAACTTTTTTGGTTAGTTTTTGTTAAAAACTCTCTGCTGATTAATAATAGTCAATAAAAAATATAAGAGGAATATATTGAAGTGGCGGAAAATCATTTGAAATACAGTTAGTTAAAACTTTAAAATTGCAAGAACAAAAATATGGGTTTAAGGAGCATATCAATTGAAACAAAGTGGCAAGTTGTTGGCCTGAACAAAAGTGGTCTCAGCAATCGAGAAATCGGAGGTCAACTTGAAATCAGTGAATGCAGCGTTAGAACAACGCTCAAAAATTATAATGAGTTTGGAACAGTCAAAGACAAAAGTCGCTCTGGTCGTCCCAAAAAAATGTCAGAAAGGGACGAAAATAAAGCAGTTATGCTCGCTAGACGCAACCCAAACATGAGCATAGCCGAAATCGCCTCAGACCTGAATACAGCGTTGGGTGCACATCAAGTTAGCCGATCAACAATTAGCAAGCTTATGAAGAAAAAACACCTCAATTCATACCTTGCAACAAAGAAGCCACTATTAAGTATCAAAGACCGTCTCAAGCGTAGAAAATGGTGCAAAGAGAGAGCTGCATGGACTGTAGAGCAATGGAGAAAAGTAATTTTCTCCGACGAGTCAAATTTTGAAATTATTAATCGCAAGAAAAGGGTTGTCGTGAGGAGATACAAAAACGAAAAGTATAATCCTCGTTTTATCATGTCAAAAGTTCAAGGAGGAGGAGGTTCAATTGGCATTTGGGGCTGCATTGCTGGATCTAGCAATGGACTGGCGCATCTTTACACTGATCGCCTTAATCAACATCGATATAGAGAGATATTAGAAGATTATTTAAAGCCATCAATGGACGTTTTCAAGGCTGACTCCACCTGGCAATTTCAACAAGATAACGCTCCTTGCCACACAGCACGCTCAATAAAGCAATACATGGAAGAAAAACGGCTGAATCTAATGCCTTGACCCGCTCGCTCACCTGATTTAAATCCTATTGAAAATCTTTGGAGTTGGATGGACTGCAAATTACAAAAAAGCAAGCCCACTAACTTGGTGCAGCTCAAAACGCAAATCCAAGAGTTGTGAAACACCGTGCCACAAGAGCTAATCAGAAAACTTATAGATTCTATGCCGCGTAGAGTCTTGGCATGCCTTAAAAACAAAGGTGGTCACATAAAATATTAAACTTTCTTAGAATCTTTGAAAAACTGTAAGTGCGCTAATACTTTTGCACGCTTAATTTCAGACATTTTCCCGAGTAGTCATTAAACTTCTAATTAACTCATAAAAAAAACAAGCAGGTTGACAATATTTGACATTAAAATTAAATTTAATTGCTTTTACCTTTCATTTAAAAAAAAAATTAGTTCAAAATTTAAATTACTTTACAATTTATATTGATTTGAAGTTGTCCATAATAAAAAAATTACGAGTGCGCTAATACTTTCTGGAAGCACTGTATATATATATTGGAACTTTTTGGAGAACTTTTTGGAGTATTATTAAGCTGATTATGATGTTTACTGATATTTGGTACAACATAATCTACTTTGTTATTTTCGGGAAAAAGACAACGATATAGTGTTCTTTTAAGACATTCCTTCTATACCACGAAGAGTTTACTATTGTAACATCATACTTTCCATCAAAACCAATACATAGTAGTTTCTTAACTGTGCTCCATACAAACATTCTTCATGGCTACTTATTTTAAAGCAATCAACGACTTACAAATTCGTTGTATTTATCTCTGTTCTGTACCAAAAAACATATATCATTAGCAGCAGGGCCGGATTTAGGGGTGGGCATTGTGGGAAGTAAAAGCTCTCATCGTTGGATATCATCCTATCCGCAATACACTTCAAAATATATCGGAGAACGAAAATAAAACACCTAAAGCAAGTTCCGAGGCAAATGGTCTTCATGGCAAGATGTGCAAACTGGAAACTGGTATCTATGCTGCATTTTGGCACAACATTCTTGCTCGAAGTAATGCTACAAGTCATATACTACTCGATCTGAACACAGCCATAGCAACACTGAAGTCTCTACAGTGTTTTGTGAGTGAAAAACGAGAGCATTTTCGTGATTTCGTGATTCGTGAACTAATGAATATGTAAAAGCACGCGAGTGTTATCAAAGCGTGCAGCTCACTCCATTAGATTATGGAGGATCAGGAGAAGCTAGACTTACGGCATCTGAAAAATTTCTGGTTCAGAACTTTCTCCCTGTAATAGATCAATATCAAACCTCTTTGAATCAACGTTTAAAAAGCATATGAGAATACCTGTTCTCTTTTCGGTTTTTTGAGAAAACTGGATTCACTGGAGTGCAATGAGATAGAAGCAGCTGCAAGAAAATTGGTTAATGAATATAAGGATGATTTAGATCCAGCACTTAGTGGTGAGCTTGTGCAGTTTACAGCTTTCTTCACTGAATTTCTTCTTGAAGAAGATGATAACATTGGGAGGGAACATTTTCTTTACAAACTATTGCTGAAGAAGTAAGTTGTGGATACATTTCCAAATGTTGAGATAATGTTACGAATGTACTTAGTCCTAACGATCTCAAACTGTTCTGGGGAACGTTCGTTCAGTAAAATGAAGTTCATAAAGAATCGACTCCGCACTACAATGACTCATGATAGGCTTAGTTTTCTAACTTTGATGAGTACTGAATATGATATTCTCAGAGAGATTGACTTTAACCAATTGATTCAAGACTTTGCAAAGATGAAGTCTCGTAAAGTGCCGGGCTTGTAACTATAATTTCAATTCATCTGTTTCCCTTCTCCAGATATCTTCGACTTTGCGTGTCAATTGTGTTTAACTATTTGCTTGTTTATTAGTGATATACAAATATTTCATCAATCTGTTGTGCATGTACAGTTCCTAATATAATCACATTATTATGAACAGGCCCACCGCGATCCTTAATGACGCCCGGGGTCAAAATTTCACTAGCGCCCTATCATATCGACCGAATCCAAAAAAAGTTTGAGTACTGTCCGAATGCTAATCTTTTTTTACTGAATTCTAAGGGCGTGGGTCGAGGAAGCCTCTAATAATTTTTTTAATATATTAAAAAAGAAATGCACAAATAGACATGTTATTGAACTTTATTTATATTGCAAATAACTGTAAGTTTTAAATGTAATAGATATTTAATGCTTTAAGAGAAGTTTACTCTCCGGGCTTTATTCATAGCAAAATTCGTAATGACCTCGTCGTAGCACAGACTTTTTGCAAGATCGTGTTCAATAGATATAACTAGGAGATTAGTTAGCCGGTCTTGACTCATTGTAGATCTTAATGTTGTTTTTACTAGGCCAAGCTTAATGAAAGACCGCTCTCCTTTGGCGATGGAAACGGGAATCGTGTTAAAAATCGTGTTGATTCGAAGAGAGACTCTAGACCTTTCTGATAGATTCCATTTTATAGCTTCATTGAAGTGAGATTTTCTTTTGGACCGAAAAGATTGGCGCGCTTCAGAGTATCCAGATGACGGACCTCTACATCACTCACATAGATTTGCGTCAAAGTTTTACATTTCTCCTCCACGTTAGGTTGTTCAACTTTTTTTTTCTTCACTCGACCTACTATTTGATTCTGAGAGCCATAGGAACGAGAATATGTTCGTCGTCTTTTCTGCAGATTGAAATCTGTCTCTCATTTGTTGAATTAAAGTATCGAGAGCGGTGTTGAACACGTTCACCTCAAACTGCTTTTCATCGTTTTCGTAGAAATGAACTTCGTTTCTTGCTTCTTCGTAAAGCAATTTCCTCTTCCTTGTCCTTTTTGGAACTAATTTTGACTGAAATCCATAGCTTGCTAGACCGGAGGCAACCAAATGTGCTTCATTAACTAATTCGGGCCTAGAAGATCTAAATCTAGTAAGATCTTCGATAAGAGTCCTCATAAGTTTCATCTCATCATCTAGAGTAATATTTTCTGATTGAAATGACACGCTGACATAATTTATTGCTTGAAGTGCTTTGACCAGAAGGTTGTCATGATAATAAACTCAAATGACTGAATCCAGTTCCCCAAAGATTTTATGTCATTCAAAATATCTCCAGTTAAATCAAGATCCCAAGGTTTCTGCAAAGAAAGAAGAATTTCTCTGGGTCGCTTAACCAACGGCTTTACAGCCTCAATGCGTGCACTCCATCGGGTTTGCGAGGTTTGATGAAGAGACAAACCAGTCGTCTCGGTCAAGATTTTCCATCGTATAGGGCTTCCACTAAAAAGATTGTAGAGTAACTGAATCTGGCCAAAATAGTTCTTCATTTCTACAGAAGATTCAAGGGAGTGAACCCCAGCTAGGTTAAGGTTATGAGCGCTGCATGGCATATAGAAAGCTTGAGAATTTCTTTGAAGAATGATCGCTTGTACTCCTTTGTACACACCAGACATGTTGGCACCATTGTCGTATCCTTGACCTCGGCAGTTCTTCAGATCGATGTCGTTTTGCTCCAAGACGTCCATAATTAGCTTGGCAATATCTGCACCTTTCTTTTTTTCGAGATTTTCGACCCTAAGAAAACGCTCCTTAACTACCCATCTTTTATCAATACCATAGTAGACAAAGCGGAGAACAAAGGCAATTTGCTCAGTATGAGAGACGTCAGGCGTTCCATCGACAAGAATGGAATAGTAAATTGCCATATGAGCCTCTTTAATAATGGCACCGCGGACAATTCTTCCACACTCATTGATAAATTCATTTTGAGAACTCCAACTCAAATAATGAGCAACAATTTGTTTAGATTCTTGTTGGCTGCGAGAAACTTCTTCTAGGTGTAACTGAAAAGTCTTGTTGTGCTTTGCGAGTAGCTCTAGAGTTGCAAGAAAGTTGCCGTTATCGTCATTACCAATCATTTTTGATGAGCCTAAAACAAGAATTATAATTAAACATATAAATCACGACTTTCTGTTTAATTAGAGTGCAGATAAATTAAAATGTAAACATAATTAACGTTCATAAATATACCTCTAAAGCTAAGGTTGCGTGATGCTAAGAAGAGAATTACACCTAAGATGCACCGCAGAATTTCACCAATTTTTCTAGACTTGAATCAACCCCACACTGATTTTCCATGCTTTCCAGCGCTGTTTTCCACTTAATGTAATAGTCTCGATGGTGAGGATTTTTTTGGTGGCTTTTTACTTTGTCAGCTAATTTTCTCCAGTTTCCATTGATCCCACCATTCCAACGTAGAAGATGCGATTGATTACCAGCCCCGCAAGCTTGCTTGCTTCCGAAATTGAGCACGGAAAGCAAAGAAATATTTTAGAAGTTGCACTCCAAACATGCCAATCTCTGTTTAATTTTTCCCCATTGCGAGTTATTTCGTGGAAAACTGATTCAGGAACCTTAATCTTGTTCGAGTCTCTCGGAAAAGATGAAGGATTTTTAGGAGGCCCCTGAAGAACAACTGCATCACGTTCTACTTTAGACATTTTCAGCCCACAAAGCAGGATCGTTTGTACTAATTGCCTCAACCACCTTATCTTTATACTATTAATTCAAATAAATATTTAAACAAGTATATTACTTACATAAGCTCAAAATGATTATTAAAAGAATCTTTGCAAAGCAAAATTTACCAATAAATTGTTTCCATTTTCAACTCTTGTTGCCAATATTGTGCTACTTGAAGGAGGCAGTGCTTCTTCTGAGCTCAAAAATTTTTTAAAAAACTCATTTCCAAAGCCATCCTATAGAAAATGAAGTAAAAGATTTAAAAATCTCTTGATTTATATAGCAATAGTATAATGGGAGAGATATATGAAAAAGAAGGTTATGTTTAAGTTAATGAACTTACTATTTCAAAAGCTTGACGTGTCTGGGAGGAATTTGTAATAATCAATGTGGAAATAGCAGGCCTATCCCCATCTCCTCTTTTTGTAGCTCGTATACCACAATCTTCGAGTGTACGTTTATTTTTTTGCTCATTTGCTGTCCTATTTGCCGCATTTTTTCTGTTTTGACAGCCAGAATCTTTTTTCTTGAAACTGAACATGTTTTGTTTTTACAAAACAGAATAATTCAAGTATTAAAGCTATTTTTATGCTACTTAGCGAATCTAAATGAAGTCTTGGAATCTCAATTATGCAATGTACTTTAACTTTTGTATAAATTAATATATATATATATATATATATATATATATATATATGTATGTATGTATGTATGTATGTATGTATGTATGTATGTATGTATGTATGTATGTATGTATGTATGTATGTATGTATGTATGTATGTATGTATGTATGTATGTATGTATGTATGTATGTATGTATGTATGTATGTATGTATGTATGTATGTATGTATGTATGTATGTATGTATGTATGTATGTATGTATGTATGTATGTATGTATGTATGTATGTATGTATGTATGTATGTATGTATGTATGTATGTATGTATGTATGTATGTATGTATGTATGTATGTATGTATGTATGTATGTATGTATGTATGTATGTATGTATGTATGTATGTATGTATGTATGTATGCAGGGGCGTGTACAGGAATTTTCTTGGGTAAGTCGTAATTTTAACCCCTCCCCATTGACAAACACATATATGAGGTAAGACGGCTTAGCAATCGCCCAATATTTTATCACACATGATGCTAACCATTATCAAGCATCATCGCTTCGCACACTATCTATTTTAGAAGAAAATGATGATAACCATAGTCAGCACCAACGCTTAACAATTACACACGACCTATTCTTATATCAAAAAAATATTACTTGTTTTATAGACAAACATCCAAATATTATATTTGGATGTTTGACTTTAAAACAAGTAATATTTTTTTCCAATCTTTCTTTCCAATGGACTAACTCCGATTAACATTTTGTTTGGAGAGTTATTTGAACTTGAGAGTTGGTCGACATTTTAAGCGAATAATTAAACTGTCTAAAATTTATGTTTAAGAAGTGTTTAATAAATACATACCAAACAGGGTGTATGTATTGAGGGAAGTCCGAATTTAATTTTTAATGTTTAAAACCCTTTCTTTCTTTTTATATTGTTCAAAATGCAAATAATTAAAAAGATACACAGCTTTGTATAAAATAATTGGGGATGTCCATTAATATATTTTAATATATGATTGTTGTTAATTATAGTCTTCTCCTCCTGATGATAAATATCAATAGAATTTGACTAAAACTTTACTCAGGGTGTAATTAGAAAGGGAAGTCCGGAATTTGTTCTCTAAGAAATAATTACTTTTATTTTTTTTTAATAAATAAAAGAAAATATTTAAAAAATGAAGTACTCTATAACTTAATAAAAAAAGGTATGTCCATTCGAGTTTCTTATTAATTTGTTTAAGTCAAAAATTAAAACAACCTCCGTTTAAGTATATAAATCTTTTTTTTTTTTAATAAACTTTAGACCGTTCTCGATTTGACAAGCACTATAATAAAATACTGAACTGTAAATCTAATTGTTAGCCCGGATTAATAACTTCTTACCATCCGTTCGAACAATTAACCTTGTATACTTTGCTTAATTATTGCTTTAGTTTGCTATAATCATTCGCTCTGTTTGCTCCTATTTACCGACGCATCATATTTATTCAGCAAAATATTGAAGTTGTGAATATATATATATATATATATATATATATATATATATATATATATATATATATATATATAT
Source organism: Hydra viridissima (assembly GCF_058129835.1). Lineage (NCBI taxonomy): Eukaryota > Metazoa > Cnidaria > Hydrozoa > Anthoathecata > Hydridae > Hydra > Hydra viridissima. The sequence continues at coordinate 7,340,895 of NW_028324313.1, forward strand.
ATATATATATATATATATATATATATATACATATATATACATATATATACATATTTTGGGTATGTCCAGCGACGTAGCAGACATCCCCTAGACACGCCCCTGGTATGTATGTATGTATGTATGTATGTATGTATGTATGTATGTATGTATGTATGTATGTATGTATGTATGTATGTATGTATGTATGTATGTATGTATGTATGTATGTATGTATGTATGTATGTATGTATGTATGTATGTATGTATGTATGTATGTATGTATGTATGTATGTATGTATGTATGTATGTATGTATGTATGTATGTATGTATGTATGTATGTATGTATGTATGTATGTATGTATGTATGTATATAATAAATACAGATGTACATGTGTTTTTTATAAACAAAGCAGCCATTATGAGTATTTTCCCGCAAAAGTTTTGAGTAGTCTCAGACTTCCGCATTTGAATTCGGATAATGCTGTATTGCTGAGGCAACAATTCTTAAACTCCTAATTTTAAAATATATGTCAAGTGCATAGGCGTAGAACGCGCTGGGGCATGGGGGCTCGAGCCCCGTCCGGAAATTTGTCGCTGGGGCTTTGCCCCACCCGGGGAAATTCACCAAGTTTTCAAAATATTTAAAAAATAAAAACCATAATATACTTAAACATTAACAAATGTAACAATTTAAAACGATTGTAATATTTCCGCAAATACCTATGGTGATTTTCAAAAGTTTATATTATTTTTCGAATTTCAGAAATTCCACGTTTCTGATGAGTTTAAGACTCATTTGAGATCGGTAAAAACGTAATAAAAAGCAAATTTACGGAACTACATAAACTAAAAAGTTGTGTAAGTTAAACATTCGTTTAGTATTTTTTTTTCTTTGATAAATTTGGCAGTATTATTTGGATTAATTATTTAAAAGTTTTGAATTAAAAATCATTTGAATTAAAAAAAGGTAAGTTTTTGAAGAAATTTTTTAATTGTTCAATGGTACATTGACTTTTAAGTAATAAGTTGTACGATGTTGTAGAATGAAGAAGATTAGTGAATACCTTTCAAAAAAAGAAAATTTAATTGAAATAGTTGCATTATTTTCTGAATCTCAAAATGCTAATAACTTCCAAGACAATACTCATGAAAGTTTATCATTTGTTCAGTTAGATGATACAACTGATTCAACCGTTGTTGTTGAGTCGCCTTCTTTTACAGAGGAGTCTAGACCTTGTTGTTCAAGACAGTCATCTTTTCCATCAAAAAAGGGAAGAAAATTTAAACAAAGCTGGAATGAAAAACATAAATGGGTTTTATATGACTGCGAGAAAGAAAAAGTTTTTTGTTCTACCTGCATCAAAGCTACCCAAATGAAAATGCCTTTACCTCGTAGTTCAAGAGAAAAAGATTTGTAGGAAGCTTTTATTTTAAAATTGGAAGAAATCGTCACAAACTTTTGGTTCTCACGAACGATCTGAACTCCATAGGGCGTCTGTTAGTATGATCGCCTAAGCAACACTGGAAACAACATTTATCTTAATCATCACCAAAATAAAGAAATGATGGATAATCGTACGGCTTTATCAAAAATATTACAACACTTCTTTATTTGGCAATTCCTCAATTTCGTTTAAGAAAAATTTAGATTAACTATCAATCATTAAATTTATTTACTAGATAAATAAATGTTTCTTCTAAATATATTAGGGAACGCAAGGCCTTTTCATTCGTGGAAAGGTTGAAAATAATTCAAACTTTCGCATGCTACTCCAACTACGAGCAGACGATTTTCTGAAACTGAAGAAATGGTTGAATCGTCCTGAAAAGTGGCTCTCGCCTGATATTTAAAACGAAATCCTATAAGGCTTTGCTCATGCAATGCTTCGTAAGCTATGCGAAAGTATAAGGGAATCACAATTGTATAGTTTGATCCGATGAAACAACTAATATGTCCACGAAAGAACAAGTTTCGATTTGCATTCGGCGTGTTAATGAAAAATTTAAAATTGAGGAGCTTTTAATGGGATTTTAGCAAACCGAGAATATCAAGAACTGTTTAATTAACGTTTTGTGTCGATTTAGCCTGTTGATTCAAAATTGTCGGGGCCAATGTTTTGACGGATCGTCAAACATGTCTGGAAGTATCTATGGATTGCAGACTTTAATGAGTGGGAAAGAAGGGTGGGCTTTTTACGTGCACTACCGCGCTCATGATCTCAACTTGGTAGCACAAGATTCTTTTGAAAATCAAACAGAGATCAGGAATATTATGAATTTAGTGTAATCATTCATCGTATTTACCCGTGGATCTCAAAAACGATTGGCATGTTTCAACAAATTTCGAAATGTAGAGGATGTAGAAAGCGGAACATCACTGTGGCCATTTTGCCACACTCGATGGATCCTTAGAAAACTGTCCATTATATCTATTACGAGTAACTACTCCGCCATTATCAACAGGTTAGAGTATTTTGAAAATCATTCTGATAATTCAGCCAAAAATAAGTCAGAAGCAGCGGGTTATCTGTAATCTTTTTGTAAGTTTAAAACATTTTTAAAATTGGAAATTTTGCGCATGATCTTCACGTCAATCGAGGATGCTAATACAGCACTCCAAGGTAAATATTGTTTTATTTCATAGTGTCTTTTTTTTAATATATCATTTTAAGCAAATTATAATGTTAGACCTTTATTGAAAATTATTTTTGGCATGCAGCTTAATTTTTGCAAAGCAAGAAATACCATCAATACGTTTAAGGAGGTGTTAAAAGAAGCCCTGAGTGATACTCTCTTCAAAGTCTTATGGGATGCAGCCGTTGTAGCAGAGATGCCACAGAAATGTAAAATTACATCAAAATTTACTGGAAGTGGAGTTTCATACTTTGCTACGACTCCAGAGGACCACTACCGCCAGCTTTTCTATGCATCTCTGGATTGTGTTATAACGGGACTTGCAACCCGTTTCAAACCGACTGAGACCACTGAGCATTTAGCAAATGTAGAAAAATTTCTCATTGGTCAGTGCTTGGAAGTTGAACTCGTTGAGGCTTTTTACAAAGATGACTTTGAAGATTATAGAAGGCTTAAACTCCATCGCGACATATTTATAGATCATGCATAATTCAAGAATATTCAACTAACTAATTTTGAATCAGTTTTGAAAGAGCTTGTAGACCATGATGGTGTCGTTTCTCAATTAATTTCACTGATTCCCGAGTTTATGAAACTGGTAAAAATTTTACTATGTATGCCTGTCACCTCATGTACGTGTGAGCGCTCTTTTTCTTGTCTTCGTAGGCTAAAGACTTATTTGCGTTCTACAATGTCTCAGGATTGATTAAACTTCTCGCAGTTTTAAATTGCCATCGCGATATTGCCTACACTCTTGATCTTGATCATTTGATCGATGAGTTTATAATGTGTGCCTCCGTACGCATGAACACATTTTAATTGAGAAAATAAATTACATTTTTATGGCTATTGAAAAAACTTTTTATTTCTTATTATAGATTACAATTAAATAATTTAAACTCATTTAATGCTCTATTTTAAAATGAGCTAATTTTAAAAAAATAGGTGTTTTTAGATTTTCCTCAAACTTTTCAAGTAACCCAGCAAACATCGAGTCTAAAAAAGACGTTTTTTAGATGTATAAAAAACGTATAATACGTCTAAAAAACATATTTAAGACGTCTTTTTTTAGACTAAATGTTTGCTGGGAAATGTTAAATGTGAACCAAAAATTTAGAGATATACGCTTAATAACATTTTAATGTCAATGTTAATTCAAACTTTTACTAATATTACGTTGCAGCAACTTCATTTTCGAGTTACATCATTTACGCCAGTTTTGAATGAAGGTTTCTTATCTGCCACAAAACCAAGATAAGTTATATTTCTAGCTAAAGACTACTTATTCTAAAATTCAAGTTTTTTAGAAGATTGCTCTTATCTTCATAGAGACATTTGTTTATTTTGCTCATTAGCTCCAAACGATAAGAAACAATGCGGTAAACTACTTGATAGAAATTAAAATGAAATTAAATACTGGCGATTTAGATAAGAATTTGAGATTGAATTTTTTTTTTTATTGGAAACTGGATATTTTTTTTGTTGAGATATAAAATGTACGTCAAAATCATTTTGTGGTAATTTGGCGTATGGTGGGACATGCCAATCCAATAATTATGCGTGGTTGTAGTGTCGGGATGTCTTTTTATATGCCAAATTACTTATGGTAATTTGCCATTTATGGTACACTTATGGCAACTATTAAAAATCTATTATATTTTTTTAACGACTTTAACTTTTGCATAAATAGAGCAAATTTATTAGTGATAAGTGACATAACAAATGTAAACAGTGTTGACCTTCAAAATATAATTTATAATACATAATTGGTATTAATTGTGATCACCCTCGGATCAGTGTCATTTCGCCCGTGACATTGTTTTTATCTGATTTGTTTAACTATAATGAAAAACTTTGCAGTTTTTGTTAATTTTTAAAGTTTGTTTTTCTGAAAGCACCCCAACATAGAGATTATCGGTGCATCTAAATCTCATCTGTATGATCTCATTTGTATAATTTATATCTTTAAAAGCGTAGCTATAACCAAATTAAGGATCTGAAATTTTGTTTATTTGAAAATAAACATTTTTAATCATGGCCTTACATTTCCTTAAACTATATTAAATCGAGATTTCCATTTTTTATAGATTTTATAGCTAAGTACTTTAGTAGTAATAGCCAGTTGAATGTCTGATTTCAAGAAGTCCTACCAGAGAGATTTCCAATGATCTTCAAACTTGTAAAAACAGTCTTTACTCTAATGATCACGTTGTGTTAGCAAAAATGTTGTTTTGGTTAAATAAAAAGTTTGAAATCGAGAATAAGATTTACTGCAAATAATGATAGATTAAATTGCCTTGAATAAATAGCAAAGGTATTAAATTGTTCAAGTATTTTTTAAATAGAAAAGGTATTTAATTGTTCAAGTATTTTTTTAATAGGAGGAAAATCTGAACTACAATGTAATTCAAAACTTTCTGACTGTCCATGAATTTTAAATAAGAGTTTGACAGCACTGAAACTCGTTTGATAATAAAATTTATTGCACTGCTTATTTCTACATTTTAATACATTAATGATAGAACAACTTCCCTTGTTTATTGGTTATCAGTCAAATTATTAAAAGCTTTGTTTTCATAGTTATAAAGAAGACTACATTGCTCTCGATTTTCCAAATCTTTTTCTTTTAATTTTGTTACCCTAAGAAATTTTCTTTTTCGATTTTTGTCATATCTTTGAAAATTACTCGGCACGAGAGCAATCTGTAATTTTTTTACAAAACGTAAATGTTCTCTGTGGCTCTTAGACCAAAGCCAAATTTTTTACCGGATTATTTAGATTAGCTATGTTGTGTAATGTTAAACTGTTAGTCCAATTTTTCGTTGGTCATTATGTAAATTAACAATTTTTTGATTTAAGTTTCAAGCTGTAGAAATCTAATGAGCAAATGCATTTGATATGGGAGGTTGCGTGTCTGTGTATGTCTGTAAGATATTTATGTGTCAGTGCGACTAAGACTTCACTGAGTCCCCCGCAGCCTTTTCTATTCTGGACTGAACAAGTCTAGCCAATGTAAAAACATCAAGCTCGTGATGATTTCTTAAAAGTACTTTAAACTATTTTAGCTTCCCATGTGTAATTTATCCTTGCTGGTTAACATATTTTGCTAGTTCGGGTAGTTTTAGACCACTAATGTAACCCGACCAAAGATCGTTATTAATAAAACTCCCTGATTCTAGTTCCTAATTTTTATTAACATACAAAGGTTCGTTTTTTATTGAAGATAACTTACCTTAATGTCATTTCTATTCCTGTCTTAAATAACTCATATATTTATTTCAAATGAAGTAGACTATATATTTTAGCTGTGCTGCATATCTAGTATGGTAGTCATAATGTTTATAATGCACAAATAAGTATAAATCTCCGAAATTTTTAAACGTGAAACCCCATTCCCTTAATCCTCTTATGGTAAATATTTGTATATATGTATGTATGTTTGTAGTTCAATTTAAATAAAGTCATTTCTTTATTTACTGAGTTTGTTTTTGAAGCTGCACTCTTAAATTTGTTAATGTTTAGAAACCATTCCACATTTTTTCAGCATTAGATTAAAGAAAATAAGAATATAAGTTTAAATATTTTAAATTTGATAACAAAACCAAATTACATCAGTTACAGCTAAAAACTTTAAAATATGAAAATTAGTTATCAAAATTATCTTACAATATATTTTAACAAAAAACCATTTTAAAAGTCTTTTTTTTTTTTTTTTTTTTTGATAATTTTAAAAGATAGTTTTACTCAGAAATAAAAGATGTATAATAAAAAAATATCCTCTGTGTGTGTGCATGCATGTGTGTCTGTGTGTAAATTACAGGTATTTTGAATACTATACATATTTTAATACCTATGTATGTACAGTTTAATAATAACCAGAAAATTGTTTTCTTAGTTAAAGTTGAATTCATTGTCATGTTGTACATACTTTTTTAAAAGTAGGTTGATATATAATATAAATTTAATATTAAAGTATTTCATTTTTATTAAAAAATAAAATGGAAGTATATTTAGTTTCTCATGACCCCTCCCTATATTCTAGGTGCACCGCCATGTATGTATGTATATATATATATATATGTGTGTGTGTGTGTGTGTGTGTGTGTGTGTGTGTGTGTGTGTGTGTGTGTGTGTGTGTGTGTGTGTGTATGCATGTACGTATGTATGTATATATGTATGTATGTATATATGTATGTATGTATGTATGTATGTATGTATGTATGTATGTATGTATGTATGTATGTATGTATGTATGTAAGGTTAAGTTTATTTTATCTTATGATATATATTAATGCAGTTTTATGTTTTTTTGATTGATATATCTAGATAGATGAACTGATAAACTTTGACTGGTATATATAGAGTTAGTTCTCTAGATGCATTTTTCTTTCTAAAAAAGCTTTTATTTGGTTGATATGTCCCAAAATGATAAAGGTAAGCTTTTGAAATTTATTTTAGTATAAAAAATTGCTAAAAAATCATCATTTTATCTTTATTTTTAAAAACTATTATTTTATCTTATTCTTTTAAATGGAAATAATAAAAATATGTCAAAATGTATTTTTGTTTACTATAGTTGCCCCACAATCAGTTGAAGATAGCTCTCAAGTAAGTGAATGAGAAATATTACTTATGTATCTAAATTCAAAGAGAATTTTTTTATTTTGTATGGTAGTTTAAGATTGTAAATTACCACATCTTAGGTTCTAAGTCCTTGGTTTAAAACAATTCATTTCTCTTCTGTAAAATCGAACATTTGCCTTAACTATTTCTGTGGTCTGATAATTATGCAGAAATAAAGACCACAGAAGAAAAAACAAGTCTCTTTTTTCAAATATTCACTCCTTTTTAATCAATCAAATAAAGTTTGTTTTGAATCATATTTTTAGTAAAAAATGTAGTATAAAAGAAAACAAAACAAAAAAAAACAAAAAAATGATCTAGTCTAAAAGAAAATTTTGAAAGAAATTAAAAGAAATAACCTTAAACAAAAAAAATGAATAATAAAAAAAATTAAAATAGCAATCTTAGTCTGACTTTAAAATCTGAATCTTGAAACCACAAAAATGTTACTTTGCTGTTTTTGTTCTTCTGTGGTTTTCAAACCTGGCTCAACAGAGGCATAGAATAAATAAGTTTAAGTTATTATTAACCACTAATTACCTACTAACTAAATATACTATAGTATGTAACTGATTTGAAGTGCATTTAAGAAATATTATTTTTAGACCAAAAAGAACACCATTAAGTAATTGACTACTTAACTGCAAAATAAAATTACTTGTCTAAATTAAAAGCAAACTTTATTTAAAATTAAACTCTTATAAATGGCTTTCTGAACTTATTTCAGACTAACCTAAACAAATTTTATGATATTAGAACTTATCTCCCTGACCATATAGCTTATGAAAGGTAGTTACATAATAGTTAAATCTATAATTTCCTTGTTCAGCAGTAAACTTATGTTTTGTAATTAACTATATAACCTCTTTAAGTATAATAAATATATGGAAATTATAGTTTTAGAAGATTAGAATGTAGAAACAAATTTTAAGGTAAATAAAAAGTTGCCTAAAGTAAATAAAAACAGCATGTCATTTTTTTTATGAAATTAAAAACCAAAAGTAGTTTAAGTGGATAAAATGGAATCAGATTTGAAAAATGGAATCGAATTTGGAATTGGATTGAATATGTTAAGCATTTTACTATATTAAAATTGCTATGTTTTTTAATATTTGTGATGTAACCTGTGACTTTAAAATGAAAAAAATGCAAGCTTTTTTTTACCTAAGTAAAAACTTTTATATAAAAAAAGAATCAATTTTTTGAAAACTTTTTATACCTTTGATAAATATGATAAAATTATTTATGTAAAAACATATCATGCCTCTTAAAGTTATAATATGCTTATAAATAAAGAATTTTTGTCACTTCTGTTTTCCATGGGGTTTATCTGCAAGTATTGTTTGTTATTAAACACTGTAATATTTTGACACTTGGATATTTGCACCATTACACATCAGAAAGCCTTTTAAAATTTCAATATTTTCATTTCTCAACCAAGAAGTTTGTTCCAATCCTAAGACTAAAAAATAGATATGACTAACATTTAATGCCAGTTTAAAGCACTTAAAAAAAGAAATAAGAAAAGTTAAATGAAAATAAAGAAAATGAAATGAAATGTGAAAGTTAAGTATTATAATCAAGTGTTAAAATAAAGGTTAATGAATCAAGTATTTCTGGTAACAGAGGAGCAATAGATTTTTTTTTTACTAGAAGTTAGATAAAGGCAAAATTAAAACCTACCAATTGTCAATTAGCACGAAAAAATGTTAACAAAATTTGCAAATGAAACAAATTGATCTTGGGAATTATTAGTTTTTATTGGTGCTAAAGTAGACAAATTTTTTTGCAAAATCGGATATCACTTTTATTATTGGCAGAGCCAGGATTTTTTGGTTGGGGACAGTGAGGGTGGGGGGTAAAATTTATAAATTTTAACATTATAAATTTTAAATAATTTTAATAACTCAATACTACAGTTAGGTCTCCAGATGGATTTTCATTGACTTTTCTGCATTAATGCACCATCAACAGATTTTTATTTTTAAAAAGAAAACGTCAAATTTTTTTCAGTAATTCAACGTGTAACAGTGTTTGCACATTAAAAAAACTATTCCACAAAATGTGAAATGCAAATAGTTTGGGAATATGGATTTACATTTATTAATAGTTCATCAAGAAAGATTTTAAAAATGGGAACCAATTATGGGATGCATCTATATACATGCATTTGTACTACTTATAAAATGTAGTTTAATTCTTTGTACAATTGTTCCTAGTTTTTATGCAGTATTTATATGCTGGAATATTTTTTGGCAATCAAAATTATAACTATATATGTGGCAGACCAATCATTATATAAGTTTAAATAAAGAAATTTATTTTTCAACAAGCATGTTATGTTCAAAGAACAAGTTGTCCTTAATTGTCAAAAAATACATCTAGCTAAAATGTATATACCAAGATTTTTTTTAAGCTTCTCATAAACTTATCAAAAGGTATTTTTTGGAGGAGCAAGCATTCTATATAATACTTTTCAATATTATATATATGCATATTAATCAATTTCCGTAAATTCTTGCATAATTTCAATCTATAGACATAGTCCTGGAAAATTTGTGCACATTAGAGCTTTTGTTATCAGTGTTATTATTTATAAATGTGATTTTATAAATAATGTACAAGATGTACAAGAAAAATAAAAAGTAGAAAGATGTAACGAGAAAAATAAAAAGTAGAAAGATGTTCGAGAAAAATAAAAAGTTGAAAGATGTTCGAGAAAAATAAAAAGTAGAAAGATGTAACGAGAAAAATAAAAAGTAGAAAGATGTAACGAGAAAAATAAAAAGTAGAAAGATGTAACGAGAAAAATAAAAAGTAGAAAGATGTAACAAGAAAAATAAAAAGTAGAAAGATGTACGAGAAAAATAAAAAGTAGAAAGATGTACGAGAAAAATAAAAAGTAGAAAGATGTAACGAGAAAAATAAAAAGTAGAAAGATGTATGAGAAAAGTAAAAAGTAGAAAGATGTACACTCTGGTAAGCTCTCAAATGTTTTGTTTTTTCTTACAAACCTAATAAATAACCTAATAAATTAATAATTAATAAACCTAATAAATTATTATCATTTTAGATAACTTTCTGTTAAATATTTAATTTAATATCAATTTTTATTTTGTTGCTCTGCTTTACAATTTTATACTTGATTTTAGATTTAGATTTGCTAGTTTTCTATTTAATCTCTGAATTATCCTTAAAACACAATAGATATCTAACTAGTTTCGTCTTTTTTTCTTATGTGCATTTTATAGACATTCTATTTATTTTTAATGTTTTTTGTAATGAATGTGTGTGAATGTATATATATGTATATAGACACATGTATGTAATGTATTTAATGTTGTAATCTGTCTTAGAATGAAGACTTATCTACACTGGTAGAACCAAACTACAACACATTAGAGGATCACCTTGATGACTGTGATGAAGATGATGATGATGATGGAGATTCTTCATTAAAAAAAAATGAATCACAGAAAGCTGTTAGTGCAGAGCGCCTAAAAGCTTTTAATGTAAGTTTTGTTTGTAGTATGTGGTTTATAGAATTTTAATATTTCAAACTTTAACCTTTATGTTGTTAAAATAGTATAATATAAAATATAATAAAAATAGTTGCTGCTATAATCTGCAAGAACATTTCTTTGCTTCAGATAATAGATCAGATAACTGATGTGTTTACAAACAAGACTTTTTATAGGGGTTTATAAGCATAAGATCCAACTGTAAGTTAAAGAACTGGATAGTCCTTTTTAACTTTTTATTTACTAAACAATAAGAAGAAATATTATTAACATGATAATATTCAACATCATCTTAATGATCCTGACATCTTTTAAGTTTCAAGCACTTAAGTCAGTTGTTTAAAGGTCATACCAATTAGAGCACTGTGCTTTTGAGTTGTTTGTTTAAGCACAATATTGTTTTCTATTTGATTGAAAGTGGGAGATTGATCTTTAGGGGTGTCAAGCAACAGCCTCATCCAGTTCTTGTAAATGATGTACAGTAGATTGCTCCAGAGCAATTATATTTGATTTGAAATTGCTGCCATATTTAATAAGTGGATTTGCTTTTATAAAGAGTACCTTATCTATATTATTCATACTTCAAATTTTTATTGCATCTTTAATAACACCTTGCCAGGTTATGTGAGCCATATTTAGTGTCCTATTGTGGAGTGTCCTTGGCATGTAAGGAGTTCATCATGAGGAGTTTCATAACTAGAAATGTTGTTTAAAGAGTGAATGAAGTAGATTGCACTAGGCAAAACAACTTTCCAATATTTTAAATTGAGGTTCTGTGATTTTAGAGCTAGTTGGATTTTTTTCTTGATACCAATTGTCTGACCATTTCCCTGAGGGTTATATGGACTTGTTCTACTGGTAATTATACCCTTTTCATGAAGAAAGTCTTGGATATCTTTACTCATGAAGGGCATACCAAAAATGGCCAAGAGTTGTGAAAAACATTCTATGGTAGTAATTGAATCAATGTTGGCACAAGGAAACACAAATGGAAATAAAGAAAAATTGTCATAGGTAGTGAGCATATATATATTATGGGTTGCAGGTTATGTATAGATTCTTTGTTGGTTGCAGGTTATAGATTCTTTGAAGTTGATGTGTAAGCTTTCAAATGACTTAGTAGCTTTGATTAGTTGTGGGAAATGGTTTGAGTTGTTGACATACCCAACAGTTGCCTGTCACAGATTTCTATTCCTTTTCTGTTAACAATATCAAAGCTAAAACAAGATTGATCTTACATTTATTATTCTTGTTAAAAAAAAGAAATAAATTGATGATCAGTTAAAAGTTTAAATACTTTCCTTTTAGTATATGGTACCAATGTTAGACAGATTTAATAATAGCACATGCTTCTTTTTCAATTGGGGGATGTTTTGATTCAGATTGTAACAATCACAAAAAAAGAGCAACTGATTTACAATTCGGGTTAAATACCCTGGCAAATGCTGTATCAGATGCATCAGTTGCTAATTGGAATGCTTCATACTCATAGAACACCTGAACAAACACTTAATGTCTTTAACACTTCAATGCATGAGTAATATCTAACAACTAAAATTCTGGATAGGCTTTTTAGCTTCAATATATCAGTTTAACAATCTTTATAACTTTATAATCCTACTTCTTATGTTGCAAATTTAATCCTCTACAATATACCATAGTCTTTATTTTTTCAGTACTTACTGAAACATGTCCAAAGTTCAGTGTACACTTTTTTGAATTTTTATCCAAAAGAGGACAAAGTATTTATTGTTAATCACTTTCTCATGGTAAATGTCCTAAAAATGACCATGTATGATATACTGCAACGCAAAAAGAATAATATAGGACCAGAACAAAAGGTTGGAATTGGTCGGACTGCAAGAAAAATGCTTAAGAAACACATAGAAAACACATAGAAAGTTGATTGATAAGAAGGATGGCATTTTACAGTGTAGCTTAGCTAACAGATTCAATATTTCCCAGTAGTTTATATCTAAAATTATCAATGAAAAGATGAGCATTCGCTATTGTAAAAAAACTAAAGAGCGAAAAAGAACATTGGTTCAGAAAGCAGTTTTGTGTCAGTGCTGGAAATTTGTTGAACTTTTTCAGAAAAAAATTGTGATCATTGACGACAAGTCATAGTTTTTTTAAAGCAACACCAATCTTTCTGGCAACGCAGGATATTATACTTCTGCTTCTGATGCAATGCCTAATGAGGTCAAACTCAAAAGAAAAAGCAAATATGAGCCAAAATTATTAATTTGTATAGCCTTGTCTTAAAAAAAGGAGTCTGAAAGAATAACATTGCTCCTTTGGGCCAAGCATTTTACAAAGATGTATGCATTTCCGAATGTCTGATTAAATTAAAGAATTTCGTAAACGAGGCTCACAAAAACAATAAAGCTGTGTTCTGGCCTAATTAAGCTTTTGTTTACTATTCAAACAAAGTGCAAGATTAACTAAAAGGCGAAAGTATTGAATATGTGCTGAGAGACAAAAACCCTTCTAATGTGCTTGAATTGAGTTCAATGGAGGATTTTTAGACTGAAATTAAAAGATTGGTGTATGCAGATAATTGGCAAGCTAAAAATCTCCGCCAACTAAGAAATCCAATTGAGTATTGTATAAAAAAAGCTTACCAAAGTCACCTACATTGGCTTGGGGCAAGTACTTTTACAAGAATTTACTGTGTTCGTCAAAATGACAAACAATTGAGTGAGAGCTTATTGACTAGCTTAGGGTGAATAAACCTGATCTGAACATCCACTATCAATAAAAGCTTTGATAGAATGGCTGTTGATTGTGGTATTGCAACTAGACTTTCCAAGAGTTGGAATTATGCTACTAGTAGTAGATGCTAATGTTAGTTTTAAGGGATGCAGTTGAGTTGGTGCTCATTTGCTTTGAAGACATACTTTAGAGAAGTGTCCTTTTTTCCAGTTAGCAACAGTTTGTTATAGGTAGCAACAAGGCTGGACATCTATACCTTGTGTGTATAGCCTTTTTGCAAAAGAAGCAAGCAATTATTGTATTCAGTAGCTTTATGTAGAGGTTACTCAATGTTTCTACAATCTAGATTAATGTGTCTATGATCATATGTGTTACATTCACTAATTTATATGAAAATCTGATGAGAAAGAAAGTTAAAATTCTAAACCTATAGATAATTTTTGGGGTAATACATATAGAAAGTATTCAAAAGTTCTAAAACAATGTTTTTATTCTTGATTGTTTGATGATGTATTTGGAGGATGATGTATTGAATCATGCAGGTTGTAGGACTTTTTCCATTGTTGTAATTTTAGCAATTATCTAGTAAATAAAATTGTTATAAGTTTGAACCATAAATAAAGAAACAGGACAATACTTTTTAACTTTTTATTTACTAAAAAATAAGAAGAAATAATAATAGCGTAATAATGTTCAACATTATTACAGAGTATGAGAGAAATAACTAGGTGTTTAACAAAAAAACTCTATGTTCAATTTAGATTTCCATGACATTTTTTGATGTTATTTGATAACTAATGGCTTTATCTGTTATTTATCAATATAACTACAAATAATTAAAAAAAAGAATTAAATAAATTACAATTAATGTTCTCTTAAAATGGACAATTTTTGTTTTTCTTTTTTTTAAATAATAAATTTTTTTTAGATGTTTGTACGTTTGTTTATTGATGAGAATCTTGATAGACTTGTTCCAATATCTAAGCAACCCAAAGAAAAAATAAATGCAATAATAATGTCATGCCAACGACAGTTTCCAGAGTTTGAAGACCGTGCACGCAAACGGATTCGAACATATTTAAAATCTTGCAGACGTTCAATACGCCTTCGTGAAGACAGCAATAAACCCACGGTAAAAGTAATTTTCTAAAAAAAGCTCTATACCCATCCTAGATAGTAGAATGTTTAAATTTCATAGTGTTCTTCAAATTTTTTCATTCAAAAATCATGTAGTTATATAGATGATAGAAAAAGATTTTGCTATAAGTTCAATTAAATTATTTTGATATATTTAATATATAAAGCCCAAAGTTTGTATGTGTGCATGTGGGTTTGCTCTTTACACAAATCCACAGCTTTGATCCTATCCTCACCACATTTTGCACACAGGTCTAATTTTTCTCAGGGAAGGTTTTAGGCCAAGTTTGGCCCACCCTGGACTCCATGTTCAGGGTGTTTATGGCAGAAAAATAAATCCAGTCCCCCTCCAATCACTCCTTGCCCACCCCCACCCCCCACCCACCCCGGCAAGGAGGTGATTATGAAGCTAATAATTTTAATAGTTTTTACCAGTGAAAACCAAAAAATTATAAATATATGTTAGCAGTTTTTTATGATAATTTATGAGAGATAGTTTTGGAAAATTATATAGTATAAAAGAACGAGAAAATTTTTAAAAATAAGTTTTTGTTTGGAGAGAAGATTGTTATGGTTTATCAATGTGTTTGTTGCAAAAAAGCTACATTAAAACAGCATAGTTTTGTTCCCAAAAACATGGCTTCATAGCTACAAATGCATTTCTGATTAATACAGTAAAATTTTATAATGAAAAACTCACTATTAGTTATAAAACTATCAAGCTCCAGATGGTCTTAAGTTAAATAGTTTGGATATTTATGCTAAATATTTATAGTTAGACTAAAATTCAGTAGTAATATGATTATTGCTAAAATAATATTTTCTTACAATTTACAATGAGTTTTTGTAATAATTTATCTTGCATTACATTCTTAACAAACTATAAATAACTATATTAATTTGTTATCTATAAACATGTAAAATTTATGCTAAAAACCTCTCTCCTGATAAGCCTTCCTCTGACAACCTTCCTCTAATTATGAACAAAGTTTATCATTCTTTTGTTTTGTGTCAAAAAAAATTAAGTTTACACAAATTTGTGTGGATTACACAAAATTTAACAAAGTAAACAAAATTATAGCACTTATTTGTTTATATCCTTAAAGTTAGACTACTTTTTTTATGTTAATTGTTTTCTTTTTTTTTTTTTTTTTTTTTAATTTATTATCTTTAATTTTAGTTTGGTTCTGAAACAAGTTCAATTGAGAAAAGATTTATAAGAAGTTATTATTTGTGTTTGCTTATAGGAAGTGTTTTCTTCAGAATTTTAATAAAGAATGCAGAATTATATTATTTAAAGAAGGCTAGAATAACGAACGTGTCTTTTTGTTTTCTTGTTTACAGTTGTATCAGCCTT
This sequence comes from Hydra viridissima, assembly GCF_058129835.1. Classification (NCBI taxonomy): domain Eukaryota; kingdom Metazoa; phylum Cnidaria; class Hydrozoa; order Anthoathecata; family Hydridae; genus Hydra; species Hydra viridissima. The sequence continues at coordinate 7,356,862 of NW_028324313.1, forward strand.
CGTCTCAGCCTCCAGAAATAAGTGTAAGTATTGTAAAATCAAGTTAAGTATAAAATTTGACAAGTTTAAAAAAAGTATCAAAATTTTTTAACTTTTTCTTTTCGCTGATTTAGCATATTCTAGCTCAAGCATGTCATAATGAAAGCCATGAAGCAGCCAAGCGCCAAAGAATAGATGCTGATTTCCAAAAGGATAATCGAAGAAATAGATTCTTCAGTGGCTCATCTGTTAAAAAGGGTAAAAGAGCTTGTAAATATTTGCAAGTTCGTTTTTAAAGTTTCTTGTTTTTAGCATTTTACTTTATACTAAACCATTTCAATTGTGTTTATAACAGATACAATATCACCACCGTTTATGTCAGCGTCTTCAATGAATGTTGAATTAACACATGCTGAAATAATATCAATTAAATCGCTAATAGATGGGTACAGACAGTCTGCTTCATTTTTGCACCGCTCCGCTGATGAATTAGAATCCATTCTTAAAAATGCACGTACACCTGATGTTGACACTCCAGCCGTAAAAAGAGAGGATAACAGGTGTCCTCACGGTGAGTTACTTGTTTCTCCAACGCTTGAACTAAAACGCAAGGCAGAACAAAGTTTATCTACTTCAAGTCCTACAAAAGCAGTTTGTATAAGCAGTGTCAAAAAAGAGCGTAGCTCTCCATCAAAATCTGAATTTGTTAAAGAAATTTCACCTAGTAAATCAATCAAATGTGATGAAGAAATCTCACCAAGCAAATCTAATAAGTTCGACGGGGAAGAACAACTTAAAAAAAAAGACGATGATTCGAAAGAACCAGATAAGTTTGATCAAGAACAAGATTCTACTACGTCAATCAGGCTGTTAGAAGCAACTCGGCTTCAGTCAAATAATGAATCAGATATAGCTGGAGAAAGCCAAACTAATACATCCAGAAAAAATTTTAATGAAAGTTCTCACGTAGTAGAAAGTTCTAGTGATGAGCCATTAGTTAGCAGTCAGCCAAGCTTAAAGCAGCACTCTTACCAGAACGATTCGAACGAAATCACACCTGTGTTATACATTCCTGATATGAGTAAGCCTCGTATTGATATAAGTAAGCCTCGTAATGATAGAGTACTGAAAGAGAAAACTTCTCAAATTTTGACTCATTCTCCAATTTATTCAAAACGTCTTCAATATGCGTCTGCTCAGCATAATCGAAATCTATCTCCGATACCAACAAGTAATTCTTCGGATCATCGATTCGAAAATGAGCGTTTTGAAACGCATCAGCAGCGTCACACAGAAATGAATGGTGAACGCATTCTTCATCATGCAAGTATGGCCTCCGCTCAACAGTTTCGCAACGCTAATTCTACGTATCACAACTCCCATCCTGGCCATATATCTAGCTCTGGTCAATCTCCATGCTCTGACGAGAGTTCTTACGATCTGCATCAAAAGCGTATTTCACAAGAAAATTTCTATGTTGATGCTCCATCGCCTAAGCACTCTTCAACTAATATTTCTTTATATACGAAACCGCAGTTATCACCTAAGTTGCATATTACTCAATATACAGGATCCCGAAGTTCATTTGAAGGTAATCTCCGTTCACAGACAATTGTATACTCCCCTCGTCAAACCGCTCAACAAGTGCGCTATCATGTTGGACAACAATCAAGACAAAATCAATTTAACAACTATAGTGTATTTAACTTTGATAGTCCTTCCCCTCAACCATACTATGAGAATCGGCAACAGCACCAACAGCAGAATTTTCATCCCGTTCTATCTCCTCAGAACGTCAGTTATCACTCCGTGATGTCACCTAATCATTCGCCGTTAGTACAAGATTTACCCAGACAAACACATTTTTCTGATCTAAATCGCCAGTCTCATTATCACGACGCATCTCCACACGGAGAGTACACTCATTTTGACATCCATCCAATGCATAAATAAAGTTGTTCTTTAAATAGCATTTCTATGAAAATAAATGAATATTAATTAGCAAAAAAGATTCACTATGGGCTGCGAATTGGCATAAAAACTTTGAGGTACTCTTCTCATTAAAAGAGTGTTAACACTGCGTGTTTTTTAAATAGTAAATATGAATTGAGAAATATTTAACCTTGTATATTATTGTGTTCGCATCCTTTTTTTTTTTCTTTTTTTTTTTTTTTTTAGTGGTTAGTTTTTTACTAGTTAGGATATATAAACACGTTTTTCTAGTTTTTGTAACCAGTTTTTTAACGTTTCTGTTACTGAAAATGAATATCAAATGCAAGTTTATAAATATCTTCTGTTACCTTGATAAGAGATAAAGAAACGAAAAAGGAAACGTTTTCCTCGGAGAGCGTGGTTTTGAAAAATTTATTTTCTTTTAACTATTCACGTTTAGACTTTTTTATGCTTCTGTTCCACTATTATTTATTATATATAATTATAAAAACAAGCATTCTCCTTTGTTACGTGGACATAAATATTAAAGTTTTAGGGCTCCATTCTTTTCCCTACGTGTAGTTTCAAAATTATCTTAATGGGAAGAACACGACTAAATTTCTCAAATATGACTCATTCTCCAACTTATTTCAAACGTCTTCAATATGCGTCTAATTAACTCGATCGATTGATTGAACAATTATTTTTTGGTATCTGTGATACCAACATTACGAGCGTTTTGAAACGTATCACCATTTTCATCTTGTATGTTACGCCTGTTATTATGTCAAGTTAGTCGTGCTATAGAATGCCTTCCGAAGTACTGATTTAAAAAAGTGCTGTCTGAAAAGTCTAAGATGTTTATATTCCAAAATTTAAATAGATAATAACAGTGTTGTGCAAATTAATTGCATCAAACATTTTTTTTTTTTTTAATTTTTTATTTTTTCTATATTTTCTATAATTTAACTGTGATTAGATGGATAAATAAAATTTAAAAAAAGTAAATAAACAAAGATGGACACTAAACCAAGAAAAAGATCTAAAATATTAACTTTACTTCAATATTCTGATAAATCTCAACGGGAGATAGCCACATTATGTTCAGTAAACCAATCTACAGCTAGCCGGGTTAAGAAACATTACATTGCAACAGGCAGGTTATCACCAAGGAAAATGTGGTCGAAAACGAAAGACCTCAGAAAGAGATGACCGATATCTGATGCTGGAGAGTATCAAAAATCCACAAAAGATAAATGAACTATTAAGGAATGATTTAGCTATGCATAGCATCCATGTCTGCTCGAGTATTGTGCGGAGGAGGTTGATAGCTGTTAGAAGGTTTCCCAGAAAACCTCCTAAAAAACTATTATTTACAGATGTCATAAAGAAACATCATCTCTTGTGGGCAAAGGAAAACAAAAAATGGACTAAAGGACAATGGAGAAGGGTAAAACAAAATGTATTTGTTGAATTGACAGCATTTATTTATTATATTTATGTAATCATACTATTTTTAAATATTGAGGCTATTAAATTGAGAAGGCTTGATAGTAGTTTACTTGTTTATTTATTGATTACAGGGTTTTTTTTCGCATGAATCACATTTTGAAGTGCAAGGCCAGTGGTCACAGTTTGTTCGTTGTTCTGATGGTTAGACTATACGACCCGGATACATTGAACAATATGCCAACCATCCAGAAAAGAAGATGCTTTGGGGTTGTTTCTCTGCTCTTGGACCAGGAAGACTCTACCCAGTTACTGGCATGATGAATTCTGGCACTTAGATTGAGGATCTGCAAACATATTTAATTCCAGAGATGCAGGATTTAGCCACATGCCATACATCCAAAAAAGTCAAGAAATTCATGGTAAAAAATAATATTAAAAATGGTATGGCAACTCCCCAGATCTTAATCCAATTGAGAATCTCTGGGCAATTGTAAAAAAAAGCCACCACTATCCTTCAGATTTGGATTGAAGACACAAAAATCCAAAACATTTGTAAAAACTTAGTGGATTCCATGCCAAATCGTGTGCAGAAAGTCATAGCAGCACGAGGAGGACACATAAAATATTAGTGCATGAGTTTTTATTTTATTAGAGTAAGAAAACTCAAAATTTCCTGAATTTTTATTGTTTTTAATTTTGATGCAATTAATTTGCACACTACTGTATGTTCTAAAGTTTGTATTGGAAATTATGACAAAGAAGCAGAAAGGGCTTGAAAAAAATGAAAATAAAGGGGACATGCAATACAGTCTTACAGCTTTCAAGAAATTTTGTCTCTTAAGTTGAATTTTAGTTATTCTCTCGGGGAACAGAAGCACTGACCTTTTTTTTGTCTTCTTTTGTTACTACTGATAAACATGTAAGTTTATTTCGGTAAAAGGAATTTTGAATCTTGGTTCAGCTGATTTGTATTTCTTCCACATCACTAATATTTTTTTTTTTTAAGAAAATATTTAAGCCTATAAAGTTTGCTTGTTTCGCTATCAGAATAAAATTACATATTTAAAGAAAAAAATTTTATAAGCTTGAATATGTAGATAAGGTTAGGAATATTTTTTGTACTTCCTCTGTGATTTTTAGGGCTTTCTGGTATAGCCTCAAGCATTAGCCCATTATTAAAATCCTATTGTATTGGACCTGATAACAACGCTCGAAGTCCGTCTTAATAAAAACTTTTACCCTGTTCTTCCGAATAAATTCCCACTTTATCTTTAAATTGGTCCAAGGCAGCATGTTACATTTGCACTTTTAGGGATATTCTGCAATCGTGAGTTTGACGTTATTAAGTATAGTTTCTGCAATTTTGTGATAACATGCTCCGTTATTTCTCAGAAAACCACGAATCATTGCTTGAAGACTTTCCAAAGCATTCTCTTCGGGAGTGTTTAGCAGCAGTGAAAACTCATCAATGATCGTTTATTTCTTTATTTTTAACTTGTCAAAAATATTGGCTTTTACTTTGGCAAAAATACTTATCACAAACGCCTTGCATTTTCATTATAAGGCTAATCATTTTAAAATCTCCTATTACAAGCCAGGTGTTCTCTTTACACTTTAAATACTTTCAAACAAGCAACATTTTCAAACGAATTCTTTTTTAGAATTACGTAATGACTCAAAGGAAGAGAAAGAAATTTGTTTCACTCATGAAGTAAGACCACTTTTAATCTTTTTTAAAAAAAGTATGAAAGAAGACAGTCGGAGGGAATACATTAGAATCTGATTTCTTCAAATAAGCTTTTCGAATAATTGCACTTACAAAGTCTGTCTTGTCTACTGAAAAAGTAAGAAAATGCTTCATGATTCTTTCTTTGAACACTTGTTAAAAAATTTCTCCGAATTACGTTCCACCGTTTAAACCAGAAAGCTAGAATTTTTGCTATACTTTCGAGCAAGTTTAGACCTCTAAATAAGTTTATTAAATCTATTAATTTATGGCTCACACATTACTTATTAATTTGATCAGGGAGTTTTGTTATCATGGCTGCCACTAGAATTTTTCTGAAACTTTAGAATCATTTATTTCGGGATAAATGTTATAAAACCTACGCCTTCGTAACATATTGGAAGGTAATTTATGCTGATTTATAGAACCAACAACTATGTTCAATTAAAAAATTAACAATTATGTTTAAATCAAGTTTACTTATAAAGTCTCTAAAATATGCATCACAATGATTACAGGTCCAAAAATGCCTGGTTTCATGGAGATAAAGAGTCTTTGACGTTTCCAGTGCCTTGAATATTGAGAGAATCTAATGTTGGGTCTCGAATGTGTTCAATTTTTTAACAAATCGCGAGGTTAGAATTATTTTGTTCTATCTCCAAGTTTAAATGTTGGGAGAATGTTTTTGATTTTTTCTAAAAGTAAAACTTGTTTAAAGTTTTAGCTTTTATTTTTAAAGAAATAATATCTTATCTTTAAATAATTTATGTTTAAGCAATTTATTTAGAAAAAAAATTAAAAAATAATGCGTATTTTAAAAGTTATTATTATTAACTAAAATTAATAACTCATTTTCTCCTAACTTTTAAAATTGGTGATAGAACAAAATAATTCTAACCTCGCGAAATGTTTACGCTCCCCTTTCTTGTAGAGTAAATCCGAATAAACTTCAGAGTGGTAAAAGTATCAAAGTATTTTTTCATCCAAATTTTCCTTAGACATCTGCTCTATGGTAAAAAAAATTCCAATAATTTCTGGTCAAAGGAGTTGAGGTTATAATGCATGTACATACTCATTTACGCGAATTTTCTTGAACTTCGCAGAAAAAAAAAACGATGCTAAAGTTGTTAAACGATTTTGATTTATATTAAAATAAAAGATGTGCGTAGTAGAGAATTTTCTGATTTTCTTTTGTAATCATGAAGATATTTTGTAGTTTTTTCTTTTGTAGTTTCTTTCTTTTGTAATCATGAAGATATTTTGTAGTTTTAATCATAGAGATATTTTGGTAGTATGAAAATGTTTACTTTTTCACAAAATTTTTATTCGTACGCAGGGATTATTTCTCATCCAATATTGTAAGATGTCCTTTTTTATTTATTCCTTATATTTTTATTATTATTGCAAATATTGTTTATAATTATGTATGTTATTGTTGGACACAATGATAACTAATATTTTATGTTGCTTTAAATTGTTTTTTACGTTGTGTATGATATATATATATATATCCTGTACATCCACATTTTTTCTAAAATTACTGGTGTTGCACAAATTTTTATCTGATAATATATTTTCATTTTCATATTTACATTGCTATATTATTTATAATTTTATTTTTTAAAAATTTACATAGTTATTATTATGAAAAATTGACCATACTCAGTCACTCTTCATATACTATGAGGCGCAAAGAGCAAAATGAAAGAAAACGAATATCAGCAACTAAAACTTGTCAATCTCTAGATGGATGGTGTACAAAAAAACAAACTAAAAATCATAATCAATCTCTCAATGAAAATGCACCAAATACTAATACCGCAATTTCTAAACAACATGATTCTATTGATAGTCCTCCCGCTAAAATATCTCGTACTACCAAACAATCAGATTCTGAACCTCTCGCTTTCACCAATGATGTTGGTAAAATATTGAATGCTACAATGAATTATAAAGAATTGAGTATGGTGATGAGGACACTCGATGATAGTCAAAAGTTCTTTCTCTTGAATAATCACTTCAAGCCACCTAAAGAATATATTTTTCCGTCACAATTTCTTCACAAATCGCGAGGTTAGAATTATTTTGTTCTATCTCCAATTTTAAAAGTTGGGAGAAAATGAGTTATTAATTTTAGTTAGTAATAATAACTTTTAAAATACGCATTATTTTATAAATTTTTTTCTAAATAGTTTCTTTAAATATAAATTATTTAAAGAATAAGTTATTATTTCTTTAAAAATAAAAGCTAAAGCTGTAAACAATTTTTACTTTTAGAAAAAATCAAAAACATTCTCCCCACGTTTAAACTTGGAGATAGAACAAAATAATTCTAACCTCACGAAATGTCAGCGTCAATTCAAGGCAAGATACTTAACGGATTACAAATGGATGGTCTACAGTCTATTATTGAATGGCGCATACTGTATCCATTGTTCGGTAATGATTCCTATCTCCAAAAGACAGAATTTGGGAATATTCGTAAATAAACCATTTACCGCGTTTCATAAGTTAGATGAGAAGGCAAAACAGCATTGAACAAAAATAAGCCACCGCAATTCAATGATTTTGTCAGAGACGTTTTGTAATTCAATCAAGAAGCCAAATGAAAACATTGATACTCGTTTTGATGAAGAAAGAAAGATTAACATAGAAAGGAATCGACACATTGTAAAAACAATAGCTGAGGCAATCCTTTTCTGCGGAAGACAGTGCATTGCTCTGAGAGGTGATCAAGAAACATTGTCGGCATCTGATAATTCGATAAAATACAACCCGGGTAACTTTTTGGCAGCGCTCTAAATTATTGCGAAACATGATGAAATCCTACATCAGCATCTTTCCCATATTAGTATCAGTAATCGAAATGCGAAATACACCTCTCCGCGTATTCAAAACGAAATTATAACAATTATTGGATACAACATCATCCGTAGTGACTTGGTTAAAAAAATAAAAGCTGCTGCGTTCTACAGTATTCTTTCAGACGAGGTATTTAGCCATAATCGTGAGGAACTTGCATTTTGCATTAAATTTTTTGATCAAAATAAAGACATTCGTGAAGAATTTTTATCTTTTCTCCATGTTCCAAGAATCACCGGAGAAGTCATTGCTAGCACCATGATTCAATTTCTGCAAGACGTCAATCTCGATTTAAAAAACATTCGTGGTCAAGGATACGACGGAGCTGTAAATATGTCCAGTGATAATGTAAGTGTTCAGAGAAAGATAATGAATGAGTCTCCAAAGGCTGTATATGTCCACTGCAGTGGATATTGGCTTGATCTTGTTATAGCCCATTCGTGTTCTCTTCCAAATACAAGAAATACCATTGCCAAACTGAAGAACTGTTGTCTGTTTTTCCTTGCCACTCCAAAGAGCGAGAGTCTTCTGCAATCAATCATCATGAAGGCATTTTCAGACATTTCCAAACCCAGAAAAGGTCTCATTGACCTATGTAGAATAAGGTGGTCTTCACGGCATGACTTATACAGACATTTTTATCAAGCATACTGCTACGTAATTATCGCTCTGGAATATATTTCATATGGTGCGAACGAAGATGCATGCGGAGAAGATTTCACAAATGTTACATGGGATACAACATCCAGAGACAATGCTAATGCACTGCTGACAAGTCTTACGTCTTTTGACTTTATTGTAAGTTTCTTGACTATGCACCAATTCCTGTCACATTTGGAAGGAATAACTGTGAAATTAGAAGGCCGCACTGTGGATATTATCATGGCATACCATAAAATTGCTGAGGTGAAATCTGTTTATAAAGATATTTTAAGAAACATGGACGAAGAAATTTCGCGTGTCTACACCCAAGCCGAACGAGTGGATCGTTCTGTCAACACCGAACCAACAAAGCCAAGGACTGTTGGACGTCAAATAATGCGCAACAATGCTCCTGCGATTAATCCTGAGGAGTATTATCGACGAAATCTCGCCATTCCATTCCTTAACCACATAAGCTCAGAGTTGGAGAGTCAATTTTCTGACCTTTCCATCCTCTCCTCTAAACTGTTGAGGCTTGTACCATCTACTCTCTGTGAAGAGGAAGGAGCATCTCTTCAAAACGTTGTCGAATTTTATGCAGAAGACTTATCATCTGCTGATTTGTTTCCCCAAGAGTTGTTTCGATGGAAGCATCGTTTCCAAAACAAACCTCCGGAAGAATGTCCTTCAACTGCAGCGCAAGCATTAAAAGAATGCGACGCAGAGTTATTCCCAAACATTTTCATTCTTCTAAACATTTATTGTTCAATCCCAGCGACCAATTGCGAATGCGAACGTAGTGCTAGTGCATTGCGCAGACTCCATACATATTGGAGAGCAAGTATGAAGCAAGAAAGACTCTCTGCACTTGCATTAATGCATATCCACTATGGTAAAGTCATCGACGAAGAGAAAATTGTTGATATATTTTCACAAAAATATCCTCGGCGTCTACACTTACGATCTGTTTTGACTGAAATTATTTGACTTCACACAAATTCAGTGTCGGTGCTTATTAAGCTTGTGTGTCATTATAAAGTTTATATTTGTGTATTATTTTGGAAGCAATATATTTGATGTTGTAAAAAAATGGTTCACTTTTTCAAATTTCGTTTTTCAAATTAAAAACATTTTTAATGATCAATGTAAACTAATGCTAAACTAATAAAAAAGGTTTTGGTTAAGTGACACGACATAAAACCTGGCGGTTTCTCTGGTTCACAGTGGACAACATAGTGAACTTGCCTCATATTTGGAACATGATTTTTTTAAAATAGGGCATACGGTCCCGTTTTAAAAGCACGTGTTCTAAGATGGAAAAAATTAAAGGGGTTAGGGAAAATGTTTTTTTTCTTTACTGTTAGCGAAATATATATGCATTTCTAGTGAGGCCTGAGTACTTGCGATGTTACCAAAAAAACTATTTTACCTATACACTTTCAATAAATAATCCTTCGAAAGAGAATTGATATACAGAAAGGTGTTCTGTCCTAGGAACTTTCCCCTAGTTACAAACGTTTCAAAGTTCATGTCTTCAGTGTGTACACCATGAAATAGTAAATAAAAAGTTTGGAATAGACATTGTTTATACAAAATCGCAAAGAAACAAACATTTTACATAAGTTAAATAACTTATTGAACAATAAAATACAATTTCAGTAGGAAGAAAAAGGTGTGCCCAGCTCCAAGTTTTTTTAAATCTATGGCTCCAGCTCCGGCTCTGTGTTTCTTTGAACTTATGGCTCCGGCTTCCAAGTGTTTGGCTCCAGCTCCTGTTCCTTTAAATATCTTTAAAAAGTTTTTATTACACTATTTATTTCGGGGAAACACTGTAAATACCATAACCAGTTTTATTATTTTATTTATGAATTAAGCTACATGTTTAATAAATGAAATAATACCTGAAAAATATATGAAAAAAAAAAAACAAAAAAAAAAACGTTAAAACTCTTTACTTTATAGCCTTTTAATTTATTCATAAATAACAATATATAAAATTATGTAAAACAGTTTAATCCTAAAAAAAATTGCTTCATAACGGCTCTAAGACTTGATTTTATTACTTTCAGTACTGAGAATAAATACTCCACGAAAACCTTTGGAGATGTCTCTAATAATTTTTAGATACTTTATTATTGCATCTTCTCCTGAAATCTTTGATTGTTTATTAAATTTCTCCACTTCAACGAAAGACTCAAACACTAAGAGCTTAAATTTTGTCAATTTACTAAGCGGAGGAACGTCTTGATGTGAAACTTTGTAACACCACCATGTTGTTTATCAAGGATTTTTTCAAAATCAAACTTATTATCAGAGGAGATAGTTGATGAGGATGCCAAAATATTAATTTCAGCTTGGGAAAGTTCTTTAGAGTTCTTTATATTTATTGCTATAGCACATACAGCATCCTTGGTTTTTCTTTTTTATTTATATGCTAATAAGCATCTGTAAATAGGATCAATGTAAATCCCAGCTGCATTACACCATTTTCCAGGAAAACTCTCTTTTTTCCATAGAGAATTTCATATTTCAGCATGGTACTCTCTGTGTTATTGAAGAAGTAGATCAGAGACTTCTATTCCTCGAAAAACTGAACTGGGGTCAGGTCTTCATTTGAATTTTTAATGTTAATATGTAAGGTTGAGACAGCAAGGTTTCACGCATTAATAACCATGATTTCAAGCTACAAGATGGTTTCAGTAAAAATTTTAACTTGGAAAACTTTAAACACTGGTCACCAGCAGAATTTTCATGAGATGTGTTAATTTTTTTGTTTTGGTTTTTTGCATGTAACAAAACATCTTTTTCAATCACTCAAACTAGAAGGTCATTACTCTGCTGGAGGCCCAGAACGAAGACCTGGATAGCCCCCGTCCCCCGCCAGCTCTCCTCCTTCTGTCAATGGGCCTGATATTACATGTTATATTTAAATCATATTACTAATCCAATTTTTTTAATACAGTGGACCTGATTAATTTTAATCGCAGTCTAAGGCACTGATTAGATACAATAGCAAGATATTTGTTTTAATAAACTAAAAATTTGTTTTAAATTTGAAAAACCATTAAAAAAAGACAACAATTGCATTATTATTTTATAAAAATTTATTTTACAACAACAATTGCATCATTATTTTATAAAAATATTTTTTACAGATCTATTCAAAATTATGGAAATTTAATTCTATTCTTAAAACAATAAGAAACGCTAAAAATAATTCTAAAAACTCAATGTCAAATAGTATTAACAATAACTTGATTGCACTTTATGTTTGTTAATTTCATAAGTCTCTAATTTATCAATTTCAATAATATAGCTCGATTGATAAGGTTGCTTAGTTATCTAAAACATTCTAATACACATAGATAGAAAAAATAAAATAATAGCACAAATGCTTTAAATTCTCAAAATAGATTACAAATCAGTTAATAAATTAAAAAATGTTATTCTGTTTTAAAACAGCTGCAAACACACTATTTTGTCAACAGCTTAGTTTAAACTTTGTTTAATATGTGTGCAATACAAACATTGTTACACATGTACCCAAGATATCAGCTGTAGTTTGACCGTTAGAGAAATATTGAAATTGAATTCGATCATTAACTTCAAACTCACGTGTGTCATGTATTTCTCTTGTCTCAGCATAACCAGCACTTTGGCCATGGTAACACCGAGCAACTGCAACATCATTAACTAAAAGATTTACATTTGCTGAACCATTCCCAGTAGTTGAGCATTGTGATGAGTACCTCATAAACAACTGGAGTAAACATTTCTTTTGAACAGTGTAAGTACTTTGCCCATCATACTGCAAATGTGTGTCCAATGGAGTTATAAATATATTCCAGTTGATGAACTGTTGATTGGTAAATGAACCATTTGTTGCAGATTTTAGATAAAGTGGAGGTTGAGCAATATATGTGTCATGCTTTAAAATGAGGCTATTCAAATCCTCAGTTGATTTTGCTACCCTCTTTTCTATTTCCTCCAGTTTCAATGTGTGATTAACTTGTGTTTTTCCAATATCATCATTTTTTAATGAACATTCAGAAAATAGGGTGTCATACCTTTGCTTGGCTTCCTTAAACATGTTTATTTGTTCAATAATACTATTCTTGTTCATTTTCCTTGTCTCTTTCTCTTGCTGCTTTTTGTTTTTTTTCGACAGCATTATGTCCAAACGTTTTTGCACTTTCTCAGCTAACTCTGGCAACCCATAAAACTTGGCATCATACTTTAGCATGTTAAGAACGCCTTCATCTTTAATCTTCGAGAATAACTCTCCGTATGTCAAGTACTCCAGTACAAAACGAAAAGATGTGGGATCTCTAGAAATAAATACTTTATCAGGAGGAGGAAGCACTAGTTCTTTGTCATCTGGTGTCCACTGAAGCATGTGAAAATAGCTGTCTGGTTGTGAAAGCAAAACATCAAAGGTAGTTTCAAAGGAGCAATTTCCTACTTGAACAACAACCTGCTGTTGCTTTTCATAGTGATTTGAGAATATTTTGTTGAGATGATTTTCACGTATTCTTAAATTTTCTTCTTTTTGGTTTAAAATTTCTTCTCTCAAATCCAATTCTCTTCCTTTAGTCTCTAAGGCTCTACATAAGGCTTGTGTTACCTCTTCACTGAAGCTAGAAACGATTCTGGATCCAGCCATTTTAGTGGTGCTCTCGCTATATCCGTTTCCTTCAATTCTGATAACTCCCCTATTGGTATAACGTAACGCCCTCAAAGGATGATATCTTTTCGGTAAACGTGTAAGGATTTGTAGTTTTTTTCTCGCAATCAACAAGTCACTAAATAGCAATAATTTTCTCTTCTAACTAACTCTCCCCTTTTTACAAATTTTCTCCTTTATATATACCCCATGCTTTTCCCAAAATATCCTTCCACAAACCGTCATAAATCACCACAAACACATATTTACAATTCTTATTGGTAAATCTATTAAAGCTATTAAATCCCTAACGTCATCAAATGTTCTAGAACTTTCCGAAATTACACTCCTCCTTGATCCTTACGGATCATCCAAATAGTAATCAAGGTATTTCGAAGGCATGCGCCGTTCCCGACCACTCCGTCGCAAAAGCATGTCGATTTCTTGGGGTCTATCTTCAGCGTCGATATTTTCCTCGTTCGTCTCTAATACATCTTTAATTGGATCTCCTTGGTTTTCAGCGTCCACTTGATCAGTTTCAACATTTATCTCTACTTCCTCATCAGGGATAATGTAGGGCTGAGTATCAGTTCGAGGTCTAACATGTTTCACATGACGCGGAATGCCGTTCACTTCTACGGTTTGGTTTAACGCATTCCGAGTTACCGTAGCTGGTTGCCACTTTGTATGGCACCTCGCATTTGGTGGTTTCAGCCAGACTTTATCGCCGATTCGAAATCTCTCGTTCAGGACATTTCGTGCAGGAAGATTCTCTTTTTTCAATCCTTTCACACCAATGGGGTAGCTGTATATTTTGCCCATCGGGCTTGCACCATTTTTGTCGGCTGAGACATTGTACCAATATAGTGCTTCCGGTATCGACATTTTTGATCGTTCTGCTATTCTCTTGATCGTACGGTGGTTTCTTTCCACAATTCCATTTCCTTCAGGATAATAAGCGGCTCTATATCTAATTTGCACTCCCCAACTATCAAGGAAACTCCTTATCTCTTTAGTCTTAAATGTTGGCTCATTGTCAGTTAATATCTCAGACGGTGCTCCACGTTCACAAAAAACAAGACGGAGTATTCGGACTATGGCAACACTTCCGTATGAGCTCGATAATTGTCGCCACAACGCGTATTTTGAAGGTCCACAATCAATTAGACTCAAAAACTTGTCAGTGCCATAATGCGTGATATCCATGGCCAATCTCTCCCAGTTTTCTTTAACATCCAATTTTCCTTTTTCCCACCGTATTGGCGCTGGATCTATTGACTGACATGGTTCGCAATTTTTTATCACACTTTGAACATCGTTTTCAGTAGCAGTCGGAATTGTTTTACGAACAAAGTTTAACGTTTGATTCACTCCAAAATGTCCAGTTCTTTTGTGTATATTGGAAATAGCTTCAGCCTTCGTAGCTGCGACTCCCATGCAACTATTCCGACACTCTGGCACAGTCAGTTTGTTGAGCCATCTGCTGCGAACTCTAGTTAATGCGTCGGCCAAATTATCTTTAGAAGGAATGAGTTTCACCTCGACGCTAACATCGTATTCTTCAATTAGTTGTTGCAACACGCTCAGTCTTCTTCGAATCAGCATTTCCCCCGTCGCTTTTGATCTCAACCTTGATTTTCCCGTAAGGGCGTCAGAAACCCAGTGGTACACAGTCACGGAATCGGTAAAAACAGTCACTTTCTTCAGCTTCCACATCAGAGCCATATTCATTCCCCGTATCACAGCGTCTAGTTCTGCCATGTTTATATGAACATCAGACGTTTCTTTTCGCAGCCATGTTGCATCCTCCACAGTAGTCTCCCCAACTTGAATAAGAGCACCAATCGCTAAAGAACTGGCATCAA
The DNA here is from genome assembly GCF_058129835.1 of Hydra viridissima. Classification (NCBI taxonomy): domain Eukaryota; kingdom Metazoa; phylum Cnidaria; class Hydrozoa; order Anthoathecata; family Hydridae; genus Hydra; species Hydra viridissima. The sequence goes on from NW_028324313.1 coordinate 7,371,983, forward strand.
CCCACACTTTTCCCTCATCACCACGCACAGCCCAATCACCACAAGCAGGCTCGCAGCGTTCCACCTCAGCAAATACTTCCTGAAGCACCCACTTAACGTTCTCATCACAAACATCATCGTCCCAACCCGTCGTCAGACTGACAGCTTTCCTCTTCAAGAGACTACAAATCACTCGCAACCAACCACACACGGGTAAATGTCCTACCAACTGTCCACAGATTGAAAACACAACTCTCCTGGTTAACTTTTGCGAGATAGCATCAACTCGATTCCCTCTGGACCACATCAGTTTGTTACCAACCTTGCGCACACACAATCCTAACACACGAACTCCATTATCATCAATCTGCTCACCATCTTTACTCTCTAAACCATATTTCAAAAAATGCCTCTTGACATAATCAAGACTCACCACACTTTCGTCTACGAAAATGTCGTCTACATAAGCGGACGTTCCCCTCTTCACTAATTCGTCTTGATCAATGACGGCACTCACAACGGATTTCATGATCATTGGCGCAACATTCAATCCGAAACCAAGTCGTGTCAAGCAATACCTTTTATTTCGAAACACCACTGTTTGGAACGGCCAAAGAGATTTATCAGTTTTTAGTTGAAGATAAGCCTTGCGTAAATCGATGATTGCTGGTTTGTTACCCATCCTTCTCCATTCTCTAAGCTTTTCGACACATACATCTGCATCTCTCGTGTATGCCTCAATTAAATCGTTAGCTTCTCTCCAGTCTAGAACAGGTCGGATTTTGTTGTCTTTGTTTCTCTGAATGACAGCCATTAACGGAATCTGCCTTTTGGGCGGCCCCAATTCATTTTCGTTGTACTCTAACAGCCATTTCCGATCAATCCATTCCTGTAGTTCGTTTTCATAGTCTGCTCTAGCGTATTGTGGAATTCCGTACTGTGCCACTTTATTATACAATCGGTTGGGGCCTTCTCCATCTCTCCATTTCCATTTGACTCTCCATTCAGCACCATTAAAAACTGCTTCATGATCTTTCTTTTTTATTTCGATTTTCTTGACTTTGTTCTTGTTCAAAGCCGTTGCTCCACAGTAACTTAATCCGAACTTCGCTTTTCCCAAAGGAGAGATGGATACTCCTCCTAGTAACTTAATGGAACTCATTCCAAGCATCATATCGACTCCAAACGGTTGGAAATCCACTAAAATAACCTGATCACGTGCTTTAATGCCATCAACCTCAAGAATCACGACCGCTGACCCAGTGCACTGATGAACCTTTCCTTCAAACGTTACTACCTTTTGAGAGTTTGAGTACCTACATTGACTTCTGGGCAGGAATTTTTTATTCAAAATTGTCTTCGAACACCCTGTGTCTACTAACGCTGTCGCAACCATACCGTTAACTTTCAAACGAATAACAGATAATGCGCTCATTCCACCGATGTTCAGGAGCGAGGTAGCGCAGATACCTCGCTCCTGCAATCGTTTCCCTGCAGCTTCCAGCATTTCGATGCAATGTGTCCTTCCTCACCACATTTAAAACATCTAACAGTCTTCGGAGACAAGCTCTTCGCAAGCGAACAGTTCTTTGCAATGTGATTCAAACCTTTACAGTTGTAACACACTAACGCAGTTTTTGTAGCATGGCGTCTAGACACAGCGCCAACAGCATCACTGTCAATCACATTTGCACAGTTCATAGCAGCTCTCACTCTGGGTAACATTTTATCAATCGGGTCCATTACGGCTCGAAATCTTGATGATAAGACTTCTGGCAAACCCACAACAAACGCCAAACGCACAGACTCCTCTGGTAATTTAGCTAGATAGGCTAATCGTCTTAAATCAGCTAAAAACACGTCAACTTTTTCTTCGTCACATAATTTTCGTTTTGTGAATAGTTCATATGCAGTGTAGGCATCTATAGAAAACGCCGCTAATAACACACGCTCGACTTCCACTACATCTTTTTTGACTTCCGCGGTTAAAGCATCGTACACTGCATAAGCAGCTTCTCTGAGAAGAATCGGAAAAAGTAGTTCAAGCTTTAAGTTCTGAATTTCAGCAATCACTTTTGTTCGTTGAATCCAAACAGCAGCATCCGAAGTGCCATCATACGTTTCAAACATATCAAACAATCTCATACTTGGTTCCATGGCCCGGTTAGCTTGTAGTTTTTTTCTCGCAATCAACAAGTCACTAAATAGCAATAATTTTCTCTTCTAACTAACTCTCCCCTTTTTACAAATTTTCTCCTTTATATATACCCCATGCTTTTCCCAAAATATCCTTCCACAAACCGTCATAAATCACCACAAACACATATTTACAATTCTTATTGGTAAATCTATTAAAGCTATTAAATCCCTAACGTCATCAAATGTTCTAGAACTTTCCGAAATTACAGGATTTTATATGCCATTAATGACCTGTGAAGAGTGCATTTTTATATGCACATTAAGTAGTGAAAAAATGTCACATCTCTAGACAAGGTGTCGGCAGTTTTCAAATACCTTCGAGATTGCTTTTTTAAAGATTTTCTAGATTTTTGGACACTGCAAACTATTTTCTAAAACAAACCCCCAACTATTGCCCACCATGTTTTCATTTTAGTGTCCAAAGTACCGATGCTCTAAATTCAGCCTGGTGGAATTTTTCGCCTCTCTAAGTAAACCCCTATCTTCCTTTGACTTTGTCAAGGTGGAGCATAAAGGAAATAGCTGCTCGTAGTTTGCAACCTTGCGAAACCCAGAAATTGATTATACTTAATTCGATGTAAAATTTCATATTTGGTTAAAAAAAGAAACATCCATGGATGTTTCATTTTTTAACCAAATATGAAATTTGAATACTGGCAAGTATTCATACAAAATCTAATTATGAATAAAAATTTGGCAAAAGTTTGGGAACAATTTGAAGAAAAATTTTTATACGGGTTTTAAAATCAAAATTCATGACCCAAGAAGTTTAAAAAGTTAACTTGATTACGAGTTTAATACTTTATTACATAAGTTAACATTTTTTATGAAACTAACTCCCATAAAATATCTACTTTACTATAAAATACCTGGCACTTTGCACCGGATATTCCATCTTGTCTATAATATACATATATATATATATATATATATATATATATATATATATATATATATATATATATATATATATATATATATATACATATATATATATACTTACATATTTTACTATCTATAAAGTCTTTATAATCAATAACGACTTGATATCGACGCGTTATGAAAACCACAAAGTAGGCAAGAGTATCAATATCTATTTTTTCTCAAGAATCCTTTAAAGAAACCCCGTTTACTAGTTCTACGTATTAACTGAAGATCCAAACATTCATTAGGATTTATATTAGGTCTTTGCAATAGCCATTAAGGAACGCTTCTCTTTTTTAAAAAATTCTTTTATCGGTTGAACACGATGAAATTCGATCTTTATCAATGAAGTTTATCTTTAAATCTTTTAATACTCAAAAAAATATCAACCAAATTTTTCTCTTTTTTTTTTGCCGAAGAAAAGTAATTGATTGATAGAGAAATTAAAGTATTTTGTCACTCAAAAAAGACTTAAAAATATTTATATAATATAAGCTGAGAAAACTTGTGCATAATTGAAATTAACAGTGAAAACTATTGGAAAAAAGGTGTTTCCATAAATGCCAGCTCAGTAATATTTTTTTTAGCCAAAAGGTAGGTATGTTACTAAGAAATTTAATTATATTCAAACTGAGAAAGTTCCTTGTATGGCAAGCGATCTGGTCTTGTGGTTTGAAAAATTCATCGTACATTACTTGTAAGACTGGTATTGATTTGTATGTAGAAGAATACTCAAAGAAACGTCTTTTGCCATTCAATAAAGAGCATGATAAGACCACATTATTTTGGCATAATATGGCTAAAATATACTACCTCAAGAAGTCATTTAAATGGAAGGAACAAAATGGCATCAAAGTAGACCCTAAAAAAGTAAATCTCCAAGTTTTCCAGGGCAGCAAGTTATTGAAAAGATATTAGCCAATTATGACAGGAACCTTATTGAAAACCAAGAAACTAGCTTCAGATGAAGATGATTTATTAGAAAAAAAGGATAACAGCTTTAAAAAGGCATCTCCTAAGCAAGATTCAAAAGATGATGTCAAGTTCTCGCAAAAATACTCGGTTTCTAAGCGTCCAATTAAAAACTAAAAATTGCTTGTAATAAGTAATCCTTTTAGCAGATTTTTTGTCAAATAAGGTAACATGTCTATATATTATTTGATCCATACAACCTTCCGTAGTCTATATAAATACACTTGTTGCTTAGAAATCAGAAAAACAATAGATCGTAGTTATGATTCATGGATTTTTAAACTTGCTTTTTAATGCTATTTACTAACCATATTTGATGTCACTTTCAGCTCAGAATCAAATACACTGATTGTCACATGAAAAGGAATTGCATACTTAGTTAAAGAGTTGTTATCAGAAGAATACGATTTTATTTTTACAAGTAGATTTCAAGCAGATCCTCTTAAAACACATTTTAAAAAACTTAGGTAAGAGAAGGAAAGTTTTAAATTAGTTTGCGTGAAGTTTTGAAAATATGGAACGTAAATTTGAAAGCATATGGACATTAAGCATTACATATACTGTTGTTCACTGTCGAATAACAACCTTTGTAGAGTTATTTAATCTCATAAGCCACAACTTTTTATCAATAAAAGCAAGAGCAAGTATGAGGAGTATGCTTGTTATTACTCTTTAAAAATCTTTCCAAGAACATTGCATAAGAACTGTGATTTTCTGAACTCTTTAAAAGACGAATAGGTCGATCAAAATTTAGCTTGTTATATGACATGACTCGTCACAAAATACTTTAGCATGCTCAGATTATTTTGTTGACAAAACCTGATAAACTGTCAGAATGTTAAGGATGCCATGCCTTGAAAATTCAAAAAATTTCCAGAACATTAAAAAAAATATTAAGGTATTGTATCTACTTCTGTATCTATATGCCTTCCTCCAATAAAAAACAAAAAAGGTTACGAAAACTTTAGGTAAACCCGATTTTACGAACGAAAAATCATAGAAAAAATTAACGGAAAAAAACAACTTACTAATATTGCAAGCGTATAATTGTCCTGTTCATTCCTATTAAAACGTCAGAAAAATCTTTTTTTGTCTAGAACATAGGACAGCCATAAAGTTATCATGTTTTTCGTAATTATCAATTTAAATCACCTTTCTTATGCAAAGCAGTCTTTTTTTCTTAAGAACAAAATTCTTAAAATGATTAAAGCAACAAAACCTAATCTTAAAATGACTTCATGAGTATTATCTACCTATCTTTTATGATGAAATAAGAAATCTGTGTTTTGACGGATGAATTTTTATTTTTTTCTACTTAACAGTGAAACTTCATTGGCTGATATATGACTTATCAGTCATATATCAGCCAATGAAAACAATCGTTTGTTCGATCGAGCAGATTTTCAGAAAATTAAGTAAAAATCTCGTTGATGTATAGACTCATCTGTGAAGCAAACTTTTTAATTCCTTTTTTTACTTTTAAAACAAAAACTTTTAAAACAGCCAGCAATGTTTTTTTTATTAAACGTGATTTTTTTTATAATCAAAAGTTCATGCAGTATTTAATCATCATTTCTGTTTATCAGACAAGCTGGAAGCATGTTTTAGAACCAAATAACTTTGATTTTAATCCATTTAAAACTTTAGTGCAGCATTCTTTTTATTTATAGATAAATAAAAAGAATGCTGCAAAAAATTTTAGTGGCAGCACTTAAGTAAAGACAAGCAATCTAATATAAGTATGAGAAAATAGAAGAAAATAATTTTAATGAAATATATTTACAAGTTTCTAAAACTTTAATGCTGCTGTACAATGATTAAAAAAAAAAAAAACGTTTCAACATTTAACACATTTAACACAAATATGTCCATGTCTTAAATAATAAATATAAATATTTAAACGAAAGTAATCAGTTCTTCTTTTCTTTTTTTGGCGAGTCGCAGTATGTCTTCAGACAGACTCTCCACAGATTTGTAACTTGCAACTTCAACGTTGAAAATATCTCGAAGAAACCCAAGCATTGAATCCTAATTTAGCAAAAAAAAAGTTGAATCAGAAAAAAACAGTTTCACAGTCGGTCTAAAGAATCAGAAGACAGAAAGATAACAGCAAACCCGTTGAAAAAAAAAAAAAAGAATAAATACGTCACACAAGGATATTATAATAAAAAAAACCTTAAAGGAGGAACATAGTTGATTTAATTCTTTCACAGGTCCAAGAAGTCCCCAAGCTAGCACTGGAGTAATGTGCATCGAAATGTCATAAAACTTAGCATAAAATCCACTAGCATTCTAGAAAAAAAAAGCTAGTAATTTTGAATATGAAGTGAATAAATAGGTTAGAAGGGTCAACATATTGATCAAATAAATCTCATTTTGGATACAAAACAAAACAAATTAAAAGCATGATAGCTAAAAACTAAGAAAAGAAAAGACTAAGAAAAAAAAGATTGAGATATGAAGTTTTAGATCGGCATTAAAGTTTTGATGCAAAGGTGAAAAGCATGATCATAAAATAACGTTAAACATGGAATACATTGAATAGAATAACAAAATATTTATTTTTATAATTTTATTACATTTTTACCTTAAGCATGCTTTTTTTGCTTTTTATAACTGCCCATATTGCTGTAGCTAAAGCCTGTGAAATAAAGACATTGTTTAAGTGACTTTCTAGGGCTTTTTTTCCTCAAAGGAAAATTACCATGTTATATTCTTCCTAAACTTTTTTTTGCACATTAGAAAAAAGAGTGCGCACTTGCATGCATCCCTTAACTTTCCAAGGAAATGTTTTATTTATCTAAGGATATTTTCCACCTTACAAAATCTTTCAGAATAATATATTTGCTGTCTAATGTTTTATGAAAAAAAAATTCTTCTCTCAGAGGAAAGGGTTAAAATCAAAATGGAAGTAAACAAATAAAAAACAGCAACATTTTATAACATTGAAATAACTTAGAAAAAATTGACAATTGTAAAGTATGCACAAACCGTTTCTTTAAACCTGGAAGAAAGCCATTTATTTTGTATTGCAGTAGTAATTGAATAAGGTGGATTCTCCAAATCTACCAAAGAGTCCATAATCATGAAATCAAGCACTACATCGTAGAAATTCAACATGCAGACCTTTATTTTAAAAAAAAAATTTTTTTTAAAACTTTGTTTTTCTAAATTTGTTAAAACAAATCCATGACGAAAAGAACAACACTCACCCCTCTTGATGATAATTCTTCTTCAATATATTGCCAGTTGTTAAAATCTGAGCAATAATCTAGCATATTATCATAATGCTCTGAGAAACCAATATAATCCTACAAGAAACCTTTGCATATAACCTTTTGGTAAAGAAATCAAATCAAGTCTAATAATAACAAGTTAGGGATAAATAAAAGAACAAAAAATTAACTTTTTTGGAACATAAATTGAACTGTGTAATATTAAAAAGTAGCATACAGGTGAGCCATAAGAGGAGTATTGTTAGTGTAGCATGGTGCAATCTTGGGGTTGAACATTTCAAAGAGCTATAACTAATTTGCAATTCTAACTAACAACTAATTTGCAATTCTTTGGTATTTTATGTTCTCTTAACTTTAAACAACTAAAAACTGTTAAACAATAACAACTTTAATTGTCAAATAATAAATTACAACAAATTTGCAATTCTTTGATATTGAATAATAAATCACAAAAGCATTCTTTTTTTTTTTTTTTGTTTTGAAAATTATAACAATTTGAAAAACAAAAACAAAAAAAAAACAAATTTAGACAATGTTGTATGCTGCAGCCCCCCTTTATGAAAGAACTTTTTCCTTTAGTAACGCTATATTATCTTTTGCTTAACTTTAGTAATGTGAGTTCATATTAATCAGTGTTCTTTAAAAGGGCGGATTTGCACAAAACACTTATGTCAATTTCATCCTTCTAAAAATCACTGATTCATATATGATATTAATGATATTTTTGATATATGTAAAATGCATAATATATAGGACATAGGTATTATAAATAAAATAAAATATAGAAATATACATGCTTAGCTTGCTTGAGTAAAGAAACCAGAACTTCTTTACCAGAATTAATAAACCAACAGCGACAATCGGAGTTAGATAATAAATTCTAAACAACAAGTTTTTATTTAAAAACTACGAAACTTTAAACAGTAAATGGAAAACGCATTTTCTGTGTAACACACAAAAATATGTTAGAGGACTTTCATAAGCCAATTCAATAAGTTTTCAAAACCAATCAACAAGTGAATCGTTCATCATAACATCATTCTCTGTATTTTTATAATATACATTTAAAACATTTTTAAAATTGATTTCAGTTTGTTAGCCAAAGATTTTACTATTATAAAATTGTTTGCAATGTAGAAAATTAAAATGCAAATTGAACAAAATAACGCTCAATAAATTTATGAAGTAATTATTAAATGATCACAGAGCTAATTTAATTACCAGCTGTTTTAATTACCAGCTAATCTAATTAATTACCACTAATTTAATTACCTGCTGTTATGTCAAAAAATATATTTTTGTAGTAGCTTTAAACATGAGTTTCAATATAAGAACAAAAATATTTGCATTATTAAATATTTTTTTTAGAAGTCTATTCAATACCTTAAAAGCTCTTCGAAGGCAATAAACTTTCACACAAAAATCAACATCATTTTCACAATTAAGAAGTTCAGTTCTAAAAAAAAGTAAAATTACTAAAATACAAAAAACTTAAGGGAGAAATTGAGGAAAAAAAAAAAAAAAAAAAAATACAAGAATAAAAAATTTGAGAGAAATACCATTTAAGTCTATTAAGAATATATTATTGTATATCAAGTAGTAAAAAAAAATTGTTACTGGTTATTTCTCTTAGTCACAGAAAGTGTTCTTTTGTGTATTTCTGTAAACTAATACACTAAATTTATAAGTATTTGCATATCATATACATAAAATAAGGATTTTGGTGTGAATTTATCTGAATTTTTTTTTTTTTTTTTTTTTTGAAAAACAGAGTAAATGTACTGGTAAAAGATTTCTACAAAAGATTCACAAATGAGGTGAAATGATTATGTCAGGGAAAATAGATAAGGATACAGTACATTTTTAAAATTAATATAAAGTTTAAAAGCACGTCTAAAACAACGTCTTAACAATCAATTAAAGATTTGATCAAGGTGCAATTATTCTTATCACAATTGCTGATAAATTATTGAATTTACTAGTTATTGTAAGAGTAATCGAAATTGCTAAATTCTGATAGACCAGGATGTTGTTTGAACAGATGTTGTTCTGCAGGCTCCATATAATTTCTATGTAAACAAACTGAACTGCAGCTATGATTTTAATAAGATATTGTGCAGTTGGAAAGATAAGTGAGATCAAATAAGTGCTGGCAAAATTGATTATACAAGCTATTTTGATAGCGGCTTTCATAGTCAATGATTTTGAGTTTCTTAAGAAACTTTTTTTATACAAGGTTCTATTGTACAGATAGCTCCATCCTGAATTTTTAATTAGCATAACTAGCAGTAGCTATACAAAGCTTAAACTTACTTGTCTGCTTCCACAATTACAAAGTTCTTAAGGTACAACTAGATTGTAATGGTAGAAACATAACTTTGAAAAAAATAAGATGGCAGAAAAAATTAAGAGAAAAAATTTAAAACCAATCATTTATCTTTTAGCACTAAAGAATAGAGATTTAAAAAAAAATCCATTTAAAAAGAAATTCTGAGAACTTAAATTCTTAAGTAGAGACAGTAAAATACTTTTGAAATCATGCAATTAAGCTGCCAATAGAATTAACAATAGAAAACTTGAAAGTTGCATTAAACAAAAGAAGGTCTACATGTTACGATACTTAGTTTTTTTTTACTGTATTAAATTAATGTTTAGTATGACACATGCATTTACTGAGTTTTTGACTCCATAATTCAAGACATTTCTAAGGTAAAGTCTTGAATAAAACTGTTGAATACCCCAATAAAAATTTTATAACAGATTTGCACAAACAATTGATTGCCATTATCTGAAAGGCTAAATGCACTCAAATGGTATTCAAAACAAATGAGAAGGTTTTTGAAACCATAACACAAACTTTAAATTAAAATGTTAAGATTTTTTTCATGGAAATAGATAAATTATGATAGCAGGTTAAACATATACCTTATACTTCTAACTGGGATTCCATATTGAGTTAAATATTCAATTCCATACATGTATAGGTCATTGCAACTGTAAGAAAAATGTTTTATACTGAAGAAACTGAGATTAAAAGTTTCCTTAAAAAATATATATATATAAATTGTAAATAACCTGTGTCTTTTGATAAGTACTTTAAGCTTTTGTTCAAAAGCAAAAATAGATTCATAACTCTCAGCATCAGCAATCTGCAAAAACATTTTATAAAATATAATTAACAGTACTACTACAAACCCATAACATAAAAACCTATAACAAAACTTCGAGCATCCAAATTCAGGCTCTGTTACAGCTTAAATTGCAAATTGAAAGATATTAAAATTTTTTTTAAAATAACTACAGTTAACGATAGAAACAACAACAACAACAAAAAAAACATATTTCTAATTATTATTCAATTAAATAATTGAATAATTGCGAAAAATTAAAAAATTAAATAATTGTTAATTAAGAATTTGAAATATGGAAATATATCTTTTTATATATTACCATTGTTCAATTTTTTGAAAGTAAACCAAGATTAAACAATATTTAAAAAAACGTACTTGAAGATCAACAGATTCCGAAGCTGATATAAATGAATCATTGTCACTATCATAATTATCATTTTCTAAGGCTTTAATTTTTTGAATTTCATCCACTAAGTCATTATAGGACTCTATATTCAGCTCAGCAGATAAAGCCTCTTCAACTAATTCTTCATAAACTTCTTTTTTATTGTTACTATGATCATCTAACATTTTTATAATTTGTGGCGGATTCTGAGCCAAGTCGATGAGGTTTTGAAGACGAATTATTTCATCTTCAATAAAAATCTCATGATTATTGTTCTTTGGTATTCCTAAAACTTCCTCTAGATCAGTCATTGATTTGTTCAAATCTTTGATGGCTAAAAAAACCTATTGTTGATAAGTAAATCTATGGACATATTGACTTTTTTCATTTTGTTTTCTTTTTATGAAGCATTAACAAAAATTTTACCTTCGTTGAGTTCTTTATCTACATCTAAAAATAAAAAGAATGACATCACTAATGCTATGAATAAAGGTTTAATGATAAAACATAACGGACAAACAAGATAATAAAAACCTCTTCTTAGAGACATACCAACCATTGGAGTAGGTCTTTTGACTGCAGAAGCACTATTTTTTCTACTCCTAATAGAACTTGCTCTCCTTTTTAAAATCAAATTTGATGGGATAGCTAAATATACAATCACAACTACACAGAACTTAAATGAAATTAATTTAAACAAAAATTTGCTAAATAGTAATACATCCAGAGCAAAAACCAAATAATTAAAATGAGTCATATTTAGATTAAAATGAGTCATATTTAACCCCAATTAGGGACACTGTTCTGGTTTAGTTTAAAATATCAAGACATAAATCTGAAGCAGTAGTTCTTATCAAGGAGTGGTTAAGTTAAATGGTTTCAAATATTGTATCAGAAATATAAAAAGGTAACCAAAGAGTTATTTCAAAATATGTTAAAAAATCATAACTATGTAAAACAGACATAAAAAAAACAAAACAACCTTAGAAGTGTTTTTTCTGAAAAAAGTATTTTGGAAAGGTAAACTTTGATAAATATTGTCAAGCCAGAAAAATTAACATAAGTTAGTACATACTTTAAGAAGATAATGACTCAGATAAAACAATAACCCAGACAAGATAAGAAACTGTTTTGAAGTCTTAAAATTATTGATTCTTTCTAGAGTGTTTTAAATCATTTCTGATAAATAGGCAAAATGTGAGAAACATATTTTAGAATATCATCAAATGTATCTACAAATTTGGTCTGCTCAAGACTTAAATCCAAATAATGTGATAAATTTAGTTTTGATTGTGCCAGTCAGTATTCATTAACAAAGGCGGACTTACCAAATGTTAACAACATAAGTAAAAATATGGTTTTAAAACTGTACCTTTAATTACTTTTTATAGTGACATAAAATTTATTTACTTATTAGAAATAAAGTTTAAAAAAAACATGTAAAGTAAGAGCTAAATAAATACAAAAAAAAGACTTATCCCTAAACAGTTATTTTGATTGTACATACTGCAGATAATTGAAGAGAATTTTACTTAATAGTTGCCACTGTAATAAAAAAAATAATAAAAAAAAAAATAAGGTAAAAAATATTTTTACCTTCATTATTTACATTTTGCTTTATGACCACCTTTTTTCCACCAAAAATCTTTGTTTTAGCAGACTGCTTGCCTCCTAGAAAACTTCCATATTGAATATAATTTTTAGTGAAGTATATTATTGAACCAACACCCAGTAGTGATGACAGCACAATTAGCTTTGTTTTTGCTGATTGGAACATAACAGATAAACCAGAAACTACCATATTTTAGCATTATTCTGGAAATTAGAATAACAGTATTAAGAAGTTGCTATATGTTAACTTTTTCTAAAAAAAAAAATAATATTATAGCAATAGTTCTAAAATTGCAAAATATCATGATTATACCACTGGTATTTAACTTTAAAAGCATCAAGGAGAGTAAAAGAATATAAAAGAAATTTTCTCTTAAAATTCTACAGTTATTCTATGATTTTTAAGATTTTCTTTTATTAAAAAGGAGCTAACTAACATTGAGCCAGAATAAAAGCTTAAGAAAACTATGAGGTTGGTAATCTAAGGACTTGAAAAGTTAAAATTAAAACCTTATCTGTAATCAAAAATAAAAAAGGGAATCTACGATAGGAACACAAAGAATCAACACTGGCTATAGGCTGACATTTATCCTCTCAGCTGTCAAATCAACTTTTAAAATAGGAAAGATTTATTTTGAGATGTAAATACAGTAAATATTTACAGGTGACGCATTTATCTATACTTAATATGTACTTGATATTATTTTATTTATAATATGTAAAGATATCACGTTGAGATCCTTTAGATTTTATTGAAAAGGTTTAGTGCCTACATACATATAGCTACCACGAACTTAGTTAAGTACTGTGTTAAAAAACCCGTAAAAAAGCATGCCGTAGCTAAAAACGAACTATTTGAAATGAAAGCCGGTTAATTCACCTATCCAACTTAAATTCTACCATTTTGCGCGGCGGGGACTGAACTCTAATTGTGTGGGTAAAAAGTCGAAAAAGCTTCCAAAATATCTGTATTTGAATTAGTATTTGTTTGTATTTACCTTTTGAACTCATCACGATGGGTAACAGAGGTAACTGTGCAGTAATAGGGTGTTCGAATAGCCATTATAAACTTTTTAAGTGGAAAAAACAAGAATGTAATGTTCATGAAGGTTTGAAAAAAGAACAATGTGGTTGTAATCGTCCTTTTAATCTTTACTGTTTTCCAAGTTCTTTAAGAAATTCTAGAAAAAGAGAAAAGTGGAAAATTTTGTTAAAAAGAGAAGGTAAAAATAAGAAAGAATGGAATCCATGCGACAGTGATCGTGTTTGTTCGATGCATTTTGTAGATGGAACACCTACGATTGCTAATCCAGATCCTACTTTAAATATGGGATATAATTCTACTAACATTAAGCCAAGAAAGAGTTTATATAAACGTTGCCCAAAATCGAACTTTTTAATTTTGAAAAGTATTAGCACAGAATGTAATGATATGAATAATAATACAAGTGAAGATAATACCAATGAGTTAAGTAATAATGATAATACAATTTATTTACCACCTCCAAGCTGTGAACATTCATATGCTAGTCAGTCATTGCTAAATGTGTGTGAAGGATGTAATTCTAAAACGTCTTTGATTGATTCACTCATTAAAAAAGTTAATTTCTTGAATATATCCTTGAAGCAACTAAACCAAAAACAAGTTAATCAAACTAAGAAATTAATGATTTTTTCATGCAACAAAGTTAAAACAGACAAAAAAATGAACTTTTATACAGGGATACCTACAATAGCTTTATTTAATGCTATCTTCTTACTTATTATACCATTTCTTCAAAAGCTTAGTTACTGGCGAGGACCAAAACATGTTCAGAATACTAGCAAATTAAAGCGCAGATTTCAGTCAACTAAATATAGAAAACTTTCTCATCGTGACGAATTTTTTTTAACAATTGTGCGACTTCGTCTTGGTATTCTTAATGAAGACATTGCAGAACGATTTGGAATTTCTCCTACAACTTCTTCTAACATATTTACCACATGGATTAAACTTATCAGCAGTGTGTTAGGTAGTGCTCTTATTGTATGGCTTCCACGTGAAACCATCAGGGAAAATTTGCCTAGTGTATTTAAGAATGCAGGATATTACAAGTGTCGTGTGATTATTGATTGTGCTGAAGTTTTTATTGAACGACCCAAGTCTCTTTTAGCACAAGCCTCAACTTGGTCTGATTATAAACAACACAATACATTTAAGTTTCTTGTTGGAATTTCGCCTAGTGGTTTTATTACTTTTTTATCTGATTGTTATGGTGGAAGATGTTCAGACAGTTTTGTTACAAAAGACAGTGGCTTTTATGACTTGTTAGAGCGTGACGATGAAGTCATGGCAGATCGTGGATTTCAAATTCAGGAAGAACTTTTGTTAAAATTTTGTACTTTGATAATTCCTCCAGGTGCTCGTCTCAAAAGTCAAATGATTGCATCTGAATGTAAAAAAACTAAAAAAATAGCAAACTTAAGAATACACGTTGAACGAGTCATTAATAGAATGAAAACTTATAGAATTTTAAAGAATGTTTTTCCACTAACAATGTTGCGTCATGTTGATGATATTGTGAGGGTTTGTGCTGTACTCTGTAACTTGAAACCTGTATTAGTCGATAATTCAAGAGATAGAAATATAAAACCTTAAAGTTGTTAAATAATTAAGTTAATTTGTTAATTAATTAAGTAATTTGCGTATGTGGGGGGTAGATGGGTGATGTTCAACAAGTGTATGTACGCAAACTCAAAAAATCGAGGTGTTCACTTGCCAATTAGTAAAAGGTGATTGCCGCCTACGTTCATGGCCTGCTAAGGCTATAAAAGTTGAACAGCACAAAAAAATAGTGATCACGTTTGCGAGCGTGAATGGAAAAACAGCACAAAATGAATTCTAGATAAATTAATGTTAACTTATTTCTAGAAATAAAACTTACTAATCTTTCAAGTTTTAATATTAAAACCATGTGGGGGGAGGGGAGGGTGTATGAAAATGTCATTAAAACGTCAAATAAAGTTACTTTTCAAAAAACTACGATGATTGAAGCCTGGGAACAAAAAAGACCTAAAAAGTTGGCCTCCCTGGCCTAAACTTAAGAGCCACAAGTTTCGCTTCCCTTACCTTTTCTAATCCATCACATTTAATTATATCAGCACTAATAATTAGGCACATAACGAACTAAGAAAAAGTTACTTCACGTTGAATTATTTTCCTAACGATATATCATACTTACGAGTCCAAAGGAGAAATATTTTTTTTATTATCTCTTAATTTCCACTTTAAACAGTTATAACTCACGAACCATAGAACCCCGTATCGTGAAATATTTTAGTGAAGGGAGGGGGAGGAGGATCATTTTTCAAAAAAGAGGCACTTTATAGTAGCAAATAAGTATATTGCTTGATCTTTATAACAAAATTTAGACGATACAGAGGACAAATGGTAGGAGAGGGCGATTGCTACAAAAGGGGGCGTTAATTGCCCCGTATGTTCGTTCTCGAAATGCCGCTACTGATATTCCCGGGATTTTGATAATATAAAAAAAAGGAACATCCATATAATTTTGACATAGTTGTCACTTTTATAGTTGGGGGGGGGGGGGGCTGAAACACAAATTAAGGGAGCTTAGGCATTCAGAATCAGAATTTGAATAGAAAAAGCAGAAATTTCTAGAAATGCAGCCATATTTATTTTTCCTTATCAAATAAAAAACAAGCTATATAAACTGCCATATATTGTCACAGTGGAAATCTTATTAAGCCTGTACTAAATGCTACCGAGGAAGTCGAAGAACTTAATGATAAATATCAAAAAATATTTTAACTAACAATGTTAAATGCACTAATCAGTTACTTTATCAGATGGTTGGTTACCTGAAAAGGACAGTATTAAACAATGGCCAATGTTTTTCCCAACCATTCTCGCTTTCACACATTCACAACATATTAATGACACAAGCCAAAGTGTCACCAGTCAAAGTGTGGTTGATTATAAGTTGAATACCAATTGTAGGCAGTTTGCATAACAAGTTTAATCCAGTTTCCAATTATTCAACAAAGCTTAGTGTTGAATAAAAATTGTGCTCAAATAATGTTTATAGTAATAGTCTATAAAATCACACTTGAGTTCTTCCCATTTGTTATTGTCAAACTTTATATGTTCAATAAAATTTCCATGAGGTGTCCACACCATAAAATATGAGTGATGGTGCCTTGTAACAGCCATTTGTACAAGGCATTGCATATAATATGCATGATTTTTATTTAAAGAAACACCAACATCATTTTTAATCAAATATGGAAGTTTTATGCTTGGATCAAGTGGGGACAAGTAATTTATAGAAAATGGGCATTTAACTTCAAGACATGCAGGTGGACAACACAAACAAGTAACGATACAATCAGGACTACCACCAATGAAGGGAACATCTCTATCTAAAAATAGCCCACAATCATGCATTGCTACACCTTTATGATTGATTTTTAAAATTTCATAAAAACAATTAACAGCATTTTGTTCCATTTCCCTGCCATACTTTATTGCAGGTATGTTTGAATTAACAAACGACATGCCAGATATACGTTGATTTAACTCCCACATATCAGCATCAATTTTATTTAACTTGTTCATTTTTGTCCAAACATTATAACTTTTTGAAGCTGTTATAACACCTTTTCTATATTCATACCAGTATTTTTTTTTATTTTGTCCTTTGGTCAACTGCTCAATTTCTTCAATATTTTTAAGCGTCATATGAAGTGTTATATTTTTTTCAAATGATAATATATCTTTTGACATAACCAGTATATCATTAACACTCATTAGATTTGATTGGCAAGTACTAATGTCGTTTACGACTTCTAAACTAAAGTCAATATCTGGTTTTGAGACAGCATTAAAAATGATGGAATTAGGCGCTATTTCTTTTAATGCTTTTGCAACATCCTGAAGATTAAGTTTAGTAGAATAATTAGAAATTGGATTAAATTTCTTATACAAACTGTCTACAAATGGTCTTTTTTTTTTTAAATGTTGAGAAAAATTTTCTCTGCTAAAATCTAGATTTTTAATTTTAACAGGTAAAACATCTTTTCGATTTGGAAGCCATTGATTTGAAACCATTGTGCAAGCCGGATTTGTTAAGCCCATTCTTACAGCAGCTTCAATTCTAAACATTGCTGCAGCAACATGGTTACATGTTTGGCTCATTCCTGCCATACATGTACAGTGACAAGATCGGATTTTAGCATTTTCTTTTTCTATGATCAACCACAGTTTATGGCTTGTGTCATTAATACGTTGTGAATGTCTGCATTCGCCTTTTATTGCACAAAATGGACTTTCCTCACTTATACAGTGATAAGAGAGTTTTTGAAGCCAGCCTGTTTTATAAAAACTAAAAGCTTTTGAATTTTTATAATCATTTAAGTCATTGCTGCCTAATTCAGATGGGTTAAACATCAAATAGTTAAAAATATCTGGATACAAAACCATTGGCCATTGTTTAATACTGTCCTCTTCAGGTAACCAACCATCTAATAAGATAAACGGATCACTGCATTTAACATTGTTAATTAAAAGTTTTTTTTGATATTCATCTTTAAGTTCTTCGACTGCCTCGGTAGCAGTAAGTACAGGCTCAATAAAGTTTTCCATTGCAGAAAATACACGAGCAACTAATTCCCTCTTCGTTCCAGAGACACGCAAATTTCGAAGTCTTAAATACTGCTTTAACTCATAAACTTTCATTTTGTTAATTAAATCGAAATCCATTATGAGTTTATCTTAGGATAAATAATCTTAACAAAAGAAAAGCTCAATGTTTACTTAAAAATCCTTTGTACGTAAAAGTTTATTTTTATTTTACCCACACAATTTGGATCCAGATCCTCAATATTTCTACGCGTTTTTTACGATCGGATTGGTGTATTATGTTAATTATTAATATCCGGAACAACATGACGAACATACCTACGAACAACATGCGAACGACAATTGATAATATCTGGAACAACATTCTACACTTGATAAACAAGTTTCAAACGTGTCAAACTTATTAAGAAAACTTTAAAAAAATACAATAAACAATTTTCAGACCGACTGAAACTTGCTTAATTCCGTTTTTGCTTTAATGGCGATAAAAATCAGTAGAGTACAAAAAGTTCTAAGTAGAACTTAGTACTCTGTTTCTTTGTCTTTATTTCAAATGAGGAAATTCTTCCTCATTTGAAATAAATCGCTTTTGATTATTCTTACTAAAATAGAAATGTTTGCTTAAAAAACAAAATAGTTTTTTGATGCTTTTGATCCGAAACTCTTAACACTTTAAAAGATATTTTTTCAAGTATTGCCCGGTTTTGGTTTTAACTTTAAGAAAACCACCTTCATGAATTATTGGCACTAAACTAAGTTCTAATTGCTAAACAACAAGTAAAGCCTTGTGTCAAATGTGTTTTTTTAAACTTAAAAGCACGGGTTAAAAGGGTGGGAACTTAGTAGCAATATCCGGGTAGGAACTGAATAGCGAGGGTTAGAAGTTTTAATAAATAATGAAGTATTGAAAAAAATATATTTTTAGATAATTGTAACGAGGTTACTTTAAGTCTCCCTATCAAGGTTACAAGCAATTTTAATTTTCAACAATTTGAGAAAACTTAAAGTCAAATTATAATATTACTAACTCTTTTATTATGCAAATCGCATTTTGATTTCGGTGTTTTAGAAAGAGCATCAAGTTGTGACTGTAGAAAGCTGGACAAATGATTTGGATTTTTCTGGTCTTTGGATAGCAGCAGTTAGACAATCCTTCTTTTTAGGTAAAGATGATTTCTTTTAATCAACCAATTCAATGTTTTTTCATTGTTGAGCACTTTGCAGTTAATACAAACGAAAAGTGTATGTTCTACAAAAAAAACTAATTATGAAAAGCTATAGATGATCTGGACTTGCTTTCAAATTAAATGTTAATCGAATTTAAAATGACAGAAGAAATTTTTACGTCTGAACTTTAGTTTTTTAAACAATAAAGTACGGTTTTGATTTGTGTTTTCTATACAAAAAGTTATAATAATGATTGATTTCATTTGAACTTCTGATCCTCTATTAAATTAACAAATTTTTTGATAAATTAATTAAGAAATAGGGTTTGTAAATATCAAAACACATTTTTGAGCTGATTTTTGAAATGTATGATTTTTTTCAGTTGAAACAAGAAACTATATCAAAAAACTACCCAAAAAAAACGTAAAAAAAGCGAAGAAAGAAGAACAGACTAAAAAAAAAAATCTAAAAAAGGTTGTATTTTTTGTTAAAGAAGGCAAAAAAGAGACAATAAATTGATATCAAGCAAGGTCAATTTCATATACATACATACATACATATATATATATATATATATATATATATATATATATATATATATATATATATATATATATATATATATATATATATATATACACATATATATATATATATATATCTATATATATATATATATATATATATATATATATATATATATATATATATATATATATATATTGAATTTCCAGTTTAAGAAAGATATCTGAGCTATGATCGATTACTTGTTAGCACTTAAATAGCTTTTAAGATTAAAAACTATTTAAGTGCTAACAAGACTTAAAAGATCATTAGTATTGTTGCGAATTGTTTTTTAATGCTTCAAAATTTCTCTTACTTGCTACGAATGCAAAAAGAGATTAGAATAACGCAACTCCTTCGTTAAAAAGTCATGAAAATTTAAGTCTATTTAAGTGGAAGAAGTATATCAGATAATCGATTTAAGGAAAAAGAAATTGTTTTTCATGAAGTATTTGCGCCAAAAAAAAAAAAAAGATTCGTTCCCAGAATGAAAATAATTTGCAGTGGTTTATTTTGTATTATCTTTATTAATTGTTTTACGGTAATATCTATTAGGTCTTTTTTAGGAAAAACTCTCTCTCTTCACATACTTTTTATTTTGTAAATTTAATTTACTAAATGGAAGTTTTGTGAAAGGCTCCAAAAAATGGTTTGGCTCAGAAATGTAAAGATGATGGATGTCCACACACAAAAATGTCAAATTATTACAATTTAATTTATAAAAGATTAATTTATTTAGATGAGAATCTTGAAAAATTAGTTATTCATAAGATAGCTCCACCAGAATTACACTTGATGATGGGGGCAGTTGGAGTTTTAGGAAAAGTATTATTGTTCCTCTGGAAACCTAGTTTTAAAACTTGGTTCACTTGTCATTATATTATCTTTCAAGGCTACCACAGAATTGGGTGGGATGGAAATAACTCCAACAAAATACTTGAAAAGTTAGATTATCTTAAACAAGCTGTGATTGAGGAAATCCCAATATACCAACTGATATTAGCTGTAATTTATTAACTGATATTAGCTGTAATTATCTGATATTAGCTGTAAATAACTGCTTGCGAGCGTTTAAATCAGAAAAGGATGCTGCTTTTGGTAAAGATTTAAAACCAGAATTTGAAACAACTGTTAACAATTTTGCTGATACTTTTAAATCCCTGCAAAATGACATCCGTAATGCAAACATAGAGGGATTAACCTTATCTACAACATGGAAAATACATATCATTGTGAGCCACATTGTTCCATTTGTAAAACATTATAACATGGGACTGGGAAATTTTGCAGAACAGGCTGGCGAGGCAGTGTATGGTAAATTTAAACCTACCTGGAAAAGATATAAACTCAGCACAAAACATATTAAACATGGAGAAAAGTTAAAAAAGGCTGTTGTCAACTTTAACAAAAGAAGAGTTTGATAATAGTATCATCCGTGTTGTAATCTTTAATGTAAAATATATGAATTGAAAAAAAGGATGAAAATTGACTATTTTTTATACTTAGCACGCGATTTTGATTTCAAACTCAATTGTTTCCCCTTACCATATGTTAGTAAAGACTATATTAGTTAGAATTTTTTAATTGACACAAACTTCAACCTGCCAGTTAAATTTCATAGCAGTGTTAGGAGCCGTTTTGTCCATAGGAGCATTCACCTACATGAAACAGTTTGTAGAATCCGTAAAGCTCAGCAAAGAGCGACCATGTATTTTAATCCTTGACTGTTATTTGTCCCACACAAAAAGCACTTCTTGATATGACATGGAGCAATTGAAATATCATGCTGTGACCGGTACAACAAAGACTAAGAAATCAACCTAGGGACCTTTACAGAATGTCAGGTGTTAGGAAGTATCAATAGAGAGTGTTGCAGCTGTTAAAAAAGCTATAGCTGCTTTCAAGAAATTAACTGTAGATATGATATCAATTAACCTAACTAAAAAAATAAACACTCTAAAATTACAACTATACGGTTTTTTTTTTTAGAAAGCAGAGGCTAAGAAAATTAACAGAAACTTTTAAGAAGCTTTTAAGAACTTAAGCTTTCTGAAATATTTTCACCTGGTCTTGTTGATCTTGTAAAAGACGTAGAATTGACCAAGCGCCGTAGCGAAAAACTAACTTCCTATGGCTCATTCAGTTACTATGAAAGTTGCTTTAGAAAGTTAAAACAAAGTTAAATACACTGAATGTATTTTGTTGATCTGTGTAAATCATATCAAATACTTCCCAATCTTTTAATCTTAGCCTTCAAATTTTAAGATCTAGATACCCTTTCTTAATCGTTTTAGAGTTTTTCTTCGTTCCTTAACACCCTGGCTAGACTTCTGTTTCATACTTTTTATCCGAAGTATATCTTGCTTTTGAGTTTTAGTATTCGTTACGTAACCGTTTCATCCAAATGATGTCAAAACTTCTTTCACTCCATAACCCACACTGTTTCTAAAAATTTTCTAATGACAGCGACTGATTTCTTATTGAAAGTCTTACTACGTCAAACACTCTTGTCTCCCGCAATAAGACTTTCATTACAGTTTGAGTTTTTCCACGGAGACATTTTAATAGCAAAGCGTCTGCTGACAAATCAAAGAATATAGGTTTAGTTATATTAATTAAACCTATATTTTACACTCTATAAAAACCATGATAAGTGGTTTTTATAAAGGGTAGTTTCTTTTTCTTTATCATATTGTCGTTTGCACAATGCGTCATCAGACCGTCAGCAAGAGAAATGTCGAAAGTCTTGACCAGAAAAATATATCGAGTGAAAAAGAACAGAAGTAAAGAACGATAATGAGCATGAAGAATGTGTTCTCTAACGCATGCTTTTTTGGAATCCATAATAATTTTGTGTTTGTTGGTAATAATCTGTTATATAAAAAAAAACTTCGTCACAACAAAGTTCAAAGCTTATTCTGTAATTAACAACATGGTATTAACAAAATAATCTGAACTTTACATTTGGGTAAGATTTTGAATAAAGAGACTATTACTTAAAACGCAAAAAGCGTCTTGGTATGGATTCCCAAGCTTAATGAGAACGTTAACAAGTATCTCGTTCCAGATTTTCTCAACTTGTGTGAAAAAATTGTTTTATCAAAAGGTTTTTTCTACCTATGACTCAAAAGAGAGACGCTTTTAACTCAAAATGATACACTCCACTAGGCAATCTAAGGCTTAAAAATTCTTCTTCCTCTGATTGGGTGAATGAAAACCTGTTTTTAAAAACTTTAGCGCATCATAGTGAACTTTCTGGTGCTGTTAAATAAAAGTCTCTAGTCTTAATTTATGACAGCCATGAAAAATTAAGACTAGAGACTTTTTTTGATTTTAAATTATTTTTAATTTGCTTAGTTAAGTCTATGATATCTGCAGTTGGCTTTACATGAATAAGATAATAGTATATTAAACATGTACTTGGGTCCGTCATGAATAATTTACATAGACCACCATTATACTTCTTTTCACTTTTTTTTCGGGTAACTATAACTTTCGGCATTTTTGTAACTATAACTAAGTGTAACTGTATGTATGTATGTATGTATGTATGTATGTATGTATGTATGTATGTATGTATGTATGTATGTATGTATGTATGTATGTATGTATGTATGTATGTATGTATGTATGTATGTATGTATGTATGTATGTATGTATGTATGTATGTATGTATGTATGTATGTATGTATGTATGTATGTATGTATGTATGTATGTATGTATGTATGTATGTATGTATGTATGTATGTATGTATGTATGTATGTATGTATGTATGTATGTATGTATGTATGTATGTATGTATGTATGTATGTATGTATGTATGTATGTATGTATGTATGTATGTATGTATGTATGTATGTATGTATGTATGTATGTATGTATGTATGTATGTATGTATGTATGTATGTATGTATGTATGTATGTATGTATGTATGTATGTATGTATGTATGTATGTATGTATGTATGTATGTATGTATGTATGTATGTATGTATGTATGTATGTATGTATGTATGTATGTATGTATGTATGTATGTATGTATGTATGTATGTATGTATGTATGCATGTATGTATGTATGTATGTATGTATATAATACACAGTAATTTTTCATATAAAATATATGTATTATATATATTAAAATTAATATTGTTAGTTTATTTTGCACTGAATAATTCGTTTATATTAAGTGAATAGTTCCTCTAAATAAACATGTAGTTGACTCATAAAACTGCTATTTTCATATTCACCACCGTAGATGTTATTAAAGCAAAAAAGTAAATTCATTTTATGCCACTTAACTGCAGGATTACCATTCATTGTTTTATATAAGGTTAAAATAAAAAGTGAAATAAATTTTGTGGTTGGTGAAACAACTCACGTGACAATAATTTACGTACATACTTGTAACTTCGTTTTAAGAGTGTTAATTTTTAATTGTTTTATTGGATACTACAGTTATTGTTTTTGGTAATAAAACTTTAAAAGATATGTGGCTATGAAAATAGCCGTTTTATTTATTAGCTACATGTTATTTTAGAAGATTTATAATTTAATATAAACGAATTGTTTAGTACAGAACTAATTAACAAATTTTAATTTATATAATAGATATGATATAATTTAAATACATGTTTCAAGTATAACATGTATAACATACAATATAAAAGAAAAAATATAAAAAGTTTGAGTTATTATTACTTCTATGCTTATTTTTTTAATTTAGTCTTCACGCTTTTCTTTTGAATTTAGTTTTTTTCACGTTCCATAACGCTACCTTTCACGTTCCATAACGCTACCTTTCACATTTCATAACACTACCTTTCATTTCCACCACCGTAGAGTTTATTCAAACAAATTAATTAATTTTAAGCCGCTTAACTGCAGGATTACCAACTTTTTGAACAGAACTAAGCGATTTCGGGGCAAAAGCAAAGTTTTAAGTTACGAGTAGACTCTGACTATTAAATTCAATTAAATTCAAAAGGGATAGAATGGAGAGCGATAATCCTTAAAGAGCTTTACGCTAATCAATAAGGGAGTTTTTAGAATTGAAGGAAACGGATAAAGCTAGAACACTATTAAAATGGCTGGATCCAGAATCGTTTCTATTTCCTAGCTTCAGTGAAGAGGTAACACAAGCCTTATGTAGAGCCTTAGAGACTAAAGGAAGAGAATTGGATTTGAGAGAAGAAGGTTTAAACCAAAGAGAAGAAATATTAAGAATACGTGAAAGTTATCTCAACAAAATATTCTCAAATCACTACGAAAAGCAACAGCAGGTTGTTGTTCAAGTAGGAAATTGCTCCTTTGAAACTACCTTTGATGTTTTGCTTTCACAACCAGACAGCTATTTTCACATGCTTCAGTGGACACCAGATGATAAAGAACTAGTGCTTCCTCCTCCTGATAAAGTATTTATTTCTAGAGATCCCACATCTTTTCGTTTTGTACTGGAGTACTTGACATACGGAGAGTTATTCTCGAAGATTAAAGATGAAGGCGTTCTTAACATGCTAAAGTATGATGCCAAGTTTTATGGGTTGCCAGAGTTAGCTGAGAAAGTGCAAAAACGTTTGGACATAATGCTGTCGAAAAAAAACAAAAAGCAGCAAGAGAAAGAGACAAGGAAAATGAACAAGAATAGTATTATTGAACAAATAAACATGTTTAAGGAAGCCAAACAAAGGTATGACACCCTATTTTCTGAATGTTCATTAAAAAATGATGATATTGGAAAAACACAAGCTAATCACACATTGAAAATGAAGGAAATAGAAAAGAGGGTAGCAAAATCAACCGAGAATTTGAATAGCCTCATTTTAAAACATGACACATATGCTGCTCAACCTCCACTTTATCTAAAATCTGCAACAAATGGTGTATTTAGCAATTCACAGTTCATCAACTGGAATGTATTTACAACTCGATTGGACACACATTTGCAGTATGATGGCAAAAGTATTTACACTGTTCAAAAGAAATGTTTACTCCAGTTGTTTATGAGATATACATCACAATGCTCAACTAATGGGAATGGTTCAGCAAATGTAAATCTTTTAGTTAATAATGTTGCAGTTGCTCGGTGTTACCATGGCCAAGGTAATAATTACATGGAATCGAGAGAAATACATGACACACGTGAGTTTGAAAATAAAGATCAAATTAAATTTCAATATTTTTCTAACTATCAATCTGTAGGTGATATCTTGGGTACGTGTTTAACAATATTTGTATTGCGCACATATTAAACAGTCTTTAAGCTAAGTTGCTGATAAAATAATGTTTCTAACAATATTAACACGGAATAATATTTGTTCTTTAATTTTTAAGCTGGTTTGTTATCTATTTTGAGAATTCAAAGCTACATTCTTTTTTTCCTATCTATGTGTTTATGGGTGCTTTAAAGAACATACCGCCTAATTGAAAACGACAAATTGGAGTCTTTAATGAACTTAGAAAAAACAAAGTATAATGGAGCTATTTTTAACACTGTTTGACATTTTGTGTTTTTTGTGTTAAAAATGATGTAGAATCAAATTTCACTAACTTTGAATAAATGTGTAAAAAAATATTTTTAGAAAGTATTGATGCAATTGTTGTTTTCAACTTGCAGGGTTATGTGTAAGAGTTGTCCCTTTGTAGGGTAGACCGGGGCACGTTGGCCCGCTTTTTTTTTCTTTAATTTGTAACTTTTTTGCATTTCGTGCTTTATTTTGTTTCTTTATGGGAGAAGGTTGCTAAAACTATATGAAATAAAAAATTCTTATATAAAAAGCTTAAATAAACTTGTGGAAATTTTTAAAATGCTTTATTTAAGATGATGTTCCTTGGGCCAATGTGCCCCTTACTTGAGGTAAGTTGGCCCATGGGTTGGGGCAGATTGGCCCTCAAAATTTACTTACTGTTATCACATTCTTACATAGATTTACATATTCCCTACGTAGTGCGAGGTTCTAACAAAAATATTAAATACCTAATTGATTTATTAGGCTTAATTCTTATCTAATGTTTTGAAACTGGCTAAAAAGTCTCAATCAGATTAGCGTTTTAATAAAAATATTCTATGACTGGCATTTTGTTCCATCACAAATAATTTAATATGAACTTAAAAATGTGCATGCGTAAACGGGGTACGTTAGCCCACATGGTCAACGTGCCTCATTTGTGCTGGGTCAACCTGCCCCATCGCCATGTTTAAAGTAAAATATACTTTTTTCTTAACCCATCAACAGATACTGTGTAACATTGTATATTAAAATAATCCTCAGACTTTAAACTTCAAACAAGATACTTACCTATAGCACTACTGTTGAAGACTAGTGAACACAAACACATCAAGCAAACTGTTCAAAATATACTTCAGCTTATCCAAAATCGATAAAAAGATACAACACTGGCAACTGTGCTCAGATATCAGTGATACTTCTGAGGAATGAGGGGAGGAGTGCTGTCGACCTTCCCCTTGATTCCTAGCGCGCCGAAGCGCATAGTCATAGAACTAACTCAAAAGGGCCATCCTGCCCCTAGGGCCGACATTCCCCAGTCTACCCTAATGGTTTTAGAGTTGAGGTTAAATATTAACTTAAAGTCTAAAATTCAAAAATATTAACTAAATATTGACTAAAACGTTTTGAAAAGTTAATCAAGCATTATTTAAATTAAATTCGAATATTATTGATTTATAATTGTAGAAATACGACGAATGAATTCTTCTGAAAAATATTATATTCCAACCTATTGGAAATAGGTAATATGGTTACAAATGTGTCTATAGCAACTGTCATGGTATAAGTTAATGTTACACTTTTCAAAACTTGAATGAGTTTCTTAAAACAAATATCTTGCTATTGTATCTAATCAATTCCTTAAACTAAGATTAAATGTGATCAAGTCCACTGAATATAAAATTTTCGATTAATTATGTGATTTGCAAATAATTATGTATTATCAGACCCGTTGACAGAAGGAAAGGGTGGAAGGGTGGCGAGGAATTCGCGCTGGGTCTCCCATGGGGTGAGGACCCACTAGTTTAAATGAAAAAAAGTCATGCGATGTTTTGTTACAAGCAAAAAAAAAAAGCAAAAAAATTAACACAGCCCATGAAAATTATGCTGGTAAGCAGTGTTTAAACATTCTAAGTCAAAGACTGGCCTTTTGTGAGAACTATCTTGTAGTTTGAGAATAGTTAGAAAACTTTATTTTTACTGCATGAAAATAAATTGATACTGTACTTACCAGACTCAATTCCTGCAATACTAATACTGCTGGACTACAAATTGCACATCGAGGTAATGCACCTAGAGAGTTTTATGACAAAGCTAAATCTTCGCAACACTGGGAGATTTAAATCTAGAGTGTCCTGGGTGCAACCAATTACTTAATCAAAGCACAATTCCTTGACCAAATAACATCCATTAGACGCTTACTTTCTTCTAAGATAACTTTCAATCAAGGTTACCAGGTGACCCTCAAACACAAGTTCAAACAAATATTTTTTATTATTGAACATTAAAATTAAAACTTGTTTGCGATTTTCATTTTATTTACACTAGTAAAAATGATAATAGTTAAATTAGTATCATTCTGCAAGCTTTTTATAATTTCTACTAACAAGTCGAGACCATATACAAACGCTAATCAAAAGATAACTTGTAAAACCTGTTTCAGAGAACCATAATTCAGAGATTGAAATAAAAACACTAATAAATTATTTCTTTTCGTCGGCCAATATTTGTTCGTAGGCCTGGAGTAAATCCCCCATCATCTTTAACTTTTTCTGTTTATAGCAGAATAATTCATTTTTTTTAACCATGAGTAGGTGCTTTAGTTCTTCTATTAGATTGTACAGGATAACGCATCCTTGTTTTCAATTAGTTTTGAACATGTCTGAAACATTCAAGCTTTTCTTATGTTTTTATACATTATTTAGTACCAACAAAAATATCATTCAAATGAGTTTTAAAGAATATTTTCTGTAAAATCAAGCTCTTTAAATTTTGTACAAAAACTAGCCACAAAAAAATTATTTCTTTTTTTTATTGGTTATGACCTTCAGAAACAACTCACAAAAATGTGCCCTTAATGTCCGAATAAAATCCCATTATGTAATTCGTAACCCAACAGTACCCTTCATATAAAATTAGAATGAAACGATTCATGAAATGCTTGAAACACTGCAATCTTTTTTGTATTTAAAAACAAAATTTCTGAGGTTAAGTGAAGTTAAAATGAGTTTAAGTCACAAAAAGCAAGTTGGAAATAGAGAATCTGAAAAGCCGTTTGAAATGGTTTCCTTAGGAAGTATAAAGCACGTAACTAAGAAACTCTTGTTTAAAGTTTCAAGGTTGCTTTAATAAATTTCAAAAAATCTTCACAACTACTCAAACATTAAAAAAAAATGTTTTTCTAGAAACTTTAGGCAATTAATTACAAAATCTTCAATTTATGTGTTTTAAATAAATTATGTTTATTTGAATTTGTTTCTTGTTTAAAATCTATGAATGTAATAGTAAACTCTAAATTTATATATAAAAAATGTAAATTTGATATTAAAACTAACTTTTTCAAATTATTAATGAACAAAAAAAAACTTAAAAATACCAAAAAAAAAAAAAAAAAAAAAGAGTGATTTTAAAAATCCAGAATTCATTTTCGTGATTTGCTAAAAAAACTAATTTTTGCAGAAAAGTTATCGATGAACTGTGTTATCTAACGCATATTCTTTCAGGATTCAGAATAAATCACTCGATTTTGAGGAGCTAATTTTGTGTTTGTTAGTAACAAGTTTGTAAGCTGTTATGCAAATAAAACTTCATCACAACTGCGTTCAAAGCCTTTTCTGAAATTATCAACGTGATATTTACAAATCAATCCGGACTTTTTTGATTTCATTACATTTCTACTTTTTTGAGTAAGATTTTAAATGAAGAGCAGTCTAGTAACGTCTTCGTATGGAGTTCACAAGCTTAATGACCATTTTATAAGTATCTTTTTCCAGGTTTTTTCAATTTGTGCGAAAAAATCGTTTTTATTTTAAGGTTTTTTTTCCTATGACTTCGATCTTAAATTATCCCACGTATATTCAATAGGATATGGAGCTTGTGATTGCAACTGTAAGACACGGGGGGGGGGGGGGGGAATGTTATTTCCCTGAAACTGTATTATGAACAATTTTTGCAGTGTGTTTTTATGAGGTGGGGTATCTAAGAAAAAAGCATATCAAAGATTCTGCTTGAGAAAAAATATTTGTAAAAACCTTTATAGAGGATGTATACCTAAAATGCAAATAAGATTATTTTTACCACCACTAAGGACGTCAGGAACAACGAAAGGAACACAAGGAAGCATTTTGTTTAGTGTTAATTTTGGAAACATACAGCTTCTCTAACTTTTGTATTGCATGGTTCAGAAAAATAATTATTAAAATTAAGATCAGTGGAAAAATTGTGTTGGCCCTTAATTTCTATGCCAATATTTAGTTCGTCATCGAACTTTGACTTTTTTTCTATAACTGTCCGCTTATCCAATAGCTGTTCCATTTCTCACCACCCCTGTCCCACTTTTCACCACTAAATATAAAATGTTCGTTTTCTAAGTTATCAAAATTAAGTAATAACATATAAAACTATTTAAAAAAAGTTTAAAATTCTAACATGCTTGTTCATCATGTTTAGTGAGTTCGAGTTTTAAAAATTTTCAAATAGTTCGAGTTCAAGTTTATCAAGTTTCAATTTTATTCAAATATTTCAATCGAGTTACACAAGTTTTTCAATTTTATAAATTTTATTAAAGTTATTTAACAAGCACAATGAATATTGTTAGATTTAATTAGCAAAGGATTCAGACTTTGACAAGCTTGTTCCAAGTCCATTTGAGTTTACAGTGTTAAAGCCGGTATTCCGATTCTGGACCAATTTGATTTGTTCCCTGAACTTTTATCAGGGCAGAAAAAGCCAAGACGTCAACTAATCATTCTTTCTTTGTTCAGAATCCATACAATAATCACCTAAGTAATTGATTCTAACCAAAGCTGCAAAGAGTTTACAAAAATTTTCTTAAAAACATTTTTTTCTACTATCCAAATCCGGAATCAGAGTTTGTTGAGCATTCAATGGCACACATCCTGGATGCAATCATAAAAGGCCTTCTCTTAAAGTACTTGGAAAAGTATCAGGTTATCCAAAAATTAATCTTAGTAACTTATAATTAAACAAAAGAACAAACGTTCATGTAAACAAACACTGTTGAAAAATTTGTTTATGTTCCATAGAATATTGTCTTTGTCAATCTTTAACTTTTCATTATTAGATTGATTTAAAAACAAATTACGGAATACTACTTCAAATTTTGAGGTTTATATTTACTATTGTTTTGAAGAAAAAAAGTTAAAGCTATGAATTTAATCATTCTTTTAAGAGTAATGTAAAAATTAAAAGTAGGAACACTAAATGTTTAAACTAGAAAACAGGAAAAAATATTTATAAAAATGAAAATAACAAATAACAAGATTTTAGAAACCAATCAAATTTTTTCTGCAAGTTTTGCAAGTTCAAATAGTTCAAATATTTGATAATCAAATAATTCAAGTTTAATCGAATTTTTTTAATTTATTAAGTTTCATATTGGAACTCGCATATTCCTAGTTTAATAGGGATACATATATACATACATACATACATACATACATACATACATACATACATACATACATACATACATACATACATACATACATACATACATACATACATACATACATACATACATACATACATACATACATACATACATACATACATACATACATACATACATACATACATACATACATACATACATACATACATACATACATACATACATACATACATACATACATACATACATACATACATACATACATACATACATACATACATACATACATACATACATACATACATACATACATACATACATACATACATACATACATACATACATACATACATACATACATACATACATACATACATACATACATACATACATACATACATACATACATACATACATACATACATACATACATACATACATACATACATACATACATACATACATACATACATACATACATACATACATACATACATACATACATACATACATACATATATATATATATATATATATATATATATATATATATCATTTCGAGTGAGGCTATTTTTTATAGAAAATTAATGGGTTCTTTGTATAGCTCTTTCCATATAAACCTAAAGCACTCAGAGGACGTATCACAATTTCAACACCACCACAGTTAATCCTGTATCTTTTGAGGATGAGTGTGACCATTTGATAAGTTGGATTTGCCCTATAAGTTTTTTTGAGAGCTTTGTGATGATTCTATCTTCTCTATCTTTTATAACATGCTCTTTGTAACGTTTAATGAGATTAGCAGCCTGGAAACTCCAAGTGGAGCTGAAGCTAGACGCCGAGATAAACTTCTCCAAACTTGAATAGTGGGTTCCTGCTTCTTTTGCAAATTTCCTATTAATCTTCCCATGTGTATTTTCCCTGAAATGTTTTTAAAATTTGTGAAATGCCACAATAAAAGAAAGAATGTCGTTTAATATTGTCTATTGTTTCAGATGTTGGAATGAAATTTCAATTGCTAAGCTGGTTGTAATATTTACATTTATTTGATACATCAGACTTTTTATCTTTAAGTTCAGATTTTACATTCCAAATTAGAAAAATACAGCTTTTAAGCATTTAATATATCCTTTTAGAAATTGTATTGCATAATAAAGCAAGATCAGCATTTTGTGCTTGCTTACTTTTTATTTGCATGCTGATCTGTAATATAAAGATAGAAAAAGGTTTATTGATTCTATTAATTGCTATATATTTAAATTTAGGATTTTTAATAAACAGTTAAACAATATTCTTAATAAGTGTAAAAACAGCACATTTAGCTTTAGTGCAGTGGTATAGCAAATATTGACAATACATTAGAGTCAGTGCAATATAGTTAAATCGATATAATAGTAGCATATTTGCTTTTTATTTTTAAGACAACTTTAAGCTTTTATGCAATGTGAAAATAATTAGGTTTCTTTTTAGGTTTCAATAGGAAAATTCTAGTATGAAAACTAATTTAATACCTTTTCTTTTCTTTTAACAAAATTAGATTTTAATTTTAAAATTCGTTTTTAAATATTCTTTACTATAGATATATGTCAAACTTTTTACCTTACCAATTATTTAATAGCCAATCATCATGGAGTTAAATAAATTAATTAAGGAAGGAGTGATTAAAAAAATAACCTTCTGTTTATGTGTAAATAAATAGGTATTTTAAAACAAATTTTAAATTTCAGCTTTAGGGAAGCTTTGAATTTTTACGGTAAAAATATACAATTTAAATCAAGAACTAATTTGTTTAAGCTATAAAATATATTTGATGAAGGATGCATAAATTAACTATTTCATAACTCAGAGGGCAGAGGGATTATCTTGTACTTTCCATAAGGCTAAACACTTCTTTGAATAGGTTACTCATAAAAAAATCACCAACATAATGGGCATATTACATAAAGCTACATAATAAAGTAGTAGCTTTAGGCACATTTGAAACATTACAAAAAGTAGGCAATTAAGTTTTAAATGATCGGGTCAAAATGAAATTGCATACCCCATCGATTTGTTAGTTGTTGCAGAAAGCTTTGCAATAATTTTTATCTTTTTTAAACATTTTCATGCATGACCAGCTTGAAATTTTGTCTAGGCATGCAAAATACATATATTAATTTAAAAAGCTCTAAATCTAACTTAACAAAAATGATAAGAAGCAAATCAATTAAGCCTACAAAAGCATAATTTTAAACTAATGGTGATTGAGCCTCTACTAAAGCATAATTTTAAACCAATGATGGTTGAGCCTCTAAAGTAGGGCTTCTTAATTCCCGGGATTCCGGGACAAAAATAATTAATTTCCCGGGATCCCGGGAAATCCCGGGATTAGGTCACAAGCAAGCATTTATCCAATTAGGTGGGGAAATGTGTAAATTCAAACAAATACAAAAAAAAACGCCGTTTTAATACTATTTCTTTTAACACTAAAAAAAATAGTATTAAAAAGGCGTTTTTTTTTTGTATTTGTTTGATCATCTTCTAAGACTCTTAAAACAAAACAAATATAAACTTCAATAACATTATATTTTTTATACAGATTAATTTTTAAAACAATTTTTTAAAAAACATAAATTGTCAATAGCGTTATTACTTAACAATTTTAAATGAAGTGTTAATTCAGATGTTGTCTTCAAATTTGGTTCGGGCATAAACAACATTTCAGTCCCATTATTACTGGATTCTAATTCCTCAATTTCAGCGGAATTTCCACCACCATCAATATCCTCAACAAATAGCATCGAAAATAATTTTTTAGCCGTAGCTTGAAGGACTGATTTGGAAGGCAATAATAATACAGAATCTATGTCCGATTCGTGTTTATAATTTGATGGATTATTTAAATATTTTAGCAAGCCAATTAAATTTTTATTTCGTCTTTCAAGAATTCTCTGTTGCACATAATGCAGCATTTTAGCCAAAAAACAATCTTTATTTTTGCGCAAAACATCTAATATTAACACTAATACACCCTCTGCATCAAGTAGGGATGCGTTGCGTCAGTCAAGTCTTTCAATTCCCAATTTAATTGGTTGTAACGCTGTTACTACAGTCTTCACGACTAAATATTCATCTTCCAAAATATTGTTAATATTGTTGTGTTTAAAATCTATCAATGCTTTTAATATACATATTTTTAATGCAATAAATCGCTCCAACATTGCAAGAAGGCTATTCCACCTTGTCTTTACATCCAGTATTAACTTGAGTTCTTTATTGTATGTAGTTTTTACGTATTTTTGTAAAACTTCATTTTTGAGTGGTGATTTTCGAAACATTCGTACAATTCTCCGGACCTTTTGAATTGTTTGTGCAATACTTATGTGGCCTAATAATTCGTCAGTGATCTCAACGTCTCGCAAATTTAATAAATCGTTGTTTTGGCTTGACTGTAAATCCACTGAAGTTATAAAATCGATTTCTTCAGACTCGTCATCTTCACTATTATTTTCATCAGAACTCTGGCTGTCTGATGCATTACACTCACTGCCTGATGAATTTGAAATCACTGATTTTTTGTAGAGAACATCACAAACTGCTAAATGTAGTCCAGTGGCATAACAAAGTTGATGCTCCATCCCGCTTAATCTTCCATATTTTTTCATAACTGATGCACCGTCAGTTACACTAGAAATTATATGCTTCTTTGTAGATAAATTAAATTCGGATAACTTATTTTCAACCATATCAATATTTTTTTCAGCTGGAAGCGACCCAACTATTCGAATCATGCCTAAGTTCCAAAGCCTAGTTAATGAATGCACATTTAAATTCAAACAGCGACGATTTTTTAAAGATGTGCATTTGTCCATCGAAATAGAGATTCTTGAGCCACCTTGAATTTGCATAGTGATTTCCTTAAGCACTCCTTGTTTTGCTAGATGGTATTGACTTTTCACCAAGTTCATTACATGTTAAGGGTTTATTTGGCAATATCATTACTTTATCAGATAAAGATTTTCTTATAAATACAGATTTTGCAATAGCATTATTAGAAAAGCCATCTACAGCCGCCAATTTTGAAACAACTTCTTCTATAGTTTCTTTTTTAATAAATGACGTAATTTTAGGTTGAGCATTTCTAACTTCAAAATTTGTTTCTTTGTCTGACCTTTTTTTCGTTACTTCAATTTCGACTTCCTTGTGAGGATTTTTTTAATAACGAAGAAGAACACTTGTTGAAAATCCTTTACACATTATTGTTGTTTTACATATATTACAAGTGGCAGATTCTGTGTTTTTTTCTTTGGAAAAATTTGCCTTAGTTCCACTTGACATGATGCGGTATATTTATTATCCTACTAATTAAATAGATAAAAATATACTAAAATATAAAACTATATTACCTACAATAAAAATCTCGAAATAGTGTGCTGATTATTGATAAATTATTTTAAATTAGTTGTAATTACTAAACATATATTTTAAACTTCACTTACTTGGTTAGTCACCAATACTTTGCAGTTTTGGTTTGTGTCTAAGATAGATAAAATATTATTATTGAATTTGATTTATAAATTGATTTGGTTTATTATTTAAGCTTTATATGCTGTAAGTTACAACATATAAAATTTAAATAAGTAAATCAAATCTATTTATAAATCAAATTCAATAACAATATTTTATCTATCTTAGACACAAACCAAAACTGCAAAATATTGGTGATTTAGTTGCCCTCTATAATATATCTTCCTAATTTTTATAGAAACTTACAAAAAGGAAAATGAAGTAATTGGTACTCAAATTTTGAGTAATAATATCTTTACAAGTATTTTAAATATGTTTTTAAAAATTACCGGGATTCCCGGGAAATTTCAGTAAAATCCCGGATAACGGGATGGTTTTTTACCTCCGGGATCCCGGGATCCCGTTTTAGAAACTCTACTCTAAAGTGACTTATTAGTCTTAATGAATAAACTAACCAGAGTGCATATATAAGTTAATAAATTATTAAAACAATAAAGTTGGCAATTTCCAAACATTAGCAAATGCCTATTTTGCAATTCTAAGAGAAAAATACTTCTCTCAAAAGTTTCCCCATGATGTTTATTTCTTTTGCTACAGCATAAATTCATCACTTCAGAAAATGTTTGAAATAAATATCATACAATATTTTGCTTTTGTTTAAAAAAGATAGCTAAACATTTAACAAAGTTTAACAAACTTTTCAAAGACTCTTTCTAAAGATAATCTTTCTAAAGATAATTTTTCTAAAGATAATCTTTCTAAAGAAGGTCCAAATATTTCTGTTTAAACATCATTTTTTAAGTTAAAAAACTCATAAATTTAAAATAAACCATTATCTGTTAGTCTTAATACATGCATTATTACACTTGCATAATATATTTACTTTAATATGTTTAGAAAAATAAATTATGCACTATTTTTACATTACCCTTGAACTGTCTTTTTTATCCACCTTAGGAAGTACAATTCTAAAGAAAAAAGTCTTTCTTGGGCAAGCCAAGATAAGTTACATGGATTATTGTCTCGTGATTTTATTAAATTAAAATCAAACATCAACACATGATTTTATGTGTATAATAACTTTATGTGTATAATAACTTTATGTGTATAATAACTTTATGTGTATAATAACTTTATGTGTATAATAACTTTATGTGTATAATAACTTTATGTGTGTAATAACTTTATGTGTATAATAACTTTATGTGTATAATAACTTAAAATGATGATATTATTGATTATTTATGCGTATAATAACTTAAAATGATGATATTATTGATTATTTAAATGCTCATTTACCAGTCATAAAGCTGTGAAAACTTTATCAAAAAACATTCTTTACTTAAAATCTCAGATATTAAATTTATTTGTTTTATATTTTTAAAACAGGTTGTATAAAAATAGAAATATTTTTAGATACAAATATATTTTAAAATGGCAATATTTTAAACTGTTTTTCAGCATGTTTCAAATATTCTTTGATCATTATAATGCTATTAAGAAGTCAAATATTACATTTAAAAAAACTGATGTAATGTGTACAGAATAACAATAAATAACAGTTGTAATATTCTATATAAATTTTTTTTAAAGCTTGTCAGTTAATTATTGGGGACAAGAAAGTTTGGAAATAAATATCACAA
This sequence comes from Hydra viridissima, assembly GCF_058129835.1. Classification (NCBI taxonomy): domain Eukaryota; kingdom Metazoa; phylum Cnidaria; class Hydrozoa; order Anthoathecata; family Hydridae; genus Hydra; species Hydra viridissima. Next base: position 7,409,581 of record NW_028324313.1, read on the forward strand.
AAAAACTTGACAGAATTTCATTTTAGGTTGAAACATCTAGTGTAAATGTTTCAACCTAAAATGAAATTATGCATAATTATGTAGATTGAGAAAAAAAAAAAAAAAGCTCTTGAAAAAAGGGAAAAAAGTCTTTTCATTAACTTCACTAAATATCGAAAGAAAAATTTTAACAGCTGTTTAAACAGCATTTAAATTAGAATTATTAATATATTTAAAACAACATTGTGTTAATGGCGGGGATATAGCTCAGTGGTAGAGCATTCGACTGCAGATCGAGAGGTCCCCGGTTCAAACCCGGGTGTCCCCTTTTTATCTCTGTACTATATTTTTTTAGAGACTAATCAGATTTTAAAATTTTTCGTAATAAGCCGTTTTTAATTTTTCTCTTATGATAATAGTTTTAAAAAATCTTAATACAATCCGAGTATTTAATTTTTTATGATAAATATTCATGTATCAATTTGTTCAAAAACCAATTTCATTATGAAAATAAAATACGAGTTACAAATTTTTATTAAAAAAAAAAGGAAATTAATAGCATCAGGCCTAATTTCAACAATACCATTCGTTAAATTAGGTTTTAGAGATTATCCGCGTTATCTCTTTGTTTGTACTTGGAGTATGTAAAAACTATGAAGAGCTTAACTTCATCAGTAGATTTTCGCAAATAAAAACCATTCATCAAATCAAAACATTTAAGACTCAGAAAGTCTTTATTTTTTTAATTTATATTTTATATTCATTTTAGTTCTTCTATATTTTAGATGATTAACATTAATAACTCTCTATATAACCTCCTAAAGTAACAAAAACGTCGATTTATCACACAGGTGCTCTCTCAAACAGAAGACTACTGCTTCGGTCAAGTTTTGTACCATAACTGTTTCGTAAACTATTTTTCATAGGCTTTTATTAGAATTGGTCGTTTTTTTGTGAAGAAATGTAAGTTCGCCAAAAAAATATTTCGAACAAATTTTACAGTCGGTTATTTAAGATACTCTACGACTGCTTGAATACTCCCTGTTTACTTTCTTCTTCATCCTTTAGCTTCTTCGATGGACATTATCATTTGCATTTTTTTTTATGTGAGATGTTTTTGGAAATAATTTATCATAGAAGAAAGCAGAACATTCAGCGAATGGGAATTTAAAAGTTCTTTTGCGCAGAAATTTTATAGGAACGTCCAGAGTCTTTATATTCTAACCCATCTATTGAAATTAAAAAACCAGGTAGGCCTGTCCCACATAAAGTTAAACAAATATTATCTTCTCAAAATCCGCAGCAAGATATATCAAGACATACCGTTCTGAAAATGTTATGCTATCTTTATTAGTTCACACTCTACCTCCTTTAAAATGTTTACCGGATCTACAAGGCGGAATGCAGTCGAACATAATACAAGATCCCCCTCTACCTAGAAACAACTCCCTAAACTCTCTTAAAATAAATTTGGAAATAAATACAAATAATAATTTTTTTTTTGACAACTAATACATATTAGAACTATCATTATATGTTATTTTTACTTATTGCGCAATTTTGAATAACAGTTATTCTTTTCAGGATTTGCTCTTAAATTTTTGCGCCAGGTTATCTATATTATTTTTGCGCCAGGTTATCTATATTATTTTTGCATCAGGTTATCTATATTATTTTTGCGCCAGGTTATCTCTATTATTTGATTGATTAATTTTTTCTTCTCGCGCTTCAAAACCTTCATTTATGTAGAAAGAAAAGTTAAGATCAGAAAAAAAATATTTTTACTTTTAATCTTACTTTTTGTAGTTTTTTTTTTACACTAGGTTATTTGTTAGAGAATTTGCTAATTGCAAATAAGTTACATACTGTTATCTCCTACGACAATCGCGATAAATGATTGCGATAAAAACTCGTTTTAAAAATTACTCTTTACATCATCGCTTATTAAAATTGAGTCTGAGAATGAGTGATTACTCATTCTCAGACTTACTTAATATCAGCCAACAGCATTGGTTCTTCTATTCACCTACAAGCCAATAGCAGTTTTTCTATTTACATGCAAGCCAATAGAATCGATATAATGTATACGTGCGTTAATTCGTACTCGTACTTTTAACCTCGAAAAAAAGATTGATTTTTATTGAATCAATGATTAAAACGCAACATGTTTTAATCTTTAAAAAAAACTAATTCTGTACTTTTATGTTCTTAAAACTAGAGAGAGGAATTTTAATGCTTATCTGATTTTTTAAAAAAAAAAAAAAAAAAATTTCTTAAACAAATTTTTAAAGGAATTTTAAGTAAAAAGTAAAAAAATAAATTTCATGAATTTGAAGAGTAAGTTTTAAAAGAGCAATTTTATAAATTTAAAGAGCAATTTGAAGAGTAAGTTTGTTTCCCGGGAAACAAAACGCAATCCTTTGATAGTCATTTTTGTACATAATCTGAAATAAATAGCTTCTACACAATACATCACACAATATATTCATCGTCGAACCTCAGAAATCTTTATACATCCGCTAAATCTTGTCAATGAATACTTTTTCTATCTATAAACAGTTCAAATGCGTGGGCGTGCTTTCTGTAGTGCAGATTCATACGGTAAGAGGTTTAAAAAACACGATGGGCTTGAGATCCAAAAATCATCGCTTGACTATTCTCATAACCAATGGATCCAACTGTAACTCAAAGATATTTATAAGTTTGTGCTAAAAGTATTTTTGTAAAGTGAACGGTAAGAAAATGCTACGTAACGATTGATATAAGACATTTCTTTTACACTCTAATTTTGCGCAAAACAAAAGTCTGCCACTTTTGTTTACTCTATGTTTACTTTTTTTTTAATTTTATTTTGTTTTTGTGAGCTCACTTGATAAATTTTGTTTTGTTTTTGTGAGCTCACTTGATAAATTTTATTTTGTTTTTGTGAGCTCACTTGATAAAAGTAAGCTCACAAAGCCAATAATGGATTTCAAATACCTTATAAGTGGAACATTAATTCTTTTTTGTTAAGCAAAAGTTTCGAAACTTTTAATAAGAGAATCAACGGATTGAATATTAAGTGAAGCATAAACTTTGTCTGAACTGACAAGTTTAAACCTTTAAGAAAACCAATTAGTGCTAACTATTTTTAAAAAAAGTCAACACAGCTGTATTAAACTAGAACATATAACCCGTGGTAATAAAGTTGATCAAAGCAGAGCTGCAACCACGAATAGCATTCAACTTGGTACTCGTTATCTTTCACTAAGTAAGTAGATTAATGCTTATGTAAGCAAAATTAGTTGTTCGCACAACTAATAGTGTATTGCTTAATAAACTTTAACAATCAAATTTACTATGGAAATTTATTTTATAAATAAAAATATGAATGCTTGAATCGATGAATGAAACTGACAAAAGCTTTTTCGTGACCGGCAACTCAGTAAGGAGCAGAATTCTTTTAAAGATTAGCAACCAATGACTTTCAGTAGAGTAGAGTAGATTTTCCTTTATGCAATAATTAAAGATTTTAGAACGATGGGGAAGTTCTGACACATTTAACGATCAAATTTATATTAAGAAAGAAGGCAAACGAAGTCTTTAAAACCAAATGACGAATATGTAAACATCAGCATGATAAGTAAACATAACAAAAAATTTCTTTTTTTAAAATTTAAAATGTAAATGTAAAGGAGATGCTTGTAAACCAATTCTAACATCCTATTTTAAAAACAAAGAGTATTAAATGAGTGCCAATAACCGCAGGTTTTTTTACTTTTAACTTTATATTTGCACTTTTATTATAGCCCATCCGAGTTTATTTAACTGATGCAATAGGAACAACAAAATCGTCATCAAGAATCGTCATCAAGAATCGTCGCTGTTTAAAGATAATAAGATTTTTGTTTAGAATGACTTCAGCCGGTGAGGTTGAAGATTGGTTTCACGCAGTTAATCTTTACGATGAAGGAAAATTTGAAGAAGCCATAAAGAGTTTTAAAAACATTCCGCAAAACGCAAAGACAGCATTCAATATTGGTTGTTCTTACCTCACGTTAGGAAATGTACAGTTAGCAACTAAGGTATTCGCCGTTACAAATTTGTTCTAATCACATAATGCTAAAATGTATTTTTCGGCACCGTACCAATTGTTGTAGAGAAAAATATTTAGCTTAAAGAACATGTTAATCTTTTTAATTTTATTATTTTGATTGATAATTCTACTTAAAACTCTCTTTTTTTTTATCTTTCTTCCTGAACATTCTGTGCGATTTTTAGAGCTACAGGGATGCAATTACTTTTGATCCTTTCATGGCAATAACTTACTATATGCTGGGACTGACTAACTGCCTCGAAAAAGAGTAAGGCATGTTTTATAAACGTACTATCAAATGCACACCTGCTTTTAAAGCTACAAGTTTATTCAAAAATACCTTACCTCATAAACATATACTCTTGTTTAGTTACGTTGGCGCATTTGAAGATTTTCAAAAAGCAATCGATTTGTTAAGAGGTAAAAGGGTGATAGACTATCGCCAACTAGGTTTGAAGATTCAACTTTATTTATGCGAGGTTTGTTTGTTTCATGAGTTTCTTTATTAATCTTTTGGACTCTTTAAGGTAAGTAAATTAAATAAGCAGTAGCTAAAAATACTAAGATAGTTATTGAAATTTTTAAACAAGGTAAATAAAAAGTAAATAACAAGTGCAGTGGTTTCAAAACGGTGCATAAGATTTTTTAAAGTACTTTTTTTTTCAAAGCATCAAAAAAAAAAATATCTTTGTTAAAACAAAGGTCAAAATCGTCAAATCGTCATAATCGTCAAAAATTTTAATGGATAAAATTTTCGTTTCGAGCTGTGCAAAGCAGCTGTCTCCAGGAAAAATCCAAATATCATTAATTGAGTTTAAAAGTTTAACCTATCCGAAGACATTGAAGATATTCGATATTACATTCGATAAGACATTGTCTAACGAGAAACTATCGATGAGAATCGTAACGTTTCCAAGACAACTATTTGTACGCATACGGCGAGATTCGTTCGTTGAACTTTGAGTCTAATCCACGTAACCAACATCTGTGAAGAAAAAAAAAAAACGTAAATAAAAAAATATGCCAATCTAAAATAATTTTAATTACAGGCAACAACGGTTAGATGAGGAAATTGAAAAAGCAATTATATTATTGGTCTCGTTTCCAGATAGCCTTGATGCAATTTGAAAACTTGATCTCTTCGATTGCAAAATGTAATTACAGCTTACTTATATCTTAAAATTACTTTATCAAAGATATAACTCAAATATTTCATGATTTAGATGTCACTTTTATTTTTCTCCGCCATTATAAAAATCTTTTTTTTTGCGCGCGCGACAGCTATTTGTTAACTAAATACCGGTGTTTCAGTTGACTCGGCGTGTAAACAAACGGCATGCAACTACTCCTTTTTAGTTTGGGTAAAACGGTTTGATTAAAAAAGATAAATCTTTATTCTTTACAAACGGCTAATAGTCTCAACTTTGCAAGCTGGGATAAACTGTATATCGGCTTAATTTTTCCTTTCTTTTCAGATACTGACTAACCAGGCTGTAACATATTACCATCGAAAAATATACGATAAAGCTAAACAGTTGCTTCTTCTAGCAGTGGGCTGCAAAGTAGAAAAGAGACATGATAGCATTGTAGATTTTCTTTGTAACTTACAGGTACTTTTATCATTATTATTTTTTTCAATCTTATTCTATTAGTATTTCTTTCCGCCTATTTAAACCAATTTTGAAAATTAACATTTTACGTCTTGTACCAGATTCAAAAGCGCTAAAAACGTGGGCTCCTTTCCCTCAAGCAGTCATAGGTTATGTGTTTTTTATATTTTCCGAAGCTGAAAATAATAATTTTAATTGAAATGGCGAAGAAACTCTTTATAATTACTAAATAAAAATTATGATGCTGTTTCATAGAAATTATGATGTAAATTCATAACCACTGAATAGAAATCAAAGGATTAGCTAAATACCGGTATTTCAGTTGACTCGGCGTGTAAAAAACGTTATTCAAAGTACTCTCAGCGTAAAAAAAATCCAATCCACAATTAAAAGCCGCGAGCACAATATTGCGCTTTTTAAAACCGCGGACTTTTAAAATTTATTCTTGTAAAAATTGGGCCACTACATATTAAACACCTATTTATTTGTACATTCCTTTAATAGATATTGTGAAAACTGTAGTTGGGAACCTGTAAATTGCCGGTAAATATTTACCAGTAGATCGTGATTTTTTTACGGTAAAAATTTACCGTTTTTTTATATAATTACCGGTTTTTACCGTCTGAAAAATAAAACATAAGTGTAAATTACATTATTTTTAACAAAGATATTTATTTTTCATCTTTTTATTTATTCATATATAAGAAATAACCTTTTAGAAAGCAAAAATTATTAAGGAATTTAGCACTCGTTTGTGACCTTCTCTTTGTAGCAAAGCAACCGACAGCACAAAATGCTCTTTCACTTGTGTGATTTCACATTTTGTGCTGTCGTCGATAGTAAAGTCTTTAAATGCTTTTTTTTCTTTCGCCATTACTTTCATACTTAACACTGCTAACACTGTTATACGGAATTGAAAAAAAATTTTTGTCTCTTAGACAAAAAAAATAATACTTTTTTAGAGGTACGCTTAAGAAAAAAGGTGGATTGTTTTATCGGACCCTTGAACCCTAAGAAAGTAATTAACCATTTTTATTAGCTGACTTATTTTTTTTCCGGAACAGATCAAATTAGAAACTAAAATAATTATAAAAAAACTTTTTTAAACATTAAAATTTTTTTTTAATACATTTAAGTATTCGTTATAAAATCCTCGGCCATATCTATACTAACAAAAGTTCTTCGTTAAAATGAAAGCCATATTTTTCTCTTTTTAAAAATTTTTTTATACTTTTAAGTATCTTTTGTTTTGTCTCTTACATTGTCGTTCAAATATTTTTAATTTACACAAAAAAGACTATTTGTAAATACGTACTGAAACTGAACTGCAACTATGTTAAAAAATGTAAAATGTAAGCCTATTACTTTGTAAAAGAATTGCGATATTTACATTAACTGATAACTTTAAAATTAGTTTGAATTTTGGATACAAAATGTATCACATTTTGTTTCCAAAAATGTCACAAATTTCAACTTGTTTGATTTTGCCGGCAGGATTCTTTGTTACTTAACTTCAAAAAACCTTAACAAGAGATGTGTCATGAAATTTTGTTGTAGGCTGGCTATCCTATTAAACTATATACACCTGCACAAAATGCAATATACAGACCATTAAAATCATCTGTAGATAACTTCGCGAAGAGAGATTTTTTGGGAAAAGCAACGGTATGAATAAATTTTTGAATTTGTTTCAAAAATAAAAATTTCTAAGTTCTTAAAGCAACATGCAAGAAAAAAGTATTGTTATTATGCATTTGACTTTTTAACGCTCAGGTTATTGCGACTGAGAATGAAGAAAGTATATATACATGCTTTTCCGGACTTAAAGACAGTGGCACATTACAGGTTAACTTCAATCATTTTTAGTAAGATTATAATTCTTTCTAGGTTAGTAAATTATAAGATCTTAATGAAAATTTTTTTTCAAGTATTTTTTATTATTTATTGAATTTAAAAAAGTTAATAAATTTTTAAATAGATTGTTTTCTCTACATTAGGGTCGTTTAAAAGTTCCTGACCGCCAAGTCATGTTGGAAGAACTTAGGCAACCTGAACGAAGAGCAACTTTAAATAAAGCAGGAAGACCACCTAAAAAGCAACTTCCACAATTGCAAATAGTTCCTGAATCAAATATAAATTTACCGCGTGAATTTCCTACAGCTGTGTCTCCTCTGCCAATTCCTAAGCCGAGATCGACTCCTAATTCTCTAGGAACTACGGGTACAATTAATAGTAATAATCCTACACCTAGTCCTCGCCCTCTAAAGCCTTTACCAAATATTCAAATTGATAACATCTCTTCTGAGCAAGATGTCGGAGGCGACTATGAATATATCGATCGAAAAGCTTTTTCTGAGTATCAAAAAATCAGTGTAAAATCCTTTGGGGATGATTCCCCAGGCAACTACAATTCCTTGATCTCTCAATCACAAGAAAACACTCAGAACAACGTTCAATTAACTAATTCACGAAGTAATGGGATTCTAGAAAATATCTCTTCTTCTCGATTTTTCCCGTTTAAACAATCTGGTGAAACAACGAACAAATCGGAAAGCATTACAAAGAGTTTAAAGAAAATGACAAAATCCAAGTTTTACTCAAACGAAACGTCAAAAGATTCAAAATCTTTAGGGCGAGAAGTAAGAGTTTTTTTTCCCAGCAAGCACACAACGCTGAAACAACGTTGAAATAACGTTGATCAACGTCGATCAACGTTATTTCAACGTTATTTTAACGTAGTGTGCTTGCTGGGTTTGGTCTAAAATTAAACTCTTTTGTCTCTAGTTTCCAAAAAACTAAAGTTTAGAGGACTTCAAGTTCAGCAGATTATCGTTGTTCCGTGTTGCTAAATAATCTTATATATTTTCAGATTTGAAGAATTAACTTAAAAGATGCTTTGAACCTTTTGCACGCAATATGTACTGCAGCATTTTATTGCGTTAAAACCTTAAATTTAAGTTTTAACGCAGGCTTTGAAACCTCTGTTTTGAATACGTTGGCGCTGCATTACTTGTCAGGCACTCAAAGAATTTATTTTAAATGTAATGACTTTTTGTCAGATTAAATCTGAAAAATAGTCATTAAAATTAAAACAAATTTTTCTAGTTCTTAGCAAGAAATACAGTGCTAAAGTATTCAAAGCATGAATATCAATGGATGCATCTAAATTACCGTTATTGGATTTTTAATCTCGCGAGACGCAGTAATTGAAAAACACAGGTTTATAAGAGGAAATTGTTTGTTTACAAGTTGTTGAAGAGCAGGATCAGTCCATAATTCAAATCTTAAAACTTTTTCAAAATTGTGCAAAGAGAGTATTTAATTTTCATTAAATATTTTTATAATTTGAAGGAAAATTCAAGAACTTTGTTTTTACAAAAGCATTTCAAAGTTAAATTCTAAAACTTCTTCATTTGCTTTTTTTTTTTTAATTTATTGACAAATTTAAGGCCAAAATTATCTAAATTATTACTCTTTAAGATTCAATTGTCTTTATGAATTAGTTTTAGGAGTCAATTTTTATTTTCAGTGCAATTCAGAACTGAATACGCCGGTGTACGAAATTGAAGTACAGTATACGTTTATTCAAAAAGTCCAAATCCACGCGAACTTTTCATTTGCAGAGGTAGAAAACTTGATAAAATCTCAAACAGTGCCTCAGAAAATTGAATTATGGTAAAAACTTTAAATCTCATTTATACCTGCGCATTTTTAATGTTTTGTTTTTTTTATTTACCTGCGTATTTGTAATACTTTTTTCATTAGTTATAACGATGATCTTGGTCGGCAGCAAAAATTAAGCGAAAAAAACTTGCACGAATTATTTGGGACTGACACGAGGAAAAAGTTACTTTGTTTTTCGGCTTGAATTAAAAAAAACTTTTCTTGATGGTCAATAATGCAAACGTATTGAATAAAAAAGAAAAGGTCATCTAAATCAGTATCCACGTTGTCATTGCTTACTTTGTTTCTTCTAACACCGATAGGAGATCTCTAATGTGCTTTTCAAACGGAGCTTTATAATCATCGAAATCGATTTCATAACCAAATTGTTGCCGGCGTTTTTTACGTGAAGCAAGTGATGCGGCCTGGTTGTGAAACAAATAAAACTAGACTTAAGCCAAACTTAAGTTTGGCAAAAACAAGTATAAAAAATTGCTAGATTATTTTAGTATTTCTTGTGGAAATATTTGGTTAGAGCTGTTAAAGAATCACAAGCTGTTAACATTTTTTAAGAAATGAACTTCAGACTTTTGTTCGTCACCATTTTGTTCGCGTCGAGGATAAACCACGAATAGGTTTTTTTTGCGGTGCAAACCGATAAAATTGTTTAAGTAACTATTATAAATAACATCTCTTTTTTAATTTTTTCAAAATCTAATTCTGTCTCAAAAATAATCGTCGTTCGAAAGATATCAAAAACACATTAAAATTACTAACTGTGTTCATCTGAGGCATCCATGCTTGTTTAGGAGTGTAAAATAAATGAGTTTCTGATAATTTTTTTTCAGCTATAGAATGTGCTGAGGAATAAAGCTTTCCTTCAACAGGTGGTTTCTACGAAGTAAATAAGTTAAAGGTTAATCTTAACTGGTTACTCTAAAAAGATCTCAAACTTTCATGAAAGTAGAAAAAGATTGAATCTCGTACTGTTATTTCAAACTCTTCATTGAACAAAATCAATTGCATTTCTAAGATCTTTGTTGATATTATTTTAACTTACAGTGTCTAACTCCGGGGGGACATTAACAGCTGATGGGAGGTTTGAGGTAGGCGAACGACTGTTGTTTTTCTTTTTCACTTAAAAACAGAAAAGCATTTTAGTAATAATTTATAAAGCAATCAATCCTTAAGATGATTTCCACAACTAATATCTAAACCAATAATTTGACATCTGGAAGTATTTCACATTGAAAAGAATATTCTTTTTGTTATTCTTATATCCTGAAAATACTCAAAAATCACAAATAAGATTCGTAACAACTCATGTTTAAAAGTATGGTAAGTTAATTTTTAATCTTTACTTTGATAAAAAAAAAAAAAAAAAGCGAAAGAATGCGAAAAAATAATAAGATAAAAAGTGTTTTAAGATATTATAGCATAAATATTGCCTTGTATAAAATTTCTAAAATAATATTTGAAATACATATTATTGAATGCTGGCTGTTGAGGGGAAAAAAAAAAGGTGGGTGGGTGGTTTGTGTACAGATGAGGATTTTGCCCTTGGGCCTCATTTTTGGATGAAAGTCTACCAACTTTATTGATCTAGGTTTTTACATGAGACTTTTGTTGATTACCTTATGTTTTTTTTTTTGCATAAATAAATTGAATAAATGTACAACACTTTTAGAGAAAGTTTTTGTAAACCTTTTTTTAGCCACACAAAAAACAAAAAGAAAAAGAAAATAAAAAATAAGATCAAAAAATTTTTTCAAGAGGGGTAGCAACTGGAAACCTACTTCTATTCCCCTCCTACCCCATCCCTCCTCTTTCCTTAGAAATCCCTGGACTCCAAAGACCAGAAAAATTTGGCCCAGCCCAAATTCTCCTCTCAACGGACCTGACTAAATGTTACAGCTAAATACCATTTAAAGTTTCAACATTTAACATATGATCGCTTGAGTATTGAAAAACTTGAGGTAACTATAAAACAAAACCCTTAAAATTTAGTAATACTATTTTTTTCATGTGAAAATTCACTAACCTTTGGCCTTTTTCTTTCCTCCGTTCTGAAGGACTTGTTTAACTTTTTCTTGTATTACATGAATGATTTGAGGATCTTTGTATGATAGAGCTATTTCTAACACTGAATCGCCTTTATTATTTTTCAGTAGAACGTTAGCTCTGAAAAAATCATAAAAATCCATTAAAGCCCATTCTGACATAACCGTAAAACCCAAAGCAAATGAAATTTCACATTAATTATTAGCATTGTAACGTTTTATAATTACATTTTTAGTAAATTGTTTGATATTCTCTTAATGAAAAGTAAAATACACAACTTCAATTACAACTTATGTATACACATGAGAGCACCCGTATGTCGGAGGAATGGGGGTAGGTGGGGGACTATCTACTTAACGGCTAAGTTAAGTTTTAAACCTAAGTGATTCTTCTTCATTAAGTAAAATTATATCTCATACTTATATTCATTTATATTTTCTACCAGAAAATGAAATTCTTTCATTTCTTCATTATTCTTAAGCATGACAATTTTATGAACATTTCTTCCCACTATGGTATTAAAGGGGATGAAAAAAATATAATTAATGTCACTAATAAATTTTCACAATATAGTCTTTAAAAAAAATTAAAATACTTACCCCCTTTCTATTAACAGTTTTACCACATCAATTTTTGATGCTTCTATAGCACGCATCAAAGGAGTACCGCCATTCGAAGATTGCGAATCTATAACGGAACCACAATTCAGCAAATACTCAACCAAGTCTTTTTGTCCAATATGACATGCAAAATGCAGAGGCGTCCACATAAAATTATCCATAGCATTCACGTCAGCCCTTTGATAAAAAAAATTAAAACTGACACTTTTTGTCTATCTTCATTTTCTATATTACATTTAAAATGCTAATACAATAAATTTTACAACCTTTAAGCTATACTTTAAGACCTCTATCCTTACTTGTTGCATGATTAATTTTGCTTTCTTTAACTATTTATACAAAAACCATTTATATAAAAAGTTTCAGATAGGATTTTACCCATGATGTATAAACATCTTTGCAGCTGATATATTTCCTGCTAGAGTTGCTATCATCAGCGGTGTCTTAAAATATTTATCTTCAAGATTGACACAGTAACCTTTATTGACAGCAACTCTTAATGATAGTTCATCTTCACATTTTATGGCTTTATTAACGTGGATGTACTGCGAAGCTAAACAAAGAGAAATGCAAGGCTGTGAATAAACTCAACATGGCAAATTTCCTACAAGAGGGGAAATGTACAAGATTTTAGGTTTTTTTTCAGTACTAAAATTGCACACCACACAGGGGAATAAAATCGACCTGGCATTTGCATGTACCAATAAGAATCATCTTCTATTGGATGTTTAGGCAGACGATCAGAACTAAATCGAGTACAATCAGTAATTTGCTAAAAAAATATTGCAAAAATTTATTTCTTTTTAACAAACTTGAGATTCAAGCAAAATTTTGAGAAATATTCTTTGCAAACTTATAATAAAACATCATGTTGAAAATATTTTTTTTGCTGGATTTTTTATAACTTGGTGATATCTTGCTCTTACAAATAAAACTTTTCAACTTGAAATTGCAAATATTAATTAATTAACCATCAAAGGGCTTTCAAATTTGTGGGTTTTAGTATACAAAAATTATCAACTAAATAAGAAAAAAAACTTCAACAAATCTTTAACTCACCTTTTGCATTTCAATGTAGTTACTCAATGGTCCACCACTTTTCATGCGAGTTTTCACCACTTTTGTATTAATAGGAAGAATAGATCCTTTACCCTTATAGTCATCATCACAAATTATTTAATTACATTTTTTTTAAAAAAAAACATAGATGCATGAATAATATTATTGGTTTTTCGAGAATTATACATGAAATACATTTTTAAATTTAAACATGCAAGAAAAATGCTGTAAATAGACTTTTTTTTTTTTTTTATTTACCTTTTTAGCATTTACTTGCTTGTCTTTTTTTAACTTCTAAACAAATGAACATTGCAGATTTGAAATAATAATAATTAAAATTTCATTAAAATATAATGTAATAACTTACTTTTCCTGCATCAACAAGAAAATTCTAAAAAAAAAAAATCACTAGAATCACTTTGATAATTGAAAAATGTCCAGAAGCTATGTATATGCAATATATGTCAGGGTGTTGTTTATCATTAAATAACTTGCACTGAACTTTTTCAAAAGTAAAAAAACTCATTTAAAGCATACTTTACTAATGTATTTTTTTCCGGAAAAAAAATCATTATAATCAATAAGATTTGTTTCTTGTGGATCATGGATTTTAAGTATAGTTAAAAGCACATCATCAGACACAGGAGGTTCTAAAAAAAACTGCAGCTAAATTATCAGGATCTTTATAATTAATGCGTATAAAATTTTAAGTGTCAGACTTTATTATTACTAAATTAGGTCTTCTAATTAGCTAAAATACTTTCTGTAACATTTTGAAAAAGAAAAAATCATTTTTTACAAATTTTATTATCTTTCCAAATTATACCACTTAATTTTTTTAATCATTTTGAGTTTGACATGAAAAATGACAGATATTGATTAAAAAATAAAGATCGGTAAATAAAACTAGATTAAAGATTATATTCAGAAGTCAGCATTATATTAACCTTTCAGTTTAATTCATAGGAAAATATTTTAGAAGTTGAAATTAACAAAATGAATTGGGCAATTTCCATCATGAGCTCTTTAAAAAAATTATAAGAAAAATAACAAAAAAAAAGAAAAAAAGAATGGATGAAAGAACATACTATATAATACCAGTACATCTAAAAATACATGTAGATTTGTTTTATCATTATTCTCAGTGCCCTCACAAATACCACACTCATACATTTTGCTTACAATTGATGCTTTATGTTCAATAACCCAATCATATAGCTATAAATAGAGCTGCAAATTAATACAGCATTAAAAAGTGATGAATGCAAATAGGCACACAGCATAAACAAATTATCAAAACAACTTTCAAAATCCTTTATCATATTGCAAAATTACTCAACTGACTTAAGTCTTTATCTTTACCTTTATTAAGTGCAAATTTGTAGAATGCTTCATGTTTTTCACACTTTCCCCTTTCTTACACTCTTTCATGGCTTCTTTAAAGTTATTATTCTTTGCAAGATTTTTGGCAGTGATACCATTTTTGTTCTTAGCATTAGGCAAACAACCTTTGAATAATACATAGTGTTTATAGCATATGTAAAGTAAAAATGTTTATAGCATATGTAAAGGAGCAGAAATTCTAACAAAAAGTCATACAGCAAGGTAAATTAACTTGCCTCGTTGTATTAGATACTTGCAAACAGCTTGATGACCTCTACTTGCAGCATAATGCAATGGAGTCTCCTGCTCAATTGTAACAACATTCATATCAGCATTGTAGGCAGATAAAATTTGAAGTGTACCCAAATGGCCACCTAAAGCTGCTCTAAAAAGTCAAGTTTTTAATAATATCACTACTAAATGATAATAAAAAGAACAACATATTTCACTGTTTATGTACTACTATTGTTAGATGCTTACAACTGTTAAATATCAACTACTTTTATCACATGTAAACATGTGGGTCTTCACGATAAAAATAAAGAATGGAGGAGAAAGGAGGGGGGGGGGGGCAAACTAGTATATAAACATTAAGTTAAGATATACTCTGTATATACTTTTGTTACAAATTACCAAATAACCTTTTTAAGTAAGGCATTAGTAAATGTGTACAAGAAACAAATCAGATAATTATATAAACACAGCTTGCAGAAAATGTTATTAAGTTGTAATATCTTATCAAACAGAGATGTTATTTTATCAAATAAACTTATTGTTTGCCAGTTTGATAAAAATTTACTATAATATGTGAAGATTTCTATTTTCTTTTTTTGCAAATATTTTAAAACCTTGCTGGGCCAGAGAATCTAATAATCTTTATACACTGTATTTTTTTGTGATCATTTGGTTTTAATCATTTTTCTTCAAGAGTTAACATTTTTGATGGATGCAGGTAAAACAAACAAAATAAAATGCTATTATCTTCAGAAAAACACCAATCATGAATATTATGAAATGGTTATTAAAAATTTGAGAGAATTTGGAGAAGTTTATTAATTAGAAGACAATCACAAAAACAATATTTCCTAGATATCTTCTCAAGAAATTAAAGTAATAAATAAATATATATATATATATACACTTAACGCAAAATTATTGCATCACTTACAAATTCTTACTTATTTTGAAAAATATTATGTAATTCCCGGATTTCTCAATTACAAGTTTTGCCTTGTAAGCTCTGATCACCATCAAAGAGTGTACAGAAGACAGACCAAATGAAAGATATTTTGTTTGGTTGTCACATTGGAGAAATGTGGGGGCAGCTCATTGATGGCATGGGGTGGAATATCTTGAACAGCTCTCACAGAGCTTTTTATTGTTGATGGTGGACGTCTGACTTCTCAACAATACATAGCAGACATTTTAGAACCTTTTGTGGTACCTTTTGCACCTTACATTGAGGATGGAATGATTCTTCTGCAGGATAATGCTAGAGCACATACAACACATATTTTTACTGAATACTTAAATAATGTTAGTATTCAAGTTTTAAAATGGCCAGCTTGCAGTCCAGATATAAACCCAATAGAGCATCTTTGGGACATAATGAGAAAACGTTTTAGAGGCCAACATCCACCACCTAACAGCCTAGATGAGCTGCAACAAAGTCTTATCCATGTGTGGGAGGATTTTAATATGTTTCAATCTTAAATTGGATTTTTCTTAAGAATATATCAAAATTGTACTCCTTTGTGTCATTTAAATATTATACTATTTTTTTTTGTAGGATGAAAAATATATAAGTCCTCCTTTTAGCTATGGAGAATGTATAAGTTATGGAAAATTATGAGCTAGCTAGAAAATTATCAGTTATCAATTACCATTTAATTAGGCAATGTAACTGGAAAAGTATTTGCTTTTATTTCAAAAAATCCTATAATAATAACTTATAAACTGTTGTTTCATTTACTGATTTTTGCAATAAACTTAAACTTTTCATATTTGTGTAAAAAGATTTATTTATAAATATTGAAAAATATATTTTGTTCATTAAAATGTAGATAAACATGTATCTCTTATATTCCTTAGTCTCAAATGAACACTATGAAATCTTATAACTCACTCAATTAAGCTTACTAGATTACTAATATAAAATATTTTTAAGTATCCTTTACTTATAAAACATGTATTACAGTTAAAAGTATAAAACTTTTGCCAACAAAGTTCATGAGTTTAAAAACTTTTAAGCAATTTCTTTATTGAAAATATCTATCAGCAGAACTTGTTAGAACACCAAACTAAAATTAATAATAAAACAAAGAAATAGTTTAAAGAAATACTTGTGAACAGCATATTCACCATTTGCATTAAAAATATTATGATTTGCACCATTTTTTAGTAGCAAGCGAGCACAATTATTGAAGCCATAATAACATACAATATCAAGTGCAGTTTCACCCATCTGTATATTATAGAAGAATAAATTAGTTAATATATATATAATTAGTTAATATATATATATATATATATATATATATATATATATATATATATATATATATATATATATATATATATATATATATATATAAATACATACATACATACATACATACATACATACATACATACATACATACATACATACATACATACATACATACATACATACATACATACATACATACATACATACATACATACATACATATATGCATGCATGCATGCATGCATAAATATATGTAATGATTAAAAAATCAATTTTTGCTTTATTCTGATAATGTAAAATACAAACAAAACTAAAGCTAGAAAATGGTGCAAATTTTGTAAGCAGTTTCAACCTAATAAATGTATTTCTTATATCTACCTTGTCTTGTTTGTTAATATCAACATTAGCTTCTAAAAGAATTTCTATACATTCAAAAAGGCCATCTTGACATGCATACATTAAAACAGTTTTTTCATCCATGACCTGGTAAAACAAAACAAAACAAAAGTGAAAAACAGAAATCAAAGTACTTCATCTAAATTTGTTTAGATTTTCAAATAAAACAAAATACAGTTTGAGAAAGATTTATTTTCACACTTTTTGAAATAGAAAAATAATTTCACTGTTTATACTCAGGTGATTAGGCTTAAACCTAAATGTTCATACTCAGGTGATTTGGCTTAAACCTAAATAACTTAAATAAGAAGAACTATTATGACTAAATTAATCTCAAGGTGAAAAGGAAATCAACTCTCATTCTAATTTCAAATGAAAAAAAGGAAATAGCTATTTTAAAAATTTCTTAAAAAATTAAAAATAAATTTGATAGCCTACAGTTAGATGAACATCAGCTCCATAGTTAACAACACTTCTCAAACAATCTGTATGCCTCTGAGTTGGGTATAAACAATAATAAACAACATTTTTCCCTGAGTTGTCTCTTGCTAAACATGAATTATCAAACTATTCTTTTTATAATTTTTTAACATCTAAATATACTAACTATAAATATTGTAAATATTATTTTAAACAATATGTTATTATTGAAATTGAAGCTAGCATTATTATCATTAACACTAATAGTAATAATTCTTGTCTTTATCAAACAAAGTTATATAATATTTGTACATATTTGTATACTGCTATTTAAGATCTATTAATAAAAAGCATACAATTATACGTATTTAAGGAGAAAAAAACAAAAATGCTGTTCCATTTTTACCTGCTAAATTAGCATTAGGAAAATACTCCAACAAAAGGTTTAATGTTTGAATGTGTCCATAATATGCAGCTTTCATGAAAGCTGTACACCCATTAGAGTCAGTAACATTACAATCAACTCCAAGATTTATTAACACTTTTACTAATGCTTCATCGTTTGTTTGGACAGCCAAATGCAAACTATATCTATCTTGAATAGGATCTGATAATGTATATATATATATATATATATATATATATATATATATATATATATATATATATATATATATATATATATATATATATATATACATACATACATATATAGTAAAAATAGTAACAATAAAGAGACTTTTACATTAACATTAACATGGAATAACACTCTGCTTATTGTTTTGTTGCTAAAAGTTTAACTAATATACATTACATACCCGGTAGATTAACTAAATTTGGAATTCCATTAATAACAATTTTTTTAATCCTTTCAACATCTTTTTCACTAATCGCTTGGAGGAGTTTCTGTATTTGCAATTTAAAAAGCCTATCTTCATTTGAGGGCATAATCAACTTTAAAATAGAAAAGAATTGTAAAATCTTACATATAACAAAAAATGCATATAAACACACACACGTACACAAAAATAACTACACTTATTATTAATGAATAGCAAGATAATTGTTCTTCACTTAAAAAAAAAAGAAAAAAGAAAAAAAAGTAATACATTACTATATGCACCTAGTTCTTAGGAACATTTATCACAGATGCAATAAGAAAAATCAAATGCATTTTACTTTAATGTGTTTTTAGGTTTAAAAACACTGTTGCTGTGATTTGTTGTGTTGTCACAAAAAAACGTTTACTTAAATAGACGTACTAAACGTAGACAAGTCACCGAAAGTGAAGTTTAGAAGTGGGGAAAAGAAAAAAATAGGAGACGACATTCAGCCACTCATAATGAAGAATTGAAAAACTACTAAATTTAAACAATTACGTATAAAAAAGACTGATTTAGGGATGATGAGATTAAATGGCTAGTTACCCCATCTAAATAAACAAAGAACTATAATACTTCAGTTATACTGATCTAGTCATAAATAATTGGAACCTAGAAGAAACTACTTGGTTGGGGCCGGCTTCCAAGATTGTATCTATAAAGCTGTAGAACCAGATTATACTATAACCATTTTAAAAATGTATTTTGTAATTAGATTTTTTTTTTAAAAAAAAGGTCAATCTAGCAAAATTTTTTATAAAAAAGGGTTTCATGAAGTGTTTTGTAAGTCCATGTTAAAAGTGATAGAAGATTTCTCCTGAATTGTAGTTATTCTAGATAACAGGTTGTTAAAATTCCAGTTTAGGAAATTGCTAAGCCGAGTATGTTAACATTGACTTTACGCACAGTATGCGATACATGGGAAAATAATGCCTGACTTTTTAGAAGGTCTCCTTTATATTTTTTTTAGGAAGGAAAAAAAAAAAAAAAAAAAAAGGGGGGGGGGGATAAATGTGCAAGGTCGCAAAGGTGATATGGATGGGGGCTACTTCAAAAGCTCTATCGTCGACACTGTTCTTACTTTAGCTTTGTTTCGGAATTGAGTTTATTTTACAATTTATAGACACCATAATTAGCCCTGTTTATTTGACGTTTAAAATACTCACCCTAACATCTGCTGTTAGATACAAAAAACCTAAAAAAAGAAATGAACGTGAGAATGTCTAAAGCTAATAAAATTTTTTGAAATAATTTAAAAAAATACTATGAGAAAAATGTTTTTGCACTTTTGTTGTGGGCTCCCAAGGTTAAAGTATGAGTCTCTAAAACTGGTTTTATTATCAGTAATATCTCAATTTCAGCCATCCTTTTGATAAACTCCTGGATCTGCCCCTGTAAAGAATTCAACTCTGGGGAAAAACTTGAATATTTCAATTACAATTGATTCATACTTTGAGTTGTTTGATCGAAAAACAAAAACAAAAGAATTTTGCTTAACTTTAAGATATCTTTTCGATTTCCTGTTCCCTTCTATTTTACAAATGAGGTAGTAAAAAATTTCAAAATCTGATCTTGTTCAACAGATACTGCATCTGGTCATTGTTGTGAAAGTTTTTTAGAAAAATGTAGTTTCCTATTAGCAAATCAATACTCGGTAAAATGGAACAACCATGTATAAGAACTTTGAAAACTGCAGGTGGCATAAAATACCATCTGTAGCTATTCGCTATAAGTAGGGCAATATCATCACAATATATTTTTAATGGTAGTGTAAAAAAAAGATTGTAGCTAGGCCGACATGCAATCTCTTTATACCCAGCAAGCACACAACGTTGTGTGCTTACTGGGTAACTTCAAACTCAACTCAGTTTCAAAGAAAATCTCGAAATTCTAAATGTTCCTCTTACCCTAGCAAGCATAAAACGTTGAAACAACGTTGAAATAACGTTGATCTACGTTGATCAACGTTATTTCAACGTTGTTTCAACGTTTTATGCTAGCTGGGACGACATTGCTGTTATTATCACACTATTACAAAGCGTTTCTCTGAACTTTCATTTAAAAAGTTGTTTCCTTAAACCACTGAATGTTTCTCCAGATATATTTTCTAGCTTAAAACTATTTTCTACGTTGCAACCAAACGTCAGGTGAATCAAAAAGATATTTTTTAATTTCTGAGCATAAGCATCACACAAATCAAAAGAGATATTTGACCTGATGAACAAAAATCGCTAAATTCAAATGTTTTTGAAACAGGAGACATTTTTATTTAACCATTCTACTCTTGAAACTGCCTGGTCAGTATTGGTTAGAAGTATAACTATGACCTTGAGCGCCATTGTCACAAAAATTAAAACAAGAATAAAATTGCAAGCTGCTTTAAACCTTAGTAATAATCAGGTATTAAAACCCAAAATACGTGAAGAAGCTAAAAATATATTGCCAATATAGTTCCCAATTTTCAAAAAGCTATCCTAGGTAAACTATTAAAAATTTTGTTCACTAAGAAAAAGTCACTTAGACAGATAAACTGATGTAGGAAAAAATTAAAAACCATTCAAAAATCTCTGGTATGCAACTCATACTTCATTAGTCCATAAAGTACGCGCAGGATT